>NC_090932.1:235311162-235919496 GCF_040938575.1 Ambystoma mexicanum | reverse complement strand
AGAAAGATCATTACTGTGAGTAATTTCTCCCTCAATGGATTGCTTTTCTCCCGCAGATTCCTCATCTTGATAGACTCCCAAGGCAGTTAGAATAACGGAGGTGGGTAGAAAGATTTAAACCAGTAGATTCTGTAGAACCGCCCTACCAAACCGTGCATCAGCTCCCCGTGCAACATCCAACGTATAGTGTCCGGGGAATGTATGGAAAAATGACCATTTGGCTGCACGACATATGTCCCCAACAGGACACCCTCTTTGAAGGGCCGTAGAGTCCCTGACACCTCTGGTTGAGTGACACCCCCGATGCCCACTGAAAGCTCCCTGTCTGCCAATTGGCAATACTCAGATATGCACAAAACAATCCACCATGATAGAGTCTGTTTTGTTATGGCAAGACCTTTTCCAGACAAAGAATGGGCCACCAACAGCTAGTCTAACCTCCAAAACTCAGATGTGCGAGCAACATAGAAGCTTAATGCTCTCTTCGGGTCAAGACGATGGAACCGCTCTTCCTCTTTTGAGGGATGTGGAGGAGGGTAATAGACAGGCAAGCTTATAGACTGGGACAGTTGAAACTCAGAAACCATCTTAGGAAGACACCCAGGCCTGACTTTGAGAGAAACTTTCTCATGAAAGAACCCTAGGAAGGGAGGTTTGCAGCACAAAGATTGCAGCTCGCTAACCCACTTGGCAGATGTGATTGCCACCAAAAAGGCTGTCTAAAGGGATAACAGCTGTAAAGAACATGAGCGCATAGGCTCAAACTGGGCCGCCATCAAGTAGGTAAAAACCAGATTTAGACGCCAATCCGAGACAACAAAGAAGGATGGTGTAAACATATTGAGAAGGCCCTTCAGGAATTGGGCCATGACCGAAATAGTTAAGAAGGAACCTTAATCTGGGGACCTCTTAAACACAGACAGGGACGCCAAATACTATTTGACTGTGTTAACCTGAAGGCCTGACGAGGGCAAGTGTCGTGGTCATGAAGTCAGAGGCAATGGCATGCATGGGTCACATGCACAGGAGACCTGGGTGGACACTGTCCTTGCGCCTTTGGCGCCAGGCTCATGAAATAAAGGGAACAAGAACATCCATTTAACACCAAAAATCTTTTATTATGGACATAGCACTTCAGATGCATCATCCTTGAACATTCCCATCCATTAAGCAGCTCCAAGTGTATTCTTGGGTGTGGCTGCTAATGGATTGTCTTCGCACATGCTCACTCTCTAGGAGTGGCAGGGTGTGGCTGGTAAGCCAGCCCTAATGGGCAGGCCCACAATCTCAGCTATATAAACTGCCCCAATCCTCAAGACAGACTCTTCGCGTTATTCTGCACTTGCATGCAGCGTAACGCTCACCGTCGCCTGAGTGACTTACCTTTGAAGATCCTGCTTCCTGGACATCCTGCTTCCTGCCAACATACTTACCAACTGGGGGAAGCTGTTCTTACCTGTACATCTCTTCGGCAAACGAAGTATTCATCTTTACACTTCCCAGAACGCCGAAATGTTCATCTTAGCACTGCAGCACAACACTCTTCATCGTCGACAGCAGCGCCTGCAAGGAAAAACAGAAGACAAGGTTAGACATCGAAAAAACAGTCAGTTTAAGGTTGTGCTTTGCCATACTTTGCGCTTTTCCTTAAACCATCACTTACCTGCTGTCGAAAATTGCAGTAGCATCCATCTTCCATCCGGCCGCGTCTCGCAGCTGCATTGAGACCGCTTTTCCATCTAAGGGAAGAAAACAGAAGAGAGACATTATTGCGGGCATAAATAGGAGCAACATATAAAGACATTAAACAGAACAACAATCAACACCGGTTCAGGTGGTTCTTCCAGGAGCAGTGCCTCTAGCCACTCCCAAACGCTTCATCGGCGACCCAAACAAGTTCGCTGCATTTATGAACCAATGTCGCCTTCATTTCTTGTGCAGACCAGGAGCCTTTCCTAATGACTAAGCCAAAGTGGCGTTTGTACTCTCGTATTTAGGAGGTAGTGCGGCAGACTGGTCTATACCTTTGGTAAATCAAGATGACCCTTTACTCCGGAACTTTGGGAATTTCCAACATGAGATGGAGAAATTGTTTGCCCGTCATACCCAAAGACAAGCTCTGGACAATGAGTTGTCACTAAGACAAGGGAGTCAAGATCTATTAACCTATATTGAAAACTTCACTCGTCTCATAGCCCAAACGAACTGGCCAGAAGAGGACTACACTCTTTTACGTGGAGAATTTAAGGATGTGTTGGCGCAAGTGGTGAATCCCCCTGAGAGGTGTGCAGACTACATAGACCTAACGGTGCAACTCGATCATAGGTTGCAGAATCAGAAAATGGATCGAGCTAGATCAGAGGGACGGTCAGTTTACATACGACCTCAAGAGAATCAGACTAAACCACATGAACAGTCTGAGCCAATGCAAATTGGTGGATTACGATGTCCCCTTACCAAAGCAGAAGGGGAAAAAAGACAACAACAGATTTCCTTATATTGTGGACAAGCAGGTCACTTCCTCCGTGACTGCCCGGTAAAACCACCAAAGAAAGCGGTTGGTGCAACAGACAAAACTGATGAAGAAGAACAGAACTCGGGAAACAACAATGCCCAGCAAGTGTAGGGGTCGGCTTGTCGTGCATAAAAAAGGAATCCGTACAGGGGTGGTGACGCTGTGAAGCAGCCCAAGATGGCTGCCTAGCCTTTCAGCTCCGTGCAGCCTCGGCGTTCATCGGCTCCCTTCTGCGGTTCCCGACATTGTGAAGGACTATCGGCTGGCCGAGCTGTTTCTGCCACTGCACTGGACATTTTGAGAGATTTTGGTCTCGATTGGCCCACCTGGGACCTGGCTCACGGCCCTGTCAGATTTGGGCCTAGTATTCCACCCGGCCCCGGCAGTTGCCTAACATCCGGCCCTCCCGCCTGGCCTGCCTGACTCCTGGGTCCTCTCCCCGCTCCTGCCGCTCTGTGTAATTGCGGCGGGTGCCTGGAGGTCCTGCTGCGGGTGCCGCCACACTGTGAATGCCACCTGCTGCGTCAGTGATCATCGTGACCTCCCCGGCGCCGACAACACAGAGGATCTTATCGCCCCGCTGCCGCGGCGGACCAGGTGAGCGGGGGCTGGAGCGGTGGGCGTCGAGACTTCTGCCCGCTGTGTGCGACCTTGCGGGCCAGTACTGTCATAAGGAAGCTGCCCTCACCATACTGTCTGCCCACTTTCCCGCTGACATTGTCGCCGCCTCTGCCCGCGCCCTCCTAAGAAAGATCCCGCTGGCACCCCCGTGCAACCTGTACACATGAGGAGGCCGCGAACGCTCGCCATCACAGCCTTGCCGCTCCACCATTGACTCTCTGCTATCTGCGGTGGCCCCCCAACTGCCCTCAACCGCCTACCGCCACCGACGGACACTGCGGTTGAGCCTGCCGGCCCTTCTCAGTTCTCCATCCTACTCATAAGTGGGCCCTCATTGCAACCGGGCCCACCACAACGACAATGCCTAGCAGACACAAGGCGGGGGCCCAAGGAGGTACAATGGACAAGTACGCTAAAGCGGTCCTTCGAGATGAGCCAGCCAGCACATCATCCCCCCAGGACGAGCCAGAATTGACCCTGTACCGAGCGGTCGGAGCCCCTGACCTGACCCTACTAATGGAATCTATGGCTAAAAACTTTGCCTCCTTCCATGAAAAACTAGACGACATCAATGCTAATGTCGCCACGCTTAAGGCTCGAGTAGACCAGGCGGGATCGAGGATCACCGAGGCTGAAAATAGGATCTCGGTGAACGAAGATGGCATTAACGGGCTCCAGGACACTGTGGCCTCCCTAACGCGCGACATGAAAAGTGTCAAGGGGAAGTCTGACGATTTGGAGTCGCGCTCCCGTAGGAACAACTTGCGCATCATCGTGATCCCTGAGAATGCCCTTAAGGGGCGGATGGAGGATGCAGTGGAGAAACTCATCAAGGACCTGCTGGATGACCCTGCCCTCTCTCCATATTTCACAGTCGAGCGGGCTCATCGGGCCCCGTCTCCGTGCCCCAGACCCGGCGACATCCCCAGACCCATTATCGCCAAGATTCTCAACTACTGCGACAGAGATCTCATCCTCTGCCTGTCGCGGGAAAAGGGAGCCCTGCGATTTGAGGCCCATACTGTTAGAATCTTCCCGGACTTCTCGCTGGCGGTGCAGCAGGAAAGGCATCAAGAAGCTGCTCAGGGAGCGCAACGTCCCCTACGCCATCCCGGCACGGCTAAAGATTACCCATGATGGCAAGATCTTCTTCACTGTCCCTGACGAAGCGGTGAAGTTCATTGAATTACATATACCTCTTCCTGGGCCGTGAGGCGACCACGCGCCATAGACTGCACAGCCCACGATGTTATAAAAATGTCCACGGATCCATGACTTTCGATGTGTTGATGGCAACCCCACCGTGTCCACTCAGTAACTGCGGCCTATTGCCATGTGTATGCAGGCCACAGGCTAGCTCCTAAACTGCTTACTTTGCCTTCTCCCCCACTTGGTTCCTGGAGCTATCCCTGTGCCCTATTCTCTCCCGCGATGTCAACTTGCCAGAGGGTACTCTCTGGTCTCAGAGGCTGTCTGTGATACCCGTTTACCGCAGCAACACATTCGGGACAGCATCTGCTGCCCCACATCAAGCCACAAATGCCGGCCGCACGGCACCAGCGCCCCCCGTTGCAGTTGCAATGTTTGCTTTCACTTTTATTTTGTTCCTTCTATTGACTGGCCCCTGTTGGGCTAGGATGTAGCCCTATCTACGTTGGATCTGGTCCTCTGACCTTTGGTTTCCGGTCGGAGCAGGCCCAAGGGGCGCCATGTGTGTTCTGGGGTGGGAGGTCTGCACTGCATGTTGGGGTTGGGCAGTGAGGGTGGGATGTGGCGTAGTTGGGGTTGTGTTAACAGTTAAAAACGTGGCTGAGAGACGCATTACTTCAACTCAACACTACTGTGCACACGGCAAGTGCATAAGGAAAAATCCTAACAAATACTACCACTGGGATGTTCCATAATATGTCGCTATGGCTCTGAACATTGTCACATGGAATATTCGTGGCCTAAGCAATTTCACTAAGGCCCGCAGGATAACTGCCTATGCCCAGCGACATGGCGCCAAAATCCTCTTTCTCCAAGAAACCCATGCTCTTGGGCGCCTAGCAGCATGTCTCGCCCCCATGTGGGGCAACAACAGATACTATACGAAGTACTCCAACCAATCCAGGGGGGTCCTAACTCTAATCCATAAATCAGTCCAGTTTTTCCTGCGCTCCAGCCATATTGACCCTGAGGGTAGATACGTGATCCTCCATTGCTCCCTCGCTAATATGGAATGCCTCCTAGTGAATACGTATGCCCCTAACTTTGATGCCCCTGAGTTCTTTGATGCCATCATCACCACGCTTCTGAAATATATTGGTATTCCCATCATATGGGGCGGTGACATGAATTTGATCCTAGACAAAGACCTGGATAGGTCCGGGACGGCCCGCAGAGCCCCATCACGCGCAGCCCATAGGTTACACGCCCATATAGACACACTGGATCTCAGGTATGCATGGAGAGCTCTCAACCCACAGGTTAGAGAGTACACATTCTACTCATTTGTACATGATAGCCTCTCCAGGATCGACCTTTTCCTCATATCGAGTTGCATGATGGGCAGGGTCACAGAGACCAAGATATTACCGCGCACACTATCGGACCATTCACCGGTAACACTTCAGATAACAATGGGACACGACCAGCCCCCTTGCTCCTCTTAGAGATTTAAGTCGGAGGCCCAGCTAGACATTGGGCCTCATTACGAGTCCGGCGGTAACCGCGGCGGTAAAACCGCCTGGTTACCGCCGGACTCGTATTACCATTCCGCCTCCGTGATTCCCGGAATTACCGGGGCATTACAACCCCGGTTTTCCGGGAATCACGGAGGTGGAATGGTGTTAATCCCCATTCCCATCGAGTCCTATGGGACTCGATGGGAATGGGGATCATGGAAACACCGGCAGCATCTCGTAATGCTGCCGGTGTTTCCTCGTCCGCCTGCAGGCGGGCGGTGTTAAACCCGCCAGGTCAGACCTGGCGGGAACATCACCTCCCGCCTGCAGGGGTCAGACTCAGGCGGTCCGGAAACAACGGTGGCGGTGGGTTTACCGCCACCGTTATTTCCGGACCGCCTGGGTCGTAATAAGGCCCATAGTCTTTAAAGCTGATATCCTAGCTGACATCAACACCTTCTTTGAGTGCAACAACAGGCATGACACCTCCGATGGAGTGCGCTGGGAGGCATTCAAGGTCTTCATCAGAGGGATGTGCATATCTAGAGAGGCTGGGGTCCTTAAAGCCATAAGAAATAGCTTGCAACTGTCGGAAGCGAAATTAAAAGAGCTTGAGAGGGCATATGCCACCTCCCCTTCCCCAACCACACTGGCACAGATGAGAGCGGAATTAGAAACATTTGAGTCTCATGCCCTAAGAGAAGTTCGGTACTTCGCCCGTCCCGTGGCGGCCAGGAAGTATGGTGAGGGGGATAGGCCGGGTAGGACACTGTCCAGACTGGTCCGAACTGAGGGGGGCAGGAACGGCATTGATTGCGTCAAAGACACAGGAGGCACCATGTGTTGGTCTGACCATGATACCCTTGGGACATTCACCACATTCTACACAACCCTGTATGGCCCCCAGCAAGAACACAGCCTGCAAGACACCGACGCCCTGCTAGATCAAATCCTCATGACCCTCCTCTTCCGCGCGACCAGCAACCTGCTTGAAGCCCCTATCACCCTCGATGAGATAACCACGGTCATCTCGAACTGCCCTAGGGGCAAAGCGCCAGGCCCGGACGGCCTCACCTGAGTTTTATCGGGAGCATGTAGCCATTCTGGCACCCAGACTCCTGGAGGTGTGGAACGAATCCTTAAAGTTAAACATCCTACCCCAATCAATGCGTGAGGCGCTTATAACTGTATTACCCAAGCCAGGTAAACCGTTAGACGAATGTGAGTCCTATAGGCCCCTTTCTCTGATTAACACCGACACAAAAAAATTTGCCAAGATAATTGCCAATAGGTTTCTCCCCATTATGCCCCACTTAGTCCACCCCGACCAGAGTGGCTTTGTGCCCGGCAGATCCACCGCCCTTAATATCCGTCGCCTGTTCAATGTTCTGGCTAGAATTGACCCCAATGCACAGGACGTGGCGGTCACCCTCGATGCCCAGAAGGCATTTGATATGGTGTCCTGGCAATACATGTGGGCGGTGCTCCAAAAAATGGGAATTGGCCCACGCATGAGGTCGTACATCAAACTTCTCTACACAAGGCCCGCAGCCAGAGTCATAGGCAACTCCAGGGCCTCGGCCCCCTTTGCTCTCCACAGAGGTACCCGCCAGGGCTGCCCGTTTTCTCCGATACTCTTTGCGCTCGCTATAGAACCCGTGGCCGATAACGTTAGGGACAAACATACGCGTAAAGGTATACGTCTCCGTGATACTCCCGAGATCATTTCTCTATATGCAGACGACGTGCTCCTATATCTTAGAGACCCGGCTGCCCACCTAGACCCGATATTGAGAGACATAACCAAAATTGGCACTTTCTCGGGCTTCACCATAAATTATTCCAAATCTGAAATCTTCCCGCTCACCCCGTCAACTACACAACCACCCTGCGAATTCCCCCTCCGATGGTCACCGAGGGGCATCAGTTACCTTGGAGTGAAGGTGTCCCTCACTAAAGATTCACTGTTGGCTGACAACTATGCGGCTGTGGCACAGCTTCCTGAGGCTCAAATGTTGAAATGGCGCAGTCTCCCACTCTCTCTGTCGGGTAAACTATCTCTAATCAAAATGATTATGGTCCCTAAATTTCTCTACGTCTTAACTAGTGTGCCGATCTGGCCCGGAAAACGATATTTCAGGAACCTACACGCTGCGTGTGCCCATTTTCTATGGCACTCGGGCGCCGTTCGTAAGAAATGGCAACACATGACTCTTCCCTATGGTAACGGGGGTTTCACCGCCCCCCTTTTTGATAAATACTGGACAGCTGCGCAGGCCAAATACGCCACATACTGGTACACGTTCTCCGACTCCCCCGCGCATGTGAAGCTCGAGAAACTAGCGAGCGAGAGTGTTAACACCCTCTCCCTCATTTTCCATCACACATATCACGCCGACGCCCCGGCAGACACTGTAGCAGCCACTGTCAGGGCCTGGAAATATATCTTGCAGACACAACCCGACCACCACCCGTACTACAAATGGCTGCCCATCTGGCAGTTCCCGGGCCTCAGCCCTAGACATGATAAGCCTTTAATGAAACACTGGCATGATCTGTGCTACCGGGCCCTGACCAACTTTTACCCCGACGGGAAGTTTATCACTCCGCAGACGTGGCGCCCCGGACACCTGGGTACTGCATTGGAACTACTACAATACTACAGGCTGAGGGCGCCCAGACTCACCTGAGATCCATTATCTATCCAAATCGGCTGGTGCTAAGGGGATAGTGTCCGCGCTGTACAAATTGTTGATGGCCGACCCCACAGACGTGCCAGTCAAGGGGCGAGATACGTGGAGTGAGGAGCTGGGTCTCCCCATCACGGACGCAATGTGGGGGAAACTGTGCATACACACTCGAACCACCTCTCTGAATGCCAGACATAGGTGCATGCAATACAAGCTCCTTAACAGACTATATTACACGCCTCAAAGATTGGACAGGTTTGCACACACCCAGGCCCGCACCTGCCCTAAGTGCGTGTCTCCTGCTGCAGATCACACTCATATGTTCTGGTCCTGTGATGCGCTGGGCCCATACTGGAAGGCCATAATTGAAGCTCTCTCAGACATCACAGCATCCCGTATCCCTTCAGATCCCCTAGCTATACTGTTCGGCCTGTGGGATAGCCCTGAGTTGAGGAAAATGTCTAGGTTTCTGAATGTTTCCTCCATAATAGCCAAAAAATGCATATTACAATGTTGGAAGCGCCGGTCCCCCCCCCCCCTTCGTTTGAGATGTGGATGAGGGCCCATCACCTGGACTCAAGCGTGCGAGGAGGACTACATCAATACCCTCCCGTTGGCCTCCCCTCCCAGGAATGTGTGGATGGAATTTTGCACCTATTTAAATAACAAAGATGACTTAGAACTGTTGTCTTCCCCTCCTCCTGGTGATGTAAACTAATCCACTGCTGTGCCGCTTGAATCCGAACAATGGCCCCATCTGTACCTGGCTAGCATTCCCATGTATTGCACTACCATGTGTGTATCTGTTACTCTTGCTATGCTGTACATTGTGTTGATTGTCTGTTCTCTCACCATGCCAATAAAGAAAAATTAAAAAAAAAAAAGGAATCCGTACAGACCTCACATCTAGTCCTTCCAGTGCTTTTGGTGAATCACAAGCAACCATCAAAAATCCACACCTTGGAGGCATATATTGATTGTGAAACTGTGGGTAACTACATTGACCAAGATTTGGCTCTCCGAATAGGCCTTCCTCTCCGACAGAAACAGAAATCGGAAAACGTCACTACTGTGGATGGTTCTCAGCCATCATCTGGGCCGCTGACACAATACACTGAGAAAGTCAAGCTTCTTTGTCAGGACGGGCATCAAGAGGACATTACTTTCAATCTCATCGGTGCTCGTCAGTTCCAGATAATATTGGGAATGCCCTGGCTGGAGACCCACAATCCTAGGATCGACTGGCGAAAACGAGTTCCGACATTTCCTCATGATTGTGCCGACACATGTTACAAAAAAGATGACACCAATCTGAAACCGAAGAAAGGAATTGTGTTGGGCCTCACCAGCTCCTTACTGCTTGAATACCAAGATTAGCAGGGTGTCTTCAAAAAAGAGCAAGCCAACGTTCTGCCCCTGCACAGACCCTACGATTGTCAAACAGAGCTTGTACCCGGAGCCCAGATCCCTTGCAGCCGAATTTACGCTATGACAGAACAGGAAAATCAGCATCTTAGAACTTACCTGGATCAGTACCTGGCCAACGGTTTCATTCGCCCGTCCAAGTCAACTGCCTCCTCACCCTTATTCTTCGTGCCTAAAAAGGAGGGGGATTTAAGAACTTGCATCGACTATAGAGCCATCAATCAGATCACAGTAAAAAATCGATATCCTTTACCACTTATACCAAAGCTCCTGGACAAAGTTAAACATGCTCAAATCTACACAAAACTGGATTTAACAGGAGCATACCATCTTGTAAGAGTAAAAGAGGGAGACAAGTGGAAAACATCCTTTTGCACAAAGTATGGCCGCTTTGAATACCAGGTCATGCCCTTCGGGCAATGCAATGCCCTTGCGGCGTTCCAATTCTTTATGAATGATGTACTCTGTGAACTACTGGATGTTTGCATTGACGACATTCGTATCTACTCAAATTCCATGGAAGAACATGTGGGCCAGGTACGGGCAGTCTTAGAGAATCTTCGACAACACCAATTGTATGCCAAGTTGGAAAAAAGTTTTTTCCATGTAACCGAGGTGGAGTTTCTCGGTTTCATGCTCACACCACAATGTGCACATAAGGATGCGCGAAAAGGTGGTTACATTGGTCGACAGAAGCTGAAGAAGCCTTCCAGAAGTTGAAACTAGCGTTCACTACAGCACCAGTCCTTCGACACCCACGACCAGACCTACCTTACATAGTTCAGACAGATGCTTCAAAATAGCCATGGGAGCAGTATTGTCACAACGAGACCCTGAAACAGGGCAACTACACCCCGCTGCATTCTGGTCCTGCACATTTTCAGCCCCCGAGTTGAACTACGCAATCACAGATGAGGAATTACTGGCGATTAAAGCAGCATTCATGGCCTGGAGACATTACCTTCTTGGGGCGAGACATATGGTCACTGTCATCACGGACCACCGTAACTTGCAATACTTGAAAACCGCCAAAGCACAATGCTCGCGTCAACTTCATTGTGCTCTCTTTTTCGCAGAATAAGATATTATCACTTATAGACCTGGAGTACGCAATGGGAAATCAGACGCTCTATCACGCATGAGTGAAGAAAAAGAGGCTTTTACAGCATCCGACCCTGTGGCCATAATTCCTGAGGAAAGGATTCAAACCAGAACAGCTGCCATCACGTGTGCGGATGACCAAAGAACCAGTTTGCAATCCCTGATGGATCAATCAACACAACAGGAATGGCTGTTAAAAGGTGACCAGTACACCATCAAAGACAATCTACCGTATTTCGAAGGACGATTATATGTCTAAGACTAAGAACTGCAAAAGCAAATCATCACAAATTACCACTAATCATTAGTGGAAGGACACCCAGGAATAGCCAAAACTCAGGCCAACGTAAAACAAAACTACTGGTGGCCAACCTGGCAAAAAGACATTGCCCAATTTATTGAAACCTGCCGTGTCTGTGCACAACACAAGTCTCAGAAACAGAACCCTGCTGGCTTACTACATCCCCTAACAGTACCGCCAGCACCTTGGCATACCCTGTCGATAGACTTCATCACGGATCTTCCACCCTGCAATGGATACAACAACATATTAGTCGTTGTGGATTTATTCTCCAAAATGGCCCATTTCATCCCTCTAAAGGGACTCCCAACTGCGTCAACTCTCGCTTGTGTGTTCTTAGAGCAAATTGTACGATTGCATGGCTTTCCATCAATATTAGTATCTGATTTCAGAACTCTATTTGTATCTGCCTTTTGGAGAAAGTGTTGTACGATTGCCAAAATCGATTTCTGGTTGTCCACAAGCCATCACCCTCAAACTGATGGGCAAACTGAACGAACCAACCAAACTTTAGAGCAATATCTCAGGTGTATGTTGAAGCCGTTCCGAGGATCCTTGGAAAAATATACTCTGGATAGCTGAGTAGGCATACAACAACTCAGTTCACACAAGCACAGGGCAAACTCCATTCTACAATGTGCACGGAAGACATCCAAGGACATCAGTATTTGATCCACCCGATACCCTGGAAATGCCAGCCATAAAAAACTTGCATAAAACCATCACTCAGGTTCTTAAGGAGGCGTCAGAGCATCTGACCAAAGCTAAGGAAAGACAAAAACGGTTTGCTGATCGTCATCGGAAGGAAGCTCCCGCCTACCAGATTGGAGAAAAGGTGTGGTTAGCATTTAAATATATTCCCCTGAAGGGGCCAAGAGCTTTCTGCCCAAGATACCTGGGCCCCTATACTATAAAGTCCATAATCAATCCTGTCGCCATGAAATTGGAGTTACCATCTCACATGAAAATTCACCCCGTATTTCATGTCTCTCTCCTCAAACCAATGAAATCCAATACACGGCTTTATTCTCCACCAGAGCCCGAAGTAATAGATGGAGAACCAGAATATGAAATCAAATCCATCCTGGACTCCAAGGTGGTTCGATCAAAATTGTATTACCTAATTGACTGGAAAGGTTACGGACCTCAAGACTGAACTTGGGAACCCAGTGAACACGTCCATGCTCTGCGTTTAATCAGACAGTTCCATCGCAATAATCAAACCAGGAGCGGGAGGAGAACCACCCTTGAGAGGGGCCTTGAGGGGGGAGTGCTGTCATGGTCATGAAGTCAGGGGCACAGGCATGCAGGGGTCGCATGCACAGGAGACCTGGGTGGACACTGTCCTGGCGCCAGGCTCATGAACAAATGTAAACAAGAACATCCATTTAACACCTAAAAGTTTTTATTATGGACATAGCACTTCAGATGCATTGACCTTGAACATTCCATCCATTAAGCAGCCCCAATTGTATCCTTGGGTGTGGCTGCTAATGGATTGCCTTTGCACATGCTCACTCTCTAGGAGTGGCAGGGTGTGGCTGGTAAGCCAGCCCTAATGGGTGTGCCTACCATTTTAGCTATATAAGATGCCCCGACCCTCAAGACAGACACTTAGCGTTATTCTGCACTTGCATGCAGCCAAACGCTCACTGTCGCCTGAGGTCAGACTTACCTTTGAAGATCCTGCTTCCTGGACATACTGCTTCCTGCCAACATACTTACCAACTGGGGGAAGCTGTTCTTACCTGTACATCTCTTCGGCGAACCAAGTATTCATCTTTACACTTTACAGAACGCCGAAATCTTCATCTTGGCACCGCAGCATAAGGAACAAGTTACTTACCTGTAACTGTTGTTCTCCAGCATGGGTCTGGCATGGATTCACATGCTCATTAATATTCCCCGTCGTCAGGCCGGGAATCCTCGGTATAGAAAAAATCAGTATCAGATTCGTTTCTGATTTGTCTTTCTTAGTAGTAACTAATCACTGGTCTCTGCCCCCAGCCAATGACTGCCCTCTTCCTAAGCCCGCCCCCGGCAGCCATCCTCAGATTTGGTAGCACAAAGTGGCAGTATGACCAAGTGAAGAGCCGCAGAGGGGTAGGCGGGAGGGTTTGCATGTGAATCCATGCCAGACCCATGCTGGAGAAGAACAAGTTACTTTCTTACCTGGTAAAGTTCTTTCGATGGGATGGTCCGACGACGTATTCCATATCTATGACATGTAATCACCACAGCTGTGCTGCTTCGGAAACTTTTTTCGGCGTCTGCGTCCTGCGTCAATGACGTCGATGCGCCGTCGTCGAGGACCTCCTCCGACGTCATCCGATGTGATAAGTAGGACGCACGACGCCCGTAGCCTCAGTTGTAGTTTTTTCCCCCAGAACGTGTGACATTAGTGAACTGCCAGTCAGACACAAAGCCTTGCGGAACGTAAGCTGCAATCGCAAAAGAAATTCTGCAGCGGGGAAGGCAGGGCGGGAGCGATATGGAATACGTTGTCGGACCATCCCATCGAAAGAACGTTACCAGGTAAGAAAGTAACTTGTTATCCGAGGGGATTGGGTCCTCCGACGTATTCCATATCTATGACAGACTCCCAAAGCCGTACCAGAGCAAGGAGGGAGGAAAGAATTTAGAATCAAAATTTAGAATAGCCAATCAAATAGCAGAGCAAAGGACCGCCTTGCCAAAGGCCAGATCCTGTCCTCGGATGGAATCGAGGGAATAGTGACGTACAAATGTATGTACTGAAGCCCAGGTGGCTGCATCACAGATGTTGCGAATAGCAACACCCCTCTGCAGGGCAGTAGATGCAGCCATACCCCTGGTAAAATGGGCCCGCAAGCCAGTCGGTGGGTCCTTACCCACCAAGCGGTAACACTCCGAGATGGCCAAAATAATCCAGCGAGACAAAGTCTGTTTCGTCACAGCTTGCCCCAAACGCTTTCCAGCGTAACCAATAAAGAGTTGATCGTCCACTCTGACCCGGGACATGCGTGAAACATAAAAGCTTAAAGCTCTCCTAGGATCAAGCCTATGGAGCCTCTCCTCTTCCTTACCAGGATGCGGAGGAGGATAGAATGCCGGAAGAACAACCTTCTGGGCCAAATGAAATTCCGTCACTACCTTCGGAAGGAAAGAAGGACGAACTCTAAGGACAACCCTGTCCTTGTGAAATACAGTGAAGGGTGGCTTAACTGAAAGTGCCTGTAACTCACTCACTCTGCGATCGGAAGTAACCGCAACTAAAAACACAGTTTTCAGAGTTAACAGCCTCAAAGGGCAAGAATGTAAAGGCTCAAACCGAGGACCCATAAGAAACTTAAGAACAAGGTTTAAATCCCAACCGGGCACCAGGAAAGGTGACGGAGGGAACACATTAGTGAGCCCTTTCAGAAACTGTGAAATTAAAGGGATTTTAAAGTAAGAACACTCTTCAGACGAGCGCTTAAAGATGGACAGCGCCGCCAGGTAACCTTTAATGGTACCCACTTGCAAGCCCCTGTGGGCCAAAGAAAGTAAAAAGGACAAAACCATGGGGATGTCACATTCTGAACTCTGCACCAGTCGCAGAACTTACGCCAACGGCAACGGTACAGAGACTTTGTTGCTGGCCTTCGGGCCGAAAGCAACACCTCCATCACATCTTCAGGGAGGTCCCAATCCTTATACCTCAACCTTTCAGAAGCCAAGCGTGAAGGTTGAGGGATCTGACCTCTGGATGGAGAACCTGACCCCCCTCCCGTGAGAGCAGATCGTCTCGGTAGGGAAGACGACGTGGAGGGCAGATGGACAAGTCGAGAAGGTCCGGGTACCACGTCCTCGGAGCCCACACCAGGGCAATGAGGATCATCCGGGAACCGAACTTCCGTAACCTCCGCAGCACTTGCGGAATGACAGGGACTGGAGGAAACGCGTACAGCAGCGGGAACGACCACTCCACCACGAACGCGTCTCCTAAGGCTCATTTTGGAGGAAATTCCCGCGAGCAAAACCTTTCGCACTTCCGGTTGACACTGGAGGCGAAGAGATCCACTCGAGGGGTCCCCCAAAGGGCGAAGATCTCCAGGAGAATCTCCTGAGCCAACTCCCACTCGTGAGAGATCGCACTCTGCCTGCTCAGAGCATCCGCCGTCACATTTTCGTCTCCGGCCAGATGAACTGCCGAGATCGAAACTTCCTGCTGGATGGCCCAGAACTCGAGCTGCATCACCTCCCTGCACAGAGGAAGTGACCCTGCCCCCCCCCTTTTGTTGAGGTAGTGCATGGCCACTGTGTTGTCCGTCAGGATCAGGACACTCTTTCCTCGCACAGTCGGCAGAAAAGACTTCAGGGCTAGCCTGACGGCCCTCAGCTCCAACAGATTGATATGGAGTCTGGACTCCGACGGAGACCAACAACCGCTGTCAGCCCGTTGGCATGAGCTCCCCATCCCGTGAGGGATGCATCCGTCACGATCGTCACCTCCGGCCAGGGAAGCCAAAATGGAGCCCCCTTCATCAAGTTGCCTTCGACGACCCACCACAGAAGGTCCCGGGCGACCGAGGGCGGCACCTGAACAGGGTCCGACATCCTGCCGGAGGACTGCGACCATTGCGTCTTGGGTGCCCACTGCAAAGATCTCATCCGCAGGCGAGCCTCTGGCACCAGAAGAATGCAGGATGCCATGAGGCCGAGCAACCTGAAGAACTCGAACGCTGGGAGCGTCTGGGCATGCTGAAACTTGTGCACCATTTGCTGAATGTGAAGAGCCCTCACCTGGGGAGGAAAACACTGCCCCAGGGAAGTGTCGAGCACTGCTCCGATGTACTGGAGCCTCTGTGTTGGCGTCAAATGGGACTTCTTTAAATTGAGGGAGAAGCCCAGCCTGTGAAGGGAGTGGCAGGTGACGGACAGATGATCCAGGACTTGCTCGGGAGAGCTCCCCCTGATCAACCAATCGTCCAAGCAGGGGTAGACGTGAATCCCCCTTGCCTGAGATGCGCTGCCACCACCACCACCATGAGCTTGGTGAAAACCCTCGGGGCGGAGGTCAATCCGAAGGGCAGGACCCGAAACTGAAAGTGCGAGTCGGCAACCGCGAACCTCAGGTACTTCTTGTGCTTGGGATGGATCGGCACATGGAAGTAAACATCGTTGAGATCGAGTGACACCAACTAGTCCTGAAGCTGAAGGGCCTGGAGGACTTGAGAGAGAGTAACCATCTTGAACTTGTCCTTCCTGAGGAGTTTGTTCAAACCGCGCAAGTCCATGATGGGTCTCAATCCCCCGTCTTTCTTCGAAATCAAAAAATAAGGGGAATACCATCCCTTGTTCCTCTCCGCTACAGGCACCAGTTCTATGGCGCCTTTCTCCAGCAGGGCTTGAATTTCCTGCGCAAGGTTCCCCGGTGGATTGTCGCGAGGCCTGTGCCGAAAAGGAAGACAGTAGCCGTGGGTTATGATCTCCAGAACCCACACATCTGAAGTAATGGCTTGCCACTCTACAAGATGCTGCGCCAGCCTTCCCCCAACCGGCGAACCATGGGACATGGCCTCATGACTGAGTGGGAGCGGCTGAGGCGTTACCTAAGGGCAAAGAGGCAACTGCCCGAGCGGCCTTGGCACCACAGGTACCCTGTCGTCCACCTCTGGTACCCCTGCGCTGGCCTCTTTGACTGCCAGCTCTTCTCGCTTTACTGAAGGACGAGTAATAGCGAACGGAACCACCCCTCCACTGATGTCCCCTAGGACGAAAAGGCAGAGGTTGGCGAACTGCAGCGCCCAATGACTTCGCTGCAGCTTTTGAGGTCTGCAACCTCTCAAGGCTCTCGTCAGCCTTGCTGCCAAAAAGGTGTTCACCGTCAAAGGGCATGTTGAGGAGCCGGGACTGCACATCAGGAGCAAACCCCGACTTCCGCAACCACGCAAACCTCCGTATCACGGTGCTCGCTGCCATGGACCTACTGACGCATTCAGCTAAGTCCAAACCCGACTGAACGGACTCACACATGGCATCCTTACCATCCTGGACCATAGCAAGGAAACCATCACGTTCGTCCCTTGCAGTGACTGCCTCAAACCGTCAAACTGACTATGGCCCGAGACAATTTCATCTGGAACCGGACTAGGAACCAGGCCATCAGAATCCTCATCCGCCTCTGAAATATATTCCAGGTGGCGAAAAGAAGGCACCTGAGAGTGCTTGCTCTTAACCGGAGCCTTCCTAGGGGGTTCCCCCGTGCCACGGGGTACCTCCGACACGAAAGGCATCGACAGGGTCGAGAGAACAGGCATCGGCGCCGAGAGGATCGGCGTAGACGTCAGATGCAGCGCCGCCAGCATCGGCGGCGTCGACACAGCCCTCGAAGCCGGAGCCCCGAGCGTGTCCTTCGACGACCTGAGCGTCGACGACTTCCTCGGAGCCGGAGCCTCGAGAAAGCCTGTCGACGCCCTCGACGCCTCAGACGTCGTCTTCCTCGAAGACCTCACAGGTGCACACGGTCTCGAACGCATCGAGGACCGGGACCTGGAACGGGTACGTCGAGAACGAGTCTCCTTGTCCGAACGGGACCTCTCCCGTGACTCGTGCTGACCACTCTTGCGAGCGGTGTCTCTCGACCTCTCAAGACCGACCCCACTCGGGGGCGTGGGCGGCTTAGTACCCTGCGACTCAAGAATCGCCAGCATTTTCTTCCCGAAGGAAGCCCATTCCTCCGGCGTCGCACGGCTGTTGGGGTAAGCGACGTGCTGGGCAGAGTCCTCCGAAGAGGACCTGGAAGACGACCGGTGTCGGCGCTTCTGAGAATGCCTCGAAGAGGCTGAGGAGTGGCGAGACCGACTCCTAGAAGGAGACCCACGAGACTTCCGACGATGACGCGGAGTCACCCCTCGAATCATCCGTCGAAAGCCCCGCAGACTTCGACTTCCAGGGCTTGGACACCCGACCTACCGACAACTTCTTCTTACGTTAGTGTAAGGCTTTGGACGTGAGCGACTGTCAGTCGATACAGTCATCCGTGTCGTGGGCCTCCCCGAGGCACCAGAGGCAGGTGTCGTGCGAGTCCGTCACCGACATCTTGGACCCACACTCCCTGCACTTCTTGAAGCCCGGACGCGGGGTCGAAGACGAAGTAGAAGACATCTTCACACAAAGGATTTTCACAAAAACGAACAGGTTCGAATAACCGAGAAGAACAGAACTCCAAAGAGTCGAGGCGTTAACCGAGATTCACGAAGCAACACGTTCGCGGAAAAAACAGAACTGAGGCTACGGGCGTCGTGCGTCCTACTTATCACATCGGATGACGTCAGACGTCAGAGGAGGTCCTTTGACGACGGCGCATCGACGCAGGATGCAGAAAAAAGTTTCCGAAGCAGCACAGCTGTGGTGATTACCAGTGGGCGTCGAGGAATTCTTCCAAGGGCCGCATCCGAAGTCTGCAGTGGCGCACGAGATAAATACAGGAGGACATCATTCCGAGGAGGGACTTGATAGACCTCACTCTGGCCACGTCCGTGGCCAGCAGACGTTGCACCTTTCCCAGGATGGTCCTGATCCTTTCCTCCGACGGAGAGGCCAGTTGCGCCACTGTGTCGAGCTGTGCTCCCAGAAACAGGGCGACTTGCGACGGGACCAGGTGGGATTTTGTAAAGTTGATGGAGAATCCCAGGTCCGTGAGCAGCTGGACGCTCTTTGCAGTATGTTCTACGGCGAGCTCCCTTGTCCTTGCCCGTATGAGCCAGTCGTCCAGGTAGGGGTAGACGTGGATCCCCTGCAGGCGCAGCCGCGCCGCCACCGGTGCTAGGCACTTGGTGAACACCCTGGGTGCCGATTTTAATCCGAACGGGAGGACCTTCAACTGGTAGTGCCGCCCTTGGACCACGAACCTGAGGAACTTTCGGTGTCTCTTTAGAATCGGGATGAGAAAGTACGCATCCTCCAAGTCCAACGACGACAGGAAATCGCCCTCCTCCAGCTGTCCCAGCACGTGCTGGAGGGTGACCATCCGGAACTTCTGTGCCTTGATGTACCTGTCAGGCGTCGCAGGTCCTGGATGGGACGCCATCCTCCCGTCTTCTTCTTTACGAGGAAGTACCTTGAGTAAACTTCGGAGCCCCGAAGTCTCTTTGGAACGAGCTTGATGGCACCTTTTCTGAGCATCGCCCTTACTTCCAACAGCAGTTGAGGGACGTGATTTTCCTTCCTGGCCACGGGAGGAAAGCAGTGGCACTTCTTCTGGAACTCGAGGGTGTGCCCCAGGGCCAGGGCGTCCAGCACCCAACGGTCGGTGGAGATGGACTCCCACACACCGACGAACTTCGTCAGCCGGCCTCCCACCGGGGTGCTTCGGCGGGGGCCCGACCCGACGGTCGGTTCAATCCTGCTTGGAGGCTGCCTTGCCTCCTTGACCACCTTGGCAAAGACGGCGGGATCCACCTGACTTGCTGCGTCCCCTGTAGGCCTCTTGCGACGAAGATCTTGCTGCTTGACGGTACGTAGAAGAGCTACTGCCGGCTCCCTTGGAGGCACCCCGTCTGCCTCCGGAGCTCCGAAAGGACGGCCGTCGCTGTTGGAGCACACCCAGTGCACGGGCCGTCTCCGTGTCCGTCTTGATCGCCTGAAGGGACTCATCAACCGCCTTGCCAAACAGGTTGTTCCCATCAAAGGACATGTCCAAAACCTTGGTCTGCACGTCCTGGCGGAAATCCGTCGCCTTGAGCCATCCTCGTCGTCTCAGGCAAACGCTGTTGCCCAACTGACGGAAACCGGTGTCAGCGATGTCCGTAGCCACCATAATGGCGTGGTCCGAGGCAATCTCGCCTTCCTGTAAGATTTCCATGGCCTCTGCCCTCTTGGCGTCCGGAAGGAAGTCCACCAGAGGGGCGATCTTGAACCACAACTCCCTGTCGTAGCGGGCTACTATGGCCAGGGCGTTGGCAGCCTTGATGGTCGTCGCTGCAGATGAGATGACCCGTCGTCCCATCGCATCCAGCTTCCTACCCTCGCCGTCCGGCGGGGAGGTTGAAGTCGAGGCCGATGCCCCCCTGCTTTCTTCTTGGCTGCAGCCGAAACAACCGAATCCGGGGTCGGTTGCGCCCTAAGGCACAAGGGGGCAGCGTCGGGGACCCGGTACTTCGTCTCATACCGGTCCCTCTTTGCAGGCGCCGTGGCAGGGTTCTTGAGGAGGGCGAGCCCCTCATCCCAGATGTCATCAAGAAGCGGTACAGCGAGGACCGTCTTCCTTTTAGCCTCGCGCCGTTGGTAAAGGAACCATTCCTTTTTCTTTTCTTCGGGGCAGAGCTGGAAGAGCTCGGATGCCCTGGAAATCATGGCATGGAAGGATCCAATCTCGTTGGGCGGGGACGCCCGGGCAGGGGGCGACAGGTCCCGTCGTCACCTCCGTCGTCATCCGTACCTGTCGTAGTCGTGTCCGTGCCTGTATCATCCCCGTGGGTAGTAGACCGGGGGGGAAGGCAGAGAAGGCCGCCGAGGCGGGAGAGGTGGCCTAGGATGCGTCCTCCTCCTCTTAAGCGATGGACTCTCCGAAGGTCCTGGCTCCGGTTCCCCCATCGGGTCTGGCTCAGGTACCTCCGTCGGGGGAAGGGGAAACCTAGTCCTCATCTCCGAGCATAAGGACTGAATGTCTGACAAAATGGCCGCCGAGGTGTCCTGCGGCGCCGGAAACGACGGGAGAGAGGGCTCTTGAGGAGCCTTGTCTGCGACACCGTCGCTCTCGTCGTCGCCCTCGTCGGGATCCCTCCCGATGGGCTGGGCCTCTTCCACGACTTGGATGAGCTCCTCTTCAGAGGTCGTGTTCATATCCACGATGGCCACCAGCCCCCTCCCCCACCCTTTCCAACGAGGACTTCGTGGGGGTCTTCTCGATGGGCCTGAAAGACGACTCCCTCCGCGGTGGCAGGGAGACTCTCGCTCCTGAGGGCGCCTCCACTGGTGATAGCCTCCACAGGCTGAGCCAGGGCCGCGGCGACATCCTCAATCGAGGTCTTAGCAGGGTGAATCAAGGCCAACGTCACCTTCTGTACGCCTGGGGCCTTCACCTTGGGGGGGGGGGGGGTCCGAGCCTCGCTCCCCCTCTGCTGGAATCTTCGAGATCGACCGGGGCCTCTCCAGAAGCTTCACTGGGTTCTCGGACTTCCTCTTACCCGAGCCAGAGCGTTGGCTCGTGGGCAATGGCGCCGGGGAGGGTGCGCCCTGCCTGGCAGCCAAGGAGCCCAACTGTTCGGCGCTCCCGGTGCCAGCGGACTCGCGGTGCTTAGCCTTTTGTTGGGCCCCCGTCGCCGGGGCACCCTCACAAGACTTAGAAGACCGCTCGGACTTCTTTTTCTTCTTCTCGCCTGGCGGGGTCTTACCTTTCAGCCAGTTGGCGAGACGGAGGTGGCGATCCTTCATGGTACGCTCCAACATGTTCCCACAAAACGCGCAGTCCTTCTCCTTGTGCGTCTTGTCCTCATGGAGACAGTAGAAGCATAACGAATGCTCGTCCTCCTTGAAAACGTTCTGAAGCTGGCATCCAGGGCAGGTCCTGAACAGCTTCCCAGGCGTCGAGCTTCCTTTCTCCTGGGCCATGACCGGGGTAGGCCTGGGAACTTCTGGAATCCTCCAAAAGCGTAACTCAACGAAACCTTCACCATTGAGGGGCGTAGAAACTCCAAAACGGATCCCCGTTGATCGGATGTAGAAACGGTGGAGCTTGAGGCTCTATTTAACCGAAAAATGAGAAAATATCCTGAAAAAAGCACGGAAACGCAGCAAAAGCTCGAGAGCTACAGCACGAGGACTCCCAATACTTGAACGTGCGGTAAAAATCTGAGGATGGCCGCCGGGGGCGGGGCTTAGGGAGAGGGCAGTCATTGGGCTGGGGGCAGTATGACCCAGAGACCAGTGATTGGTTACTACTAAGAAAGACAGATCAGAAACGAAACTGATACTGATACTGATTTTTTCTATACCGAGGATTCCCGGCCTGAAAACGGGGAATATTCATGAGCATGTGAATCCATGCCAGACCCCATGCTGGAGAATTAGCTTCATCGTCGACAGCAGCGCCTGCAAGGAAAAACAGAAGACAGTCAGTTTAAGGTTGCGCTTCGCCATACTTTCCGCTTTTCCTTAAACCATCACTTACCTGCTGTCGAAAATTGCGGTAGCATCCAACTTCCATCCGGCCACGTCTCACGTTTCACAGCTGCATTGAGGCCGCATTTCAATCTAAGGGAAGAAAACAGAAGAGAGACATTATTGAGGGCATAAATAGGAGCAACATATAAAGACATTAAACAGAACGAACAGCATCGCAAGAGCTCAAGAAAGACTTACCAATCATAAGGAGAAGCATAGTCGCAGCTGGACTGGACTCATCCTTATCAGGGATCAGTGAAGGAACTAGATACCATTCGACGCGCCCCTGCCAGAAGTAGCAGGACGGAGAGCTTATCTTCCATAATTCACAGGTGAGCTTTATGGGCCGGCGTATGCTCACAGAAACCGTACTTTGGGGTGAAGGGCTCGAGAGGTACAACAATCACAGATTGGCGCACTCACACACTTATCTCCACGCAGGAGCAGTATCACCACGTACCACCGCTCACAGCTTTTATATTGAGGGAGAGGCCTGAAGGGGGTGAATCAAGTTCAGGGAGGGCTGCAACCATGCCCCAATGCCTCCGCAGAGACCAGGTGAGCGTAACAGCAAGAGATAGGGTCAATCTCACGTTCCCTGCACCACGCCTCAAATTTTCTTCAACTGCACACGTACATAGATCTTGTAGAAGGTCTGTATTCAGCCAGCAACACCCAATACCTCCTCTGAGAGGTCCTAGTCATCATACCTCATCCTCTCAAGAGCCACGCATGTAGGTTGAGGGAATCTGGGGTGGGGTGGAGCACTCAACCCTCCGACTGGGTGAGGAGATCTGCACGCCGAGGCAACCGGTGAGGCGGAAAGATGGACCGCGTCCTCCTCGCCCAATCTGGGGCAATCCAGATCATGGTCACTTGAAGTGTCTTCCACCTCCTGAGAACCCATGGAATGACAGGCATCAGGGGAAGGGCATAGTGGAGAGGGAAGGTCCAATTCACCAGAAACGCTTCCCCCAGTGTGCCGTTCCCTGGGAATTCACTCGAGCAAAACTGTTCGCACTTCCTGTTTTACTCCTTGGCAAACAGATCCACTGCTGAGGTACCGCAGAGAGCGAAGACCTCCTCTAGAACTTCCTGGCACACTACCCACTCGTGTGAGACTGTGCTCTGCCTGCTCAGAGCATGCGCCAAAGTATTCTCTGTCCCCGCCAGATGAACTACAGAGACCGAGATTTGGTTCTCCTGTAACCAGAACCACAGCTGTATTGCCTCTGTGCAGAGGGGGCAGGAGTGCACAACACCCTACATGTTGAGGTAGTGCATGGCCACTGCGTTGTCCATCAAGGCTAACATGATGGCCCGCAACTCCAGCCTGTTGATATGTCACCTGGCTTCAGATGGAGACCAGAGGCTGCTCCCCTGCAAATCCTCGCAGTGAGCGACCCAACCCTTCAGAGACGCATCTTTGACCACTCAGGCCCGAGGCCAAGGAGGCTAGAAGGGTTCCCCCACCATGAACTTGCTGCGTGTGTTCCAGCAACTGAGTTCGAAGACTACCGGGACGGACACTGAGGTAATCCATGAGTGCTCCCAGATACTGAGACCACTTGACCCTCAGTAGCCACTAAAGTGATCTCATGCGCAGCGTGTCCTCTGGCACTAGAAAAATACAGGAGGCTATGAGATCCAAAAGGCGGAGGAAAGAAGCCGCTGGCAGGGTGGCGTGGTTCTGAAACAAATGCACCATCTGTACTATAATGCTGACTGGCTCTTCAGGAGGAAGAGCCTTCCTTACCTGAGTGTCTAGGACTGCTACGATGAACTGGAGCCACTGAACTCGTGTGAAACGGCACTCCAAGTTGACGCAGAAGCCCAGCTTGTGCAGTAGTAGGCAGGTGTCTTCCAGATGAGACAAAACTTGCCCTGCCGACTTCCACCGGTTCAGCCAGCTGTCCAGGTATGGGAATACATGACCCTGGTTCTCCTGAGGTGAGCCGCAATTGGCGGCATGAGCTTGGTGAAGACCCTTGGAGCAGAGGTCAACCCAAAAGGGCAGCACCTCAAATTGATTGTGCTTGTCCCATATGAGGAACCTTAGGAACTTCCTGTGCTTCTGGTGTATTGGAACATTGAAATAGGCACCCTGCAGGTCTATTGACACCAGCCAGTCCTGAAAATCGAGAACGTGGAGAATTTCTCTCAACGTCACCATCCCAAATTTGTCTTTCCTCAGAAACTTCTTTGGAGCCCTGAGATCCAGAATGTGATGGAAACCTCCTCCCTTCTTGTGTACCAGGAAAAAGCAGGAATACCAGCTGGATCCTCGCTGCTCGGTTAGTACCTCTTCCACGGCACCCTTCGACAGCGAGGCTCTCAGTTCTTCCTGGATCTCCTGTCCCAGTTGGATTGGGGAGGTGGGGATCTGTCGGGTGTTAACTTTAGAAAATGCAAACAATAACACCACCAAATCAACTGCAGCGCCGGGGCGTCAAAGGTTATCTCCTGGCACTGGAGCCGATGCCCGGCCAACCGTCCACCAACCGGTGCATCGTGGGAGGGGAAATCAAAGCGGCTTAGAGAGCGCGGGCGTCCCAGCTGCTTGTTGGCCTCTAGAGGCCCCTCTGCCCCTTCCAGGGCACGAGAAGCGCCTCTGCCCCTGCATGGCTTGTGGGAGCTGTGCCTTTCTACCATAGGGTATATAACGCCTATAGCCCCTGCCTCTGGAAGCAAAGCCACTAGGCCCAGTGATTTAGCAGTCAACTTGGAGTCTTAACATTTCAAGGTATTTGTATGCTTTCTGACCGAAAAGACAGTCTCCCTAAAAGGGCATGTCCAGCAAACTGTTCTGGACACACAGGGAGAAGCCATATGTTTTCAGGTAGGCCTTAACACCTTTCTGTACAATGAGTCCGATTTCTTTCCCTCTCTGTCCGTAGACCGATTTGAAGTGGATGCTGCTGGTCTGGTGGAAATAGTGGCAGCCTGTATAACCAACCCTTCCAGGGAAGGGTGTGTGGCGAGGAAAAAAGGGTCTCCTCTTGCCAGTCTATACTTCCCTATAAAATTGGTGTTTACAGGGGTAATAGTGCAAGGGTGCTGCCATAAGGAGCATAAAGGGTCCACAATGGCTGGATTAAATGGCATGTTATGCTCAACTATGGCACCCTCGTCCAAGATATCAGTGAGCTCATACTCGGGAAGAGACGTGGTAGATGCCTTCAATCCAAGAGTGTCAACAACCCTGTCAACCAGAGCCCTGAACTTGACGTTAGCAGGAGTGTAGGGCTGGTTCTGTTGCAACTCAAGATTTGGAGAAGTATCCAGGCCACTAAAGTCCTGTAAACCTTGAGCCAAGACCAATAAATCAGCCTGGTCGTCGAAATAATCGGCGAGGCCGGCTCCCGTGTAAATGGGGTTGACATGCCCATCGGGGTCATCGATGCCAAAAATGGATTGCATCGAGTCACAGAATCCCAACTTCGATAACGGCGCAAAAGAACCATTGCTGACCACCGATGGAGTAGGCTTCAAAGCGGCTTTCGATGCTAATGCTTCCTTCGGCGCCGAGGGACACTCGGGCGACCGATGACGCTGTGGGCTTCGGCCTTCCGGCGATTTATGCCTAGTAGGTGTGATGCCCGAAGGCGTTTGACGTCGACCGAGTGGCTGGCTTGGGGTCGGGCGCACCGAGCGCAGCTTTCGCCGCCAAAGCTGGCTGGTGGGGGCCAGAGCCGCACCTACAGTAGCTTGCCATTTAAACATTTAGAGCATAGAAGTTTTAAAATGATCCCACTCTACCCGAGTGGATGGCCCCCGCCAAGGACTTAGCGCATTCCAACGATGAGCTGTCTGCACGTCAATGGTGGTGGTGGTGGTGGTGCTCCTTCCGCGAGGAAGACGAGAAATGGCTACTGAATGGGACTGTTTCCTGGTCTTCTTGCGATGTCGCTTATACCCCTTGTTGGGGGTGTGCTCCTCAGTTTCGGCCTCCGAAGACCGGACGAGAGACTGCGTCAGAGATTTGGTGGATGGTCGGCCCAAAGCCAGTTTTCCGGCCCTCTCCCCTAGGGATTTCGGCTGCATCTTTGCACACGACACACAGGCCTCTGTGTCATGACTAACACCCAGAGACCACAGACAGACGTTGGGGTGGTCGGTCACTGACAGTTTGGCCTTGCAATCGCGTCATTGCTTGAAGCCCGAAATCCTGTGAGATGACATTGCGTCAAGGTTTTCTAGTAAAAATGTACATTTTAGTACCAACAGAAATGTTGAGTAAACTCGAGTCATGTTTGCAATGCAGCTTGCAAGCGCATGGAAAAAAGGAACTGAAGCACGGGGTGTCGTGATGTGCTTTAAAAACGAGGTCTGACGTCACTTCCGGAACAGACGATAGAGAGCCGGACAAGACGGTATTTACGGCCGAGTCGAGATCCACTACGCCCCCCTGTCGAAAAGCTTCCAAGCAGCAGAGCTGGATGACGGATATCTGTGGGAGAAAAACAATCCAAACTCTATGAGGACTTCAGGAGCCAGGCTGCTAAGCTGAAAGTTTAAAGGCATGGGTGCAGTGATGTCCCCTGATCCTGGGAAAGCATGTTGTAGGGGCAAGGCAACTTCATAAGAGGGCAACGTGACATTCTCATGAGATGCGAGAACCACGGTTGACGAGCTCACATTTGAGCTATCAGGATTAGCTTAATTTGTTCCTGGAGCATCTTGTGAATTATACTGTTAAGGAGAGGAGTTGGTGCAAGGGTTGGGGGGATTGCGGATTTGGGGGAGGGGGGGTGTGGAGAAGCATAAGCAAATCTCTCTTAACATTTGATCCAGATACTGTTCCCCTTCGACATCTTTTGGGTACACCTGGAGATGTAGTCTGGGCATTGTGCGTTCTCCAGTATTGCAAAGAGGTCAATGTCAGGATGCCCCCATTCTACAAATATGTTGTGCAAAATGTGTGTGTAAAACCCATGTTCTATGGGTAGCTGAATGTCTCCGCTGAGCACGCCTGTAAGGTGATTGTGTACCCCTGGCGTGCGTTGTGACAGAAGGAACATGTGTTTGGGAGCGCACTTCCAAATGCTTTGTGACAGTTTGGACAGACCTGGAGAATGAGTACCACCTGGCCTTTTTAAGTAAAACATAGCCGTGGTGTTGTCTGTTAGGACTAGAACGTTCTTCCCTTGCAGTTGTTGTTGAAAGGCTTTCAGGGCTTTGAACACTGCTGATCGCTCTAACAGGTTGATGTGTTTGTTAGCTTCTGATTGTGACCACGTGCTGTGGGCTGTTTTGCGGAGAAGGTGAGCTCTCCGACCTGACAGGAATGAGTCTGTGGTGAGAGTGGTCTCTACTGAGGGGCAAGTGAATGATTTCCCCTTCAGAAGGTTGTCTGCTCTCCATCTTTGCAGTGATAGAACAAGGGCTTTTGAGACAACCACTAGATCGTCCCACTGATGGCTTGCTTGATACTATTGGCTCTAGAGCCACGCCTGCATATGACGCATTCGCAGACGGGCATGTGGAACCAGGGAAATGCAGGATGCCAGATGCAAAAAAATGAATGGTATATGGGGAAAAAAGTTACTCAAATGCGCCAGTTCTTTAAGAAATGGAAGGTTTCTATTAGGTGAGTCAAATAAAGTTTATTGACACGATCTTCAATTCATAGTTGTTATGCAGAAATCAATTCTCAATGTTATCTTCACACTGGTTCCACATGTCATATTATCCAAAATTAAATCCCACTTGGCTGGGGACAAGACTTGATTTATTTTCATTGATCGAGAACCCCAGTTGAAAGAGTAGATCGACAAAGTAGGTTTTACGACTTTGGCTTATGTCTGGATTTAGCAGATACATTTGTGAAACTGGTACGCCCTGTCACGGTCAAACAGACCCTATTTTGGATACGGAAGCTGCGAGTGAGAGCCTTCAAAGCTCTCAACAGGATTTGGATTTCTCAGCCTCTAATAAATCTCTAATGGCTGATCAGCCAAAGCATAGTTTAGGGTCTGAGTTGAACACTGTGCTAATCTTTCGGAGCTGGTGAATTGTAATAATCTGACATCAGAAGATCTCAGCATTGGGATTCATTTGCCCAAGTCAACCCCATGTAGTGTGGACGATACTGTGATGTTGGAAATGCATTGGAGGGACAGGGCCTCCATGTCCTTGTCCTGTAGTCCCTTATGATGTGTTCTGTGTTATATTCTGTACAGGAGTCCAGTGGGACACCTGGCAGTGCAGCTCTTCCTCTTTTTTGGACATGGTGAACAGAGACCCTTGGGATGCCATTATGGCCCCCATGGGTGGGGTTACAACCCTGTACCCCTAGTGTATGTTTTTGGGCAACTGTGTGTTGCCCACAGAGCAGGGTATGGGCTGGTGGCAGCTCCATGCTGAATGTGATAGGTGCTGCGAGTATACTCCATTTTGGGATACCCAGACCCTGCCATAGGAATCAGTGGATTCCTGATGGTGCCTGGAGCCTCTTGCTTTCTTTTGCTTGTTACCTTGTTTTCATAAAGCCCTGGGAAGCCCCGACTCTGTCCCTTCCCCTGACTGGCTGTTCGGTGGAAGAACCATATGTGGTATTGTGGGGCAGTCCAGGCCAGACAGGCTGGAGCCTTCCCAGTGACTGTATATTGTGGATACACCCTTGGGGTGGGACCTGTCTGAATAGAGTGTGTGACCAATATGCATTCTATGCTATGGGAGGCTGATTTCTGTGTGTGTGACACAATGAATGAGACAGCCCTGCCTGAAACTGACATGAATGCAGGGTGGTGTGCTGAAAAGGCTTAGGGTTTCCCCAATCAATATGACAATGCATTACTTACCGTAAAAGCATTTCTGATGGTTGTATCTGCTTAGATTCACATGCTGCGCATAGTCCGACATCCAGTGGTCACTGCAGAGTATTGCATTTTGTTTTTCGTAGTCGAAAAGGGGAAGTCGACAAGGCGTGTCTGTAACACTATCCCTATAGTGACGTGCGGTGTACCCACAATCCCTCACGCGTCGAGGTCCCTCTGTTTGTATTTCTTCTGCCCTGAGGGAGCCTTCTAGACGTGAGTGAGTACAGAAAAGAGAGATATAAAAAGATGTCTATGTTCCTTTCATCCGAGCGGGGAGGAAGGGTGGGCGCATGTGAATCTAAGCAGATACAACCATCAGAAATGCTTTTACAGTAAGTAATGCATTGTCTTCTGATGTTTGTTAATCTGCTTAGAATCACATGCTGTGCATAGACTAGCGAGCAGTACCCGGAGTTGGAGGTGGGTTGTGAGAAGGAACAGTAGAGAAAAGATGTCTTAATACTGCTTGTCCCACCTGGGAATCAGATCTAGAGTGGGCATCTAGACAGTAGTGTTTTGTAAATGTGTGTACAGAACTCCAGGTTACCGCTTTACAAATGGACTTAAGGGGAACATTTGCAATGAATGCTATGGATGCCCCAGTGCCTCGAGTAGAGTGTGCTCTTGGCTTGAAGGGTAGTTCTCTCTTAGCAAGAGTGTAACAGAGAGTGATGCATTGAACAATCCATCTAGATATAGTGGACTTTGAGACTGCATCTCCTTCTCTTCCTGCTGCCACCGAGACAAAGAACTGGTTAGTCTTTCTCAGTGGTCTAGTTCTTTCCATATAAAACATGACAGCTCTGCGCACATCAAGTGTATGCAGGCTTTTTTCTCCCAAATTTGAAGGGTTTTGAAAGAACGTTGGTAGCTCTATTGACTGGTTGACATGGAATTTCGAGATGAATTTCGGTGCAAACCTCGGGGTGTGTGCGTAGAACCACCTTATCTTTGTGAACCGTTACAAAGGGGTCTAGAACAGAAAGAGCCTGTAGTTCACTTACTCTCCTAATGGAGGTGATAGCTATTAGGAAGGCAGTCTTAAGAGTGAGTTCTTTAAGAGTTGCCTTGTGCATGGGTTCAAAGGGTGAGCCCATGAGCCTGGTAAGTACCACATTTAGGTCCCAGCCGGGAGCTGGGTTTTCTATCGGAGGGTGTATTCTCTTTACCCCCTCCATAAAGGCTTTAATAACTGGGACTTTCCACCATGACACTAAGTTGGGAAGTGGTGTATGCAGAAAGTGCCGCTAGGTGGACTTTAATAGAATTGAATACTAGACCAGAGTCTAGTAAAAGGGTCAGGAACAGAACAATTTGTGTAGGAGAGCAGTCAACAGGGTTGATGTTTCTTCCTCTACACCAGATGACAAATCTCTTCCATTTGCTAGAATAACAGTGACGAGTGTTAGGCTTTCTAGCCTCCCTGAGGATGTCCATGCATCTCTGCGGGAGTTGTAAATGTCCAAATTCTATGACTCAGGAGCCAGGCTGCTAAGTTCATGGTCTGGGGGCATATATGCAGTGTCCTGCCGTTGTCCTGTGACAGCATGTTGTACGGGCAGGGGAGTTTCACTGGAGGAGATAGAGACATCTCCATCAGGTGTGCGAACCATGGCTGCCGGGCCCACATAGGGGCCACTAGTATCATGGTAACTTGTTCCTGGCGCATCTTGTGCACAATCTTGTTGAGAAGGGGAGTCGGGGGGGGGGGGGGGGGGAAGCGTAAACAAATTTCCCTGACCATGGAATCGATAGACCATTCCCCTTGGATTGGTTCTGGGGGTACCTGGAGGCGTAATCTTGGCATTGTGAGTTTTCCAGAGTTGCGAACAGGTCTATTTCCGGGAATCCCCATTGTGTGAAAACGTCGAAGACGATGTCTTCGTGTAAACGCCTTTCGTACTCTGAGGGCAGAGGGAAGTCTCTGCTGAGTTTGTCTGCTAGCAAATTGAGTTCCCCTGGTACATGTTGTGACAGTAGGAACATGTGTCTGAGAGCCCACTTCCAGATGTTCTGGGACAGCTTGGACAGTCCTGGAGAGTGAGTGCCCCTTGTTTGTTGAGGTAGTACATGGCTGTGGTGCTGTCCGTGAGGACCATCACTGTCTTCCCTTGTAGGTGTGCCTGGAAGGCTTTTAGTGCCTTGAACACAGCCAGTAGCTCCAGTAAGTTTATGTGTTTGAATGCTACGCTCGGAGTCCAAACTCCGTGAGCAGTCTGATGGGATAGGTGAGCCCCTCATCCTGTGAGGGATGCGTCTGTGGTTAGAGTGGCTTCCACTGCGGGGGTGGCGAATGGTTTTCCTATTACCAGGTTTTCCTTCGACCACCACCGTAGCGAGAGAACCAAGGCCTGCGAGACCACCACTAGATCGTCCCATTGTCCGCTGGCCTGACACCACTGGTTGTTGAGCCACTGTTGCACTGGGCGCATGCGCAGGCGCTCATGGGGTACAAAATAAATACATGACGCCATCATTCCTAGCAAGCGCATTGCTTTGCATACCGTCACCTCTCGACCTGCCACATATTGAGGGATCTGAAACAGCATGTTTTGGACCCTCTCGTTGGAGGGGAAGACAAGGCCGTCCCTTTGTTTGAATTAGAGCCCCTAGGAATTGTTTGACTTGGCTGGGGTCTAGACTGGACTTCTTCTCGTTGATGGAGAAGCCCAGTTGGAACAAAAGGTCTACAGTCTTTTGGGTATTTGAGAAGCATGTTTCGTAAGAATCCCGTTATGAGCCAATCGTCGAAGTAAGGGTATACTGGGCTAGACAACCTGCGCAGGTGGGCCGCTGCCACTGCCAGTACTTTCGTGAATACCCTCGGTGCTGATACTATCCCGAAGGGTAGCACTCTGAACTGGTAGTGTTTGCCCTCTATCATAAACCTGAGGTATTTTCTGTGCGCTGGCAACATTAAAATATGAAAGTATGCCTCTTTCATGTTCAGTGTTGTCATGTAATCTCCTTGTGATAGCAGGGGGATCACTTCCTGTAAGGTCACCATACGAAACTTTTGAGGTTTAAAAAATTTGTTCGCTGGGCGCAGATCTAATACAGGGCGCATGGTTAAGTCCTTTTTGGGTACAAGGAAGTACACTGAATAAATACCTTCTGTTACCCGAGATAGAGGCATGACCTCTATAGCTCCTTTTTCCAGTAGCTGGCCCACTTCTTGCAGAAGGATGGCGAGGTGTTCTGGTGTCATGCGTCATCCCCTTGGGTGTCTGTTCAAACTCTTTCTTTGCCGTTTCTAGTGCCTCATCAACCGCCTTTCCAAAGAGATTGGCACCTTCTATAGGCTTGTTGATTAGAGATGCTTGTGTTTCAGGTTTAAACCCCGAATTACGCAGCCAGACATGGCGTTTGAGGAGTATTCCTTGGACTAGGGAACGGCCAGCCGTTTCTGCAGCATCCAGAGTGTTTTTCACGATGCTTTGGTTGACTAGGTTCCCTTCAGTAATCGTGGCCAGAAGCCGTGTACGTAGGGGTTCTGGTACCTCCTCGGCGTCCTTACGTAGCTTGCTCCATTGTTCATCTGCGTAACTTGCTAGCAAGGAGTTGTTGTATGCAATCCTTGCGGAAAAAGCAGCGGAGGCTGTGATGCTCTTCCCTAGGGCATACCATTTTTTACCCTCTTTATCTGGTGGTGCTTCGCTGGTAGACAGCGGGACCCCTGCTCTTTTCCTTGTATTTGTCACCACTAGGGAGTCTGGTACAGAGTGGCCCCTGACGTACAACGGGTCTGAAGGAGGGACTGAATAGTTTTTCTATCCTCGGGTTGAACCCTCTGACCAACGCGGGTGTAGATAGTGAAGGGATAATTTGTCTCCTTACTGAGGCGAGGAGGGGATGGTTTGGCTGACAGGGGGTTTCTCCTGGATTACCTTCTCCACAAAGTCAATGTCTGGAGAAATCTCCCCAGTGTCTATTTTGAAATGCGCTGCTGCCTTGCGTAGTAGTGCATTAAATGTAGGTTGATCGTCTATAGGCGACGTGTTCCTATTAGGTGAGTCCTCGGGAGGGGACAGGTTTAGTGCATCAGGGTCTGAAAACGCTGATGGGGACTGCCAAGGCTGTGAAGCACCTTCTTCTGGGACTTCTTCGAAGCCCCCCCCCCACCTATATCTGGATTATCTTCAAAACCCTCCTCCTCTAGGTTTTGTTCCTCTTCGTTGCCTAAAAATTCGTCGTCCTCCTGAAAGTGGGGGTCCTCTTCAGTGAGGTCATATAAATCTACATCCACTTGGGAGGGATTAAACAGCCTAGGGAATTTAGCCCTGGGGTCCATCTGAGGTCCCTATCTTGCCCTTTTGGGTGGTGGTAGGTTTCGAGTCTCCATAAACCTCTCCATCTTCTCCATACAGAACTGGAGTCTCTCCAGGGTCTCAAGAGGTACCCCTGAGCGTACTGGGGGGGGGGGAAAAATAGGGTTTTCGGCCTGAAAACGCTCTCCCATAACGTCGAAGAAAGGTTTCCGTCGCTGACTGAAAGTCCTGAATATAGGGATGCCCTTAGAAACAAAGAACTTGCCTGGTTGCGACAAAGAACTGGTTCCAGGTTTGTCAGAATCCTTAAATTAAAGGTCATGGGAGGACGAAGGTCGATGGATGGTACACCCATGCCAATACAGATTCTATAATTATTGGTTGTGGTTTCATTAAAGGGATGGTCTAGTAAAATGTTTTATTTAAAAAATAGATAGGCAACATAAAAAAAAAATACTAGCATTCTCCGTTTTAAAACTTCCTATGTAAAATTTTGAGCTATTCAAGCTCAAAATTCGCAAAAGCAAGCACATGGGCGCAGCCATTTTGTGAAATGGAGGCACTCCTGTGCTGGCTTTTGCTTTTGCGGCACTAATGAAGGAAAAGCCAGCCAGCTTTAGTAAACAAAGGCTATCAGCAGAAACAACGCGGTTGTGTTGGAAAACGCTGCGGTTTTTCTTTCCAAGTTTCTCAGGCTCCTCCGAGCCGGAGGAGCCTGAGAAACTTGGAAAGAAAAACAGCAGCGTTTTCCAACACAATAACGTTTTTATGTTTGCGGTCGCTTCAAAAGCGACCGCAAACATAAATACAACGTTTTTAAAGCTGCGGTTTCATTTCTAAGTTTTCCGGGCTCCTCCAGCCCGGAAAACTTAGAAAAAAAACCGCAGCTAGTGCTTATTTTTTGTAAAAAAAAATAAATAGCACTTACCGAGATTCAGCTGCAGCTTTCCTGCTCTGGTCTCCGGTCCCCGTCCTCCGCCTACAGCACTAATGAAGGGAAAGCCACCCAGCAGTATCCTTTGTTTACTACAGCTGGCTGGCTTTTCCTTCATTAGTGCCGCAAAAGCAAAAGCCAGCACAGGAGTGCCTCCATTTCACAAAATGGCTGCACCCATGTGCTTGCTTTTGCGAATTTTGAGCTTGAATAGCTCAAAATTTTACATAGGAAGTTTTAAAATGGAGAATGCTAGTATTTTTTTTTATGTTGCCTATCTATTTTTTAAATAAAACATTTTACTAGACCATCCCTTTAATCTATCAATCTTTTTAGCTAATTGCAACCATTTTATTAACACGCCTTCTGAATTGAAACCGATTTAAATCGGGGATAGTGTTACTCTTTTGACTGAATTGGGTTTGATTTCTTGCGTTATGTTGTTCTTTTGTTTTTTTAATGTTCTTTATTTTGTTTGTACTATTTTGTTTTGTCGCGCACTGAGGCCTTTGGGCATGCTGCGCATTATAAGAAATTGTCAGGTTCTCACATTGTGTACCTCACTTTGACATGGTTCTTAGGAGAATAGGGTATGTCAAATACCATTCCAGGAAAGTTAGAAAGGGAAGGTGGTTGAAATATTAAATAAATTCTGTTTTGTGAATAGAGCATTTCTTTTAGTTTGTTCTATTTCCCTTAACTAACTTTCAATTAGAAAGATGAAATGCCCCCAAGCCAAGATGGTGGAACATTTTCACAACAGTGATTGGTTCAGTTCACAGCATGCAGCATTGTGATGTCATTAGAATGTTAATAACAATTCTCAACTGCCTTTCATTAAAGTATGCTTCAGAGTAGGTCACATATTAGTTAGCTCCAGTAAAATTCATTTAAAGTTTCATTTTTAAGGAGAGTAATATCCTTTTAAGTGTTCCAATAATATAGTAGTAATTGTAGTTAAGTAACAGGAGAAGAAGTCTGCAGAAGAAGAATTCCAGTGAGATTCAGTTGCTGAGCCAGAGAAGAGTCAAGTTCCATGAACATTGATAAGCTAAGTGGACTTCTGAATTTTTAAGTGAAGACTCAAATAATTTTGAAAAGTTAATTATTTAAAGACTTTCAATTGAGCATTTCGTTTTTTTGAACAATGGAATCCTTATATTATTTATTAAGAAAGTCAAGGAATCTTTAATGAACAATATATAAAGAAGGTTCAGCAATTCATTTTTGTGTACATTTTATCTTTTCTTTAATACTAATAAGGCGCGCGGTTCGTATCGTCGTGTTTAAAACATTTAATCTAATTCTTAATATATATTTAACTAACTTCAGGTTAGTTTTGTTTTCGAGCCTGCGTCTCGTATTTCAGTGGATTTGCAAGTGTGCTTTAGAGGAAAGGACCTAACGACGTCGAGCGTGCGTCGCGGCCATTTTGGATTTTCATTGTTTTCCTCATTTTTTATTCGTTGCTCGTAACGGAAGAAAAATCTATTTAAGGACAGCGTTTTGCAGCCTGATTATGCAGCGTTTTGCGAGCAATTGTTTTCCTCCTTGATAAAGAGTATTCAGAAGAAATACATGTGTAGCAAGAGACATTTATTGAAAAGCACTCCGTATGTGAAATTGGAGTATAAAAAGTTTACAGCTGAATATTTTACAAAGATTCTTCAGAATACAAAAGGTAATTACCTACACATATTTATAGAGTATATGATTCCTAGAGCATACGTAGACAATAGTAACAACAATATTTTTTGGGTATATTTTATTAAAAGAGATCAAGAGAGCAGAAAGACAAATAGAAGCGATATCGCTAAGAGTATCTACAGTCAACATACATCTTCCTGAAGCAGCCTATTGGCAAATCAAGCTTAGGCAACAGGTAAATGTAAATGGAGAAAATATAATCTAGAGAGTAGTCAGTAGTGATTAGAAGATTGATTTATTTAAAGTTGTATTTCCTTTTTAGGAACATCCCATCTGAGTCAAAACTTTCCGAGAAGACGGTCTGAAGTACCTGCAGTGGGAGTGCTTGTCTTTTGTTATTTTCTCCATTCCCCTTTCCCCTTGGGTTTGCCTGGCCAATAGTTTTAAAGAAGCAGGATTGTTGAGCAGGCAGGCTTAGGGGGCTAGGTGGGCCAGCTTCACTCCTGCAGGATCCCACTACTTCAGTTTCCTGACAGAAATAAATAAAAATCATAAAATAATAATAATACAGTTTTTTGGGTGTTCGAGGAACGCCTGATGCGTGTCTCCTGTTATTGGCATGTTTTCTAGATAAGGGTACACCAGAGCAGACTGTCAGCACAAGTAGGCTGCTGGCACTGCCAGAACCTTGGTAAAAAAAACCCGGAGCTGAGACAATGCCGAGTGAGTGTTCTCCATCTTGAACCTCAGGCCCTTTGTGTGCACTGGCAACACTGAAGTATGAAAGTATGCATCTTTCATATCCAAGGTGCCATGTAATCCCTGTGCTGCAGCAGTGGAATTACCTCCTGCAGAGTTGTCACCCTGAACCTTTGAGGCTTGACAGACTTGTTTGCATGGCGCAATGTCTAATACAGGGTGCATGGTTAGATCCTGTTTGGGTACAATGGAGAATATGATCTTGGATGAGTTTTATTGCTCCCTTTTGAAGCAGGGCCTCCTCTTCTGCCTGAAGGATGAGGAGATGTGAAGTGACCCCTTCCCATTCGTGGGTGAAGCATGTTATCCAACCTCCTATTGGAGATACATGGGAGGGCACTCGAACTGGCGAGTCATTTGCTGGCCTCTGTTGGCTGCATTTCTACACCTTCTTTGCCACACTGAAACCCATGCTGTTGAGGGTCTTAATATGCGTTGGACGCTCCTTGACCAGAGTACCAGGTCGAAACTCCTGTACCATAAGAACCCTCTGCGGGTCTAGAGAAGGATTGCCCTCGAAAGGAGCGGTGGCTATTAAAAACTACACGCTGCACCTACAGCCTGATGGAAATCAGGTTGAGAGATTTTAGGGTCTCATGTTCTTTCTTTGCCGTCTCCAGTGAATCATCCATCTTTCCAAAAACCGCAGACTCTTCTATTGGCTCATTGATAAGCGAGGCCTGTGTCTCCGATTCAAAACTAGTGTTTAACAAACAAGAATGGTGCATCAAAAGAGTCCCTTCTGCTAACACTCTGCCAGCCATCTCAGTGGCGTCAAACGTATTTTTGAAAAATATTCAGAGTGACGTGTCGTTCCTTCTTGCACAATAGCAAGCAGCTGTGATTTAGCTGGTTCAGGAAAACTCTGTAGTCTGTCCTGCACCAGGCCCCACTGGACATCACTGAAGCTGGTAAGCAAGGTGGAGTTATTGGTAATGGAGGTACTATAAGCCGCAGAAGAAGTTATTCTTTTGCCCAAGGCATAGAGTTTCTTACAGTCTTTGTGAGGAGAAGTATCAGCTGAAGACAAGGGAACGCCTGCACACTTTCTGGTTGTCATGACCACCTGGGAATCCGGACTGGAGTGTCCCCGAAAATAGAGGGGATGCGAGGGAGCAGATCAAAAAGTGTTCTCAATGCACGGATACATGCCAGAGAAAGGGAGGGTGTGAGCAAAGAAGGGGCGATAGGCTTCTTTATGGAGTTGAGAAGGGGAATCAACTGACTGACGGGTATCCTCTCTTTGAGGATGTCCTCCACAAAGTCTGAGTCAGGCACCACCTCTTGGGAGATAATTTTGAAATGGTCTGCTGCCCTCTTAAGAATGTTATTAAAGAGCAGTTGGTCATCGATGGGGGAAGCCTTGCTGGCTGTGTAACCGGCATGGCGTCTCCAAAGAGATTGTCAGACTCTGCCTCGTGAGCAGGGGAAGTGGGTCAAGCCCTTGTTCATCAGTATCAATCCATATATCTGGGTCCCCGGAGGCAGGATTCTATGATACAATATCCTGGTCCGGGACATATAATAATTCTTCATCCTGATCGTACTCAGACTTTCTCTGTACATTCCTCAAACCTTGCCCTCCTGCAAGGGCCTTAAGTGGAAGCTTCATGGAGTGGGAACGCTAACTCTTCTTGAAAAGGACTCGTGACACTGTAGGAACTATGACAATAGAGAAGAGGTATGGACATACCTGCTGTTTTGCCTCAAGGCTGTCTGAGGACCAGAACCACGTGAATCTGGCTGTGGAAGTGCTTTTGGCAACTTTTTCACTCAATTTAGGATGCGTTTTACAATTTTGACACTTCTTTCAATGTGTCTAAAGCTGGCGCCAAAACTTTAGGGGGAGCCCCCTGTGTAGTCGAAGACTTGGAACCATGCGCCAAATACGTTCGCAGAGGGTCGAGAACCGGAGAGTTCAACAGGATTTGCCAAAGATTGAGATGGGCCTGCAGGTGCCGCTGGCTTCTTCGGTGGTACTTTTGAGGGATGCCATGGGGTTGTGTGCTTAGTCTTGGTGGTGTGAGTGATGGTGTCCCTGTCGCCAGTGGGTGGTCTCCCCCTAGCACTGCGTTCAGCATGCCAGCTGGGGCTGGGCACGCAGGAGTCGACAGACTTGGCAACATTGTCTTCGGCTTTCAAACTAGAGCCATGGCTGCTAGAGGGGTCCTTGGCCGATGCGACAGCGCCAGTGGGGGAATGGGATTCAGCCTGCATGGCGCCCACCGCTTTGTGCATCTTTCTTAAGTGTCTTAGGTTCAAAGAGATGACAGGCCTTGCAACGCCGCTTGTCGTTGTCACGAGGTAAGCAGTTATACTCCCTATGAGTGTTCCTCCAAGGAAACTTTCTATTACAGGAAGTGAAAACATTTAGATTGAGTTCTTTCCAATTTTAAAGTAGAAAAATAGCAGCCAGAAAAGGGAAAGAAGGGGGAAAAGCAAGAAAAGGCATTCTCTAAAGAGTAATGTTGAGAAGAAAGGCCTCCAATCTCCCTACTGTGAAAGGCCGAAGCCTGATGGGAAGGCTGCTGCCAGCCATTGAGAATTCAGCCAGAAATTCTTAAGACGGAAAACAGGAACCAGCAGTCGAATCAAATCCTCGACAGGTTATTTCGAAGACGCAATAAATATACCAATAAATCTTGTTAACAAGAGCTCTGCATTAAAGCTACCGACCAGCATGGTGGAAAAAACAATCTGGGGCGACCTCGGCGTGTGAGTGATCATGGGTACACTACATGTCACATTAGGAATAGTATTACACACGCGCGCAGGTCGGCGTCCCTTTTCAATCATCGATAAAAAGATGCAAAACTCTGATTACCACTAGATGTCGTATTTTATGCACAGCAAGTGATTCTAAACAGATTCACAAGCATCAGAAACCCAAACATCTACAGGAGTCCCATACCCAACATATTCCTAGATCTGCCTGTTTTAGGACTGTGTCCATAGTCTCTGCCTCATGTGAGACTTAGCTTGCGTACAACTGTTCAAATCATCTATGAAAGACCCTATACATCTGTGTACTGGTCGAATGAGATCTTTCCTTCCCAAAGAGCCAGGAAAAACAAACGTCTGACTCATCTCCTCCTCTATGAATATGTTGCATATATTGTCTGTAATCAAATCGATCTTGAGTTTGTTGCGCCCGTAATTCTTTTACGATTTCTGCCCCTCCGAGATGTCTCCTAGCCATGTCCCAATTCCATGTCTCTTATCTTCTCTTCGGAGGATTTCAATATGTTTGTGAGGAGTGATTGCACACAGAATTGAGTCGACTTGCATACCACACTAATTGTTACTTTAAAAGCTTCCCATAGTATTCCTGGGTTAACCACCAACTGTGTGTTCTGATCAAAGGAGATAATGGCATAACAGATATTGGATAGGTATGCCACGTACGATAGGGATTCCGCCCGGAGTGACAAAGTTGGTGTTGGCATCACTGGCCTGGAGTGATCCCATATGAGTTTTGTGGTAAACTGTGCATGTAGTCTGTCTCAAAAATATTGAAATTGGCCTCTCCCTTTAAAGAACTAATCCATTCATGATTGGGAATTGTGCATATTAGAATAAAATGAGTACCTCAGCAAATGCCCTTTGTTTTGCCACCATAACTCCCACCTGTTGAGGCATGTCTTTTATATGTGTTTTTTTTATCTGATTTATTCAAGGGTGGATTTAACAAGCAATTGCAATCTCCCCAAGATGAATATACCCCCTCCCCCTTAAATTCCTCCAACCACTTCTGGTACTCTTGGGAACATGTATTGTCTATGTTGGGCATGTAAGGGTTGGTTAGGAATATGTCAATCATCTAGGGAACCCAGCAGTGCTATTGCCCTACTATCTTTGACTTGAGCAATTTAGAAAAATTAAGTCCAGTGCCTTTGGCTACCCCTAGTAATACCCCTCGAACAGAAGAGGATTGGCAAAAACCATATATTTTCATCCACATTGTGAAATCAGCCTCTTCAATTCTGGTTGCATCACATGTGTCTCTTACACACAATGTGTACTCCCCACTATTTGAGGTATGCTCCAATTTACTTCCTCTTGGACCAATTACCAGATCTGCGCAAGTTCCATGGCAACAACTCAATTTTACCCATTTCTCAATTACATAGGCATTGTATGTTAACATTTCCCTGTGCTGAGGGTACTTTCGGAGGTTATGTGTGGTGGATTAAAATTACTTTCCCTCTACTTCCAAAATGGCCAGGTTCATCCCTTTTCTAAAAAAGAGAGGGGCTGACCCGAACCTACCAGCTAACTTTCGCCCTAAGTCTCTCTTTCGGCACTACTCAAAAGTGTAGTGTTTGACAGTCTTACACAGTTCTTTTATAAAAAAAAAAAAACGACACCCCTTAAAGCAGGTTTCCGCTTCAGTCACTACACAGAAACTGCTCTCATGAATGTCTTCAACTTGATTGCCTCTGCTAAGCACCCCAACCTATCCACTATCCCAATTCTGCTTGGCTTGTCCTGCTGCATTGGGCACTGTTGATCAATCGGTTCTACTTACTTAATACTCTCCTTGGGATGAACAATCGAGCACTTACCTGGAATGAATCCTATCTGGCACCTTCCGAATTCTGTTTCCTGGAACAGCAACACCTCAACTCACTCCTCTAACTGTTGGTGTTCCACAAGGCTCTGTCTTGGGTCCTCTCTTCTTTACACTTCTGCTTTTGGGGCTCTGCTCTGGGGGCACTTATCTACTCCTTTGGGTACTAGTATCAACTCTTGGTGGATAGCAAAAATATCATCTTCTCTTTTCCTGAACACTTCTATGATCTCTCTATGAACATTTTCCAACTGTTTCTCTACTATTAAATATTGAATAGCTTTGTACTCTCTGGTGTTAAGCTTTATCAAAACAGAGGTGCTCTTCTTCCGTGCCAAATATCTCATCTCTTCCACCTCCTATCCAGTTCCCACTAGACACTCTCCCCTACTCCTTCAGCTAGAAACCCAGGTGTCATCTATAACCATTCTCACACATCCTCCAAATTCATCTCCAAAACTGAAAGAGAGGCTTGCTTCAACCGCCTAAATATTCAGAAAAACTGGCACCTCCTTCCGTTCAACACTGCCATGCATCTCTTAACCTCTCTTGTCTTCTCTAAATGGGAGTACTGTGCCAGCATCCTCTTTCGCCTCCCCAACTATGCTTTGTCCTCTCGACAAGATCACTAACTTCACAACAAGGACTCTTTGGGCATCCTCACTTCACACCTAATTCCACTTACCATCACTAGGCTGGATGGCAGACAATGGAAAACAGGGCCAGATTTAAATGTATTCTCCTGGTTCAAAAATCTAAAAGGCACCACTGTATCCATTGTCCTTTATTCAACTCTATAATCCGTCTTGTAATACCTGCTCTGCCTCCATGAGTACCCGTGAGGCACCTCACCCTCCCTGTGCTTCCTCTCACTTCTGCTCTTTCCCTCTTCTTGCTCCAAATGCATGGAATTCACTTACCCTGGACATTCGAGAAACAGTTGTGGTAGGTCAGGAGGACACTGACTGATTAGACATTCTCATAGTTTTATTAAAGAATATAGATAAGGGCCCATCTTTCCCTATTCTACAAGGCTTCCATACCTAACAAAACTAAGGTCCTCGCCAGTGGTTAGTGAACGTCTGTAAATGAAGAACCGTCCACTGTCAAACTCTGTCAAACTCTAACCTATCTGACTCTAACACTATTCTTAATAACTTAAAGATAGGAGAAAGCATCTCTTCTCCTGAGGTTTCTTGACTTTGGCCACTCTTCAATAGATCATACAGATCATTTAACGTGGTCTTGACTTTGGGTTTCTTCTCCTGATTTTCCTCATAATGATTGCTCTGTCTCCCTTTCAATGGGTTGTTTTTCCAACAATAAATTTTCACCTCTGGGATATTTCTTATACTCCAGAATACCTAATTTGCCTTGAATCTTTAATTCTCAGCTCTCTGGGGTATTCTCACGAAGTCTTATTTATTCTTAAATTCCTCTTTTATGACCGACTCTTCTCCGTCTCTTGGACCTTCTTTATGGGCTTTATAATCAGTTGGATATCGTCCAATACTTTTGTCTTGTAGGTTTTCTTTTTACTACTCTTCTTATATTTTCTCTCTCCTGACTTTGATGAGCAGGAGCTTGATATTAATGATTCTCAGTTTCTAGAATTGCATCTTGGGTCTCTTCACTATGACGAGTAGGAGCAATACAGTAACGATTCACATTCCCTTCCCTAGGTCTCCTGTTATCCCCTTTACCTTCCGTGGTGGAGATTAACGTCAACGGGTTCTTCACAGGTTTATAACCAACTTCCCTTTGGAGGTAAGGCAAGGAGGAGCAAAGCGGGCAGCAAGGAAGCAGAGCATCATGCAATGGGGGAAGAAGAGCTGCAACGTGAGGGCTTATCGTTTCCATGGCATCGCTGTGACACTGCAACACTCGTGGCGAGTCACGTTCCCCCAGATGCTCCAACGCTGGCCATCTTGGGGAGGTCAAGGTGGAACAGTGCAGCTGCCATTTTGGGATGGGCACTTCCCCCCGCCAACGCCACCACAGTGATACCCGATTCTGACAGACATCCCTAACGCAGATGGTCATACCGCCTACATGGCATGAGTACCAACTTCGATTGGATATTGAACGTAAATTTGTTCTATGTAAAGTGCTTTGCTGAAAGTGCTATTTAAATAACACATGATTATCACTTAAAAAGTCTAATGTTGATTGTCCTTAATCTATGTATGTCCACATATGTATTGTACCCAGTGACAGATTAATTTACTCCCCTCCACAACCTGGTCACTCAAACTCAACCCCTTGTAAAAAAGCTCACTTTTCCCCCCTCAAATATGATATTTTACATATTGTACATTATATTGTGAACAAAAGAGCATTGCTCTTCCCTGTATATAAATAAACATACTAACATCCCGTGTGTATTCCCATAAGCAATAACTTGTGTAACTTGAACCCATCATCCCTTATCCTCTACAAACCGACCCCTCCAATGTATCTTCATATTCAAAATAACATTTTCCTCTCAAAGCAGGGAGGACGCCAGATGTGCGATTGGTGTCACCCAGTTTTTAACATATTTAGACTTGAACACTGAAGATCCATCGGGAGAGATGGTCAAATCGTAACTTAATTTAACTAGAGATGGTCAAATCGTAACTTAATTTAACTGTCTACACCAGGTGAAATGGAGGGACAAGCGGTCTTGAGCATAGACTTTAAACATGCTCATTTAAAAAATTGCTATGCAATTAAATCAATTTAAAAAAAAAAAAATCATTTATAGCTAAACACGAGGAAAAAGATCTATAAATCGCTCTATGATTACAGAGCTTATACAACAATGCCTACATTCTATGCCGATTGGTTATACAGTCAGATCTCTGTCCGAAAGAGCGTGCTGGAGGTTAACCTCGGCTGGGGGATGGAGCTCTAGCCTTTGTCTCTAGGCTTCATGATCCCCTCGCCTCCTTTTATTGGCATTTGGTAAACTGGTGCGACTCCAGAATTTAGCATTCAGATTACATGGTGACCTCTGCATGAATTTAAGTTGTTGGGTACCTTTTGGGGAGTCCTGAAGCACTTCCCCATTTGGGTGCTCCTTAATACTATTCTTCTTCGGATTCATTCTCTTGGATGAGTGTAATTGCCATTATTTCCAATGGCCCCTTGTCAGGTTGTGGATGGTTGGCTTGGTGTAGCTTGTAGGGAGCTTTCACCCCCTCTCCCTTTCCCCAACTTCATCTCTCTTCTGTTGTCTATAGCTGGTGATATTTAGTTTGGCTGGGTACATTAACATAATTAACGTTATGCATTCTCAATGCTAGTTTCACCTCTTCGTAGCTTTGCTGTTGTAGTTTCTTTGTACACTCTGGGAAGAACATGACCATGTTACCGCTACTGTGAGATGGTGCTTTTTGCCCAGCCAACTAATGAATCACAACCCTGTTGCAAATGTTAGAAATCTTGGCGACGATGGGTCTTGTTCTGGCCAACATTGAACCATTTGTAGAGACTTTTAGAGCTGTATGTTTCATGCAGACAATTTTAAAATAGCCCCATCGAGTTGTTCCGTCACCTCTGGTAATCCCACTATATGGAGGTTGCACTTCGGGAGAGTCCCTCGGGATCTTCATCACGCATCGCCAGCTCGCAAGTGTCACATGTTAGGCATGAAACTGGTTTCTTAAGGTCAATCAATTCCTTTTTCGATTGTGGTTGTCCTGGATTCAAGTTGGAACTGCTTTTACACCATCTTGCGTACGTCTGTCCTGAGGAGATTTATGTCCACAGCTTTTGCGGCCATCTTGCTCTCCAATGCAGTCCTCGAGCCTTGCACTGCATTCAGCACTTGTTATTTTGCCCTGAAGAGGGTTAATTTGCCCCTAGTCCAGGACAATGGTTAATGGTTCTCCGCCCGATACTGTACATTTGTCCATCATAAATTGCTGCGCGTTGTGTTTATGCCTAGTGCCCAACATCCCCCCTGGGTCCTTCGGCACAGAGCGTGTATACAGTGTGCAGTTTCGTTTTTTTTCCTTATGCCCGCCCTGCCCCTATGGTGAACTTGCTTCTGTCCTTTCATCCCCATCCGGGAGATTGGTCATCACTAATTATAGCAGTGATCTTGCGCGTGTGCTCTGGATAGGGGCTGCCGGAAGGTATTCAGCTGTTAGTGCTGAGCAACGGCTGATCTCCCAGGTCTGCCCTTCTGTAAGTGACACTCTTCCCTTGGTTTCACAGACTTTGCTCAAATACCCCACCAGCTTGGGTCTATATCGTACCTCCGCCTTGCTCTGTGCAGCCCGTTAGGAGGAATAGCAGGAAAGTCAATTTCGTGCCTCCATGTTTCCGCTATGTTTATGGACCCACCTGTAGCTATATGCCGGCTTGCAACTTTGGGAAGGACTTTCTATTATTGAACGGGTGCTTGGGTGCTCCCGGCGTTATTTACAGAGCTAGTTCTCAGTACTCGTGTCTCCTGTCCCACAGTGAGTGGCCTGGTTGCAGTATGGAAGGCAGCCGTTAGCCATCTTTCAGATTCCCTACTCGGTGGCCATGTTACGCTCAGGCAATGTGACTATTAAAGTTACTATCCGATTTAGAGTTATTTTATTGTGTTTTTCACCAGCATGCCTTTGAAGCATGTGCATTATGCTTTGGGGGAAGGAAGTGGGTTAACATTAGAGGAAACGGTCCACCACGTGCCCTGCAGGATATTCCCTGCTGTATACAAGCTCAATTCCCTGCGGGCACGGTTGTCAGTGCCTTGCTCTGGCTTTGCATATCTGGTCCCCCGAGTCTATGTTTTTCACCTATGCCGACGTTTGCATGTGCAACCAATGTTCACACCACCATGACCAAGCACGGTCAGCGGAAAAATGCAGGACTTCAAGGAGGAGGCTGAGAGAGCTCCACAATTCCTGTCTACATCTTTCGTCTCATGGCCAAACCCCCAGTAAGTTTGGGCGAGATTGGGAGGAAATTACAAAGGAAAGAGAAATCTTGGGTAAGCATTACACCCTCAAATCCGTAGTACAAGAGTTAGCAGGGATGACCTGATTTTTTTGAGGCCCGTTGTAAGCATCGTGTCTGCTGGTGGAGCAAGAAAATTTCAGCTAAGCAGATAGGGGTAGTCTTAGTGCACACTGTGTGTAAGGCAAAGCATTTTGAAGTAGGTTAGTTTTACTAGAATGCAACAAAGGAAGTTCAGGGCAGGAGCAACATGTTACAATTGGGTCAGGTCGAAGACTAATTTAACCAAGTTATGTACCTGTTGTGCCATTTACAGTATATTCACCAGGGACACAATGATACAGCTTGTTGTAATGGTTCAGCCCAGAAATCACTACCATCAAGAAGAGAATACAACCAGTTTCCTCTGACTCCTTCCCAGTAGTGCATGCAGATTCTAATTATAACCCCTGGCAAGGGATAGGTTGGATATTCTCTATGGAGAGCTAAGGTGTTATAACCCTAAAGCATGGCTTGTGGGGATCACAAAGTGAGATGTCTCCGATTTTCAAGAATCGCAATCCATCAAGACACATTGCTGTGGAAATATAAAGTCCATTAAGTGTGGGTAAAATGAAGGCAGACATGAGCCCAGCTAAAGTGCAACAAAAGTATAAAAAGCTGCCAGACGGGGGATCAAGAATCATACAGAACACAGGCCCCTTTTATTCCTCAGGCAAGGGAAGGCGTTCGAGGGAGACCAAAAATGCCAATCAGGGATACAAGGATTGGGGAGAAGATGCAGCAGTAAAACATGCACTTCAACTCCGGCTTTCTGGTTAAAAGCTATCATAAGTTGAAAAGGGCCACTAGGGGACCCTGACGTCTATGGAAACAAGGCTGGTCACCACACACAATAGAGACGCCAGACACGAGGTTGTATTCCCAAAGCTAGGGTTTTATAGCAAAGCAAAAGTCTCAGTTGGCCAACTCGGTCTCACGCCCCGCGACGTGTATCTCTAGACCTCGAGGGACGCAAGAGTGTGAATTACATACATCAGTTACATATATACAAAATGCATATCAAACAATCAGCTATGACATGGTTAAACACCCCTCTTCATTGGATTTCTTTGAACTTGGTGTGATGATGGACATCTCCGACCACTATGACACCTTCAAACATCTATTCTAGTAACAATTTGCAATTTGTGAGTGAGTAGGCATCTTTCGGTTATTGAATAGAACATGGTGCTTCTGTTCTTGGAAGCGAACTACATACAGAGGGGGTTGCATTCCGGACCTTGCTATCCATCAGGTGCTATTCGCGTCCTGGGAGCCGACATGCTCTAGCGGGCTCGGAAAGGGGGGCCGTTAGAAAAGCATAATTCAAGCCTTTAGCGGTATTATTCTAAACATATTCTACCATAAAACGAGACTGGCTGGCAGCTGTGAAATGATTAAATGCCTTGCGGCTCTGCTTCAAGGCTACATTAAGGAGGGAGCTGGGCATTCTTCCTGGCGCTGCCTACGTTTGTGTTTCAGCGAAACTCTTGTTATCCTCTCGGCCCTGTTGCCTTGTCCTTTTCATATACAGACAACAATGTTCCACAGTCGAGCAGTGTACGCGGAAAATATACTGCGAAGCAATAGGAACAGAAAGCAATGAGCAATGGTTAGAAAACAAAATGGCGATTCTTGTTACATCAAAATGGCTGTTCATTAGAAAACTCGAAAACCTATATTCTGTCGTATCGTACATGAGACGGTTGGCCCACGGCCACCAAAATGCATTTGCGGTCCCAAATTAGATTTCTAGACTGACAAGGTGTTACTGTGCAATCCCATGTCTGGTAGGAAGATTTGACGGTGTGGAAAGGAAACCATGTGTCTTACTAGCATTAGTGGTAATTGAATTAAGAGTATTATACTATACTTGTCCCCCATAATCAGTCCCAGAAAATCAGGTAGATCATTTAACAAATCTAAGATCTCAAACAGATCTTGAAAGTTTTTTTAGCAGCAATATTCTCAGACACTTTCACAATGCCTTTATGATTGTAATCAGTGCACCTAATCTTTGAAGTGAGAGCGCCTCCTTTCTCAAGATATATGCAGAATAATTTATTTTTCTACACCAGTCATTTAACAACATTTCATCATTACTCGTTTTACTACAGGTATCACGGTTTGTTTTTCAGAAATGAACTGTATTTACCCTCTGTTGAAATTATTGGTATACATTTTAAACAAACTCCTTGCATACCTTGTAAACATCTTCAGCTAGACGCAAGCCCCACCGTGCCATTTCAATCCGTGTGCCCTCACAACTGTCAATTCTCTTCAAAAGCTGTCGCAAAGATATGTGATGTTGCTTTGGGCTTAGGTTAATCTGTTGTGTTAGTTCCTAAAACAAAAAACAAGAAAATAAATTAAGCCCTTTACAACAATAGATACGATGATCCATTTACAAACCATACATTGACAGTCACAAAACCAAACATGAACTTGCAATGGCCACTTTATTTAACGCATCACAAGAAACTAGCTACTGATCCCACCAATTAACATCCCAAAGCCAGACGCCAGTTGGTGCTTTCTGCGTTTAAAATCTCAACAATTGAAGAGGATTTTAATATATATGCTACAGCACGGTGCATAATTGTGGAAATAAACAAATGCCATGCACACTGGGCACATTGGGTAACTCTGTGGTACTAGGGTATGACCTTAGGACATGCCCCTAGCCAAGAAGCAAATGGGCATGGTTGCAGGCCTTGCATATTGGGTCTATTAGGTGTGGGGGCCAGGGGGTGCTCATGGCAAATTGGCTAGATGGCATGGCCACATTTTCTGCATTGGGTGGCTTGGACCATGCCTAGTGGGCACACACTGGTTGGGTAGGGGATTCCCAAAGTGGTGGGTATGGAGGAAGTACTTACCTTTAACTCCTGTTCTCCAGCATTGGTAGCTTTCTTAGATTCATATGTTGTCTCAATATTCCCCTTTGTCAGGCTGTGAATCCTCGGTAAAAAAAAGTTTAAGCATTAACATTTTAAAACCGCTGTCACCTCGGTGCTCTATTAGGAGTCATTTTGGATCATATTGCCCTTCAGCCCAATTAACAGGTCACCCTTAGCTCAACCCCTGCACGCCATCGTTAGATTTTGGCAAGCAAACGAGAAAGTGGCAATATGAGCCAAGAAGAGCCATAAGAGGGGTAGACAGGAGGGTCGCATTTGAATCGATGGAAGATACCAATGCTGGAGAACAGCAGTTACAGGTAAGTAATTTTTCGATTGACGGGCTGTTTGTATAGATTGCAAAGCAGTACACACAATACCAACAACCGGAGGAGGCAAAGCTCAGCTGAAGGAAACCCTTCAGAAAATATTCACCTCTTCCAAAGCGGTGGCGTAGCACTGCCGGGCTGACCCTGGACTCCGCCGTTAGGCAGAATCCTCTGCAGTACCCTTAGGGAACACTACAGACAATTAAGTCCACAAGTGGTAGTACAATTTCACCTTTGGTACAAGCCTGTACTACACAGTTATAATGGTAGCAGTAGCGGAGCAGCAAGGCCTATCTCAAGAGCAAATGAGCAGCAATAGGGATTACACAAAGGACAATTAGTGTGACTCAAAAACACGGAGGTTTCTGGTTAAAAAATAAAAGTACGCAAACCGGATACTAGCATACAAATTACAGCAGACACACAGTAGGAATAATATCGCAAGCCTCAAAGGGCGGGACGGGAAAAACAAATACACCACTCCAGATATAATAGAAACTTTGGTGAGCCACCACAGGTAAATTATGCAAGGGCCGCCTTCATCTCTGCAGGAAAGAGCTCAGCAAAAACACTACCTTTTATCATTTCGTGCCCCAGCTGTCACTGCCCCCTCGACTCCTTAGAAGCACCGATTTCAGCAGAGGAAATCTTAGATGCCATAAAATCACTGAAGACCACTGCCCCAGGCCCGGATGGGCAGACGACGAAGTTTTATAAAACCTTCGCATGCGTCGTAGCTCCCCAACTAACACTCTTGTTCAACTCCTTCCTGACCACTGATAAGGTAACAAACTCCATGGTCGAATCAACCACTATCCTGCACCAGAAACCGGGGAAGGACCCTGAGCAGGCAGCCTCATACAGGCCAATAGCACTGATGAACACAGAGGGGACAATCTATTCCAAGGTGCTAGCAGCCAGACTGGGTAGGATCCTCCACGAGTTAATACATAAAGATCAAACTGGCTTTATCCCGGGTAAAGGGATACATGATAATATCAGACGAATCCTGAACATTATCTAATCTGCGAATAGAATGAGGACTCCGCTTCTCATCATCTCCCTCGATGCACAAAGTGCTTGCTCTAGTAAACTGGGATTACAGCCGGAGCACCCTAGCTAGCATGGGACTGGGTCATAATTTCATAACCTGGACAATGGCAAACTACGCGATTCCATCAACACAACTCCGAGTCAACGGTAGGAAATCAGAGCCCATCCCCATATCCAGAGGCACCCGCCAGTGCTGCCCGTTGTCCCCCCTGGTGTTCGCCTTGTCCATGGAGCCGTTCGCCGAGAGGATTCGACAAAACCCAAGCATCAGGGAGGTCACCGTAGGCGGGATAGAGCAAAAAGTGGCATTCTACGCGAATGATGTCCTTTTAACCATCACTGACCCGGACACGTCGCTGCAGCCCCTGCTAGAAAACTAGAAGCATTTGGGGCAGTCTCTGGGTTGAGAGTGAACTATGATAAGTCCTCAGCCTTGCCGATGAACTTACCAAAGCGACAGAGAGACATCCTTAGCCTTGAACTCCCCATCCCGTGGGCCAACGCCACGCTGGAATACCTGGGGGTCCAGATCCCTAAAGCTAGCGCCGAGATCTACAAACATAACTTCCTGCAATTATTTTAAGAGCTCCGAACAGATCTGAAACGATGGACTAAGCAGGAGATCTCCTGGCTAGGCCGAGCAGCGGCGGTAAAAATTAACTTACTTCCTAGAGTGCTGAATCACTGCCACACACTCCCAACCCATATTCCAGAGGAGGACCTCATCTCCTTGCAGCGGGAAATTATGAAATTCAACTGGGGGGGAGGGGGGGAGACCTCGCATCGCAAAGAAAATAATGATCCGGAGTCGCCAGATGGGCGGACTGGGTGTCCCGGATATCCCCAGATACAAAAGAGCGGCCCAACTCTGACACGCCTTAGCCTGGACTAGTATCGAAGATCGTCCATGCTGGCTGCAACTAGAAGAAGCTTGGTGCAAGTCACCTCTGTCCGACTTACCGCATATCCAGTCCTGGAAGTACTCCCCCACCCTGAATCCGCTACCAGCAACATGCAACACGGTGGACAGCTGGAAGGCTGCGGCCGGGAAATGGGGAATCAAGAGCTCACTGGGTCCACTGACTCCAATCTGGGACAACCCGGGTTTCTCCCCTGGCCTCTGCAACCGCAGCTTCGCCAAGTGGAAATAGGGTGGTCTTCACAGGATCTCAGACTTTCTGGAGGGGGACCGGCCCCCCTCGTTCGAGGACTGCAAGGCAAGGTTCAACATCACTGAGGAGCAAAGATTCTGCTACTCGGAGATCCGCCACTGGTTCTCTCAGCATATCGTCAAAGAGCGCGGCTCCAGAGATTTAACACCCTTAGAACTCACATTGACATCTTCCCCTCCGCTCTCTACTAACTCTTGGAAAAGACGAACCCAGAGACGAAAGAAAGATACATGTTGAACTGGGAGAGGGACCTGGGGCGCCCCCTGGAGCCAGAGGCATGGCACAGAATATGGTCAAGGCTTCACAAAAGCACCCAGTGTGTTACTAACAGAGAAGGTGGATACAAGGTGTGCTAAAGGTATTACATTACGCCAACCCAGCTGTTCAAATCTGGAGCAAGCTTATCATCGAACGAGAGACTGCCAGCAAGAGGGATCGCTATTCTATCTTCTATGGGACTGCCCTAAAGCAGCACACTACTGGAAAGAGGTGCTGAACCACGTCCAGCCAATCACGGGCCTCTCCAATTCCGTGGGACCCCGGAATCATCCTGCTGGGGTACACGGGGGACGGGGACTTGCCGCTATCAGGGAACATGGCCCGTTTGTGCACACAACTGTTAACAGCAGCCAAGATAGCCCTCGCCCGACTTTGGAAGCACCCTGAAGGCCCCTCTATTCCGCTATGGTCGACCAAGTGTTGGGACATTGTCATAGCGGAAAAGATTACAGCACTTCGCAACGGGCAACCTCAATCCCTTCCAAAACACCTGGGCCCCATTCATGGTCTACGCAGAACGCTATCCAGCTCTCACGAAAAAACCCCTACCGCCCTTTGGCTAGATTGAACTATAAGCTGATGCACCTTCCCCAGACAGAGCTTTCCACCGCTGGTCCCCCGGTTCCACGGCCAAATAACACAAAGAATGAACTATGTGATAATTTATGATTTTGCCAACACTGCTATGAACTGTGCCTTTTTGGGCTTTTGCCAATACTGATGTCTGCTGTCTAATTTGTTTTTTCTTTCGTTGATAATAAATAAAATATCCATGTTGAAAAAAAAAAATAAGTGCATTTATTTTTTAGCCATCTGTTCACAAAACACTTCACTTCTATTAAACAAAACCACACTCTAAATATATCACACACAACCAATTCCTTTGGTTCAGGTCAATTGAAGGTAGGTACATTGGGATTTGACAGACCGGTGTTGTGAAACAAAAGGGGGTTAAGCAGTGCTCACTTTTTGACAGTAATGACAGTTACCCGCGGGGAGAATTGTAACCGTAGTCAAAACACATTTAGCACATTGAACAGAAACCAAGGAAAAGGTGATAAAAATCATAGGCAATACTTTTGTCAAAGCACTTCAATCAGAGGACGTATTCTAAGAGACAAATAAAGTCAAAAGTCCGGCGCCAGTGTCAAATGGAGCAGGGCTCTGTTGTCGAGGATTACACGATTAGAACAGTTTGAGATCAACATTGCCAGGAGTACTTGGATATTGTCAAAGGGAAGCAAAAGTTATAAGAGGGAAGGAAGAAAGGACAAGCCTTCGGTAAGGAAAAGGGTTCACCCAGATTCCTCAGGGTCGGACGGAGAGAACGACCAAATGGACACAGTACCTTATTCGAATGAAGAAAGCTGGTGCCACGGCAGTTGTTCCTGGTAGTTCCTGCAGACTCACGGTTCCTGAAGCTTCAGTCGTGGGGACAAGGACGACATCTGGAGCAATTTGCACAACCCAGGGATGAGGCCAGCAGCAGCAAAGCAACAGTGAATAAAAGGTGCGCTCCTTTAAAACAGGAGAGGGCTCTTCTGATGGCTATCCGGACCACTACAGCTTGGTGTAGCAATTTCGACCCAGAAGAGGATTATCTGGCTGTAGAAGGTGAGCAGGTTGATCCCACCAGGCTCATGGGAAGAAGACTGCGGACTGGATCTTCTCTGTGGTTGAAGGGTAGAAGGCTCAGGACTGCAGCAGGGCTTCACTGGTACTCGCGAGTTGCAGCAGCAGTCTTCTTCTCCGCTTCTCTTCGGTTCTTGTAGTTCCAGTGGCAACTGACTTCCAGCCCAAGAGTCCCGCCTTTTATGCCATAACCCCCCAATCACACTGCTTGGTTGTCAATCACACAGCAGGGGGGTTGTCCAGCCCAGACAACCGCCTCAGCCAATGGACACAAAGTGTGACTTGGGTCTCCAACGAGACCCTGTGCAGGGGGTTACTAAACCACTCCCTCACAATCAGCCCACCTAGACACCCAGACGCTAAAGGAGGGCTTCTTCGCAGAAGCCCGCCAAAGGACGGCAAATGAAGGCAAACCTGGTTTGCCGCGCAAAGTAAAACACAAGAAGGAAGTTAACACAAACAAATGGCGACTAAACCTGACCGGAGCCAAAATAAAGTATATTTGGTCAAGCGGGTTTATGTTCGAGGCCAACACAATAGCCTAAAACAGTACTGCGTTTATTTACTATAATCACGGTAGAAAAGTTAATGTAGATACCACTGCCACCAGCCAAGTCTTAGTGTTAAGGGAGCGAAACAAGGCTCCAGGAGGTACAGACAAAAAGGGGTTAGAGTTAACCCTTTCCAATACTCCATGTAAGATGGGATGTGCTGGGTCTGTAGGTTAAATGACTACATAAAATAAACGGCAACTTTACCTGTTTCTGTGGGACAGTAGTCAGCCCCAGAAAAATGATGTCAGTGGGAAGTCTTAAAGACATCCCTGTGTCACTGCACGGACGGTGCTGTGTAACACACAAAAGAAGTTGGGCTCCAGAGACCAAGATCACACAAAAAGTAGAAATACACATGGCAAAACACATGTAAGAGTGGGAAAAAGGTTCACACTCTTACCAGGTGGAAAAAATAAACCCCAGAAATCCAGCAAAGCTGCCGAGGGACTCACTAGGTAAGGGAAATTCGCCATAAATGAGAATTCTCTTTAACAGATCTCAAAACAGATTTCATATAAATGGACGTATCCATTTGGGCTGCTTTTCACCTTGGAAAAAGTACAACATTGTATAACATCGTGTGCAGAAGGGCTGTTGCTGTTGAACATGCAGGAAGAAGAAGGACATGGAGAGAGACGATCGAGGCTCTGCTCCCAGCATCGAATGGGAAAATGGGAATGATCCATGGTGCAAGGGAAAAAAGGAGGAAGAGGGGCGAAATTGAAAGACCCGCCGGAGCGAGGGCAAGGGGCGGACCAGATGGAGGAGGAGAAGGGGTATCTTGGGAGAGAAATTATAATTTACTCACTGTAGTGACTAACATACTCTTAGTCCATAGTCCCCTTTCCTCCATACTGTATGCGAGTCCCTTCCAAGGGACGGGAGACGGAATCTTTTTCACCAGAAAAAGCATTCTTCCCCTTTAAATTTAGAGGCAGGTGGGGGGCATGCCCGAGTGAGCATGCGCTGCCCTGACTTCGCCCTCCGGCGCCACACCTCAGTCCCCATTGATGCGTCGACAATAGATTTAACATTGCCTTATGACACCAGTATTATTAGGGGGGGGTTGGTGGGACGAATTGAGGAAAAGAGACTATGGACTAAGAGTACGTTAGTCACTACAGTGAATAATTTATAATTACTCTTACGTCCCGTCCCCTTTCCTCCATACTGTATGGGCGATTACAACTGATTGTAGCCCCAGGGTGGAGAGGAGACCCTCCTTAAACAAATAAGTTCCTGAGAACCGCCTGTCCGAAAGCGGCATCAGTTCTAGCACCGGCATCCAAACAGTAATGCTTGCAGAAAGCCTAGGGAGAGGCCCAAGTGGCCGCCCTGCTTATGACTTGCCAAGGGACATGGCGCTGGAATGTGATGGCCGTTGCCTTGGCCCTGACTGCTTGAGCATGCATGTTGGCCGGGAGCAGCTTGTGCTGGCCCTCATATGCTAATTTGATGGCCGGGGCCATCCAGTGGGATATGGAGGCCTTAGAGGCCTGATAAACTCTGAGAGCCGAGGTAAGACCACCACTAAGGCAGTCTGTGACCAGCCTAATGTCCACAGACGCCATTGGCTCGAATGGTTTGTGCACCAGGGTGCCCAAGAACGGGTGCGGTCTCTTGACAGGCGCGTAGAGCCTAGCGAGACCAGTCAGATGTTTGACGATAGGGTTGGAGGAGGAGAAAATGCCTTCCTCCGAGTTCCTGTAAACCCCAATGGCTGCAAGGTATGTACGGCAGGTGTCCACCTGTATGCCCAAATGAGCGAGGTGCGCAGAAAAGGAGAGCATGTCGTCCAAATTGCAGGCCAAGGGGTCAATTCCCTTGGAGTCTGCCCAGTGGCAGAATCTGGTTTATTTGCTTTTGTACTGGGCCCTGGTGGCTTTGCTCCTGGCGCCCTGTATGATCTCCAGATTGGCCTGTGAGAGGCTAAGGTGCCGAAGCGTTACCTACTCAGGTACCACGCTGTGAGGGCTAGTTTCCCTGCTACGGGGTGGATGGTTCTGCCCCCCTGCTGTGCCAGAAGATGTGCTGGGCCTGTCGGGAGGTGTATAGAGGGCACCTCCGAGAGGCTGAGCAGCTCTGAAACCATGGCCTGGCCAGCCACCATGGAGCAATCAGAATGATGAGGAGTCAGTGAGACTCCTTGATCTTGCAAATTACCCTGTGGATCAGGGGCATGGGCGGAAAGCCGTAGGCCTTCATGCCGGTCAACTGGAGGTGAAATGCGTCGCCCATAGAGCCGGGGAACTGACCCTGCCAGGATGTGCACAGGGGTCACTTCTTGTTGCGCCAGGGGGCAAAGAGATCCACGTGGGGGGTGACCCCACCTTTTGAAGATCTCCTGAATAACAAGGTTCTTTAGCTGCCACTCGTAATTTTCTGCTCCCAGCCTGCTGAGCCTGTCCGCCTCCAGGATGGATTCCCCCAGGAGGTGGACTGCCGAGAGGTAAATGTAATTTTCCAGGGCCCATTCCCACATGCTGATCGCCAGTCTGCACAGAGGAGGGGATATGGTACCTCCCTGCTTGTTGACGTAGTGCATGCTGGTCGAGTTGTCTGTCTGGATGAGGACAGCCTTGCCCTTGAGCAGTGGTAGGAATGCTCTGAGCGCAAGCCAGATGGCATTCAACTTCTACCAATTAATGTGGTATTCCTGCTCCTGTCGAGTCCAGGTGCTGTGGACCAAGAGATCGTCCAGGGTGGCTCCCCCATCCCTCGAGAGAGGAGTCTGTGGTGATGGTGGCCTGCGGAGAGGGCTGTGGTATGTTCGAACCCACTAGTCCAAGCCCTGCAACATTACTGTGCGCTGTGTGCATCAGAAACATCAGAAATAGCCGCCGGAAAGCATTCTGCTCGCTAAAAATCACCCAGAAGTGCGCAGGAGAACCTGAAAAATAGGCCGCCAATCCACTTTTGCCTATGTCAGTGGTAACACAGGAGACCACTACCAAAACCCACCATTGGGCTACCTACAAAGCAGCCTCAAACTACTTGAAAAAGCAATGCGGATTCCAAAAGAAACACAAAGCTGTTTGGAAATCCCGTTTTTCATGGTTGACAAATTTACAAAATCATGGTTCACAAACCACACAAAAGATCCAACCTCCTTGTTGGGTGTTAAACATAATTCTACTTCAAGAATCCACATAAATACAATGTTAGCAGAAATACATTTTATCATAAGAAAAATCCACAATTAAAGATGCTTGCTTGAAAGAAATATGTTGAAAATGGGCGCAATACCGTTACTCGCCTAGTTGCACATTGAATCAAAATATGCCAAAGAAGAGACTTCCTATCAAAAGCAAGATGGGTTGTTATAATTCAATCCCTATATTTAAAGAAGGCTGAAATTAAGAGATTTGTGGATATTTCTTAAAAATGTAATTTGGATTTTAGGACAAAACTGTTAAACTTGGTTTTCAAAGTGAATTAAAGCCAACGACACTGGGCTTCAAAGACATTCCAAACGCTTTTACCCAACAAAGGATTCTTCCCCCCTGCTCTCTGCTAAGAAACTGGCAGGCTGGTGTGAAAGGAACTGGGAGGGGGACTTTGGCCTGTTGTTCTGCTAGCAGACAAAGGACTCCCTTAAACTAAATGGAAATGCTAATTCGGGTATGAACTGAAACCAGCCCTGGCAGGAAGAAGCCCATGTGACTCTCTAGCTCAGTCAAGACCTTGGAGGCGGGGACAAACTGTTGTGTGTATTCAGAGAGCACAGAAAATATTGTTTTGGAAAAGACTTATAAAAAATTGTACCGAACTGGTAAAAATATGGAATTTAGAGATTATTAAAATGAAAATATTGTTCATAAGTAGAAACTACTCTGGAATTTTTGCGATGGTCAGAGACTGAACTATCAAAATGTGGACTTTGTAGCAGTTGTGATTATGTGAAAAATATGAAAATTTACAGGAATATGTCCAGAGGGTATGTGCATGTATGGGGAAAAATGTCTATAGATTTAACATTGAGAAACCAACCAAAAGCACGAAAAATTGTCATTTGTGAAACTCTTATGAAGATGGGACTTGAACAGAGACGTGCCTTAATTAATCTGTGATGTGTATATGTAATATTAGCAAGTTGGGGATATTGTGAATATGTTTCTGTTCCAGAAAATCTATTTTTCTTAAAAAACAAAGGGGAGGATTTTTTTTGTGGACTGTAAACACAGTCACTCTGACACATCATGACACTCTGTTCCTTCTCAAATCAGAGGAGAGGGAATTCTCTGACCTATCAGATTCTTAGAGGGTTGGGCATAGTATAATCAGCCTCCCCACCCCTTTGGAAAATGGATAAATCGGGACTGCCGAGGACAGGCAACACACACACATTCACCCATCACTGATTGACTGGCGAAGCACTCTGAAGGAAGATCCAGACTCCAGAACCCATATCCAGACTTCAGAACCCTGAAGCAGAGGCCCAACCCAAAAAGCTGAACCCTTCTCAGCGGGCCTTTAAAATCTTGCAACCGGATTTTAACCCCCAACTTCCACGGGGCCTAACCCATTCAACAGCCTAGCAGTGCTGTTTTGGCTGCTTCTGGCTAAGAACCGTTGCTAGAATCCCGAGATCCAGATCAGTCCAGCAGAGCTGTACCCAGAACCACCCGTCAGATCCAGTCCAAGAGGCTGTGCAGACCAGAGTGCCTTGCTGAGAGCAGAACCAAGCGCCTGGGACCTGTCCGGTGGCGAGCGAATTCCAGCCAAACCTTTGATGGGCCTATTCCATTCCAAACACATAGTGTGAGTATTTAGCATAGAACTATCCATAGCCATCTCTTAGTTTCAAGTAATCCAATCCAACCCATTCCAACATAACCAGACTGCATTGTAGAATCTCTTTTGTCTATCCTGAATTCTTCTCCCATCCACATAATTCTGTGATAATTGTAGTGATAATCATCTGTGCGCTAAGATTTATTTGAAGAAAGTCAAGTGTCCTTGCGGACAAAAGTAGGAGCGGAGGCGCCCTATTCTGGTGGCTGACTGTTGGGTATCTTGCATCTTCATAGCCCCTTAGTATAAGCCCATCCTTGTTGGTAAATCTTCAAAAGCGCAATCTCATTTGTAAAATCTTGACCTCTTTTTAAGAAAAATAGACCTTTACTAAAACCTCTGTAACTTCGGAACCGCATTCCAACAACTTATAGTTTTTACATAATCGCATTTCTCTCGCACGGAAAAGTTGCCACGAATTTCCACTCGGCTCAATTTCACCCCATATAAAAATAGCTATTTCTTGCTTTCAACTTCTAAATTTCATTTTCAATCTGCTAATCATCCAACAATCATTGCTTGTGTATACCTGAACCAATCCAAAGCAACGCTCACTAGTCCTGAATCCTATTTAGTGAGTTAAAGTCATTTTTAGCATCTTCCCATTCATTTCAAATCACATTTAAAAGCATTTGACCTGTTTAAAAATCATTCCTGTTCTCTCTAAGCTTGCTGGGGGGAATCGGGATTGAAACTGCAATGGTTGATTTTTATTCCTGAAACCTGTGTGCCCTCATTCCATCTCTTCATATTGCATATTGGGGGGAGTGAGTAGTATCAGGGGGAAAGAGTGATTACATTGTCTTTGGTTGAATTCATATCAAGTTTCATTTTTGTGCTGCATTAATTTCATATCCTTTCATTTCATTGAACCCACACAAAGTTTTCTTCTCTACTACATTGTTCTTCCTATTCCTACTCCTAATTGATTAAAGAGATTGTTGATTATTGTAATACTACCCATTGCTGATCATTGTAGAAATATTCATAAGTGTGATATTCAGATATTGTTCATATTCATAAAAGTGCGATATATATATTTTTCAATTCTTTAAATAAATCTTTTAACTTTGCAAAACAAACCTATTTCTTGGTTGTGAGACCGGGGGGATTCAAAGAGAGGGGCGTTATATAAGGGTACATCATCCAGAAAGTTTTTGACATAAAAATATATAAATAAGGGTTTCAATTGGGCATCCCATACTAGGCATTGATTTAGGTAGAGTGCTGGGTTGAAACCACTTACAGGGCAGCCGAAAGGGCTTGACCGTCCGTAGGTTGCAGTCCATGGACCACCAGGTTAGGTCCGGGTGGAGATTTGGGGGAACGTTGATGATCTCAGATTGCGAGCCCCGCTCCCGATTCCATGAGGCTGCGAAGTGCAGCTGAATCCGTCTCATCCTTAGTCTTGTGTGCGGCACAGCTAACAGGACCGCCGCCAGTAGATCCATGAGATGTTGGTACCACCATGCCGAGTTCACCTCTCTGCTGAGGAAGTGGGCGGTGACCCTCTTGATGGCCGAGATGTTGTCCTCCGACAGGAAAACCCTCTCGGAGCACATGTCCCAAATGAGTCACAGGAATGTCAAGTCTGCGTAGGGTGCAGTTGTGACTTCCTGAGGTTGAGCGAGAAGCCCAGATCGTGCAGTGTGTTCATAAGGGCATGGGAAGAGTGGCAAACCGGTCCTCGAGGTAGGGGTAGATGTGGAGGCCCTGCGCTCTGAGGAGGGCCGCCACAGCGTTCACGAGTCTGGAAAGACCCTGGGGCCGAGTTGAGGCCAAATGGAAGGACTGTATTGGAAATGGTAGCCCATGATTCTGAACCATAGGAAAGAACGATGGGGCTGCCAAATTGGGACGTGCAGGTACGCATCCTTTAGGACCAGGGAGCACATCCAGTCTCCCTTGTCCAATATCTCCGCTATAAAAACTGGCGTAACCATCTTGAATTTTTTGCAGGGGTAGGGCGAGGTTGAGGGTGGAAAGGTCCAGCACAACTCTCGGGCCTGCCTGGTTCTTCTCCTGAATGGCGAAAACCCTGGAGTAGCAGCCAAAGCCTCACTGGGAGGGTGGGACTTTCTCCACTGCCTGGCTCTCTATGAGTGACCGGATCTCTGCCAAAAGAGTTGCTGTCCCAACCAGCGGGAATGGAGGGGAGGAGAGGCTGGGATAGGAAGAAGGTACCCCGTGGATCCAAGGGTCCGCGAAATTCTGGCGCCAGAATTCTGCATAGAGAGCAAGCCTGCCCCCCACCGGAGACACGTGGACCCGAAGGGGCGTGCCATGCCTTCTTTCTCTCGAAGGCTGACGCTGAGGAGGGGGAATGGAAAAAGCCCTTCGTCCGCCCCCCCCTTTTTGTTGTTTGCACCAGTTCTGTGACGCCGAACGGTCCATCTGCCTAGATCTGCGTTCCTGGAAGCCGCGGAACCCTCCATATGTACAACCCTTTTCTGGGCGCAGCTGAGATACGAATTGGGCATGGTCTTTGTAAGATGGATAAAGACATGGCCGTTTGTGAGCTGTTCTTTTTGTCCAGCTCTTCGTCCGTAGAGGAGCAGAAGAGGTCCCCCCCCCGCCCTCAAACAGTAGATCTAGAATGTGCTCCTGGACATCAGGGTTGAATTTCATTACCGGGAGCCAGGCTGTTCTCCTCATGTCCATGGTAATGCAGATGGCACGGTCTGAGGTATCAATATGAGCCACTGTGAATTCCATGAGGTCATGTGCCACGAGCTTGGCTTCCACTAGCCACGCCTTAATGCGTGATTGGCACTGGGTGAGGAGTTCCAGGAGGAAGTCCGCAATTTCCCGCCATAACCGTTGGTTGGTGGCGGCCAGCATGGCATCTGCGTTGGCTGGACGCAGGTGCAAGGAGGCATTGGAGTAGATCTTCTTGCCGTATGCCTCCAAGATCTTCTCCTTGCCTAGCAGTGCCGCAGAGGAGGCGGCTGAGGACGACTGAGGCTCGGAGTATAGTGATGCCACAGCGATAACCGAGGAGTATGGCTGAAGATGGGACGAGAGCAAGAGTGTATCCCCCTCCATCTGCCTGTACTTGGCGTCCAGGCGTCGATTGACCGGCTGGACCGAGTGGGGCTTGAGCCAACCCTTCTTGGCCAGGGAGACTACATTGGTTTGCAGTGGAATCCCCATGTTGGCAGAGCAGTGTCTTGTGAGACTTCAACCAGAACCCCCTCTGCCGGCTGTTCGACCTCGGGTTGGGGGAGGCCCAGGTACTCTGCCAGGCCAGAAAGATGTTCTGGACGGCCCTGGCTGCAGATGGCATGTCCAGATCCTCCTCCTCGTCCGTATCCTGCGGATCTGGAGGATCTTGTGGCAGAGGAGTAGATGGCGCCAGAGGCTAGAGTACAGGCACCACAGCCGGAGGCTGAGGAGGCGGCGAAGGTTGCAGAGTTGGCTGTGGAGCCGGAGGAGGCAGCTGCCCCAGAGTCTGGGGGCCCAATGGAGGTGTCTGTGGTGCCGCTAGCATTGCGGGCATGACTTCCCTGATGGCGTCTTTGATGATAACCCCCCATCTGAGGAGACCTCATGAGGATGAGAAACTTCTCAAAGAGCACCTCCTCACTGGCCAAAGAGGTGGCAGGGGGTACCGACAGGGTAGCGGGGGGCTGCTGGAGCCGCTGCGTACCCTGTCCATATGGACATAAAGGAAAGCTGCCCTGCGCAAATGAGGGGTAGACTGTAGGCCACTCACCTGGTTGAGGCCAGTCCCACCTTGACCCTCGTTCTTCGCCGGATTTCTGAATGGAGTCGGACGGGTGCCTCTTTTTGGCACGGCGGCCATTTTCTCGAGGTGCCTGCGACGTGGTGCTCGGCCCGCTGGGACCGGCCTCGTCCAAGACTCTTGCGTGTGGATCACGAGGCCTACCCAGCTCCTCGGGCCAGTAGGTGCGACACCCTCGACCCGTGGGTCAGTAGAGCTACGTTTAGGCGCCCCCTCAGACGTATTGCCGGTATTAGGGCATAGCCTCTCGGACCTATTGCTGGTGTTAGGGCATAGCCCCGAGGCATGGTGCCAGTACAAGGGCAGAGCCCCTCGGGTGCAGACCCGGTAAAAGAACCTTCCGGTCCCTCGACACTGTGCCTGGGAGGATCTGAGGATCCCTCGACCCGAAGGCCGGTAGGTGAAGCAGCCTAAGTGCATGTGCCGGTAGAAGGACCTGGCCGATCCCTCACGCGCGGGAGAGTCCCTGGGAAGGAGTCTCCTTTGTGGGGTGCGCTGGAAAATATCAGCCTTACCTTGGGCCTGGTTCAATGCTTCACGAAGTTGTTGAGATCCTCTGGAGGCGACCTCTGGAAGAACTCCCTCCACCTGGCTAGTCTGTTTTTTAGCGACTTCAAGGACAGCGAGTCACAAGCCGAACATGATTGGCAACCGTGGTCTGGGCCAAGGCAACGTAGGCAGATGGCGTGGGGGTCTGAAGTTGGGAAGAGCCCATTGCAGAATGGACACCTGCTGAACCTCGACATGCACCGGGGAGGAGTGCGACGCCTGAGGACTGAGTACCTGAATGATAGATAAGACAAGAAAAAGACAAAGAAGAAGTACCCGCGCATGGAATTACATGGTCAATGCCAAACGCAGGAGCGCTGGTGAATTTGGCCCGTTCCCGTCGACTCCGAAAAGGGGACTGGGGTGTGGCGGCGGAGTCAGGGCAGTGCATGCTCCCTGGGCCGCGACCTTGCGCGCATCTAAATTTAAAGGGGAAGAAGGTTTATTCTGGTGAAAAAGGTTAAATAAAAAGGTACCTGTATGTACACCCTTCAGATAAACTTATATATCAAACAAATAATAAAACAATGGGCCTAGGCACAAATGAGGCTAGAGGAATTTTTTTTCAAAAATATACTAATTTTATAATTATTTAGAAGCAAAACCAATTGCACTTACATAAAAATAAGTTTTCAAAATAATTTTACCCCAACCTATTTCACATCATATATTTCTTCTCATCAGTTTATAATCTCTCATACTTTCACACACACCATCACTGTCTCAAATGTTTAAGCAAAAGTGCATAGACAAGGAAATCATTGCACAAAAAACAAACAAAGAATAAACAATCCTGTTACTGTCAAAACAGTTTTTTCACATGTATGTGATCAGTTCTTGTTCATAGAACAACTACAATTGTTATCTCCATGTTCTACATATGTTTCGGTCTACTTTGGACTATTGGGTTCGTTGTTTTTTCCGACCTTCCTCAGGATCTAGGAACCACAGTTCCTGGTTCCCACAGTAAATGAACAAGATGTCTTCTGGGATATGACTCTGAAATATGAACAAACACAAATGTTCTAATCAATCTCTAACCTCTTTATTCATTGAGACACAATTTAATTATGTACAACTATCGATTTGATGTTGTTCACCCCCACTCACCGCTGACCAAAGCTGTGTCAAGGGTAGTGTAGATGCCGGTAATCAATCCACCAGAAATCTGCTAATGATTTGCAGAGACCTGGAAAGGTATAGGACATAAAGTGTATTACACTCCCCTTGTCATGGTTTCTACATTGCTATTTATTATTATACCTTTATTTGTGCATTTGGTTACTTACATGAACATTATCTTTTCGTTGTGGAGATGATGCTTCACCTCGGCTCCAGAGGGGAGCTGCACTTTTTCTTTTCCCTTTTCTCTTTTCTGGTACCAATGACCACTAGAAGCGGGAGAGCCACCACTCAGTTGTAAGGAATTTCGTTCCCAATTGGGTGGAGTGAGCCTTGCAGGTATGGGACATTTACTAATTACATCAAAAATGGTAGGCAATAAATAATAACCTAGTGTATAGTAGGTACTTTAAACCACATGAATGTAATGTGCCCGATACTAAATTCACTGTGGAGACAAAACAAAAAAAATCCTGTTTATAGTCTCCAAATTTTGCTCATTCGAATCACCACAAAGATTACTTTAGTGCTTTCAGATTCAAATAATGTGCTATCATCTACCATACGCTCCGCAATGCTCCGCTCTTATATTAGGGGCATTGTCAAGCTAAATACGGCATATGTCCTACCCTAATGAACTGATACCGTGTGGACAGTGTGGAAAATGTGTCTGTAACAGTACACGTATTCTGTACGAGCAGTCGGGGCTAATGCCGTGTTTACATCCCCCACCCCACTTCACAGGTGATCACAGCGTGAGGTGCCACGGTGTAATGCTGTCAGTCATAGTGGAAATGTGCTTACCTCTTATCCTGTTGAACTAGTCTCGCCTCTCCCATGTAAAAGGAAAAACTGCCTCAGTCATGAGTGCATGGGTTGCGTGGCTCTCGTCTCGCAAATAAATGGTAATTGAGAAATGGGTTGTCCCTGTTCTCATGGACCCACAAACAATTGTCATAGAAAGAGGACTTCATCCTCATATGCCGGTCAGGCATAGTTAACAGTGGGATGCACGGGCCTGAGGTCACAAAAAACGGACTACATCCTCATATTCCTTTCGGGGCACCAGACTGACCCCCTTGCCGCACAATGTTAAAAATACAGATGAAATACCTAATAATCTCAATAAGGGGATTGAGTGCTAGCGTCTTGTTGGACTGTGAGGTTTACAGTGCACAGGCAGTATTTCACACGACTGTCTGACATGGAATGTTTACCACTTTCTCACCTCACAGTTATGTATGTATCAGATTATTCCATTCAATGGAAACGTTCAACCCTTGTTTGACGCTGTTCAAAGTATGTATCCATCTTTGTGCCGCGCGATGCAGGATCACTGACATGTCACCGCCTCTTGTTGGTATTTTAAACTTCTGCAGTACAAACCACCTCATGTCCCTATCTGAATGTCCTTTTTGTGAAAAATTATCAACCAGGTGTTTATCCGCAATTTTATTGCGTATGCAGGAGCGATGTTCAGATATGCGTTGGCTTATCTGGCGAGTTGTTTTTCCCACATAAATCTCATTGCATGGACACATCATTTTACATATATCACGTTGGTCGTCAGGCAGTTGGTATGTTCCTTCATTTTCCATTTCATTGCACCCCATTCAAATGTTTTCCTTGTTTCCTAAGCATGCGAGATGAGCAATACTGTTCCACAGTCATTGATTACTGTATTGGGGATGTTTTTTTTCTTCAGGAATGTTATGAAATGTTAAATTTCTTATTGAACAAAGAGTAAACACAATCCTCTTGAGTTAATTTTCCAATGGCCAGGGAGGCACCACTAAGAAGATATCCGACAGCCAGAGAGGCTGGTTGGTGATGCCTACGATCGAAAAGGAGGCATTGGAAAGAATGACTAATTCACAAGAAATTAAAATATTCTCTTCAAACTATTGAACAGTTCAGAGGCCACAAAGGAAAGCGTCAGTTTGAGTCTTTAGGAGAAACTATCCAGGACAGAGCTATTGGCAAACCGTATCCCCAAGTTCAGGAGTTCCAGGTTATAGAAAGGGATGCACCATGGTTCGATGCAGAATGTAGAATCTCAAAAAGAAAACTGAACCATGATTTAATGAGGGGTGTGTACACTGCTGGTCAGATTTATAGTTTCAAAATGGCATAAAAGACTTTGAGAAACAATGGGAGCTTTTTTGAAGGACACCAAATCGTTTTATGTTTATTGCCGTTGTCAAGACAGGCAATATGCCATCTCCTTAGACGAGCATTTCTTGGACCACCAGCCCCTCACGGTTATAGGGAAATTCCCTTACTGGGCATTGGGGCTCATTACGAGTTTGGTGGCATCTCAACGGTACCGTTACTGCCACTTAGTCCAGTGGTATCACTGCCAGATTCCAAGTGTTTGGCGGTGTTAGTCCCGAATTATGGAGTCTGTAGCACTCCAAGGTGGATTTTGTCTGTATTTGACAGAAGAACAAGTTACTTTCTTACCTGGTAACGTTCTTTAGATGGGATGGTCCGACGACGTATTCCATATCTATGACATGTAATCACCACAGCTGTGCTGCTTCGGAAACTTTTTTCGGCGTCTGCGTCCTGCGTCGATGCGCCGTCGTCGAGGACCTCCTCCGACGTCATCCGATGTGAAAAGTAGGACGCACGACGCCCGTAGCCTCAGTTGTAGTTTTTTCCCCCCAGAACGTGTGACATTAGACAACTGCCAGTCAGACACAAAGCCTGCGGAACGTAAGCTGCAATCGCAAAAAGAAATTCTGCAGCGGGGAAGGCAGGGCGGGAGCGATATGGAATAAGTCGTCGGACCATCCCATCGAAAGAACGTTACCAGGTAAGAAAGTAACTTGTTCTTCGAGGGGATTGGGTCCTCCGACGTATTCCATATCTATGACAGACTCCCAAAGCAGTACCAGAGCAAGGAGGAGGGAAAGAATTTAGAATCAAAATTTAGAATAGCCAATCAAATAGCAGAGCAAAGGACCGCCTTGCCAAAGGCCAGATCCTGTCCTCGGATGGAATCGAGGGAATAGTGACGTACAAATGTATGTACTGAAGCCCAGGTGGCTGCATCACAGATGTTGCGAATAGGAACACCCCTCTGCAGGGCAGTAGATGCAGCCATACCCCTGGTAGAATGGGCCCGCAAGCCAGCCGGTGGGTCCTTACCCGCCTAGCGGTAACACTCCGAGATGGCCAAAATAATCCAGCGAGACAAAGTCCGTTTCGTCACAGCTTGCCCCAAACGCTTTCCAGCGTAACCAATAAAGAGTTGATCGTCCACTCAGACCCGGGACATGCGTGAAACATAAAAGCTTAAAGCTCTCCTAGGATCAAGCCTATGGAGCCTCTCCTCTTCCTTACCAGGACGCGGAGGAGGATAGAATGCCGGAAGAACAACCTTCTGGGCCAAATGAAATTCCGTCACTACCTTCGGAAGAAAAGAAGGACGAGCTCTAAGGACAACCCTGTCCTTGTGAAATACAGTGAAGGGTGGCTTAACTGAAAGTGCCTGTAACTCACTCACTCTGCGAGCGGAAGTAACCGCAACTAAAAACACAGTTTTCAGAGTTAACAGCCTCAAAGGGCAAGAATGTAAAGGCTCAAACGGAGCACCCATAAGAAACCTAAGAACAAGGTTTAAATCCCAACCGGGCACCAGGATAGGTGACGGAGGGAACACATTAGTGAGCCCTTTCAGAAACTGTGAAATTTAAGGGATTTTAAAGTAAGAACACTCTTCAGACGAGCGCTTAAAGATGGACAGCGCCGCCAGGTAACCTTTAATGGTACCCACTTGCAAGCCCCTGTGGGCCAAAGAAAGTAAAAAGGACAGAACCATGGGGATGTCACATGCAAAAGGTTCCACATTCCGAACTCTGCACCAGTCGCAGAACTTAGGCCAACGACAACGGTACAGAGACTTTGTTGCTGGCCTTCGGGCCGAAAGCAACACCTCAATCACAACTTCAGGGAGGTGCCAATCCTTATACCTCAACCTTTCAGAAGCCAAGCGTGAAGGTTGAGGGATCTGACCTCTGGATGAAGAACCTGACCCCCCTCCCGTGAGAGCAGATCGTCTCGGTAGGGAAGACGACGTGGAGGGCAGATGGACAAGTCGAGAAGGTCCGGGTACCACGTCCTCCGAGCCCACGCCGGGGCAATGAGGATCATCCGGGAACCGAACTTCCGTAACCTCCGCAGCACTTGCGGGATGACGGGGACTGGAGGAAACGCGTACAGCAGCGGGAATGACCACTCCACCACGAACGCGTCTCCTAAGGCTCCTTTTGGAGGAAATTCCCGCGAGCAAAACCTTTCGCACTTCCGGTTGACACTGGAGGCGAAGAGATCCACTTGAGGGGTCCCCCAAAGGGCGAAGATCTCCAGGAGAATCTCCCGAGCCAACTCCCACTCGTGAGAGATCGCGCTCTGCCTGCTCAGAGCGTCTGCCGTCACGTTTTCGTCTCCGGCCAGATGAACTGCCGAGATCGAAACTTCCTGCTGGATGGCCCAGAACTCGAGCTGCATCGCCTCCCTGCACAGAGGAAGTGACCTTGCCCCCCCCCTTTTTGTTGAGGTAGTGCATGGCCACTGTGTTGTCCGTCAGGATCAGGACACTCTTTCCTCGCACAGTCGGCAGAAAAGCCTTCGGGGCTAGCCTGACGGCCCTCAGCTCCAACAGATTGATATGGAGTCTGGACTCCGACGGAGACCAACGACCGCTGACTGTCAGCCCGTTGGCATGTGCTCCCCATCCCGTGAGGGATGCATCCGTCACGATCGTCACCTCCGGCCAGGGAAGCCAAAATGGAGCCCCCTTCATCAAGTTGCCTTCGACGGCCCACCACAGAAGGTCCCGGGCGACCGAGGGCGGCACTTGAACCGGGTCCGACAACCTGCCGGAGGACTGCGACAATTGCGTCTTGAGTGCCCACTGCAAATATCTCATCCGCAGGCGAGCCTCTGTCACCAGAAGAATGCAGGATGCCATGAGGCCGAGCAACCTCAAGAACTCGAACGCTGGGAGCGTCTGGGCATGCTGAAACTTGTGCACCATCTGCTGAATGTGAAGAGCCCTCACCTGGGGAGGAAAACACTGCCCCAGGGAAGTGTCGAGCACTGCTCCGATGTACTGGAGCCGCTGTGTTGGCGTCAAATGGGACTTCTTTAAATTGAGGGAGAAGCCCAGCCTGTGAAGGGAGTGGCAGGTGACGGACAGATGATCCAGGACTTGCTCGAGAGAGCACCCCCTGATCAACCAATCGTCCAGGTAGGGGTAGACGTGAATCCCCCCCTTGCCTGAGATGCGCTGCCACCACCACCATGAGCTTGGTGAAAACCCTCGGGGCGGAGGTCAATCCGAACGGCAGGACCCGAAACTGAAAGTGCGAGTCGCCAACCGCGAACCTCAGGTACTTCTTGTGCTTGGGATGGATCGGCACATGGAAGTAAGCATCCTTGAGGTCGAGTGACACCAACCAGTCCTGAAGCTGAAGGGCCTGGAGGACTTGAGAGAGCGTAACCATCTTGAACTTGGCCTTCCTGAGGAGTCTGTTCAAACCGCGCAAGTCCATGATGGGTCTCAATCCCCCGTCTTTCTTCGAAATCAAAAAATAAGGGGAATACCATCCCTTGTTCCTCTCCGCTACAGGCACCGGTTCTATGGCGCCTTTCTCCAGCAGGGCTTGAATTTCCTGCGCAAGGAGCTGATCCGGACTCTGCAAAGAGAGGTTCCCCGGTGGATTGTCGCGAGGCCTGTGCCTAAAGGGAAGACAGTAGCCGTGGGTTATGATCTCCAGAACCCACACATCTGAAGTAATGGCTCGCCACTCTACATGATGCTGCGCCAGCCTTCCCCCAACCGGCGAACCATGGGACATGGCCTCATGACTGAGAGGGAGCGGCTGCGGCGTTACCTGAGGGCAAAGAGGCAACTGCCCGAGCGGCCTTGGCACCACGGGTACCCTGTCGTCCACCTCTGGTACCCCTGCGTTGGCCTCTTTGACTGCCAGCTCCTCTCGCTTTACTGAAGGACGAGTAATAGCGAAAGGAACCACCCCTCCACTGCTGTCCCCTAGGACGAAAAGGCGGAGGTTGGCGAACTGCAGCGCCCAACGACTTTGCTGCAGCTTTTGAGGTCTGCAACCTCTCAAGGCTCTCGTCAGCCTTGCTGCCAAAAACGTGTTCACCGTCAAAGGGCATGTTGAGGAGCCGGGACTGCACATCAGGAGCAAACCCCGACTTCCGCAACCACGCAAACCTGGGTGTCACAGTGCTCGCCGCCATGGACCTACTGACGCATTCAGCTAAGTCCAAACCCGACTGAACGGACTCACACATGGCATCCTTACGATCCTGGACCATAGCAAGGAAACCATCCCGTTCGTCCACTTCGGGAATATGTTCAGCCGCTAACGCAACACAGTTCCACAGAGTGTGTGTGAAACGAGACAAGGCACAAATGGAGTTGGCCGCCTGAAGCGCCATACCACCAGAAGAAAACACTTTCTTCGCCCAGCCATCAAAACGTTTGTCGTCCCTATCAGGAGGGATGGTAGGGTACGACGCCTGCTTTGCCGGGGCCGTGGCCGCCTGCACCACCAAACTCTCCGGAGTGGGGTGCCTGGTCAAGTAGCAGGGGTCGCTACTGGCTGGACGGTATTTTCGCGACAAGGATCTGCCCACCGCCGGGAGACTCTCCGGAGCAGTCCAAGCCGCCGCCACCTTTCTCTGTAAAGCCATATGGAACGGCAGTACCGGGTCAGTTGGGGGACCAACATCAAGGATGTCCGTTAGATCATCCTGCACAAACTCCCCTGGGGGAGCAGACCATCCAAGTACTCAGAAACCCTAGCCATAAGGCGCCGGTACGAGGAATCGGCATGAGAGCCAGGCTCGGGCCTACAAAACTCCACCTCCGGAGAGGTGTCCAGTCCACTGGCATCATGCAGTGACTGCCTCAAATCGTCAAACTGACTATGGCCCGAGACAATGTCATCTGGAACCTGACTAGGAACCAGGCCATCAGAATCCTCATCCGCCTCTGAAATATATTCCAGGTGGCGAAAAGAAGGCACCCGATAGCGCTTGCTCTTAACCAGAGCCTTCCTAGGGGGTTCCCCTGTGCCACGGGGTACCTACGACACGAAAGGCGTCGATGGCGTCGAGAGAACAGGCATCGGCGCCGACGTCAGATGCAGCGCCGCCAGCATCGGCGGCGTCGACACAGCCCTCGAAGCAGGAGCCCAGAGCGTGTCCTTCGACGACCTGAGCGTCGACGGCTTCGACGACTTCCTCGGAGCCGGAGCCTCGAGAAAGCCTGTCGACGCCCTCGACGCCTCAGACGTCGATGTCTTCCTCGAAGACCTCACAGGTGCACACGGTCTCGAACGCGTCGAGGACCGGTACCTGGAACGGGTACGTCGAGAACGAGTCTCCTTGTCAGAAACGGGACCTCTCCCGTGACTCGTGCCGACCACTCTTGCAAGCGGTGACTCTCGACCTCTCACGACCGACCCCACTCGGGGGCGCGGACGGCTTAGTACCCTGCGACTCAAGAATCACCAGCATTTTCTTCCCAAAGGAAGCCCATTCCTCTGGCGTCACACAGCTGGTGGGGTAAGCGACGTGCCGGGCAGAGTCCTCCGAAGAGGACCTGGAAGACGACCGGTGTCGGCGCTTCCGAGAATGCCTCGAAGAGGCTGAGGAGTGGCGAGACCGACTCCTAGAAGGATACCCACGAGACTTCCGACGATGACGCAGAGAGTCACCCCTCGAATCATCCATCGAAAGCCCCGCAGACCTCGACTTCCGGGGCTTGGACACCCGATCTACCGACAACTTCTTCTTACGTTCGCGTAAGGCTTTGGACGTGAGCGACTGGCAGTCGATACAGTCATCCGTGTCATGGGCCTCCCCGAGGCACCAGAGGCAGGCGTCATGCGAGTCCGTCACCGACATCTTGGACCCACACTCCCCGCACTTCTTGAAGCCCGGACGCGGGGTCGAAGACGAAGTAGAAGACATCTTCACACGAAGGATTTTCACAAAACGAACAGGTTCGAAGAACCGAGAAGAACAGAACTCCAAAGAGTCGAAGCGTTAACCAAGATTCACGAAGCAACACGTTCGCGGAAATAATGGAACTGAGGCTACAGGCGTCGTGCGTCCTACTTATCACATCGGATGACGTCGGACGAGGTCCTTGACGACGGCGCATCGACGCAGGAAAAAGTTTCTGAAGCAGCACAGCTGTGGTGATTACATCTCATAGATATGGAATACGTCGGAGGACCCAATCCCCTCGAAACATAATGTGGCGTAATTTACATTTTATTGGAGTCTGTGACAAATTTGAGGATGCTATCCCTTCTCCCCTATGGGGGAGACCATTCCCATGGGGCCAGGATGGTACGTCCTCAGTACAATAGTTCCACTGAGGGTGCCGCACAGGGAGAGGATCACATGGGAGAGGAAATCCCTCATTGGACTAGGAACGACCCTACCTTGAGAACGCAATATCCTCGCCAATCACCAGGCCCTAGACCCCCCCCATCCTATAACCCAAAGAACAACCCCTTCCTTAATAGTGTCATGAGCTATAGTCGCCCTGCCATTTCCCTAGATAAGTACGGGGACTATGAAGAGCACAACCAACCCAAAGGAGATCAACGGTAGAAATACTGAAACAAGGAAGAATGGGGAAGAGTTGAAAGATATGCTACTGATTGGATCCAGCACTTTAAAACAAAAGCACATGCAATGGCGAGACAAGGAGTATGTTTTCATCGGAAATATGGAAAATACTCACTGAGACCGGTGATAACTTTCTATCGCCAAAAAGTAGTTGCAATCCTAGCATATGGAGCGGAAGCAATGATAAACCTTCACCCAAGCATATGGCAACAATTGGAAGCCATCTATTGGCGCAAGGTATTAGCTTTACAGCCCAACTTCCTAAAGAGTAGGATATGCTATGAAATTGTGACCCAGTCATTCCAGACAATAGTGGATTGGAAACAGCTGGATTTGTTTTGAAAAATTCAGTGCGAGGATAATATTCCTGCAATAGAGATACTTCGTGAGAACTCTGCAACAGTTAACTAATATATATTGCAGGATTGGAAAAAGAAAATGGAAAAACGACTTGAGGAGGAAATCTCGATCGAAATGTTGATTCAACGACCGCAACATGCGAAGAAGAGAATACTCCTAAATGACTGGATTAGTACAATGCAAGAAAAGAGACAATACAGCATGAACCTCAATTGTGATATTGATATAAGAGCGGTACTTCCTGAATATTTAAAACAATTCCCGGACAAACATATTAGAGACCAAATCTTAAGGTTACGCCTCAACCTGCTCCCTACCCGCGAATACCTGTCGAAGACTAGACAGATATCAAAGGCCCAGGCGGGCTGCAGATTCTGCAAACAGCAAGATCAGACTGAATCCTTTTACCATGTCATGATGGAATGTGAAGACTTGGTTGAAAAAAGAAATCTGTTCAAAGAAATGTATTTGAAACCATCATTAGTTTTAAGCCCTAAAGCCCGATGGGAACAAATCCTATTAGGAAATAACAAAAAACTAACATATACGATTATTCAATTCTAGAGAAATAGCATTCCTGTCAATTTAGAGAATTAGAAAGTCAAGACACTGATTCTGAAGTGTGTAAATGAAATGTAATGTTTAGAAATATATATATGGAACAAGTTACTTACCTGTAACTGTTGTTCTCCAGCATGGGTCTGGCATGGATTCACATGCTCATGAATATTCCCCGTCAGGCTGGGAATCTTCGGTAAAGAAAAATCAGTATCAGTTTTGTTTCTGATCTGTCTTTCGTAGTAGTAACCAATCACTGATCTCTGCGTCATACTGACCACAGCCAATGACTGCCACCTCCCTAAGCCCCGCCTCTGGCAGCCATCCTCAGATTTGGTAGCACGTGAAGTGGCAGTATGACCAAGTGAAGAGCCGCAGAGGGGTAGGCGGGAGGGTTCGCATGTGAATCCATGCCAGACCCATGCTGGAGAACAACAGTTACAGGTAAGTAACTTGTTCCTTCTCCAGCATGGGGTCTGGCATGGATTCACATGCTCATGAATAAAAGAATACATAGCAGTACACACATGCACAACCACGGGAGGTGGCAACAGGCTCCACATTAAGCAATAAAACAACTCAACATTAAGCATCTCTTACCTCCTCACCAGGCTCACCTTAAGCGAACAGGTTGAGCAGCACTGCCTGGCCGACCCTGGACTCCTCCCTGGAATCCCGGTCGACGCAGTAGAATTTCGTGAAGGTGTGCGTCGACCTCCACATAGCAGCCCTGCAGATATCCAGCAGGGGCACACCAGATAGGAACGCCGTGGTAGCTGCGATCGCTCTGGTGGAATGGGCTCTCGGACGGCCAGGCAGCGGTCGTTTTGCCAACCGATGACAGTACATGATACAGCCGGAGAGCCATCTGGAAATGGAAGCCTTTGAGAGAGCCTTCCCCTGATTGACAAGTCCAAAGTTCACAAAAAGTTGTGACGTCTTCCGAAAACTCTTTGTGCGGTCCACGTAGAACTTCAGCGCTCTAGCCATATCCAGCGAGTGCAAAGTCCTTTCAGCCGGCGACGAAGGCGACGGGAAGAAAACAGGCAACACCAAGGGTTCGTTGAGGTGGAAGTCCGACGGCACCTTGGGCATGAAGGAGGGCTGCGTCCTGAGCACTACCCTCGTGTCGTGAAAAGTCAAGTACGGGGGCTTGCAGGAAAGGGCCTGGATCTCTCCCACCCGTCTTGCGCAGGTGATGGCCACAAGAAATGCTGTTTTCCACGACAAGAACTTCAGCGGAGCTGAGTGCAGAGGCTCGAACAGAGGTCCCATGAGCTTGGTCAGCACCATGTTGAGCTCCCACGCCGGGGCCGGAGCCTTCACCGGCAGGAACGATCTGAACAGTCCCTTCATGAATTCTTTCACCAGACGATGAGACCACAAAGACGTCCGTCCCGTGGTTCTGGTGTATCGGGAGATCGCAGCAAGATGAATCTTGATGGAAGCGTGCGCCAGTCCAGCCTTGGCCAGCGTCAGTAGGTACGGCAGTACTTGAGGAGCCGTAATCCGTAGAGGGTTAATCTTCTGTGCGTGGCACCAGATAGAGAACCTTTTCCATTTGTGTCCGTAGTATTTAAGAGTTGAGGACGCCCTGGCCTCTGCAAGAACCTCTCTGCAGTCGGCCGGTATGTCGTAACCTCCAAACTCTAACGCTGCAGGAGCCAGGCCTGCAAATTCAGCGACTTTGGGTCGTGATGGAGGATGGCGCCTCCTTCCCTGGAGAGAAGATCCGCGTCCACTGGCAGCTTGATTGACGGGGACGCTGACAAGTCCAGAAGGTCGGGGAACCAGATCTGCCTCAGTCACGCAGGTGCGACGAGGATCATCCTGCACCGTGACCTCTTGAGCTGGTTGATGAGCCGGATCAGCAACGGCAATGGAGGGAACGCGTATAGAAACAGGCCCTCCCAAGGGAACGAGAAAGCATCGCCCATGCTCCTCGGCTGGGGAAACCTGCTGGCGAAACTCCGGCACTTGGAGTTCGTCGCCGTCGCGAACAGATCGATCTGGGGTGTGCCCCACCGTCGGAAGAGGCGGTCCACGAGATCCTGTCGTAGTTCCCACTCGTGGCACGAGCGCAGCTCTCTGCTGAGCGAGTCGGCGATGGTGTTTCTTATTCCTGCCAGATGAAACGGCATCAGAAACATCCCTTGGGCAACGGCCCAATGCCACAGATCCTGCGCCTCCTTGGACAGGGCTGGGGATCTGGAAGCGCACTGCTTCCTGATGTAGAACATGGTGGTGGTGTTGTCGGTGAAGATCCTCACCACCTTGCCCTTGAGGGACGGAAGAAAGGACCTGAGGGCCCAAAACACTGCACGGAGCTCCAGGACGTTGATATGGAGGGACTTCTCCGTCGGAAGCCAAAGGCCTCTTGCGTGCAGATTTTCGGTGTGCGCTCCCCACCGTTCCAGGGAGGCATCCGTGGTCACGGTCTTCTGGTGGCCCGGGGTCTGGAAGTCCATGCCCGCCATTAGATGCGCGCGGGTGCCCCAGCACCGGATCGCTCGTCGGAAACTCTCGTCGAGTGTGATCCTGTCCTCGAAGCTGCCCGTCGTCTGGATCCAGCGAGCCTCCAGGAACTCCTGTAACAGGCGCATCCGAAGCCTGCACAGGCGGATGAGATAAATACAAGAAGACATCATTCTGAGGAGGGATTTGATGGACCTCACCCTGGCCGCGTCCGCAACCAGCATCCGCTGCACCTTGCCCAAGATGGCCCTCGTCCTTTCCTCCGACGGCGAGGCCAGAAGCGCCACTGTGTCGAGTCTCGCTCCCAGAAACAGTGCGACTTGCGCGGACACCAGGTGGGACTTGGCGTAGTTTATGGAGAATCCCAGGTCCGTGAGTAGTTGGACAGTCCTCGCTGTGTGCTCCGCGGCAAGCTCCCTTGTCTTTGCTCGGATGAGCCAGTCGTCCAGGTAGGGGTAGACTTGGATACCCTCCAGGCGCAGCCGCGCCGCCACCGGTACGAGGCAGTTGGTGAACACCCTGGGTGCCGACCTCAATCCGAAGGGAAGGGCTCTGAACTGGTAGTGACGCCCTTGGACCACGAATCTGAGAAACTTTCGGTGTCCCTTTAGGATGGGGATATGGAAGTAAGCATCCTCCAAATCCAACGACGACAGGAAATCTCCCTCCTCCAGCTGACCCAGGACTTGCTGGAGGGTGACCATCTTGAACTTCTCTGCCTTGATGAATTTGTTCAGTCGTCGTAGGTCCAGGATGGGACGCCATCCTCCTGTCTTCTTCACGAGGAAGTATCTTGAGTAAACTCCGGAGCCCCGAAGCCTCTTTGGGACGAGCTCGATGGCGCCTTTCTTGAGCATCGCCTTTACCTCCACGAGAAGTTGAGGGACGTGATGTTCCTTCCTGGCCACGGGGGGGACGCGCAGGCACTTCTTTAGAAACTCGAGCGCGTGACCCTGGGCCAGGGCGTCCAGCACCCAACGGTCGGTGAAGATGGACTCCCACACACTGACGAAGTTCGCCAGCTGGCCTCCCACCGGGGTGCTTGGGTGGGGGCCCGACCCCACGGCCGGTTCAGTCCTGCTTCGGCGAGGCTTTGCCGCCTTGTCCTCCGTGGCGACGATGGCGGGGTCCGCCAGACTTGCCTCGTCCCCTGTAGGCTTCCTGTGACGACGAACGGGCCGCTTGACGGTAGGTGGACTATCCGCCGCCGGAACCTTTGGAGGCACCCTGCTTGCCTCCGGTGCTCCGAAAGGGCGGCCGTCGTTGCTGGAGAACACCAAGAGCCCGGGCCGTCTCCGTGTCCGTCTTGATGGCTTGCAGGGAATCGTCCACTGTTTTCCCAAACCGGTTGCTCCCGACGAACGGCATGTCCAAAACTCTGGTCTGCACGTCCTGCCGGAAGTCCGTTGCCTTGAGCCATCCATGCCGTCTAATGCACACGCCGTTGCCCAACTGGCGAAACCCAGTGTCAGCGATGTCCGTCGCTATCGTAATGGCGTGGTCCGACGCCACTTCTCCTTCCTGCAAGATCTCTAGGGCCTCCGCCCTCTTGTCTGGTAGGAAGTCCAGCAGGGGGGCGATCTTGTACCACAACTCCCTGTCATAGCGGGCTACGATAGCCAAGGCGTTGGCAGCCTTAATCGTCGTCGCTGCCAACGAGATGACTCTGCGTTCCAACGTATCCAATTTCTTTCCCTCGCCGTCTGGGGGGGGAGGAGGACGTAGAGGCCGATGCCCCCCCCCCGCTTTCTTCCTGGCCGCCGCGGAGACGACCGAGTCCGGGGTCGGCTGTGCCCGAAGGCACAAGGGGGCCGCGTCCGGGACCCGGTACTTCTTCTCGTACCGATCCCTTCTCTCAGACGTTGTGGATGGGTTCTTGAGGAGCGCTAGACCCTCATCCCAGATATCGTCCAGTAGAGGTACAGCGAGGACAATCTTCCTCTTGGTCTCGCACCGTTGATAAAGAAAACCTTCCTTCTTCTCTTCCGGGTAGAGCTGGAAAAGCTCGGATGCCCTGGCGATCATGGCATGAAATGATCCAATCTCGTCGGGCGGGGAAGCCCAGGGAGGAGGTGACGACGGAAGATCCTCGTTGCGTCTGTACCCGTCGCGGCCGTGTCCGTCCCCATATCATCCCCACGGGTCGTGGAGGAGGGCTGAGCAGGGCGCGATGGTTGAAAAGGAGGTGGAGGATGAATCCTTCTCTTAGGAGGAGGGCTCCCAGAAGGGCCTTGCTCCGTGTCACCCGTCGGGAGCGGTTCCTCCGTTGGTGGTAACGGCAATCTCGTCCTTATCTCCGAGCATAAGGACTGTATAGCCAACAAAATGGCCGCCGAGTTGTCTTGCGGCACTGGTTGGGGGGATTCGGACGGGCGTTCAGGAACCTCGTCGGCACCCTCGATGTTCTCGTCGTCTCCTTTGTCGGGGTCCCTCCCGACGGGCTGGTCTTCTTCCACGCCAATGCCGTGGCTTAAGACTTCGATCAGCTCCTCTTCAGAGGTGGAGGCCGAATCCACGATGGCCTCCTGCCCCCCTTTTTCTTCTCCGTCAGAGGTTTCACGGGGGTCCTGTTGATGGGCTTGAAAGAGGACTCCCTCCGCGGTGGCAGGGAGACTCTGGGCCCCGAGGTCGCCTCCACTGGTGTAGCCTCCACAGGCTGAGCCAGGGCCGCCGCGACTGCCTCGATAGAGGCCTTGGCAGGGTGGATCAAGGCTTTCACCACCTTAGGTGCGCTCACCGCCTTCTCCTTGGGGAAGTGTCACTGCCTCGCTCCCCCTCCGATGCGGCCTTCGAGCTCGACCGGGGCCTCTCCAGAAGCTTCGCCGGGTGCTCGGACTTCCTCTTACCCGAGCCAGAGCGTTGGCTCATGGGTGATTGCGCCGGGGAGGTTGCGCCCTGCCTGGCAGCCGAAGAGCCCAACCGTTCGGGGCTCCCGGTGCCAGCGGACTCGCGGTGCTTGGCTTTCTGTTGGGCCCCCGTCGCCGGGGCGCCCTCAAAGGTCTTAGAAGACCGCTCGGACTTCTTCTTTTTCTCGCCTGTCGGGCTCTTCCCTTCCAGCCAGTTGGCGAGACGCAGATGGCGGTCCTTCATGGTTCGCTCCGACATGTTCCCGCAAAACGCACAGTCCTTCTCCACGTGCGTCTTGTCCTCATGCAGGCAGTAGAAGCAAAGGGAGTGTTCGTCCTCCTTGAAGACATTCTGAAGCTGGCATCCATGGCAGACCCCAAACAGCTTTCGGGGCGTCGAGCTTCCCTTCTCATGGGCCATGTCCGAGATGGGCCCGAGAAACTTCTGGAGTCCTCCAAAAGCGTGGCTCGACGAAATCTTCACCCTCAGGGGCGTAGAAGAATCCGACACGGGTCCCCGTTGATCGGATAAAGAAACGGTGGAGCTTGAAGCTCTTTTGACCGGAAAAAGAGAGAATTTTCCTATGAAAAAGCATGAAAACGCACTAAAGCTCGAGAGCAATAGCACGAGGATCCCAACACTTGAACGTGCAGTAAAAAACTGAGGATGGCTGCCAGAGGCGGGGCTTAGGGAGATGGCAGTCATTGGCTGTGGTCAGTATGACGCAGAGATCAGTGATTGGTTACTACTACGAAAGACAGATCAGAAACGAAACTGATACTGATTTTTCTTTACCAAGGATTCCCAGCCTGACGACGGGGAATATTCATGAGTTATTGACAACCACTGAGACAAAGATGATGCATGGAGGAATGTAGAGTGTTCTGCATAACCAACATGAGCATTCTAGACAACTTGGAATAAGTACTGGAATGAAGAGTAGGAGCGGAGGCATGAAGAGTTCTCCTAAGAACCACAATGAGCAGTCTAGTTGTTGCTGGCTGCTCATTGGCCAATGCAGAATAGAAAAGGAAGAGGGACTCAGGAAGAAGTTGTCTAGTACTCCATGAAGGAGCTTCAGGAGCCAGCACAGTGCAGAAGGGTGCAAGGAAGCACACCAGGATGCCAAGGGGGGAGCTGGAAGGACAAGGGACAGTCCACAGTGGAAGGACCAGAAGGTGAGCTGGCAGAGCGAAGCTCCCAGTGTTTCTGCAGACAGGGAAGCACGTGAAAGGAAGACCACGCTTCCCTGGGAAAGATTGACACTGCAGTGTTCCCGGTGCATACCCGAGACCATTACAAAGGGTGTGCACTCAGGCTGGCAGGTGGGAAAATAAGACGGTGAAGTCAGCATCTTAATAGTCACAGTACCTGCCAGGCATGTGGACCATTTCTGTCCCCCAACAAGAGAAACTTAAGGGTTTGGGACCCACCAAATAAAAGCAAAATGAGTCCTCTTCCTTGTGGCGGTACTTGGGAGGAAAGGGCTCCAAGCACCAACACACAAAGAAGATGTCTGGGACACACTATACGAGAACCACACAAGTCCTCTTTCTCGTGGTGGTACTTGGGAGAAGAGGGCTCCGAGTTCCCGAACATAAAGAGGGATCTGGGGCCCAATCCCATGAGAAGAAGGGAAACCACAGAGTAATTTACGAAGGACCATACTTGGCAGGGAAGTGAACCAAGTTGGACCAAGCAGAAAGAGAGAGAAGAACAAGTTACTTTCTTACCTGGTAACGTTCTTTCGATGGGATGGTCCGACGACGTATTCCATATCTATGACAGGTAATGTCCACAGCTGCCGTCCCCGAGGACCTCCTCCGACGGCCGACGTCACCCGATGTGACAAGTAGGACGCACGACGCCCATAGCCTCAGTTATAGTTTTTTCCCAGAACGTGTGCCACCAGTTTTCTGCCAGTCAGACACACAAGGCCTTGCGGAATCATTTTGCAATCGCAAAAGAAATTCTGCAGCGGGGAAGGCAGGGAGGGAGCGATATGGAATACGTTGTCGGACCATCCCATCGAAAGAACATTACCAGGTAAGAAAGTAACTTGTTCTTTGAGGGGATTGGGTCCTCCGACGTATTCCATATCTATGACAGACTCCCAAAGCAGTACCAAACAAGGAGGTGGGAAAGAATTTAGAATACAAATTTAGCATGCCCAATCAAATTGCGGAATACAGAGCTGCCTTGCCAAAGGCCAGATCTTGCCCTCTGATGGAATCGAGGGAGTAGTGACGTACAAAAGTATGTACTGAAGCCCAGGTGGCTGTATCACAGATGTGACAAATAGGAACTCCCCTCTGCAGGGCAGTAGACACAGCCACTCCCCTGGTAAAATGGGCCCGCAAGCCAGCCGGAGGGTCCTTACCAGCCAAGCGGCAACACTCGGAGATAGCTAAAATAATCCAACGAGACAAAGTCTGTTTCGTCACAGCTTGTCCCAAACGCTTTCCAGCGTAACCAATGAAAAGTTGATCGGCCACTCTGACCCGGGACATGCGCAAAATATAAAAGCTCAACGCTCTCCTAGGATCAAGCCTATGGAGCCTCTCCTCTTCCTTACCAGGATGTGGAGGAGGATAGAACGCCGGAAGAACAATCTTCTGGCTCAAATGAAATTCCGAAACCACCTTCGGAAGAAAAGAAGGACGAACTCTAAGGACAACCCTGTCCTTATGAAACACAGTGAAGGGTGGCTTAACTGAAAGTGCCTGTAACTCACTCACTCTGCGAGCGGAAGTAACCGCAACCAAAAATACAGTTTTCAGAGTTAACAGCCTCAAAGGGCAAGAATGTAAAGGCTCAAACAGAGCACCCATAAGAAACTTAAGAACAAGGTTCAAATCCCAACCTGGCACCAAAAAAAGGTGACGGAGGGAACACATTAGTGAGCCCTTTCAAAAACTGTGAAATGAAAGGAATCTTAAATTAGGAACACTCTTCAGACGAGCGCTTAAATATGGACAGCGCCGCCAGGTAACCTTTAATGGTCCCCACTTGCAAACCCCTGTGGGCTAAAGAAATCAAAAATGACAGAACCATGGGAATGTCACATTCAAAAGGAACCACATTCTGAACTCTGCACCAGTCGCAGAACTTTCTCCAACGGCAACAGTACAGAGACTTTGTTGCCGGCCGCCTGGCCGAGAGCAACACCTCCATCACGTCTTCAGGGAGGTCCCAATCCTTATACCTCAACCTTTCAGAAGCCAAGCGTGAAGATTGAGGGATCTGACCTCTGGATGGAGAACCTGACCCCCCCTCCCGTGAGAGCAGATCGTCTTGGTAGGGAAGACGACGTGGGGGGCAGATGGACAAGTCTAGAAGGTCCGGGTACCGCGTCCTCCGGGCCCACGCCGGAGCAATGACGATCATCCGGGAACCGAACCTCCATAACCTCCGCAGCACTTGCGGGATGACGGGGACTGGAGGAAACGCGTACAGCAGTGGGAATGACCACTCCACCACAAACGCGTCTCCTAAGGCTCCTTTTGGAGGAAATTCCTGCGAGCAGAACTTCTCGCACTGCCGGTTGACACTGGAGGTGAAGAGATCCACTTGAGGGGTCCCCCAAAGGGTGAAGAGCTCCAGGAGAATCTCCTGAGCCAGCTCCCACTCGTTAGAGATCGAGCTCTGCCTGCTCAGAGCGTCCGCCGTCTCGTTGTCGTCTCCGGCCAGATGAACCGCCGAGATCGAAACTTCCTGCTGGATGGCCCAGAACTCGAGCTGCATCGCCTCCCTGCACAGCGACCCTGCCCCCCCCCTTTTTGTTGAGGTAGTGCATGGCCACTGTGTTGTCCGTTAGAATCAGGACACTCTTTCCGCGCACAGTCGGCAGAAAAGCCTTCAGGGCTAGCCTGACGGCCCTCAGCTCCAACAGATTGATATGGAGTCTGGACTCCGACGGAGACCAATGACCGCTGACTGTCAACTCGTTGGCATGAGCTCCCCATCCCGTGAGGGATGCGTCCGTCACGATCGTCACCTCCGGCCAGGGCAGCCAAAATGGGGCCCCCTTCATCAGATTGCCCTCAATGGCCCAACACAGAAGGTCCATGGCTACCGAGGACGGCACCTGAACAGGGTCCGACAGCCTGCCGGAGGACTGAGACCACTGGAGCTTGAGTGCCCACTGCAAAGATCTCATCCGCAGACGAGCCTCTGGCACCAGAAGAATGCAGGATGCCATGAGGCCGAGCAGTCTTAAGAACTCGGACGCTGGGAGATCCTGGGCAAATTGAAACTTGTTCACCATCTGCTGAATGTGAAGAGCCCTCACCTGAGGAGGAAAACACTGCCCAAGGGACGTGTCGAGCACTGCTCAGATGTACTGGAGCCGCTGCGTTGGTGTCAAATGGGACTTCTTTAAATTGAGGGAGAAGCCCAGCCTCTGAAGGGAGTGGCAGGTGACGGACAGATGATCCAGGACTTGCTCGGGAGAGCTCCCCCTGATCAACCAATCGTCCAGGTAGGGGTAGACGTGGATCCCCCCTTTCCTGAGATGCGCTGCCACCACCACCATGAGCTTGGTGAAAACCCTCAGGGCGGAGGTCAATCCGAACGGCAGGACCCGAAACTGAAAGTGTGAGTCGCCAGCCGCGAACCTCAGGTACCTCCTGTGCTTGGGATGGATCGGCACATGGAAGTAAGCATCCTTGAGGTCGAGAGACACCAACCAGTCCTGAAGTTAAAGGGGCTGGAGGATTTGAGAAAGAGTAACCATCTTGAACTTGTCCTTCCTGAGGAGTTTGTTCAAACCGCGCAAGTCCATAATGGGCCTCAATCCCCCCATCTTTCTTTGAAATCAAAAAATAAGGGGAATACCATCCCTTGTTCCTCTCCTTTACAAGCACCAGTTCTATGGCGCCTTTCTCCCGCAGGGCTTGAATTTTCTGCGCAAGGAGCGGATCCGGACACTTCAAAGAGAGGTTCCCTGGTGAATTGTTGTGAGGCCTCTGCCGAAAAGGAAGACAGTAGCCGTGGGTTATGATCTCCAGAACCCACACATCTGAAATAATGGCTTGCCACTCTACAAGATGCTGCTCCAGCCTTTCCCCAACCGGCAAACCATGGGACCTGGCCTCATGACTGAGTGGTAGCGGCTGCGGCGTTGCCTGAGGGCAAAGAGGCAACTGCCCGAGCGGCCTTGGCACCTCGAGTACCTTTATTTCCACCTCTGGCACTCTTACGATGGCCTCTGATTGCTAGCTCCCCTCGCTTTACTGAAGGACGAGTAATAGCGAAAGGAACCTCCCCTCCATTGCTGTCCCCTAGGACGAAAAGGCGGAGGTTGGCGAACTGCAGCGCCCAACGACTTCGCTGCAGCTTTGGAGGTCTGCAACCTCTCAAGGCTTTCGTCAGCCTTGCTGCCAAAAAGGTGTTCACCGTCAAAGGGCATGTTGAGGAGCCGGCACTGCACATCAGGAGCGAACCCAGACTTCCGCAACCACGAAAACCTGCGCATTAGGGTGCTCGCCGCCATGGACCGGCTGACACAATCCGCCAAGTCCAAACCCGACTGAACAGCCTCACACATAGCATCCTTGCCATCCTGAACCATAGCAAGGAAACCATCTCGTTCGTCCCCTTCGGGAATATGTTCAGCCGCTAATGCAACACAGTTCCACAGAGTGTGTGTGAAACGAGACCAGGCACATATGGAGTTGGCCGTCTGAAGCGCCATACCCCCTGAAGAAAACACTTTCTTCGCCGAGCCGTCAAAACGTTTGTCGTCCCTATCCGGAGGGATGGTAGGATACGACGCCTGCTTTGCCAGGGCCGTAGCCGCCTGCACCACCAAACTCTCCGGAGTGGGGTGCCTAGACAAGTAGCAGGGGTCGCTACTGGCTGGACGGTATTTTCGCGACAAAGACTTGCCCACTGCCGGGAGACTCTCCGGAGCAGTCCAAGCCGCCGCCACCCTTCTCTGCATAGCCATATGAAAAGGCAAAACCGGGTCAGTAGGGGGACCGAGATCAAGGATGTCCGTGAGATCATACTGAAAAGTTTTCATCACAAAACCTATTAATGCCTCCTTCACTACGGGCACCATCCCTCGCAACCTAAAAGAATCTTGGGTACTCCCCCTCCTGAAAAAACAAACTTTGGACCCCAACATTCCCACAAATTATAGTCCCATTACCACGGTGCCTTTCTTACTAAAAATTTTAAACAAGGTAGCGTACACCCAAATTCAGAACTTCCTTGAGATAAACCATCTCCTTGGAACACGCCAATCCGGTTTCCGTCCGCAACACGGCACAGAAACAGCCCTTATTGACCTAAAGGCCCAAATAGACTCACTCAGAGACAAGGGCAAACTAGCTCTCCTTCTCCTTCTGGACCTCTCAGCCGCCTTTGATTTGGTGGACCACAGAGTCCTATGCAATCACTTGGACTCGGCGGCCCACTTCTCAGGGGAGGCTATAGTCTGGATACAGTCATTCCTTAGTGACAGGACCATGAGGGTGTTCTCCCCCGCAGCGGCAGCAGACCCGATTCCCATCACCTGCGGAGTGCCACAGGGATGCTGTGTCTCGCCAACACTCTATAACATCTTCACCAAGCCACTCTTCGACGATCTCGATAATCTGGGTATCACCTATACCAACTACGCAGACGATACCCAGATTCTCCTACCACTTACTGGGGATTATGTTGAAGACCTGGCTCTGGTGAACAGAGTCTATAGAAGTAAGACGTAAACACAAATGGCTTTCTACTCAAGAAAAAATTAACCTTAAATCTGCCTCCATCATCCACAAATGTTTAAACAAAACAGCCCCCAGCTACCTTTCAGAACGCTTCAATAGGAAAAAACCCTCCAGACCTACAAGGACAGTCAGCCCTAACTGCCTCCTAGTGCCCAGATTTAAACTTACCACTATTAGAGGATCCAGCTTCCCAGTCAAGGCAGCTCAGTTATGGAACGCCCTATCTCTTGCACTTAGATCCGACCAAACGTTCAACAACTTCAGAAAGAATACCATAAAATGGCTCACCGAGAATGCAACATAAATGGCACTCTACCTCTCGCACCTCCACTTGTACTCTACCTGACTTGCTATTTTGTTCGCCATTGATTTGACTGTTTGGTGGCGCTCTATCTGCACTTGTACTTGTCTCACCTGTAGAGCCAAAAAACTGTCTACTCTGTAACTTGCTTGTTCTGTAACTTGTAACTTCTGTAACCAAGCTGTAAACTTCCTTGTCTCTTGCGCCCTGCTACCTCAGGGTCCGGTTCGCATAACAAATAAACAAACGAACTTCCCTGGCGGAGCTGACCAACCCAAGTACTCGGTGACCCAAGACATAAGGCGCCGATATGAAGAATCGGCATGAGTGCCAGGCTCCGGCCTACAAAACTCCACCTCCGGAGAGGTGTCCATTCCACTGGCATCATGCAGCGACTACCGCAGATCATCAAATTGACTATGGCCCGAGATAAGGTCATCTGGAACCGTAACCGGAACCAAGCCGCCATCAGAGCCTTCATCACCCGCTGAAATGTACTCCAGGCGGGGAGAGGAAGACCTCTGTGGACCAAAGCAGTGCCTGACCTTAGCCAGAGCCTTTCTAGGGGCAAACCCCGTGCCACAGGGCCCCTCCGACACCACCGCCTCGAAAGGCATCGAGGGCACTGAACGAGTCGGCGCCGGCGTCAATGTTGAGCGAATCGGCCTCGACGTCAGCTGCAGCGCCGCCAGCATCGGCAGCGTCGACACAGGCCTCCAAGCCGGAGCTCCGAGGGTGTCTCTCGACGACCTAGGCGCCGACGACCCCCTCGAAGGCGGAGCCTCGAGAGAAATCGTCGACGACCTCGGCGCCACAGGCGTCGACGTCTTCTTTGAAGACGGCACAGGATCACGCGGTCTCGAGCGCGTCGAGGACCGGGACCTGGAACGGGCATGGCGAGAACGGCTACCCTTGTCTGAGCGGGACATCTCCCGCGAGCCGTGCCAACCACCCGAGCCCGAAGGCGTACGGGTGGTGTCTCTCGACCGGTACCGACCCCACTCGGAGGCGCGGACGGACCGGTGCCCTGCGATTCAAGAATCGCTAGCATCTGCTTCCCGAAGGAAGCCCATTCCTCTGGTGTCGCTTGCATGGAGGGATAAGCGACCCGCCGACGGGCGGAGTCCTCAGAAGAGGACGGGGAAGGCGACCTATGCCGGCGCTTCCGGGAATGCCTCGAAGAGGCGGAGGAGTGGCGAGACCGACTCCTGGAAGGAGACCCACTGCACTGCCGACCCGGTGAGTCGCCCCTCGAGTCATCCGTCGAAAGCCCCGCAGACCTCGACTTCCGGGGCTTAGACACCCGGCCTACCGACAGCTTCTTCTTGCGTTCCCGCAAGGCCTTTGCTGTGAACGACTGGCAGTCGACCCAGTCGTCCGTATTGTGGGCCTCCCAAAGGCACCAGAGGCAGGCGTCGTGCGAGTCCGTGACCGACATCTTGGGCCCACAGTCCCCGCAGTTCTTGAAGCCCGGACACGGGGTTGAAGATGAGAAAGACATTGCCACGAACATGTCTTCACAACAAACCGAACAGGTTCAACAAACCAGGATTTGAAAACAGCAAACTCCAACGAGTCGAGGCGTACCGAGATTCACAAAGCGAACACGGAAAACGGAACTGAGGCCATGGGCGTCGTGCGTCCTACTTATCACATCGGGTGACGTCGGTCGTCGGAGGAGGATCTCGGGGACGGCGCATCGACGCAGGACGCAGACGCCAAAGATTTTCCGAAGCAGCACAGCTGTGGACATTACCTGTCATAGATATGGAATACGTCGGAGGACCCAATCCCCTCAAAGCAGAGATCTGGGACCTACAAGAGAAGGAACCAGGGCAAAGGAGTCATTGCCCCTGGTTGTTGCGAAGTTTGTGCAACAGAGAAATATCTATGAACTTTATGGAACTTTGTTTTACATTTAAGAACTTTGGGGTTTGAACCTTTGTTACTTGGAAATCTTTGATTGGATCTACAACCTATTCTTCTGAATTAAGAATACCTTTTGTTTTTTATAGGTTAGTCAATAGTGTGAGGGACGGAAATAGGCTTCGGACTTGTGACAGTTGACTATTTACTTTAGACAAGATATCCTGACAGTTTCCTTAGTTTTGGTTGAGGAAGGGAAACCCCTCTTAGCTGTAGGAAAAGGCAGGAGTTTCCCAAGTCCTCCACCCTTTTACTCTCAATAAAAGTATAGGTCAAACAACATGAGCCCACTGTTTCTGAGTACTACTACTACATTCTTACAGGTCACTAATGGTTTTTTAACTAAGTCTTATCCAGCGTGATACGCAGACATCTCAGCATCTGTCCAATATACAAGATTGTGGAATTATACATTGTTTTCCAACACCAATAAAGGTGACAAGCAGGGATGTCAGTTGGTCCCAATGTATTCCTTATGGATGTTGATTCTAGTACTTCCCTTAGGAAAGTTAATCCACCCTCCACCTGAAGGGTTCATTTTTATAGCATGCTTCCTTATGCAGAACAAACAGCTATTTTGGACTTGCCCCCAGCAGGTCTCCAACTGGGCTTGCTAAACACAAGTTACTATTTTGGGAATTACAGTTTGAAATTAAATATAATAAAAACAAAAATGATGGTGTTCAGGCAAAGGGTGAAACCTTGTAGCTAGATTTTAAATGAATGTAGAGATGAGGGGGCAGTCATTTTTATTTGAGTCTACTCTTCTGAAAGAGCAGTGCTTGCGTCAGTCATTTTAATAAGATAGCTGAAAAGGCATAATTATTTATTAAATGGCTTTTTACATTGTCATTTCAAGTTTGCAGCATACTGATTGGAATAGTGTCTGGCGGTATATAAGACAAAGGTCTGCTCCATGATTTTAAGGCCGCAAAATCTAGGGTGGTTAGAACTGTCATTTCCTGGAGGGGTTGCAAAATAAATTCCTGTGCCAAATAGCAGGTCTCCCTGCAGATACACCTGCTAGCCCCTTGTGAGGTAAATTGGGGGTGTTCAATTTAGTTAAATTGGGGGTGTTCAATTTGAAAATGTCAGGCCAGTTAAGAATGTTCCTTATTTTTTAAAAGCACATCTGGGATTTTTTGCTAATCATAAAGTGAATTTCAGTGCAAGTGCGATTGTAGCCTCCCTTGGTGAAGAGAAATACCTGTGGTTATGGGTGGTTGTAAGGCACTTTGCATTTGATAGGAATGGGCTATAACTAAATTTGGTGCATTAAGCCACATCCAAATAGCTCCAAAAGCAAGCGCTTGTCTGATGGAAAAAGAGGCAGGTGTCCAAATATACATATGCTGCCCACTTTAGCCTTATATGCAGACTTACGTAGACATATAAGGTGGCAAGAAGATATCTGTGAAATAAGATCCTCAGAATGCAGGAGGCTGGTGGTAACGGTACCTTTAAATGTACCCACTCCTCAATAAATTAAGAAAGTGTGCAGGAGGAAGCACAAAGTGCGCTTGCAAAATGGGAGTCAACGATTTGGTTCATTTTCTGCCAATTTGCTGATGTTTCTCTATTTTGCATAAGCGTGCAATGCATGGGAGCTATGTTTTATATCATTAATTGTAATGATCAGACTTTTATATATAGCAAGTTTGAATATGTTACAGTTGCTTTTTTATTTTGGGCTTGTTCTGTGTGAATTGTATGAAAAATATGAAACCTGTTTTTAAATGTTGCTGACTTAATGGAGAAATACGATTAAATATTAATTAATACTTCATGTCATTACATGGTAGGATTTAAAGACCACATCATTGGGCCTTTGGAGGTTACCTCCTGAGAATAATTTGGGAATGTTATGGCAAATGTTGCGTTGAAAAAGTGGTTAGGAATAAAAATAATACCTTTCTCAATTATTTGGAGCCTATTTTCTCTGGCTGGAAGGGATTTTACACAAGACTTAGTGGCAAACATTGGTCAAACCTTTGAGCATTTGATGACCACTTCATAGGAAGGGTGTGGTGGTGTTAACTAAGTATTTGAATCAATTAATTGGCTTGTTAGTTTAAACCTATTAACAATAACTTAATTGGATTGGAATACAGGGCAAATTAATTATGAAAAATGTGGGCATGCATTTACTGTATCTGCCCATTAACCATGTGCCAGATGGGCAGAGTATTAAACGATTACAATGTTTCCGCTAGGACACTATGTAATAATACAGGTGACACCGAAATGAATATTGTCGATAAATATGCATGGTGGCATCAAACAAACCTCACTTGTACAGAAAGTGTGCATGCACATTATTTAATAAAGGAAAGTTGGGTATGCATACCATCTCCCTGTCCACTATGCTCATACTAGCTGTACCAAGGAACAGAATATGCCAATTTGATACAAACATGGTTCAAATATTGTACTCATTAATACATTTATCAGCTGGGCAAAGTAACTGGAGATGACAGGGTTTTAGCAATGACACTACCATAACTAGTAAGGACATTTACTGTAAAATGATGTGCATGGTGGCACCAAACAAATCTTGCATGTATAAAAATAAACCAGCTGGAAACACAGTAGCTCATTGGCCAACATTATTGCACAGTCCAGGACTCTGTCCTGACTACACTGCTACTGAGGTCTCATCCATTCAGCACCTCCTTCAAGGCCTCCACACCATGGCCCAGAGCAACTGGCGAGCAACAATTTAGAGTGCTGCGAGCAACATGTTGCCCCGAGCTACACGTTGGGGATCCTTGTACTATACACTAGGTGAGTATTTCATGCCTACCATTTTTGATGTAATTAGTAAATGTCCCGTACCTGCAAGGCTCACTCTATCCAATTAGGAACGAAATTCCATACAACTCAGCGGTGGCTCTCTGTCTCCTTCTAGTGGTCATTGGTACCAGAAAAAATGAAAAAGGGAAAAGAAAAAGTGTAGCTTCCCTTTGGAGCCGAGGTGAAGAAGCATCTCCACAACGAAGATAATTTTCATGTAAGTAACCAAATACACATAAAGGTATAATATTAGAAAAAAACCATATAGAAACCGGGACAAGGGGAGTAATACACTTTATGTCCTATACTTTCCAGATGTCTGCAAATCATTAGCAGAGTCCTGGTGGATTGATTACCAGCATCTACACTACCCTTGACACAGCTTTGGTCAGCGGTGAGTGGGGGTGAACACCATCAAATCAATGGTTGTACATAATCAAATTGTGTCGCAATGAATAAAGAGGTTAGAGATTGATTAGAACATTTGTGTTTGTTCATATTTCAGAGTCATATCCCAGAAAACATCTTGTTCATTTACTGTGGGAACCAGGAACTGTGATTCCTAGATCCTGAGGAAGGTGCAATGATTTCCTTGTCTATGCACTTTTGCTTAAACATTTGAGACAGTGATGGTGTGTGTGAAAGTATGAGAGATTAGAAACTGATGAGAAGAAATATATGATGTGAAATAGGTTGGGGTAAAATTATTTTGAAAACTGTTTCTGTAAGTAAGCCGGTCAAGTGGCACAGCGAGTAGAGCGCTCGCTTTGACACCTGTGCAGAGCCTGCTGACGCAGGTTCGAATCCCGGCAGGGCCAAACTCAGCCTTTCATCCTTCCGAGGTCGATAAATGAGCACCACACACCGTGGGTAATAATAAGCAGCGCTCAGATACCTGAGGGTTCGTAGCGCTATATAAATGCTCAATTATTATTATTAAGTGCAAATGGTTTTGCTTCTAAAAAATTATAAAATGTGTATATTTTTGAAAAAAAAAATCTCTAGCCCCATTTGTGCCTAGGCCCATTGTTTATTATCTGGTGAAAAAGGTTCTGTGTCCCGTCCCTTGGAAGGGACGCCCTTACAGTATGGAGGAAAGGGGACTGGACGTAAGAGTAAGGAGGCGAATGCATAAAAAGGGAGATGGCGAAAAATAAGGGGGCGGGATAGTCGGGAAGCCAGGAGGGTCATGCTGGCAGATAATGTCTTGGAATCTGAGGGAAGTGTTAGGATGCTTCCCAATGGGAGTGACCTCAGCTAATGTACTAGGCCCTAGCCTTGGGGTTGGTCCGTGAGGGCAACATAGGCTCTTCGGTCTGGTCCTCAGAGGGACAGTTTGGGGGTTATGGTTGGTCAAGTTGGGGAAGTTTGGGGGGCAGAGGAAGTGAGGAGATAGACGCTATTACTAAAATTAAGGAACAAATTAAACATGGCAGTGGTTGTTTAGTTAATTTTTTGCTTTCAAAGTATTATATCAGAATGTTAGTGGGTTACATTCCCTTGTACAGCAGAAAAAGGTGGAAGCACTGTTGAAAAAGGAAAAGGTGGATGTTATCATGCTGCAGGAGACACATATTAATATGGCAGGGAAAGCTGGGGTTAAGACACAGTATTCTCACAAATCTATCAATCTAATGAAATGGGGAAGACCTCCGGGGTTATGATAGGATTTAGAGATACACTCAGAGTTACGGCTGTGCAGTCTGTGGTGGATGAGGAGAGGAGATATCTTTGACTAGTACAGTTGGAATATAAACAAATTACCCTGGCAACAGTATATGAGCCTAATGCCAAGGACCACGAACAAGGACTAACCCTGTCCTGTGCCTGTTTCCCTTAGACAGGGTGGCTGTCCACAAGAAGAATGATCGCCTCGGATACTGCCGGAGCAGTGTTGCCAGCACGAAGCATCCTGAAATATATGCAGTCCATGCTGCTGTTTTAGGATAAGCATCGTGCAACCTGTCTCTTCCTCTACGGCACCCGTGAAATTGCTTGCATATATCTACATTTAAAAATAACAGAGCATTGATGTGCACTTTCACCTCGTCAGGCCGCCGGAATATCAATCTTATTGCACTCCTTGCGCCGCCATTGGCTTCCATGTGGTAAAAACCACGCCAAGATGGCCGCTCCACTGAAGTGAGCTGCCTACACCCAGCCAGATACACCCAGCCGACGACCGTTGCATCCTGATTGGATGGCCAGCACCATTTGTTAACCCTGCCGGAGCCGTTAGGCATGAGCCGTCCCTCTTCCCAAGGACCACGAACAAGGACTAACCCTGTCCTGTGCCTGTCCAGTGACTCCAGTGGCTGTGGCCAGAACCCTTTCGTCTAACACTGTGCACCCGCGCCCCGTTTTCCATTGATGTACCCCATCTGGTAAGTCTCCTCTTCCATTGGAGATAATTCATATTGCCCGCCATTCTTGTACTCTCACCTGCACTGTACTCAATTGGACACTGGCACCTTTCTAACCACCCCCAACCAGCATACGTGAGTGCATCAGACCATTTGCACAGGCCCTCCCGCGACCCTCACTTGGGTTACTTGTAGATTTGTCCTCTCAACACCTGACTTCTTCATTAGCGCCACCTGCTATCTGACTTGTCTCCCCCCCCTAGTAACCTCTAGATTTGGCGATGCTTCAACACCACCATCTATTGTAATCAGTATATGAGCATGTCGATATGCACTGTATGTACTGTGTTGATTATGCATAGGTCCCCATTAGTTGCTAACGTGTCCTAGTTTGCCCTACTACTGCAGCCATATTACATGATTACCTCATCACAAAAGACTCTTAGCCACTGCTAACATTGCAGACAATTACACATGTTGTCTCAGGCTGTTCCAGTGACTGCGTAACACCTTTAAATCAGCCACGGTAATTTGTGTTGGGTTCTTGCTGGGACCTTATTATTATTGCCTTAGGATTTCACATTGCGATTTTTCTTTGCTACTTATTCACCTTCTGACTGGGGATGGTCATTGTTTATCCTTATACCCGTCTAATAGTCACTATAAACTGCACCTCCAGGAGAAGCTCACTCTATATCACAACTTGGGGGTCTCACATTGTGCTATTATAGTGACACCCATGTACACGGACTCTTTTCCACTATGTATATGATCCTGACCACGCTCTTCCTTGCACTGTATTATAACAACCAGCCTAGTCCTCACTATATTGCTAGATTCTCTCATATTCAATACCCCCCCATCCCATCCAGTACTTGCCTCATGGCGCTCTCGGCTTCTCCCACAGTCCCGCCACTTAGCGTGCACCAGTATAGGTTTTCTGACGCACTGTCTCAGCCCAACACGTACCAGAATGACCCTGCTCTATGGCTACTACACCTCGCCTCTAAACCCACACCCAACCAACCACGCTCTATAGCCTCGAGGAATCTCAAACTGAGAGCCAGAACTCACTCATTAACTACCAATTCCTGCACAAGGACACTAAGTAAAGTTCCTACTCACCTCACTACTATCACGAAGAACAATCCTTCAACCAAACCTTCACCTAACGAACAACTTATCCTCCTAAGAAATCACAGACTAAGATCTAGACTCAGTACGAAAGTCCCTCAGCAACAGGTATCTAAGACCTCAAAAAATTTGACACCCAAAGCCTCAATCACATCTGCCCAAAGTAAAATTACTGATAATAGCCACACTCATTCGTACAAAACTATCCAAAAAAAACATTGATCAAAGGCAGCCCTTATCAATGCGCAATCTATCCCTGCCCACGCACTGGACATTGCGGACTTCATAATTACTGAAAACCTTGACCTCTTAGCTGTCACTGAAACATGGTTACATGCTGCATCTGGCCCTTCACTGGCTCTAGCCATACCTGCCAACTATTCTATAATTAGATGTGACAGGAATAATGCCCAAGCTAAAGGGGGTGGAATTGCCATTATTTTCAAGAACTCACTTGACATTAAAGCCATTCCCATCTGCTGAATCACTATCTTTCAACTTGCCACCATCTTCCAACCAAACGATCAAATGACCTCTTATTTACCGTCCACCTGGTCCTATTTTAACCTTCAATGAGGACATTTTGTCACTTCTCACCAACAACGCTAAACCCAATTTGCAAAGTATAATATTAGGAAACTTTAACGTAGGTTTTAAGGACCTAGCAGATACCAACGCCTCCGATTTAGCCAGTACGCTCTCGGACCTAGGCTACACCCACCACATACATGAACCAACCCATATCAAAGGTAGATCCTTAGATTGGCTTGCGGACATTAATTGCAATATAGACTTGACCACCATCACTCCGTGTATCTGGTCAGATCATTACAAAATAACCTTTGCCATTAACACTACGCCATACTGCCCTAGTGTCAACACGGCACCAGCGACTCTCATCCGTTATAAGAAAAACATCACTATGGACACACTTCTCCCTCTCATTCTACCCATCCTCAACAATACTCTACATTCGGCAGACCCCACAGTTTTAGTGGACGCCTACAATCAGGCCATGCTGAAAGCATTAAACACCATTGCCCCACTAAAAATGTGCAAATCCAAACCGCATGCCCACCTCAATTCCTGGTATACACCTCATTTGAGAGAACTCCGCAAAACAAAAAGAAATGCTGAAGCATGTTGGAAAAACTGCCATTCACCTAACAAAACTATGTTGACCATTGCATCCTCTAACTACAAAGAAGCTATAACTCAAGCCAAAAAAACAGCTACAATGAACACATTACGCTAGCTGAATCAAATACAAAAGAATTATTCAAGATTCTAAAAGAACTTGAATCTCCAAACGCCCCTATTGACAATTGTAGCACAGATGCCACATGGTGTACTAACATCCAGAAGGCTCTACTAGATAAAATATCTATGCTCCAAACTATGCTCCAAACTAAAATCAACCAAAAAAAACAACTCCTGCGGATTGACCCTGAAACTACTCTCCACTAACAACACTAGTCATGAACCACCCTTTAAACCATTCAGCTTCACCCCCACTTGACACTTGGGAAGTAGTTATCAGGAAACTAAAACCATCCAACTGTCAAGGTGACCCCTGCCCCGCTCCAATCATTAAAGCCGCCGCACAGGACCTCGCCCCCTTCATCACGAACCTTATCAATACCTCTATCAAAACAGGTACGGTACCCGATAACTTAAGATCCCTGGGTTATTCCACTCCTCAAAAAACCTTGTCTTGACCCTAGTAACCCTTTCGAACTACAGATCTATTACGACGGTGGATTTCCTGTTAAAAATACGGGATCGCGCGGCCTACTTACAAATTCAAGCATATCTAGAAACCAATAATATTCTGGGCCTTAGACAATCCGGTTTCCGCCCCAGACATGGCACGGAAACAACCTTGATCGACTTAGCGACCCAAATACATGATGTGAAAGACAGGAGCAAATTAGCACAACCCCTACTTCTCGACCTATCGGCTGCCTTTGATCTTGTGAACCATCATATACTGTGCCAACACCTTAAATCAGCCACACATTTTTCTGACTCTGCTACTTCATGGATTAGGTCTTTCCTTGATAATAGAACTATGAGAGTCTTCTCATCTTCAGCCTCTGCTCAACCTTCTCCGGTACTCTGTGGGGTCCCTCAAGGATCTTGCGTCTCCCCCACGCTTTATAAAATTTTCACAAAGCCTTTATTCGATATTCTTGACCAAATGGGTGTATCATATATTAACTATGCCGACGACACCCAGATACTAATACCAATCTCTGGTAACCACTCTGCAGACACTAAAGTCCTTAATGACATCTACTCAGTAATCCAAGCCTGGATGGCACACCATGGACTCAATGATGAGAAAACGGAGATACTAATACTTGGCTCCCGCTCTAGACTGAACAAACTTGACCCTTCACTCAAATCCATCATTGACGGTAACACCACTACGGCCTCTAATAACACTAAAACTCTTGGTATTTACCTAGACGATACCTTATCCTTCAACAGACAAACCAACGCGGTGGTTGCAGCATCTGCCTACATATGTAAGCTAATCACTGCCTGCAGGCTCTTCCTAACGGCGCCCAACTGCATCTCCCTGGCCAGAACATTAGTTATGTCCAAAATTGACTATTGTAACTCACTCTTTCTAGGGACTAGCTTTAGAAACATGAACAAACTACAAGTAACACAGAATAACGCTATCAGAGCGGCCCTTAACATACCTAAGTCGCCGCACACATCCGACACCAGACGTAACCTGAATTTGGCTATCTGTCAAACACAGATTTGCCCTCAAAACACTAGCCTTAACCCATAAAAGCTAGAGCTAACCTCGCCCCAGCATACCTCTCTAATAGACTCTGGCCACACACCTCTTCTAGGCCCCTTAGATCGGCCCAAGACCACACTATGGCCATCCCTAGATACAAGCTGCAGAACTCGGGATGGGGTGGGGGGGATTCCAGCTTTCCTGTCCAGGCGGATAAGGTTTGGAATACACTTCCTACTACTATTAGATCTGAGCCATCTTTCCATATCTTCAAAAGAAAATCCACACGTTGGTTACACGAATTAGATTGCTAGACACCTTATAGTTTCACTAACTTGACCGCGGCTGCGGTCGACCCTCTTGTTCTGTCTGAACTCAATACTTTGTAACTGAATACTCCTGCATAACTGTACTGCATTAAGATCTGTAATAGCTGTAAAACACGCGCCCAGCTGCCCCAGAGCCGGGAGCGCTTTATAAATGAATAAAATACAAATACAGGACAGGTGGGGTTCCTAAGGGAGACTGTAGCTAAGTTGGAAGACTTTGCAACAGGTGAAATAATATTGGCGGGAGATTTCAATTTGGCATGGGACCCTACGGTAAATATAAGTGGGGGTGTGGGGAAAGGGACATGCTCCCAATATGGGCACAAAGGGAAAATACGGGAAGATTAGCAATGTGAGATGCATGGTGAATTAAGAGAGGAGATGAAAGAGGGTACAGACATGCTTCTCACATATGTACCAATCCCGGTCTAGAATCGATTACGTGTGGGTCACACCTAGTTTAATGGGGGAAGTTAGGGAGATGAATTTAGGATCCATATCACTGTCGGATCATGCCCCTCTCATAGTGATTTTTAGGGACGTGGGGCCGCAAACTGGGCTGTGGACATGGACGTTTCCAGCTAAACTACTGAACAATGCAGTTGTGGTAGAAGGGATAAGGGATAAGATAGAAGGGTATTTGTCTGCTATTAGTAATCAAATGGTCTTGCCTGAAGGGACCTGGGACCCTAATGTCTTGCTTTCCTCATCAGGATGCAAAGGTGGAAACTTGACTGACTTAAGGGGGTGCTGTATAGGCCTTAACCACCACACACTTGGAGGTGGGGTGTGTGGATCGGATTATACATCCATGGGAGCAGGACAAAGCTTTTTCGGAAGGTCAATATCCACAGGCAGTGTGGTGGCCTGTACTAGTGATGCAACCAACACTGGGACATCCATCTCCTTCCTTATTTAAAGGCACATGTGTTTCTTTTGGGAAACCTTCGTTAAGATTGTCGAAAAACCTTGGTCAAGAATGTCCATGAAGTCAAATTAGACCGCTGGCTTTGCTGAAGCCGAAAGGCTCCAGGAACCAATAATACTTTCAGTAGTGCACTGGCAAGAAGCATGCGGCTTGCCCTATGCAGAGGACTGCATGAAGTCCAGCTCAGAGAAAGGTTCCAGACTGGCATCTGGAATGCAAGAAGCCAGATCAGCAAGGACAGGCTCCTGGTTGTAGTACTCCTCTGAGAACTCCCCCCCCTCTCTCCTGAATCCCAGAGTTCCAACCTGTAAGGTACAGCCTCACCCTCAAAGAAAGATCAGATCATTTTTGTAAATAAATGGTCCCTCAGACCAGAGTAAGGTGCCAGGCTGAAGCCGAGTGTGCCAGGGCCTTACACCCAAAGGCAGAGCAACCCATCGCTGGAAGGGAGCAGTCTTGTTCGATGTGCCAGAACACAGCAAGCAGGCATGTAGCTGCCCGAGGAGGGGCCTCTGCCGAATGGTTCAAGCGCACTCGCCTTTCCCATCCCATTGGCACTAGGACTTTGGCAAAGACGTCTAGTATCTGTTGCCTGAATTCCTCCCACTGCTCTGGCTTAGAAGAGTGAGTCGGCAAAGGTACCTTCAAGGGTAGTGCATCTACAGAAGAATCTGCAGTTGGTTCATGGAATGGAAGAGACAACTTCTTTTTGAAGGATGAAGAGGAAGAATGACATCCAGACGTTTCAGTGAGGGCAGAATGAGACCTTGTGACACAGAACTTGTGCTGCTGGAGCCACCTCTTTTCTCTTCTGTCACCCTGAAGCTTGTCCTCCCTTGAGCGGTGTTCCACCCAATCCCATGTGAAAACTAGAGCTTCTTGAAAGAGGGACCCAAATTATGAGACTTGTGGGAGTGAGTCTCCTACAATTGTCAAGCATGGTGTACAATTTAGAGGGACCCTCCAAGAGGGCCATTCCAAATTGTGTTTCTCCCTATTGCAAGAGTGTCGAAGAAGGTAGCTGACACATAGTGGCATGGTGGTGGTTATAAACCTGTATTTTTGCATAAAAAGGTCCTCACTATCCACATCTTCAAAGAGGGGCTTCCATGCCTCAAATCAAATACTAAAGGGTCTGTCAGATTGTCCACGTAATTAAGCTCCATTGTCCTGTGTCACAACCTGCTTCTATCCCTCAGACTATAACTAATGGATAATCCAACAGAAGGTTTCTCCACTATGAAAATGTCTTCCTTCTCCATGTTCGAACAGAGTTTAAAAGAATGTTCTTTTGCAGCAAAAATGTCAAGGGGAATGACTACCTTTCCCTGGCTTGCAGGTTTCACACAGCCTTTATACCACTCAACGTCCAGGAGAATGGCTCCCTTCGCCTGGTATAGGTCTATAGAGTTTACAATACAGTCCGGGGGAATGACTCCCTTTACTGTCTTTAGCACAACTCCCCGTTTGGAATCAGAAGAATGCCTCCCCTCTCCTGGTATGGATCTGTATAGTTCACAATAGGGTCAGGGGGAATGACTTCCTTCCCCTGACGACATTAAGAGCACTGTCTAATAACTTCAACCTCTTGAAAAGGAGACTGACTCCCTTCTCCTGATGTCTGATGTCTAGAAGAACAAGTTACTTACCCCTGGTAACGTTCTTTTGATTTGATGTTCCTCATCTTTTGATATATCCTTTCCAGCTTCAAAAAAATGTTTTCCTCGACAGAGGGCACTGTGCACTGGTCCTGTCGACTTGATGTCCCACGAAGGCCTCCGTCCGACGTCATTACCAGTATATGTAGCATGCGGAGGGCCGTCGGCTTCAGTTCGATTTTTCACCCCTTTGAGAAATTACTGGCAATAGTATTAAACCGTAATAGACTCTAAAAGAGCGTAAAGTGTAAAAACATGTAAATTTGACAGCGGGGCAGGCTGGGAGGGGCGATGAAGAATACGTGGGAGGAACATACAATCAAAAAAATGTTACCAGGGTTAAGTAACTTATTCTTCGAATGGATTGTGTCCTCACACAAATTCCATATCTTTTGCTAGCCTCCCAAAGCAGTATTGGTCTAGGAGGAAGGAGTAGGAATGTAGACATGTCCTTTAGAATGACCATGGACAGAATGAAGGACTGCCTTACAAAATCCTCCTTCTTGAGTGATGTTGAGTCCAGACAATGTTTTACAGAAGTGTGAATGGTAGATCAAGTGGCTGCCGCACAGATGTCCTTAATTGGCACCCCTCTTTGTAGAGCAGAAGATCTTCCCATGCCCTTAGACTTCCTTACTGGAAGACTAATTTATGACCTGTATAACCAATGAATAATTGATCATCTTGGTGAAATTGAGACATTCGGGAGATATAGAAACTTAGAGCCCTTCTTGGGTCCAGTCTATGCAACCTCTTGCCTTCCCTTCCCAGGGTGAGGCGGGTAAAAAGTTGGTAAAAAGATTTTTTGACACAAATGGAAGTCATGGGCCATCTTTGGCAGAAAGGAAGGCTTTGCTTTAAGAACCACTTTTGTCCTGATAGAATATAGTGAATTAAGGTTTACAAGAAAGAACCTGCAACTCGCTCACCCTGCAGGCTGATGTTATTGCATCTAGTAAAATGGTTTCCAATGTCAGCCTTAATGCACACGAATGAAGAGGTTCAAATGGAATACATGTTAGAAATGTTAGTACACGATTTAAATCGCAAACAGGGACCTGAAAAGGAGTAGGTGGGTAAACATTAGTGAGTCCCTTAGGATTAGTATGATTAATGGGATTTTAAAGTATTAAGTTTCCTCTGATGAGCGCTTGAAAATTGAAAGTGCCGCCAGATGACCCTTTATGGTTCAAATCTGGAGCCCCATATTCGCTAAATGTAACAAAAAAGATAACACCATAGGTGAATCGCATTGAAAAGGATCTACATTCTTTTCCCCGCACCAGCTGCGGAATCTGTTCCAACGGCATTGGTATAAGGATTTTGTTGCTGGCCTTCTGGCCGAAAGCAAAATCTCCATCACGCCACCCAGGAGGTCCCAATCCTTATACCTCAACCTCTCAGAAACCATGCGTGAAGGTGGAGTGTCTTCACCTCTGGATGGAGAACGCGAGAGTAGGTCCTCTCTCTGCGGAAGACACATTGGAGGGCAGATGGACATGTCCAGAAGGTCCAGGTGCCACGTCGCCCTGGCCCCAATCCAGAGCAATTGGGATCATAAATTTCCAGAACATTCTCAACCTCCTGATCACATGAGGAATGACGGGGAATGGAGGAAACGCGCACAGGAGTGGAAATTCCCAGTCCACTACCAGCGCGTCCCCTAGAGGTCCTCTTGGAAGAAATTCCCTGGAGCAGAACAGTTTGCACTTCCAGTTGACACTGGTAGCAACAGGTCTACTTGAGGGGCTCCCTAAAGGGTGAAGATCACTTGAAGGACATCCTGAGCTAGTTACCACTCGTGGGAGACTGCTCTGCCTGCTCAGAGCATCCGCTGCTGTGTTCTCCTCTCCGGCTAGGTGAACCACTGATAGGGAGATTCCCTCTTGAATTGCCCAGAACCAGAGTTGCATTGCCTCGCTGCACAGTGGTGGTGACCCTATACCAAGTCGCTGGCTGCGGTAGTACATGGCCACTGTGTTGTCCGTCATTATCAGGACATTCTATCCCGGTACAGAGGGCAGAAAGGGCTTCAGCGCTTTTCTGATTTCCCTCAGCGCCAAAAGGTTGATGTGTAGTTTGGACTCCAATGGACACCAACGACTGCTGATTGTCATTTGGCGTGGGCTCTGCACCCCGTGAGTGAGGCGTCCAGTACTAAAATTATCTCCAGCCATGGTTGCCAAAAAGATTCTCCCTTCAGAATATTGTCCTAGCAAGTCCACCAGAGCAGATCCTGTTTGACCCTGTTTGGAACCTGAAGTAGGTCTGAAATCTTGTCAGAGAATTGAGACCACTGTGCCCTAAGAGCCCACTGAAGGGATCTCATTCTCAAGGAAGCCTTTGGCACCAGAGAAATGTAGGATTCCATGAGGCCGAGCAACCCACGCTGGGCACTTTGGACTTTGGTGACCATCTGCAGACTATGTTGAGCCCTCACCTTGAGCTTTTCCCCCCCCCCAAGGATGTATCCAGGACTGCTCTGATGAACTGGAGTCTTTGAGATGGTATCATGCAGGACTTCTTGTAATTAAGAGAGAAGCAGAGTCTGTGGAGTGAGTGAAAGGAGATGCTGTGATGTTCGAGTATTTGTTCGAGTAAAAGTGCCCTGATCAGCCAAAAGTCTAGGTAGGAGTATCCTTGAATCGCCCCTCTCCTGAGACTCGCTGTCACCACCACGATAAACTCGGGGGAAGACCCTCAGGGCGGAGGTCAGCCCAAATGGCAGAACTCGAAACTGAAAGTTGCCAACTATGAACCTCAGGTACTTTTTGTGCTGTTGATGGATAGGCACATGAAAGGAAGGATCCTTAAGGTCCAATGACACCATCCAGATGGAGGGCCTGAAGGATCTGAGAAAGGGTAACCATCTTGCACTTGACCTTCCTGAGGAATGTCTTCAGGTTTTTTAAGTCCAAGATGGGTCTCAATCCTTCTTGGGGATTAGGAAATAAGGGGAGTATCAAACCTTGTTCAACTCTGCTACAGGTACCGGCTCTATAGCACCTTTCTCCAGCAGGGTCAACATTTCCTGCACAAGGAGCGGATGTGAAATTTTGCATGAGATGTTCCCCAGTGGATGATCCGGAGGTCTTTTTAGAAAGTGAAGGCAGTAACCACAGGCTACAGTTTCCAATGCACATGCATCTGAAGTAATGCCCCACCATTCTTTCAGATGCTGCGAGAGTCTTACTCCCACAGGAGTCTTGTGGGTTAAGGTCTCAGAGTGGTTTAAACACGGCTGGAACAGTGGCTGAAGGAAAAGCAGCTGCTGTTTGGGCGGACTTAGTACCTCCCCCTCATCCACCCTGAGGGAATATTTTCTGGCCTCTGTGACTAGCCTGTCCTCTCGCTCTTCCAACTGAGGAGTAAAAGCAAAAGGACCTACCCTTCCAAGATGATGTACTAGGCTAAGAATGTTGAGGCGGTCTGATTGCAGCGCTAAGAGACTTTGCTGCCGCTTTAGAGGTCTGCAGCTTCTCCAGGCTTACGTCAGCCTTGCCGCAAAACAGCTGAGAGCCGTCAAAAGGCATATTGAAAAGCCTGGATTGCACATTCAGTGCAAACCCTGACTTTCTCAACCACGCAAATCTCCGTAGTACGGTACTTGTCGCCATGGATCTGCTAATGCAGTCTACAGTTTCCAGACTTGAATGTAGGCACTCACACATTGTCTCTTGCCTCTTTTCCATCTTTAATGATAGCCAGGAAGCCGTCTCTTTACTCCCCCCTTGGGGGATGGGGTGAGCCACCATTGCTACACAGTCCCACACAGTGAATGTAAATTTTGACAAGGCACAAGAGGCATTGGCAGATTTGAAGGCCATGCTCCCTGCTGTGAAGAGGTTTTGTGTCCACACGCTTGTCGTCCCTGTCTGGCGGAACAGTGGGGTATGCCGACTGTTTAGTGGACGTTGCCGCCTGAACTACCGACTTACTGGTGTAGGATGCCTGGTCAAACTGAGGATAATGCCTTAAAATAAATCCTTCTTTGGCAAAGTTTTATAAACCTTCTCTTGTGCCATTGGCAGCTTCAATGGCTTCGAACTTGCCGTCGACAATGGCTTTGAGGCCAATGACTCCGAAGTTTTCAACCCTGGCGTCGATCTCGACACAGCCGTCGACAACTCTGATGCCGTAAGCGAGTTTAGTGTCGAAGTTGTCAACATCTTTGTCATTGGTAATGAAGGCCTGGATTCTCGATTTGTCAAAGCCCTCGACAATGTCTCATTGGTTCCAAGGTCTTGATGGCTCCCGATGCAATTATGGCCTGAGTCCCTGGCTCAAGGGTACACAGGATTTAGCCTTCAACTTCCTTTTGTCGTCTTTATTCAGAGCGACAGGGGCATGGCTTCTCTCCTTTCTTCGAGCGGGTCACTGATCTTCATTTCTCCTGTGCTCTTCTTCATCCTAGTACTTTTCGCTTTAGTTGGACCTCCTATGTTACAGCAATACATAGGTTTACTTTCAAGAAGATGTTACTGAATAGTGGGTAGGGCTAGGGTATGTTGGAGTGACAATGCTCAATGGGCTGTACCCCAGGTGATTGTATTTGTCCCCAAAGGGAGAGTCCCTCCCCATCAGAGTCCTCCCGCATTATACTACCCCTAGGGGGACTATAGGGTAACAGCAGCACCTTGTGAATCGTCATACTATGCTTTAAAGACGGACCATGTGGGGTTTAATGCCAGACATTTGCATCAAGCAGCATCTACAGGTTTTGAAACCCATTTTGGGATTCGGCATGATGCATTTAAACTTGAAAAATGCTATTAGCGTTCCTGAGAAGCATAGAGTGCACAGAAAAATATCAAAATAATAGTGGTCATGGGGTCCCAATGGCTCCACAGATATCGCCCTCAACATCATGTTTGGCATCATGGGCGCACATTGGAGCAGAGCAGATGCAGAAGCGTATGGCAGAAGGTTTATGAAGGCAGCTAGCACTGGAAGATCTATATATATGGGATACATTACTCACCGTAATCGTATTTCTGATGCTTGTATCTGCTTAGATTCACATGCTGTGCATAGGCCGACATCTAGTGGAAGCTGCGGAGTATTACAGTTTGTTTTTCGAAAATCGAAAAAGGGCGTCGACACAGGGCGTGCCAGTAATACTATCCCTAGTGTGACGTCCACTGTACCCATGATCCCTCACGCGTCTAGGATCCCCAGATTGTGTTTTTCCTGACATGAGGTAGCATGAGGAGTAGCGTGAGTACAGATAGTCCAAGCAGATAGACAGAAAGGTAAGACTACAAACAACCATGCGCCTTCTCTCGGAGGGGAGGAAGGGTGGGTCGCATGTGAATCTAAGCAGATACAAGCATCAGAAATACGATTACGGTGAGTAATGTATCCCTTCTGAGGCTTGTGGAATCTGCTTAGATCACATGCTGTGCATAGATTAGCGAGCAGTACCAGAAGAAGGAGGTGGGATGTGAGAAGGGTCATGAGCAAACGGGTGTCTTAGAACCGCTTGTCCCACTTGTGTATCTGTCTTGGAATGAGTGTCAATGCAGTAATGCTGAGTAAAAGTGTGAATAGAGCTCCAAGTAGCTGCTTTGCAAATGGTGTCGAGGGGAACATTTGCAATGAAAGCCAGAGTGGCCCCAATGCCTCTAGTAGAGTGGGCCCTTGGTGTAAACGGCAGAGTCTTTTTAGAAAGAGAGTAACACAGCTGTATACAGTTGATAATCCACTTAGAGATAGCGCCCTTAGAGACGCGATCCCCCTCTCTGCCTGTAGCTACGGAGACAAACAGTTGATCTGTTTTCCTTAGCGGTCTGGTTTATTTACATAGTATAAGACCGCCCTACGCACATCTAGGGTGTGTAGTTTCACCTCAGCCGAGCTTTGTGGGTTTTGGAAGAAAGCCGGAAGCTCGATGGACTGGTTTACATGGAACTTGGATATGAATTTTGGTGAGAACCTAGGGTGTGTGCGTAAAACCAGTTTGTCCTTGTGGATAGTAAAGAAAGGATCTTGCACTGACAGAGCCTGAATTTCACTGACCCTTCTTATGGAGGTAATGGCTACTAAGAAGGCCGTTTTATAAGTCAGGTGTTTGAGACTACTTTTATGCATGGGTTCGAAGGGGGGCCCCATGAGCTTAGCTAGCACCACGTTGAGGTCCCATCCTGGCGGTGGGTTCGAAATAGGAGGGTGAAGTCTCTTTACTCCTTCCATGAAGGCTTTAACCACTGGTACTTTCCACCACGAGACCCTGTTATGGGATGTGGTGTAAGCCGAGAGGGCTGCCAGGTGTACTTTCAGAGAGTTAAAAACCAACCCTGCATCCAGCAGGTGGAGCATGTATGTTACAACGTTGGAAGGAGTGCAATCAACCGGGTTGATTTGTTTATTCTGGCACCAGATAACGAATCTTTTCCACTTGTCAAAGTAACAGTGTCTTGTATTTGGTTTCCTGGACTCTTTTAGAATGTCCATACACCTCTGTGGTAATTTGAGATGTCCAAACTCTATGACTTCAGGAGCCATGCTGCTAGGTTCATAGAGTTGGGTTCCTGATGCAGTGTTTGACCTTGTTGCTGGGACAGAAGGTTGTACCAGGCTGGGAGTCTGATGGGCTCGCACACCGCCATCCTGCGTAGGTGTGGAAACCATGGTTGTCTCGCCCACATGGGAGCAACTAGGATGAGCGTCATTGATTCCTTGTTCATCTTGTACACCACCTTCCTGATGAGAGGAGTTGGTGTAAAAGCGTACGCAAACATCCCTGACCAGTTCATCCACAGGGCATTCCCCTGGGAGTCCGTTTGGGGGAACCTGGATGCAAATCCTGGGCATTGTTTGTTTTCGCTTGTGGCGAATAGGTCTATAGTGGGGAAACCCCACTGAGAGAAGAGATCTTCTACTACGTCTCTGTGAAGGACCCATTCGTGTTCTTCTGGGAGGGGGTCTCTGCTTAGAGCATCCGCTAGGGAATTGAGCTCCCCTGGAACATGTTGCGATGACAGGAAGATGTTCCGTCTGAGTGCCCATATCCATATTTTCTGGGCAAGCTTGGACAGATTTGGCGAACGAGTCCCTCCTTGCTTGTTCAGATAGAACATGGCTGTCGTGCTGTTCGTCCTGATCTGCACCGACAAGTTCAGTAGATGGGGCTCGAACGCCTGCAGCGCTCGGAATACTGCCAGAAGCTCTAGCAGATTGATGTGGTTCGTGGCTACTGAGTGAGACCAGAGACCCTGAGCTGTGTGGTGGAGATGGTGAGCTCCCCACCCAGTCAGGCATGCATCTGTAGTAACCACTGCCTGCACTTCGGGATCGTAAAAGGGTTTCCCCTTTGCGATATTCTCTCTTGTCCACCAGTGTAGGCTCTGTACGAGTGTTGGCGAAACGACCACTAGATCGTCCCACTGACCACTTGCCTGAGACCAATGTTTCGCCAACCATTCCTGCATGGGACGCATGCGCAGACGCGCGTGGGGGACCAGGTAAATGCATGACGCCATCGTGCCCAGTAACCGCATAGCTTTGCGTACTGTTATCTGTTGACCTGACTGATAATGCGGAATTTGCAGAAGTATATTCCGAATTCTTTCTTCCGAAGGGAAGGTCAATTCTCTCTGAGTATCTAGGATAGCTCCTAGAAACTGTTTTGAGGTGCTTGGCCCCAGACTTGACTTCTTCTCGTTGATAGAGAAGCCTAATTCGTGGAGGAGGTCGATAGTCCTCTGAATGTTTGATCTGCAGATTCCTGGGGTTTCCCCCGTTATGAGCCAGTCGTCTAGATAAGGGTACACTGGGATTGCCTCCCTGCGTAGGTGTGCAGCTGCCACCGCCAGTACCTTGGTGAATACCCTTGGTGCTGAAGCTATCCCGAAGGGCAGTACCTTGAATTGGTAGTGGCGACTGTCCACCTTGAAGCGCAAGTATTTTCTGTGCGCCGGGAGCATAGAAATATGAAAATAGGCATCTTTCATATCCAAGGTTGCCATGTAATCCCCCTTTTTTAGGAGTAGGATTACCTCTTGTAGTGTGGTCATACCTAAAGAGTGGACTTTTTGTCTTGGAGGGTGGTTTCGGGGACGTTGCAGTAGTTCTATACAGTACCCCTTGGATACCGTCGACAGCACCCATCTGTCGGATGTTATCCCTTCCCATGCCTGGGTGAAGCTGGATATTCGTCCCCCTACTGGGGTTGCATGGGAAGGGACCCTGAAATGAGCGTCACTGCTTTGGTGGAGGCGTGCCGCCTCCTTTACTGGGGCTGCCTCTGCCTCTACCACGTCCTCTTCTACTAGCCCTACCATACCCCTGGGTAGACTGTTGTGAGTTGGTGTTCCACTGTGTACCCTGGGTGTGGGAATAGCTATTTCCTCTATTGGAATTTTGGCCGCGGGGGCGACGAAAATTGCCGTTCCCTCTTTGGTTAGGTGGTTTTGTAGTTAACTGGCCAAGGGATTTGAGGGTGTCGAATTCCTCCTTAGCGTTTTTTAGTGCGTCCTCGACTGCCTTTCCAAACAGGAGATCACTTTCCACTGGTTTGTCTAAGAGTGCAGCTTGTGTTTCTGCTCTGAATCCCGACTGCCTCAACCAAGCATGTCTTTTGATGACAGTCCCCTCTGCTATAATTCTACCCGCATTGTCTGCGGCGTCTAAAGTTGCTTTTAAAATGCAGCCTGAGACGTTTCTTCCCTCTGCACAAATGCGAGATAGCTGGCTCTTAAAAGGTTCGGGAGCGGAATCTATTAGTGCTGCCACTTCTTCCCACTGATGGCAGTTGTAGCTGGCCAACAGTGTGGTGGAATTCGCGATTCTGGTTTGGTAGGCTGCCGTGGAAGCTACTTTTCTACCAAAACCATAGAGTTTCTTACTTTCCTTGTCGGGGGGAGCCTCCGAGGAAGATAATGGGGTTCCAGCTCTCTTGCGGGTGTTAGTTACGACTAGAGAGTCTGGCTTAAGTTGGCCTCTAATATATAGAGGGTCCGACTGGGCTGCTTTAAACAGCTTCTCTACTCTCGGGTTTACAGGTCTCGTCAGGTTTGGGTTGACAAGGGATGGTGCTATTCTGCGTTGAATAGATTTCAGGATGGGAATGGTCTGGGCTACTGTCTTCCTTTCCCCTATTAGTTCCTCCGCGAAGTCCCTCTCTTCTTGGACACCTTGTGTGTCTATGTGGAAGTGGTTAGCTGCCCGAGAGAGCAGTTCATTCAGGAGGGGCTGATTATCTATTGGGGAATCAGACACTGGGGCTTCCCTTTCGACTGGTGAGTCCATTCTGAAAATATCTGGGCTATTTTCTGGCTCATCCTCGTCTTCGTCCTCCCCGTAATAATCTGACACTGCGAGATCTTCTGGTGTCTCAAAATCCTGGCCCTCTATAAGGGAAGAGTCTCCTTGGCCTGTAGGGAAAAGGCAAGAATAGGGTTGGACCTCGAAGGGGTCTGAAGCCTTTACTGGTGTCTCGACCCGGGGCCTTTTATTTGAAGGGATAGGGTCCCTTGAACCTGAGGGAGAAGATTCCTGAGGGTTTAAAGCTAGTAGTTGGTCAGGGTGTCTTTCGAAGAAATTTGCTAAGGAGGACATCCTTGACATTACTCTGTCAATGTCCTCGCATGACCAGAGTTTTGAGCTTGGGGTGACCTTGCTGGAACTCTCTATGGACTGTCCCTGAGAAGACTTGGACGGGGAAGTCAGTTCTATTGTTGTGGGGGATTGCAAGGGTTGTTTCCTTTGTTGCTTACCCCCTTCCCCGTGGGTGGAAGTGTGTTTACCCTTTCCCTTATCTTTCGACGCCTGGCGTCGAGGATCGGAGGTGGAATCCCTGTGTTTCGACCTAGGCTTCGAAACTGGGCCCTCCTCACTCCCAATTGATGTACCCTTTCCCTGGGGTGCAGGCTGGGGATGGAAGCCGTGTTCCTCTCCGGACGAGTGATCTTCCGTGATGTTAATGGGCGAGGCACTATGTGCAAGTGTGGAGGCTTGCCTGACGTCGTGCGGCGACCTCGACCGGGACCGCCCAGAGGACGTCCTTTCGGACCGCTCCTTCTGTGCCTCTTTCCGAGGTTTCGACGACGTCGAATCTCGGGTGGGTTTTTTGTGTTTAGCGTGTGTATGTGTAACGCTCTTGTCGCCGGGGGACTTCCCCATAGTCGCCGGGACGGACGACCTTCCGAGGCCGGGGACGTGCGTTAGGCTGTCTTTCGACGCCTTGGTGCCCTCGCCGTCCGAAAGTCCGGCGTCGCTGCCGTCGCTGAAGGTACCCTCCGCCTCCATAGCTGCTAGCTTGGCGTGGTGGGCCCAACGCTTGGTGGAGCGGTCCTTAAGAGTCTTTGTCTTAAACCTGCTACAGGCCCTGCAACCCGCCTCGGGGTGGTCTCTGGGCAGGCAAAGGTTGCACGTAGCGTGCTTATCTACCCAAGGGTATTTCTTATTACACTTGGGGCAAAACCGAAAGGGCGTACCCTCCATACGCGCCTGTGGGCAGCGGGCAAGTGTGTGTAGGTAAGAAGGTGTCTATAACCGAGTGTGGAAGTGTACCACCCCCCACTCTCCCTACTTGTAGGGCCGAGGCCAGCGGCCCAGGCCCGAGCCGAGGCGGAAGCCTCAAGGCCCAATCCGTCGGGTTTCGACGTTGATCTCCTCCCCGGTTCGGCGTCGAGATGCTGGTCGACGTAAGGGTGACAAAATGGGGCAAATTAGAATTAGTTTTAAGTGTAAATATGGCAAAGCCAGGGAACTCCGATGAAGTGCTTCCGACCAGAATGGCGGAAAAAAACAATCTGGGGATCCTAGACGCGTGAGGGATCATGGGTACAGTGGACGTCACACTAGGGATAGTATTACTGGCACGCCCTGTGTCGACGCCCTTTTTCGATTTTCGAAAAACAAACTGTAATACTCCGCAGCTTCCACTAGATGTCGGCCTATGCACAGCATGTGATCTAAGCAGATTCCACAAGCCTCAGAAATATATATATATTATGAAGAATCTGCGGAAGGAAAGAATCAACTAGGAAGTGGCCATGACAGCGTGGGAGGCTACTTTGAATTATAATTAGAATTGTTCTTTAATAACGCGCTTAATAACAGCGAGTGGTTTCGAAGCGTGGGATTGGGATTCAAACCTGTGTTGCCCTTCGTTGTATTGCTTCCAAGACAAATGCCTTGCCCCAGAGCTATCCTTCCTCAGGGACGGGTTATGGGCTGAGGAAAAAAAGGTTGCATAAACCAACATTTCTGTGGAAGCTTCTTCTATTACGCAAGTGATGGTAATTAAACGCGGGATTCCACCTCCAACCAACCTCATCCGTCACCCTCTGATATCTTCTGTCAATTGCAAAATCCTCTGTCATCCAAACATCTTGACATTACAGGATTCCACACGTGTAATGCTTGAAGGAGCCCCATCAGTACCTCATAATAAAAAAGATGCCCTCTCTTTAGAGCCGGAGAAAGCAAGCAATAAGGAGAGAATAGAAGAAATGTGATAAGATTACCCATTCAGGTATTACAAAACAGTATTGCAGAAGTCAGTTCAAACAAGAAGTGTGTTCATCCTAGATATACTAATTTCAAAAACTATAGTAATGTACGCTTTTGAGTATTAACACATTCTGAATGTGGACTATTTTCCATTTTATATAGGTTTACTTTAACCTTCGCACGTTGTGTACCTTCATGGCTCTGAAATCCTTCCTCATCTTCTCTGGAATACCGGTCATGTATGACAGTTCGGGAAGGAGCAAGATTTCTCCCAGGACCTAAAAAAAAGAAATTACAATTTACTAGTGGTGAACTCCCATTTTCACATCCCCAATGGTACGATGTGACGGTTTAATCAGTGAACCACAACAGAGAAAATAGTGAAGAAATCAGATTTCGATAAATAAGCCTAAGAATCCAACACAAAAGACTATTTTACAAACAAAAGTCTACCAAGATAATTCACCAGTACACACTGCCACAGTGTACAATCTGAATGTACGCTAGATATCAGGAGCAAAATCTTTGCCCTGGCTTTGTGCAAGAAGACAGAACATGACATATATTGCTATGCATTCTCAGCAAATTCAGAGTTCCTGGAAAACTGTGGCGTATCCTTGCAGATCCTGAATGAATCTAGACTAGTATGAAAAACTACCTGCCACAATCACGGCCTAAACACAAATTACATCACTTAAAACTATCTAATACGTGGGGCCATTGATCAATTCATTTCCTTAGGATCTCAAGTGGCTATTAAGCTACCTGCCGATATTTTTGCATTTCAATTGGGATGTGATTGATTGAAACCACCGATGTTTGCAAATGATGCAGTTTCATTCGACTGCACAAGCACCACAACAGTGGAGCAATTGCATGTGTAAAGAACATAATTTAAAAAATCTGTAAATATTTTTTAAAGGCGAAATACACAAATTACCTAAAAGTGATCAATATTTGTATCATTATGTATTTTGTTGAAGTCTATATGGATGTTTACAGTATGGCGCCCTAATATAAAGCAATGCTTAAATAATATTTGACCCAACGTAAAGGAACGTTAAGAAGAAGGAACCCTGAACATATGGCCAAAGGCTGCCATTGTGGCAATAAAGGTAGGCCTAGGTTTAATTAGTGTCAATTAGCATGCCTACATCTTTTTAAAAGTAACTAGCTGTTCCCGGTGTAAAACATACGCCCTTCTAGCATATCTTAAAGGTCAAAATCGGTTGGTAACTCATAGGGTCACTTCTGTCCCCCTTCTAAAGTAACGGAATTACCACCGATCACTTCCGGAAGGGGGCATAGGTCCCTGTCACTTATTAATGGTCATGAAAAAGGCTAAACATATCAGATGGAATGAGAGGTATGCACGGTATGAGAACACTACGTTCCATCAATCACACAGGCCTCCATCATGTGTCAGACACAAAATTGTCAACCTTTTTTCATTACAGAGTCCCGTGATGGCGTAAGATTGCGTGATAGCAATTACAGAACCTACTTTGAGTTTTAGCTTGTGAGGAGGCATTCGTCCAACAGTGTTTCGCTCTTTATAGACTGAAACATTGCGCCAGTAAATAAGTGTTCATGGACACTGGAACCACCCACAATGCCCTGCGTGAAGAGAAGCAGGGGTGGAAAGAAGTAAATTCTGAATGTTTGCAATAGTATAAGGTGAAGGTGATGGCGTAGACCTGTGCTCATGCAGTTAGATGAAATTATGGCTGTTGTTGAAGTGGGTGCACCTTGCCATTTGGACAGCAGAGGGCAACCTAACACTGATGAATTGCATCAGCTGAGTATGGAAATATACCCAAGCATTATATATATATATGATACATTACTCACCGTAATCGTATTTCTGATGCTTGTATCGGCTTAGATTCACATGCTGTGCATAGGCCGACATCTAGTGGAAGCTGCAGAGTATTACAGTTTGTTTTTCGAAACTCGAAAATGGGCGTCGACATATGGCGTGCCAGTAATACTATCCCTAGTGTGACGCCCACTGTACGCATGATCCCTCATGCGTGTAGGACCCTCAAATGGTATTTTTTCTGACATGAGGTAGCATGAGGAGTAGCGCTAGTACAGATTATCCAAGCAGATAGATAGATGGATAAGACTACAAGCATCCATGCGCCTTCTCTCAGAGGGGAGGAAGGGCGGGCGCATGTGATTCTAAGCAGATGCAAGCATCAGAAATACGATTACGGTGAGTAATGTATCCCGTCTGAGGCTTGTGAAATCTGCTTAGATCACATGCTGTGCCTAGATTAGCGAGCAGTGTTAGAAGAAGGAGGTGGGATGTGAGAAGGGTCATGAGCGAGCAGATGTCTTAGAACCGCTTGTCCCACTTGAGTATCTGTCTTGGAATGGGGGTCAATGCAGTAGCATGGAGTAAAAGTGTGAATCGAACTCCATGTAGCTGCTTTGACAATGGTGTCAGGGGGTACATTTGCAATGAAAGCCAGAGTGGCCCCAGTGCCTCTAGTAGAGTGTGCTCTTGGTGTAAAAGGCAGAGTCTTTTGAGAAAGGGAGTAACACAGCTGGACACATTTGACTATCCATTTTGAGATGGCACCTTTAGAGACGTGATCTCCTTCTCTGCCTGTAGCTACAGAGACAAACAGTTGGTCTGTCTTTCTTAGCAGTCTGGTCTTATCTACATAGTAGAGGACCGCTCTTCGCACATCTAGTGTGTGTAGTTTCACCTCAGCAGAGCTTTTGGGTTCTTGGAAGCAGGCTGGTAGCTCAATGGACTGGTTAACATAGAATTTTGAAATTAACTTAGGTGAGAACCTACATTGAGTCCGTAGAACCAGTTTATCCTTATGAACATTAAAGAAAGGATCCTGCACTGACAGGACAGAGCCTGAATTTCACTGACCCTTCTTATGGATGTAATGGCTACTAAGAAGGCAGTTTTATAGGTCAGGTGTTTGAGACTAGCTTTATGCATGTGTTTATGCAAGCGTGAGTCGATTATTACGGAGATGACGAGGAGTGTTCCCCATAACTGCCCTGCCAGACAATCCTCCGAGGTCGGTGACTAGCGCTTGGGTGTCTTTCGACGCCCCTGTGCCCTCTCCGTCCGAAACGGCGGCGTTGCTGTCATCACTGAAGGATCCCACCGCTTTCATGGCCTCGAGCTGCCTGGCGTGATGGGCCCAACTTTTAGTGGAGCGGTTGTTTAGTGTTTTAGCCTTAAAGAGCTTACACTCTCTGCAGTTAGCTTCGGGGTGGTCCCTAGGAAAAAAGAGATTACAGACGGTATGTTTGTCAACCCAAGGAAACTTGCGGTTGCACTTGGGGCAAAATTTAAATGGAGTACTCTCCATATGTTAACTAATGGCAGCGGGCAAGTGTATGTAGGAAATAAAGTGAGTGATTATGCCCACCCCCCACTCTCCCTACTTGCAGGGCCGAGGCCAGAGGCCTTCCGAGGCCCAAAGTCTGTCGTGCAGTCTCGACGGGTGTTCGTTCTTCGGACCGGCGTCGATCTTCGATGTCTCGACGTAGGATTGGAGGAACAGGGATTTTTAGATGTATTATGAGCAAAAGGCTGAAAGCCAGAGAACTCTAACAATGCTTCCGACAAGTATGGCGGAAAAAAACAATCTGAGGGTCCTAAACGCGTGAAGGATCATGGGTACAGTGGACGTCACACTAGGGATAGTATTACTGGCACGCCCTATGTCAACTCCCATGTAATACTCTGCAGCTTCCACTAGATGTCGGCCTATGCACAGCATGTGATCTAAGCAGATTTCACAAGCCTCATATATATATATTTATATTTAATAATAAATATTGTATTTATATTGATGTTTTTAAACATATACTGGGAGCTAGCTCCTGCTTGTAGCAAAATAGAGCCTTGTTAGCTTGAAACTAACAGCTACTAGGAGCTACTTTTGGCTCCTAGGTCCAACTGGTGCTTTCCAAACATGTAATGTGACATGGACATTAACTTTGGGTATTTGAGAATGTTAATAAAGTAGAATTAGAGCACATCCGATATACGTTTAAAGACAATGGTTCATAAATTGACAAAAATTTAAAGCAGCATCTCTGGTAGCTCCTGGTTCCCCCCCTCCCCCGCGGTAGCTCCTGCCTATAGGGTGATGCCCGACACCCAGGAGCTGGTTTTAGCTCCTGCTCATCGAATCTCAATTTCGATCCCTGGGGAAGAACAATACTCTTGATTGCAAAATAATGTAATAGATGAGATCTCAGACTTGACGGGAAGCAGTGAGCTACTTACAATGGAGCAAGTTTAAGTGACATTCTGACCAGGATTTGGTTGGGAGTATATGGAACAGTCAAAGGGGGAGTCTACATGGAGGACCTACACAGATTAAGGCCAATCAACATTAGACATTTTCTAATGCATGTAGGTGGTACAGCAGCTAGGGATGTGACCATGATGGAAGAAGTATGAGTGGAGGAAGAGAAAATGAAGGACAGTGGCAGGTTTCAAGCTGGAGAAAAAAGTGAGTGCGAAGGCAGATAAGGGGTTGGTTTAGAACATCAGTCAGAGGCGAGGAGATGGACTTTATTTTTTATTTTATTTGATTTTATTAAGTTTTCATAGAACAAGTGGATACAACAGATTATCATTTCTCCTCTCCCACCCCACCCCCCCTTACAGTGCAATTCACTTTGAGTTGTTTTACAGTTCTTTGTATTTCTAACATCACTTAAAGTCAGATTTGCGTCTCCACAACATGCCCTGATGGAACGGCCTATGGGGGAGGGGGTGGGGGGGAGGGAGGATCTCCCATGCACATTAAGAGTATTTGGAACCTTTGATAAGTAGGTCAGAGGTCTCTTCCTGAGGTCTAGTAGGTTTCCCCTTCTCTAGTGTTTCGATACATATTTGGTTGTGAAGTCTTGCCATAGGGTTTCGTATTGTGTGGACATCCCATGTAGGGCTGCCGTGATCTATTCCATCACACATATACTTGTTGCCACATTTATCCATTCTTTCTTACTCAGAGTCTCCTCTGCTTTCCATTTTATGACGATGCAAGCTAGGGCAGCTAATAGCAGTGGGGTAATCAGACCCGAAACCCTGATATAGGTATCTTCAAACTTTTCAAGTCCAAATAGTATCAGGAGGGGAGCTCGTTCACAGTGGATCCCTTTAATTTCCTTAATTCAACCCAGCACTTCGTCCCAACAAACCTTTACCTTAGGGCATTCCCACCACATATGCCAGTAGTTTGTGTTGTCTCAACAGTGTCGCCAGAATTGGGGACTCACCGTTTGGTACATCATGGACAGTCTATGAGGGTCATGTTGCGACTTGTGAAGGAGCTTTATGGCGTGTAATTTGTTCTGGGAGGCTATTGATACTTTAAAGGTTCCTTTGCACATCTTATATTTCAGGGGTAATTTCTATGTTCGTGTCTGTTTCCCATCTGCCTTTAAGGTTGGTAGTGGGACCTTTTCCTGTCGCTGCCAATGTCTTATAAAAGGTTGAGATCAAACCTTTCGTGTCTGAGTGTATCAAGGAGTTTTTCAAAGGGATTTTTCTTTCCATGGTTCTCTAATTAGCGCTCCTTTGAGTTGAAGGAAGTGGAAGACTGATGGTGTTCCTATGCCCAGTGGACTCTGTAGATCAGTGATCGTAATGAAAGTGCCTTCCCTCCATAGTTGGCCCACCCTCTGCAAGCCCGCTGCAAACCATGTTTGGAACCGTGCATAGTCTGGGATTTCTTCTCTAATTCCCGGTGCCCATATGTGGCTCAGTGGGGATGGCCATGTCGTGACCCCTCGCATGCACAGGCTTTCTCGCCAGATTTCCCATATAGTACTGAGGATCGGGTGTTGTAATATTCTACACGTCAATTTGTTCTTCGGAACCCAGAGCCACTCTGAAAGGGTGACAGGGGTGAATGAAAGGTTATCGAGGTCTAGCCACTGCAGGTGTGTATGATTTCTTAGGTGTGGGATTAGCATTCTTAGTTGAGTCGCCATGTAATTTCTTTCCAGGTCTGCTAAGCCCACTCCTCCTTTTTCTTTAGGGAGGGTTAGGACATCATATGCGATTCATGGTTTCTTCCCTTCCCAGAGGAATTGTAACACAGCTCTTTTTGCCTCAATGAAGAACGTTTGGGGACCTTAATCGGGAGCATTTGGAACGGGTATAGGAATCACGGGAGGCATACCATCTTTACTGCATTCACTCTTCCCATCCACGATATCGTGAGTTTTTGCCACCTTTTAAGGTCGGTGCGCAATTTCTCTAGAAGAGGGGGGAAGTTGGCTTTGTAGAGAGCATCAAGGCGTTTTACAAGATTAATCCCCAAGTATCTTAAGGTGGTTTCTCTAACAGCTATCCCCAGGAACATTTAATTTGCGGTGTCACCTGGTGTAAGTTCATGAAGGGGAAACAAAATGGACTTACTTTTGTTAATTTTGAATCCAGAGAGCTGGCCATATCGTTCTATCACTAATAACGCCCTAGGGATAGATGTTAGTGGGTTCGTAATGTGCAGCAATAAGTCATCAGCATAGAAGGCTATCTTGAATTCTTTTGCGTTGATTGATATCCCTTCAACCATCTGTTCTGCCCTGATTTCTTGTGCTAGGGGTTCCAGTGACAAAGCAAATAGGATGGCCGATAGGGGACATCCTTGTCTTGTTCCTCTCTCCGATGTGAACCATTTCGAATAGTCGGAGTTCACCGTCACTGGGGCTTTGGGTGATGTGTAGAGTGCTTGCACCCCCCTTTCTAAATGTGTTAACAAGTCAGACTTTTGTCAGGACCGCCTCTAAGAATCTCCACTCGACTCTGTCGAATGCCTTTTCCGCATCGATGGACAGAAGCACCGGGTCTCCCGCCATTCGAGCAGATTCATGTACGAGGTGTACGGTCTTTCGCATCATGTCCGATCCTTGCCTTCCCAAGATAAATCCTACCTGATCTGGGTTTATGACCTTGGGCATATGTGTCTCTAAGCGTACTGCTAGTACTCTCTTCACATCTATATTTAGTAGTGAGATCGGACGGTATGACCCGCAGTGCATGGGGTCCCTTTCTTCCTTTGGTATTACTGATATTAGAGCCTCGGAAAAGGAGTCTGGGGCTATTCCTGTCTCAAAGATCTCGTGAAAGAGTTTCAATAACGGGGGGAAGAGGGACATCTTGTAGAAGCCCGATGTGTATCCATCATTGCCCAGGGATTTTCCCAGCCAGAGTCTTTTCACAGCTGATTCGATTTCCTCTGGGGTGATCAGGGCATCCATAGTGTCCGCCTCTTCCCGTGTTACTCCAGGCATCTCTATCCCGGCCAAGTAGTCTTCCATTTGTTGATTGTCCTGTCTAGTCTCAGATTTATATAGTTGTTGGTAATACTGTGCAAACATTTCTGGGATGTTAGTGCTCTGCTCAACCCAGGAGTCTCCAGTTTCTTCGCAAATGGATGCCACTCACCTTCCCTCCCTTTGTCCAAGCAGCCTGGCCGCTAAGAGGGCATCTGCTTTATCCCCCTTCTTGTAGTATTTTGGCTTGAGGAGTTGGAGCTTCCTGACCACCTGGCCTTCTTCGAAGAGGCGAAGTTCCTCTCTTTTTTGCCTAGATAGGGCGATCTTCTCTATCCTTCCCTCTGTGGCATTACGTACTTCCCCATCTAGGCGTGTTATCTCTACTCTTAGTCTTTTTTATATCAGTGTCCTCTCTCTTTTTTTTATTGGCCCCTTCTCTTATTAGTATCCCCCGCCAGGTCGCCTCTCCTGCCTTCCATACTGTTCTTAGGGGAGTCTCGCCAGTGTCATTTATTTTAATATATTCCTCTATTTCAGTTGTCATCTCTTTTTGGAAGACTGGGTCTTTGCATAATGATTAATTGCACCGCGATTTCATTCCCTTGCATGGGAGTGCACCAAGGATTAGTTCCACAGATACAATGTCGTGGTCTGACCATGAGATGGCTTTGATTGTCGAGTTGGTAGTTACCGCCTGCTACTCTTCCGAGACATAGATATAGTCGATTCTAGAGTATGTGCCATGGGGTGCCGAATAGAAAGTGAAGTTTCTAGTATCTGGGTGTAGAGCCCGCTATATGTCCCGTAGCCTATATGTATGCATCATTTCTGTGACGGCTTTTCTACCAGCATCTGTAGGTTCTGTGGAATCTGGGGCTGTCGATTGTCTCTTTTGGCGTCCACCCATAGGTTAAAGTCACCCCCAATTACAAAGTGGCCCTCTGCTTCGAGAGTTATTTTTGATATTGTACGTTGTATGAACCCAATTTGTTTGTTATTTGGGGCATAGATGGTAGCTAATGTGACTTTCAGGCCTCCCATGTTCCCAACCAACATTAGGGCTCTCGCTTCCACATCTATCCAAGTCTTGGAAACCTTAAAGTCTATCCCTTTTTTGATCAGTATTCCAACACCTGCTTTTTTTCAAAGGGCTGGAACCCCAGTATTCTTTTCCCAGTCTGGGTTGTCTCACTTTTCGTTCATCACCCTGAGCATATTTTGTCTCTTCTGGGAGGAGCACATCTATCCCAGATCTTCTAAACTCTCTCTGCACCATGGATCGTTTCATAGGGGAATTAAGTCCCTTAACATTGAGTGTACAGATTTTGGTGAGAGGACCCCTTATCAGCCCGGAGCCCGCTGCCATCATCTATCCGTAAAGAGTTGCGTGTTTATGTGGGACGTTGCTAAATCGGTTTTTCTCTTTAGGTTACAAAGATTATCGCTTGTGTGTTTACTTGGCACTGTGTGTCTGTTAGAACTCCCCCCTACATCCCCTCCCACCCCCAACTTCCTGTGTCGTCCGAGCCAGCCCTCCCATCGCAGATAGCTGGAATCGAACCACCAGTGGGGACCATAGTTACCATGGTCCCATCGCTTGGGAATCTCTTAACCATTGAGTCCCCTGCGTAAGTGTTCCCACCCCTTTCCTTCTCTGTTTAAAGTTCCTTAAAACAGCCATTGTTACTTTGGGTCAATTTTAGTGTGTCAACTTCCACTAATATTTGGTCTATTGCTCACACCCCTCCCAATGACCAACCTTCTAAACAACTTCATACCGTGAGGTGTGCTGCATACAGACCAGGTCTGGGATCATCCCTCAGGTTCGGGGTATGTGTTCATCGTCTGTAGTTCCTTGAGCCTTGGATTCGCCTTCGCCTCGGTCCTATGATTCTTCTTTGTGCTTTCACTTCGTCTCTTCCTTCTTGATTCGGATCTCCTTCAGTGTCTCCCATTAGGTCAGTCGTGCTGTTCCGGATGTCTTTTTCGGTCTTTAGTTTGATTGTATTTACTTCCCATTCAAAGGTTAGTGAAAAGGGGTATCCCCATCTGTATCATACTCCTTTTTCTTTCAGCCATCGCACGAGGGGGGCGCATTTCCTTCTCACGGCTAGTGTAAGTGATGACAGATCTTGGAAGATCGAGATCCTAGCTTTGTCAAGGGAGATCTGTGTGTTTCTCTTAGCTTTTTCCAGCACTCTGGTTTTGTCAGCGTAGTTATGGAACCAGGCTAGCACAGTTCTCGGTCCTCCCGCTGTTCCGCCTGCCCTGTGTATTCAGTCCAGTTTTGGTTCGTCTATGGAGTCATCTTCAAACAATTGCTTCATAAGAGTGTGGAGTGTTCTTTTTAGGTCTTGTTCCGATTCCCCTTCTTTCTCCGGGATGCCAAAGATACAGATGTTATTGCGTCTTTCTCGATTTTCTAAATCGTCCATTCCCATGCAAGTTTCTTCTTCTCTGTTTTCGATGTCTGCAATCCGTTGGTCTTTTTGTGCTTCCAGCGTGGTAAGAGGTCCGATTGTGCTCAACTTCCTCTATTTTCTCTTCCATCTTGTCTATCCTCTGTGTTATTTTGTCCACCTTGGCCTCTATGTCGGCTCTCATGCCTTTGATTTCATTCAAGAGGTCAGTTATATCGGCTTTGGTGGCAGCCATGTGGGTTTCCGTGGCTGTCATTTTGGAGGCCGGAATGGAGTTGTCTTGAAGACTGCTAGGGGAGTACCTGTAGGGTGCAAGTCTTTCTTTTATGCCCATATACGTGTGTTGTCGATCGGTTCGCCCGCTGGAGTTCTCTGTGCCTCGATTTCTTCTGAGATTTCAGGTTAAGGTAACACAGGTACCTATCTCTCGTGCTTGGAGAAGAGGGCACACGCCCCTTCGGTGGGGGCCCAACCTTCTCAGGTGTTTGTGACAGGTGCAGCCTGGGGGGTAAGCCCCGTGGTCTGAGAGCGAGTTGTCGTCGTAGATGGATGTGGCAATGTGCAACCTCAACTGTCTTTTATCTGGGGTGTGTTGGGGTGTGGTAGTGCCGGTCAGGGTGTTTCTTCCTTTGGGTCCCTGATCTTGCAAGTGTAGGAAGTTGAGTCACCCTACGTTTGTTTCTGCTGATAGTTCGGGTGTCCAGGCATCAGGTGGTTCTATTCAGTCGAGCACCTTGGCGGTTTAGGCGGTATAACTGATCTGTCCGTATGCACTTTGTGCGAGCCTTCTGCTTTCTTCTGTTTTCCCCTTCCTAGTTGTTTGTCAGTCCAGGGGGTTTCCACTGGATGTATGCGAGGCGATAGCATCTCTTTCTAAGGCACTGAGTCTTATTTTGGGGCACCTCTGTTGTGTAATGTTCTATTTAACTGAAGGTGCAGTGGGTGAATACTTGTGTGCTGCACAACCATTGATTGTGGCCCTTCCTGGGCTACCCCCACATTTCACGTGCTGGATTCTAGGTTGATTTAGGGGCCAGAGTCGTCCTCTCCAGTGCAGATGGTTCCAGACTGATTCCAGGACTTTGAGCTAGCCTCACGTGATCCATTCCCACTTTCCCCTCTCCTCGTGTCCACTGTGGTCATGAGTGGGTAGTTTTGCTTTATGTAATAGATTTGAGCTGCATTAAGTGCAGGGATTTCCATTATGCACAATAGGTGCCTTTAAACAGAGGTAGTTGGTCCGCAGCTGATATCTTTTGTGTCCCTGTAGTCTACAAAATGGATGGCCGTGCGTACTGACACGCTGGGGGTTTGTTGTGGTTTCGCCCTCTGTGGGATCAGCCGCTGTGGGGGTTGGGGTGCGCAGAGGTGGAGGGTTGTAGCTATAGCTTGCCCCCAATGTCTATTGAGGTCCTCACCCCTGCATATGTTGCAGCGATTACCCCTCCGGGTCCAGTCAACTCGGGCCGGGATCGAGGGAGAATGTACTGTGGCCTGGTACAGGGAGGTGGAGCGGGCAGGTGCCTTTCGTCTCGCACCTTCCGGGATGATTCCTATCCGTGGTGCAGGTCTTGTAACATGTCCCACGGGTCTCTCACCTTCGTCGGAGGCCGCGTTTGGTGCTCTGCACCTTCGTTCTGCCTCAGGTCCTGGGTCTTGGAGCAGTGGAGGCGCTGCTTGGGCTCCGCTTCTTTGGGTGTGTATCCTGACCACTTCTTCTCTGGGTTCAGGGGATACAGCGCTGCGGTGTGTGATACAGCGCCTGTCGGACCCCGGGGGTCACTCACCGATCCCTGGGTTCAGTTGTGGCTCAGGTAGGGCCGGCTGCTGCTTCGTAGTCGCTCTGATCTAGGCAGTTTTCTTACAAAGTCCTGGTGCGATTTTCCCTGGGTTATCGCACAATTCACTCCCAATACCTTTCACTGTCAGTTCGTGAGGACTGTGTCCACGGGGTGCGGGGAGGCCTGTGGTGGGGGCTCAATCCACTCTTCAGGGACCACAGACCGGAGCTCACACATCCGTACACCCCCTGGTGGCCAGTCATGGTCGGAGATGGACTTTCAATTTGGTTTTGAACAAATCGGTGTAGACCGTTTTGTGGATGTCAGAAGGTATTCCATGTAAGTGGAGCAAGAAACGAGAGAGCGGCACAAGCAGGGTGAGGTGCCACAAGGGTAGTTGAGGAGGCAGAGCGTAGACTACGGGAAGGCTTGTAGAGATGGATAGAGGCGAAAAAAAATACAGTGATGCCTTACCGTGGATAGCTTTGAAAACCAGGAGAACTTTAAAACTGGCCCTCTTTTGCGTCATCAGCCATCCAGCCTGGTGACAATAGGAGGCAGTAGGTGTCAAGTGAGGGAGCTCAGAGTGTCCTGGTAGCAAAGTTAATGATCTTGCTAAGAGGACAGAAAGCATAGTTGGGGAAACCAATGAGGATGCCAGCACAGTACTCTAGTTTAGAGAAGAACATGGTTAAGAGATGCTTGGTGGTGTTGAAAGGAAGGAGGTGCCTGGTTTTCCTAATAGTTAGGAGGTTGAGGCAAGCCGCAATTGCAGTTTTGGAGAAGAGCGTATAGAATGTGTGGGAAGAGGTATAGATGACGCAAAGGTTTCCAGCTGATGAGAGTATATGACAGGGAAGAAGAGCACCTCCATTTTGGAAGAGTTTAACATCACAATAGAAAGCCATCCAATATTTAATGGCAAGAGAGGGAGTTTTACATTTTGATAGAGGAATCCGTGGCAAGTTCCGAAAAGAATAAGGGGAATATATTGCCAGAGTTATTGCAGAGAAGTAGCTGTTTGAATTGAAATTAAGTTAGTTGGAAAATGGATTTTAAACTGAACTTGAAAAGAGGTTGGCTAATGGACAGAAACTATCTTGTAAATTCTGTTGATCTACACATCTACAAATTGATTAAAACAAAAAGGTAAGAATGGAAGATCCTCTAGTCTGTCATAGGAATAATATGTACTTGGAACGATATGTACTGAATCTCTGGTGGAGCAAAAGCACCTTCCTCCCAATTTCCCAGCCAACAAGAATAGCATCACACTATATTGGCTAAGTGATTGAGCGAAAGGGTGGAGGATTACCGTCAGGAGCACCAGAATGAAAATAAAGGAGGCACAATCAGGACAACAAAGTTTCTATGCCCAATCTCTTTACATACCCAAGGAGGTTTACTATTTACCTGGACAATTGTCTTGAGAACAAGCAAAAGTTATTGCAGATAGCAAAAATAGAACAAAAATAACCACACAAATTTAAATGGAATACCGATAAACCAGCGCACAAAAATAGGAAAGAAGTCTTTAAATGTTCAGGAGGAAAAAGTCTCAAAAAGCCACTCAGAAAATCCAAAAGCAATCCAAGTGAAAAGGAAGAAAAACCTATGAGAGAAAACAGTTCCAAAAGAATGAGGCTAAAACACAAAGCGAAGTAGGTAATCCAAGAGTTCAAAGTACCAAATCCAAAGAGGGAAATCCAAAAGCAGTTCAAGTTCATAAGCACGGTCAAAATCCAGCAAAGTATTAACAAGCCAAAATCAGAATATTAGGCGGCAGAATTCACATACCAGTCTGGAGTTATCAACGGAAGCAACCAATCCAGTAAAGGAAAAGCAGGTCCAAACCTCTAATAAAATCACAAGGGGCAGCTTGCTATCCCACAACAGCTGAGAAGTACTGAACTGAAGCAAATGGCAGTCTTACTAGTTTCAAGCTGCTCTGAGTGTGTGACGTTCTGAGGGCGTCACGTAACAACGGAGAGCTCTTACTGTGCGAGCGCAACGTGCCCCGTGCGCCTCAGAGGACTGCAACAGAAGTTGCGGATTCTTTCAGTACTGTAATGGTGAACATATGAAGATTCCTTTCAGGCAACAACAGTTGTGGCATGAAGATTCACCTCAACCGAGGAACACATCATAGAAATGTAATTAAAACTGCAGATCAAGTTGCCTGCGAGTGCCTTCTATACTTAGACTTGTGTCCTTATTTTCCCACTTGGACTAGTAGGAAACAACTTGATTAAATGTGTGTTCCATTTTGTGTAACAAGGATAAGTCTGCATGTTTGACGATAAGGTATCTGCTCAGACGAAGAAAAACATTTTCAAAAAGTTATTCTCTTAACAATGGATGAGTCAAAGGTATATTACATTAAAACAATAATAATCAAATGCCATAAAACCGTTTTTTTTTTTTTTTACTAAGGTCACACTATTGTGCTAATCAAGCTATGCTAGAAAAAATAGCAATCAATACAGTTAGGCTCCTCCCACCAAATGGAAAACTATTTCCACAAAGCAGCATAAACTAACAAACATCACACAACGGACACGGCATGGATATAAACAGGCAGGACCAGAGCAAGCTATTCTTTTCCCTCAAAAAGAATAAAGGCCCAACCCTGCCCTTCCATAGACAAACGTTACGTCAGCCGTATAAATACACCTCAAGGCACTAACCATGGGAGAGAAACCAAGACACAAACATTGTGCCTTGTGGGAATGGGCCAGATTGTGTTCACCATCCAGCTCGGCCTGTAACACTACGCAACCAGTGCAGACTACCATCTGCACCTCAACTATCATTTCTACACACAGCACTCAAGTTTATAACCTGGCAAGGGAGGTTTAAGGATGATCCTCTCAGAGTATCTCTGCCATCCTAGCTTTCTTTGCCAAGTATGCTTCTTGCCAATACCCTGTACCAGGAACTGCCTCAGAGTGGAACACTTCTCTTATGCACGGTTTCTCCTCCTGTTTATGGTTCAGTTACATTCAGAATCTGCTGCTCCCTGTTGAGGGTGACCAGTAGTCAACAGCACTCTGATAGAAGTTTTGGCCAAAGTGCTCAGTCCAGTCTGGCAAAGTCCAAGTCCCGCACACATTCAGGATGAGCAGGGACAATTACCGGCAATCAAGACTGTTACAGGAGCTGCATGCAGGGTCTGAAGCTACGTACTGATGCCCACGCCAACATCAGATTCCAAGACGGCAAACTAGGGCTTCAAGCTTTTGATTGACATCAAGCACGCAAGGGGAAATCAGGAGGAGGGGCCTATCCATGGAGAACTAAAGCTAGAACCCCAAAAACATGAGGAGTGTGAACTAAGAATTGACCAATCTTTGACAGATGCAGAAGACAGGACAATTAGAGATTAGAGATTATTAGCCAAACTAGATGGTGAACATTACTAAAAAAGAGGGCAGGACAGAGCAAGTGATGACACACTCCGGATGGCGATCCAAAGAGAAGGATCTGATGGATAAGATCCAGAGAGACCACTGCAGCAGAGACGTACTGCTCAAATAATGAAGTCCATTCCCAATAGAGGCATTGTGCAGAGGGTTGCAACAGAGACCCTAACCCGTGTTGAACTAAGAGGACGGATAAATGCTTGATGGGAGCCCTGACCCAGTTCATGGAAGCGGCCAAAGACCCAAAGAAAGGAGAAGCCAAAGCTTGATGAGACTTGAGCCCATGAGGGTTGCCCCTAGACAGTTTGGGTCAATAACGTAAAATTGAAAACAATCCGGGCAAGGGGGTGGGGTGGAAGTAATTTTTACTAGTCATAGTAACATCAATACCTGGGTTGGGGCAACCAAATACTGGTAAGGTATCCTTAAAGGCAAGGGGGAAAAGGTTCTTGTCATCAAACATTGGGGACATCCAGAAGCCTAGTAAGCAGACCAACGATCCAGAGGGTACCATTTGCTGGATCAGAAAGAAACCCAAGATGAACCAATATCCTTTAAGACTGACTTGTTTATATTTAGAGTAGCAGGAGTAGGAGCAGGCTGTTCCTGCTCCCTTTTGCACCTGGGAAGTACAGCCTAACGTTACCAGCAGAGAAGGGGGACAGCGCATGTTCTCTCATTTCAGGTACCCAGTGCATATATCGTGGAGCATCCTGCAGAGCAGGTGCAGGAGCAGTTCCCGCTGGGCTCCTTGACCACCATGTCTGCTATGCTACTTAACCACGTTTTCGCACATTAACGGCAGCACAAACAACTTTCTCGACCTTTGAACCACAGTCCTCTGTGCTTAGTGCTCAGCTGGTTTGAGATCCAGTCTAATTAACGCAGGTACCTCATCACTTTAGTGGGACCAACAGCCACACACACTGGCTTCTCTCCTCTGACTTGCTTTTTTACAGGCAAACTGAATATAGCAGAACTGTGACACAGTTCCATCTCTGCACTCACACTTCTATATACTATTGACTGTAATGTTTTGCGCCCACATTTGAACTTGCACTTTGACCTAGTGGTTCTAGGTGCTTCAGTCACCATTTAAACTTTTAAATTGCTGCATTGCATTTTTAAATGTAAAACCTTGCCCTTGTAGTACATGTCTTAGGTTTGATTTTGCTTAATGGCACTGGCTCTCTTCTGAGAAACCTGTATGCAATTGTGAATGGGGGTATTACCTTTGACGCTGACTGGTTTGCATAAAGAAACAGCACATTGCTATGATATGCACATTGACTGGGCATTTGCCTCTGAGCTGTGTATGCTTAGGAACTTTGGCAGTAACAAACATGCTTAGTCTTTGTGTGGTTTTGTGCTCATCAGCTGGCTGGTTTCTGTTTATTTTTAGTCCTCCCAGCCCTTATGTGTAAAATGAGCAAATGGAAAGCACAGTTCTCCCTGTCATTTTGGAAATCTAATGCATGATTGACAATGGGGGATTATAGCGACTCCTTGAACGCCTATTTAAAAGAGATTTCTCGAAAAATAGAAGAGCACATTTTGAGAGTTGTAGAAGAGCTCGGGATGGCTCACCCAAAGCACTACCAAAGGATTCTGTAGAGCAGTCAAATTCAACAAGAGCCCAATTGGGAATAAAAACATTTTAGGTACATGTCCTGTGTTGAATAATTATCGAAACAAACCGATTGTTTCTGATAAATGTACTCAAGCATGTCATGTTCTACCTAAAAAAAAGGTGGTTTAGCTTCTGACATTTGATTTAGTTATACAAGTTTTAGGCCTTGAGGTTAAAGTAGACACACTTGTGTCAAATGTTAACAATATGTTTACATTTTTAAAATCGTTCAAACAAAGAATTCTAGAAATTGTCTATAATAGATGATTTACTAAAGAACTAACACCAACAATGTGGAACCAATCCCAACGAAGGCCTTTGGTGTTTTTGAGAAGCTCGGTTACAACCAATGTTGAACTAAATGGCCATAGACCCAACTCATTCCTATCTGGCTTTCACATAGAGGCTTTATTCGGCCCACTTTCCACATAAAACTCCTCCGGTATGGTGAAGAAACAACAATACACTTCACTTCACTGATGATGCGCAACAAGGCTGAAACACGTGTATGGGGTTGCTGTTGGTACTCTTGTTCAGAGGAGAATTGCCTAGCATTTCGGTGCTGGACTGCCCCAGGGCAGGACAAAGACTGATATGCAGGGATATTTCTTCTCTGTGAAAGGGACAGTGAGCTAAAGACTTGGTAGAGTCTCTCCCAGGGGTTAGTCACCCAAGAACAGGTCATTGGGCTGTGTTCGTGCTGGTAGAGAGACTCCCAGACCCCCCTTTGTTTTGCAATTTTCATTCAGTCAGTCACCTGCAGCAGCCCCCTTAGTTGAGGTTATCGTAGACCCTGTGCCCCAGCTTTCAGCAATTGAAGAAATAGATTGACTTGGGAGAGTAGCTGTTCCTGCTCTCTCAATTTACACCGAAAATCTCATTGAGGATGTCTCAAGCTGTATGCCTAGCACTCTAACTCGAAATGCATTACAAATGATTTAATGACTACAGTTCTTTTTGGTATTTGCATGCACTGTCAACACATTGTCAATCTCCCTCTCTGGATCTCTGGATCTTGCAATAAGAGAGAGGGGTGGGGGGGGGGAGTTGTATTACTAGTTCATTTGAAGCTTTTAATTGTCCAGCCAGTAATCCATTATTCATTTTATCATGGAGCATTACAGGTTGTACAAATCTTTGCTTTAAAGAAAACAAGGTGTAGGACACTACTCTGGGGGTTTGTCACTTTTATCAAAGTATGAGTTGGCGTGGATATAACCTGCATCAGTAATGATTCTAGAAATATACTCGCTTTGCAGAGTTGATACAATGTGCCTTGTCAACTTTAACTTTACAACAGCCAAGTTAAGAGCAATTGCAACTCAACTCTCACTGACTTTATCTTCATCATGGATGGACCACGGACACGAATGGTTCAACCTGGGTTATTATTGGAGGGGGCTTAAATGCTAAGATTGGGAATGGCTCTGATGATTCTTTAACAGTAATGAGGACACAAATTCCAATTCAGCTCTCTCAAAATGGTAGATACCAGGATGAATGCAGATGGCGTAAGACTTACTTACTACATGGTTAATTGACCTGGGCCTGTGGTCCACACATGGAAGGTTCAGCTCTGATCAATACAGGGTCTTTACTTTTACAGGGAACCACGGTACAGCCCCAATCCCTCCTCAGAGGACAGAGCTGTAACGCAGCCTAGCCAGAGCTCCAGGACAGTGGGGTGAAGTCCCCGGCCTTGGGAGCCCATTTCCCGTGTGGGTCAACCATCCCCAAGTCCAGCGGTGGTCCCAGGGAGCCCAGCAGGGTCCCCGTCCCTTCCCGGTAGGAAAAGCTGTAACATTGTAACAGGGTGATGTCCACAGCCTTGGGCGCTTGTCTCCCATGGGGATCCACTGTGCCCAAGTGCAGCGTGGTCCTGGGGAGCCCAGACGGCGTCCCTGGCCCGTTACAGCTTTTCTCTCCAGGAAGGGACGGGCACCCTGCCAGGGTTCCCCACGACAGCCGTTGAGCTTGGGGGCTGCCCACCCAAATGGGAGACAGGCACCCATGACCAGGAAGAGCAAAGTATTGAACAATCTCATTGCTGGTGCGATTGTGGAAAGGTAGGAAGTAGGTTTCAATTACATAACCTTGAAGTGATGTACACAGTGTCTTCTCACATGTGAAATGCGTATTGTAACATTGGGGGAAGTATCTGTCTGAGATTGTTGCAAGAGACATGTGAATGCACTTGCTGTGCTGATGGATGGACTGTACGTCTGGCCCCAATCATGTTCGTTTTTCATTTTTCCATTTCCTAGTGAGAATGAGGGTTGTATGGATTGCCAGGCACACTTTCATCCGAAGGGCAGCAGCACATTTCACAGACCCAAGCACAACTGAATCTCCGAGGGATGGCGTTTCATTGTACTGGTTTGGTGTAGGGGGAATGTACCGTCACCAGCTCAGAGCCATCATCTGCGATGCCCAGAGCAAAAAGAGAAGTTCCACCTCCATTCTTAATTGTTGCATTTCTGGGAGGAAATTACATGGTTTCTTGGGGACGGAGAGGGGTACAGGAGCAACTAACAGCTGAACTGGAATGGATTTTGCTTAGGTTCCCAAACACTGTGGTGGCTTGGTCTCAAATGATTCCAAGGAGGAATTGGAGAACTCGAAAGAAGGAAAAGGCCATCAAAACTCCTCAATAAGGAACTGAATGGCAAGCTGGGAAGATTGATCAAGGCAAATGACAACATTCGGACAATTCACCATAGTTTTATCAAAGTTGAATTGATGTTTCACAGAGACGGAGTACACCTATCTAAGTGAGACAAGGACGTTTTCATTGAGGACATAATGATGTTTGCCCAGATGTTATGTTGGGGAAGGGTTCCCAATAATTGATGCACTTACTGGGTTGTGTGCAAGATAATAAAATGGTGACTAAATCTGTTGATCTTGAAACTGACTTGTTAGCAACTGCATTGCACTTGGTGTTGGTGGAATGTCAAGGTATTCAATAGATCAGTGCGGTCTATTTCTTTCCTAAGCGTCATCATATTTTGCAGCTTATTTCCACTTGCTGGCCCTTGCAGTCCTTTAGTGCTTGCAACTATCCCTCTCCAGCCCGACCCTATGTGAATGAGCAGGAGGTTTTGTGGCAAGGGTGCCGGAATTTTTTTTGAATGGGCTTGCTATGTACTTTCCCCCATCTTCAATTTCTGCGTCCAGTGCCTCAGTGTCTTTTCACCTCACCCAATTAGAAAAACATTGCAATGTTGTTTTTTCACCTGCGTTTGCCACCCACCTGCACCCCATTAGGGAGTGGAAGGTTCACTGCACGGTGGGGGTCTTCGAATTGTCCATGTGGGTTCCATCCTCTTCCCCACGCTTGTATTTGTTCGAATTATTTGATTTCTTTTCGGTTGATTTGTGCATTTATAATGCGCTTGTGACGGACTAAACCGTATAACGGCGCAGATGAATCATAAAAAAAATGCATTGCAAATACAGACCCACAGAAGAATGCCACAGAACAACGCATCCAACAAGAAGACTACCTAAACAGAAAGGTCTTCAAAGCTCTCCGAAACTTGCATAGGGATTTAATGGCCCTAATGTCAATGTGAAGTGAGTTCCAAAGCTTTGGACCGAAAAACTGCAAAACTTCTGTCTCCTCTTGAGGAGTAAACGGAGGATGGAATTACCAACAGATGGCAGTCACTAGATCGCAAAGATCTCGTAGGTTGGTAAGGCCGAATCAGATCACTCCGATAAGTAGGGGCCAGCCCATTCAGGCATTTAATCACAAGACAGGCCACCTTGAATCTGATGTGATCTTCAACCGCGAGCCAATGTAAGGCTCGACGGGAGGGGGATACAAGATCCATTTTACCCAGCCCAAAAATCAGACTAATGGCTGCATTTTGGGCTTTTTGTAGTCTCAACATCTATTTAGCCCGAATACCAGTTAGTTGGCTGTTGCAACATTCCAAGTGTGCATTAGTCAGGGCACCCACCACTCGCACACAATCTTCTACAGGAAGATAGGGGAGAACCTGATTTAAGAGACCCAACATATAGTACACTGCATGGACTTTTGCTCCAACTTGATCTTCACTGCCCAAAATCTGCCAGAAGCAGCCTCAATTTCTAACCTTAGAAACCAACTTTAGACTGGTTCCAAAAAGAGCTGGAACCGGCCGATTCTTGGCGGGTATGAGAAGATGTTTTGGGCCAAACTAAATCAGTTCGGTTTTAGCTGCTTTTAACTGGAGCTGGTTGTTGGACATCCAACAACCAATCTCCTCCAGGCATTGCCCTAACTTGTAAAATGCCTCATCAAAATTAAGAATCCTGACGTAGATCTTGGTGTCGTCAGCATAGGAGTGAAAAAACAACCCATTTTGTCCCAAAATTTCCAACACGGGATGCATATACAAGTTAAACAATAAGTGAAGACCACTGGGGGACTCCAAGATCTGACAAAAATTCACCCAGTCTTACCTGTTGGAGACGGTCAGTCAGTAATGATCTGAACTGGCCAACTGCCTCCTTTGAGACCCTTCCAGTGACTTGGAGTCAGTCTAGGAGGATGGAATGATTCACGGTATCGAAGGCTGCTGAGAGATTCAACATAACCAGGAGAGAAAGCTCCCCTTGGTCTGCAGTCTTCAATAAATCATTCTGTACAGAGAGAAGAGCCGTCTCCGTTCCAAACCTGGGTCTAACCCCAGACTGGAACGCGTCCAGCAGCGATTCTTGTTCCACAAATGCTTGTAATTGGGCCGTGACCACTTTTTTCAAAATGTTTTCAGGTCAAGAAAGACCAGCTATTGGCCAATAATTTTGTAGAGGATAGGTTTCTTCAACAAGGGAGTAACAATAATATGTTTGAGATAAGATGCAACTATCCCCCGTGTTAAAGATTTGTTGACAAACAGTCACAAACGGGGTTAGGTACGAAGCCAAAAGCCAAACGGTTGGCTATATAAGCTGGAAGCGGAAATAAAGAGTCATTTGTTGGTTTCAAAGTCTCCAGGAGCAGGTGTACATCTTCTAAGACTGGATGAAAATCAAAACTGGATATTCAATGGATCAAGTGGTTCAGCTAGGAGTTGAATTTTTAAGCAATTCTAATGGCAATGTGGCCAAGATTTGGGTATTTTTTGGCAATATCAAATTTAATACGTTCAATCTTATCCACAAAGGAATTAAAGAGGTGAGCCTGCGCAGGGAAGGGCTCTATTGCAGTGTCCTTCCAACCTGTGTGTCAAATTTCGTAGCGCTAGGCGACAGGGCTCCGTCAGATCTCCTGACAGCACATCCAGAAATCACCTGGAACGGGGTGCAGGCTTGTTAGTCTTCCCTACGGTGTCAGGCGTTTCGTTGCACCATTTCTCTCCTTTTGGCGAATGCAGGGGGAGATCAAGGAAACATGCGCCGTAATTAGGACTACAATTCCCATGGTGCCTGTGTCCTGATCAGGTGATCCTCTACATTCCTACCACACCTTCTTTGTAGTCACTTCCGACAACAAAAGCGGCTGGGAATCATCCCTCGCGGCTTCTGATTGAAGTTTCTTCCATTGAGAAGTTCCGTCTGCATTCACTTTTGCGGATTTCCATTTTCCTCACGGGGCTAAGTTTAGTCTTCCTACAAGCTCCGCCCACCTGTATCCAGACTTTTGGCATTGTCACCCTGGACTGCTCTGCTTGGTGTTTTTTGGTATGTTGTCTGGCCCGCCCGTGTACCAGGTCCTTCGTCTGCCTTTTGGACCGCTCTGCCTTACGCTTGCTGCTAACAGCCCACTCTACACTGCAGGTATGCGGTTTTCTTTATTGCTTGACACTCACATACTCTGTTACTTTTACGAGTGCATTCCAACCAACAGTGCCTCCATATCCCCTCTTCCGTCAAGTAGAGGCTGAGTTACTTATTGTTCCTTGGGGTACAACTATCCCGATAAACCTCTGTACCCCTAGCCTTTGGTCTTTGTTCCTGATGCCTCCTATTGGGATCCACCAATGCTCCTTCCTTCCTATGACGCCTAACCTAAGTACTGGAACTCACTAACTTTGCACCAACCCATATCTAGATGCGCTCCTCGTGCCGCCCGGGAATACAGTCCTTACTAACATTCCCTTTTGTTATTTTACACCTGTCGTTTCCATAAGGAGAATCCAGTACCTTAAGACTCCACTTCTTTCTACTACTTTAACACCCTGGGTTGTGTATACGGGTTACAACAGTCCTTTGTATTGCAAATACAAAGTCCATTCCGTGATTCCCATTAGACGGTCTAGGGGAGGACACATCGGGTATTGCATAGATAAGTCTATTGTTAGGTTTTTGTAAACATCAGTCGATTTGTTACTTACATTCTGCCCTTTCTTTGCAGCTGGTTTCGTGGGGGTGTGGTCTCCCCGCTCTTTTAAGGGATCGGGTCCTTTTCACTACTTAGTCAGTTGAGGGTCATATCATTAAAAAAGGTATTTTCCCTCACAGCGAGGAGGCTCGGGTAGGAGGCTCCAACCCGAGCTCTACAATCAAATCCCAGTACCTGGTTTTGGTCTCTGGCAGTAACCTTCGGTGAGTAACACTGGGTCCCAAAATTTGAACACAACTGAGTAGAGCACCCAAGGGAGATTACTGGCCGTTTTTATTTTCTTGCAGAGGAAATCTCTTTGCTTGGAAAATAGCTAGCTTGTAGTCATGCAATGCACTTTTGGCCTTACTAAGATTCTCAGGGGTTGGTTTCTTCTGCCATTTCCGGCCAGTCCTGCTGACTTGCTTGCGCAAGGGAATTAAATTCTGCATAAACCAAGGTTTAGAGATCTTTAATTTCCTTGGTTTAGAAGGGGCAATCTTTGCGCATATGTCATCCATTAACTCAACTTCCGGCTGCAAAATACTGTTCACAGGCAAGTGAAGAGTCAATGGCGGCAAGGGCACTTTTAATGTCTTCACCCACAATTCTATATAGGTCCTTGATTCTTCCTGAGTGAATTATCAAACTAGCTTTAGTATTGACACTAATTCCCTTAGGGAGGGTCAGTAAGAAAAGCTGAAGAAAGTGATGTTAGGCAGAAACCTGTGCAGTTCCCTTAGGGACCACTGCAAAATTTTTAAGACTACAGGTGTTGGCAGTAAACCCAATTGGTAGCAGTCTGTACCACCGAGATTTACCTGGTAGCTGTGGCTGAGCAGTCAGACTTCTCTCAAGAAGATTTAAGCAGTATATAGAGTATACACATTAGGTACAAAAATACAGTAGCACAAGCAAACACTGACCAGAGCTTTGGTATAAAAGTATATAATTATTTAAAAACATACTTGTAAAAATGCACTGGCACTAATATGTCAAGCAAGTTCAAACACAGTCACTAGAAATATATACACCTCCCTGATTAATTATTCGACAAGTCTTAGGAAAAGAACACCACTTATTATCAACACAGAGGTGAGCGCTTAACCAAGATGGCACTCCAATAATTATTTGAAAAGGGAGAGAAAAGGCAGAAATAGTAAAGCACACAATACCAACACTTTTAACAGAACCACAGCAAGTCAAGAAAGGCAGAGTCTACTTTAGAGCAAAAAGTTCATAGGCCAGGCCCACCTCTTGGAGAGAGCAAGGCGGAATGTGCCCAAGATCACACAGTTGAAGTACACTTTAAAAGTCTTTACAGATAGTTCAGAAAGGAGTTGGATCAGTTCAGAAAAGTTAGTTACCAGGTCCCAGGTCACCCCAGGATAGAGAGTCAAGGATTTACGGGACACCTTGAACAGTCTGTTGCAAGGGAGAACAGGCGGGACACACTACCTGAAATGGTGAGAAAGCTCCAGCGGGGGCAGTTGTTCCTGGAAGCGGGTGCAAGTCGGTGCTTCGTCCAGGTGAAGAGAAGATCTCGACGTGGAGGAAAGCTGGAGGTCGTTGCACTGCCAGGGAAGAAACCAGCCGCGGAGTTTCCAGGTTAAAAGGTACTACCCTTTTATTTGCGGTAGTGGTGAAGCGTGGCTATCCGGCCGCCGGGGTGCTTGGCACGGGCGATTCGACCACGCAACAATCCAGGAAGGCGAAAAGAGGGCGAACTGGTTAACCCCACCAGTTCAAAGGAAGAAGACTCTCCAGGCAGAAGATCTTCTCTGTCGTTGGGAAGTGGTGAGTCGGTTCAGCAGGGCTCCACTGGTGGTGTCGTCGTTGCAGGTCGGCTCAGCTTCTCCCTCTTCGGATTGTTTAGGTCCTGTGGCGACTTCTGAAGTTCCAGTCCCCAAAGCCCTGCTTTTATACAGAAAACCCCCATTCATCAGTCCTAGCTGTCACTCAAACATGCTAAGTGGTGAGCCGGGCGGCTTACCACTGGCACAATCACACAAGAGTGCGACTTGAGCTGCCGAGGCAACTCAGTCCAGGGTGCCTATTCCCCCCCCCTCCCACACATCCTGTAGACCCAGGCAGAGTGGTACACTTTTGGAGGCTTCTGTGTAGAAGCCCGCCAAAAGTGGAACAAAGGGCTCGACTTGGGTTGGAATTACAGAGGCGAACACAAACGCCATTTTAAAACAGAGTCCTGGCAAAAAGACCCAACCGGGGAATAAATATTAAATAAATAACCCAGCGATATCTTTAACATTGCACCAAAAAAGTGGTGCGTTTAAAATGAATGGGAAAATCCCATAGGAAATATAACGGTGGAATATTTTGCGTGTAACTACTGCCACAGGCCAGAAACTCGACGAGGGGGGACTGCACAGTGCCCCCTCGAAAAACAGACCCAGGGGCAATCTAATTACCCCTACCAGTACTTCCACAATATTATGGTTTGTACTGGTTCTGTTCACAATTTAAGACTAGTAAAGTCAATGGTGACTTTACATGCCCTGGGAGACAGTGTCAGTCCCAGGGTATGGAGTCTATGTTTGGGGGTCACTATGACACCCCTGTGTTACTGCACTGAGGGTGCTATGTAACACACTTACCAAAACACATGAAGCCCTATGGAGTAAAAGACCCCATAGCCCATAAAACCCATTACAAAGTCAAAGGACATTCTCAAATCATGCCTAAGAGTGGGAGAAAAAAAGAAACCCCAAAAATCCAGCAAAACTGCTGGGGGGACTCACTAGGTTTGGGAAATTAGCCTTTTCAGAGAATTCTCCCTAACAAGTGATCGGACCAGTAAACTGGAATGGATTCCTTCAGAGAGGCAGAAGTGCCCCTCGCTATCAGCACATCCAGACAGTGTCCTTTTATGTGGGTGGATTAATCTCCCAGGGGATGCAATCCATGGGTGTTCATAAAATATCCATAATTCCTTGGAGTCTGGTTTAGCCATATCGTTTAACCAGATATTCCAGTCACCCATTAGCACTAGTTCCTTATGTTTGCTCCCTCCAATGGTTAAGAAGGAGTCAAGGTTCTCCAGGAACTGCTTACATAGACCGGGTGGTCTATAGGGTAAGATCAGATGAATAGACACTTTGGAGGATAGACTAAATGTCAAATGTCCAACCTGAGCATCACCTCCCCAATCAAGAGCACTAAAATGAGAGATAAGCAAAGCGGTTTTATGTATAATTGCAATGCCACCCCCCTTTTACCATTCCTATTAATGCATTTGATTGAATAACCCTCTGGGACAAGCTCATAAAAGGAGCCCTGAGAGGTTTCAGAAAACCAAAGTTCTGTCATCAATAATAGATCTAATTCATGATATTCAATGAGTTGTGTAATTTCAGTAGCATGTGCTATCGCCGACCTAGCATTGATAAGTGCAGCTTTAAAACTCACAAAGTCTTTATTAGTCACAAAAGGATAATCAGACTAAATCTGTGAAGGTCTAATTACCTAATTGTATTCAATGTTCGCAGGGAAATATCACCATGAGCATTATTTAACACTTTCAAGGCAGTCATCATAAGAATACCCTTTGACAAGATTAGCTCCCACTAATCTTGGTGACACAGTGAACCTTCAGGAAAAAAGAACCAAGAATCCAATAAGGTTTGGCGGCGTCTCCTGCCGACCCAGGGAGAAACAGGCTAAAAAAGGCTTTGCGACGGCACAAAGTGCTGACGCGGGCCAGTTGTAGCCTGTGGCACGCCCCGATGAGATCAGTCGGGTGCACATCACATAAACTACAAAGGAGTCACAGGAAAAGTAGGAAAACACTCGCTAAATGTTAGAAGTGTACGTGTAATTGCAAACACACTAATACACAGGGAAATCAATAAACCAGCTCAGATAAACTGGAAAAAGTGCTATAATTAACACAAACAACTTACAAATGACCTTTTCCTTGTTTAAAATAGGCCTAATAAAATTTAAAAACAGAATATTTCTAAAAGTATCTCAGTCTAGCAATCAGCATTTCAATTAGGTCAACATTCACCGCAAGTATGTTTTGCTATGCGAATTAAGCTGCAGCTCGGAAAACTGAAGCTAATGTATCGGTAAAGTTAACATCTTGCTTAGATTTTTGTTCTTTGTTGTGGGTGCAGGTGTGTTGTTGCAGTCCAACCACTTTTAAGTAAGCAGTGAGCTACAATTTTTTATTTCACATGAGTTAGCAAATTAGTACTTCTTTTAATTTGGCGGCATGTTGAGAGTAGATTACATTTTAGAGGCTGCTACGTTTTGTGAGCAGATTCGGGACAATTTGGCGTAATTGTGTGGTCTGTGCTTCGAAAAGCAAAGTTCCTTGGCGTTTCAGTCTCAGTCTATCTGTTCTTTTGGCAGTAAATTTCTAGATCGGCACAGTTGTCATGGCTTCACATCAGATGTCTGGTGGGAAGGCTCTCAACTTACTAATGCAGTCTGAGTCGAAGCAAGGGACAGAACCAGATGCAGAATCTGCAAAAGAATCTGCTTCTGAGGATGAGCATGCAGCAGATTCGGGAAGTGAGTTTTCGGTTGAGGTTAGTTCCACCTCTGCATCTGATGAGGAAGCGAACAAAGGGGTACATATACCCCGTATGACACTTCCCACACAAAGTTTACCTACAAGGTTGAGGGAACATGCAGAAAGTGCAAACAAAGTGGCAGTTCATGACATGGCTGATGAGTCGAACTGGCTGCCTCCAGCAGAGGCCCAGCCTGTTGTGCCACCTTTCACTGGAGTATCAGGGTGTACACACAATACAGATGGTTTTGAGCCGATTGACTGTTTCAATTTTTTTGCGGATGATGGGTTAATTTCAGATATGGTTGAGCAAACCAAATTGTATGCTAAACAGTTATTTAGGGCATAGGGTGCCAATCTGAAACCCCATTCCAGAGCACACTCCTTTGTTAAGATGAGAACATTTGGAGGCCTCACTCTGCTCATGGAAATAGTGCGGAAGCCGTCCATCTCACTGCACGGTTTACTGAAAATTCATTTACAAGCCCTTTTTTCCAGCAATAATGAGTAGAAATAGTTTTAGCACTGCAACGTATGCTGCATTTCAGTGACAACTCGGCAGCATTACCAAGAACTGACCCAAACTGTGATAGGCTATTCAAAATTCAGCCATTACTCAAGCACTTTGAACAGACAAATTACTTGAGCCATACCATCCAGCACAAGTCTTGCATGTGGTACATGAAGTTGGCAGTACACGTTATGCATGTAGCTACATACAATGCTTACGTTGTATATGGTGCAACTGCTCCAGAAAACAAACAGACATTTTTGAACTTTGAAAAAGCAGTTGTAAATTTGCTGGCCGTTGTCCATCTACCAACTCCCTACTTTACAGAAGTAGAGGATATAGCCAGATTGAAAGGACAACACTTTGCAGATTATGTTCCTGCCACACCCATGAGGAAACAACCATACAGAAAATGTAAGGTGTGTACAAAACAAGGAAGGAGGGGGGATACTCGGGTGTACTGTCCCCAATGCCCTTCCATGCCAGCCCTCTGCCTACAGCTTAGTTTTCTTTTGTATCATACAAATGAAAATTATGGGGAATCGCGTGATTTCCGGAAATGACCATCGTTCCTACAAAAAGGACCCATAGGCTCTCAATTCGTTTATGCCTTAGGAAGGAACGCCACTCCAGATCCCTCCACTGGAGGCATGCCTTCGAGAAGAAGGAAACACCATTCCGGTTCCCTCTGCTTGAGGCGTGCCTTGGACAAGAAGGGAACACCATATCGTTTCACTTCCCTTTGGCGTGCCTTGGCAAGCAATGCTAGTCCAGCTCCTGCCACTCGTGGCGTGCCTCGGAAGGTAACGCCGTTCCGGCTCCCTCCTCTCAAGGCGTGCCTTGGCAAGCAATGATAGTGCAGCTCCCTCCTTGTGTGGCCTGTCTTGGAAAAGAACGCCATTCCAGCTCAGTCTACTTGAGGCATGCCTTAGAAAGAAATATCAGTCCAGATCCCTCCACTCGAAGCATGCCTTGGACAAGGAAACACCATTCTGATTCCCTCCACGGGAGTGAGGTGCGTCTTAGAAAAGGGACGCCATTCTGGTTCCTTACACTTGAGAGGTGCCTTGGCAAGCAATACTAGTCCAGCTCCCGCCACTCGAGGCATGCCTTAGAAAGAAACACCAGTCCACCTCCCTCCACTTAAGGCGTGTCTTTCAAAATATGGAAAAGACAGTTTGGCTCCCTCCCCTTGAGGGCTAAGTGAAATGAAAATGGGAACTGGACATCTATACGGCAGCAGTGTCTTGTATAACTCATACCACCCTGCCATGATTTATTTTTACTAAAGTATAAAGTTCATGTTTTAAATGACTGGAATGTCTTGTTTTAGAATGACTGAGATGTGATTGGTGTGTGAGTGAGGCAAAGTGGAGCTGATCATGCAGATATGATTGCTGTGAATGGACTTTTCCATCACTGGATAAATGGTTCGCATGTTAGGGGATGTGTATTTAGTTTGCGTATGTTTGCAGATATTGTTGGTGCAATACGACTGTTGAATGTAGGCACAGTTAAGTGCGTGTACATGCTGTTGGTGTGAAAGACATTGCCTGGAGACAATGTTCCCATGTGAGTGACTGTCCACTTGCTATGAGTGTGCAGATATGGTTGCTGTGGAGCTGGTAATTTAGTAGTGGTGCAACTGCTGAAATGGATGGCTAGTGACTGCAGACACGAAATGTCTATAGATGGCCAGTAAAGCGGTTGGTGCCTTGACACGGCTTAACTGCTCATAAGTACCTTCTCACTTATGCCAAATCCAACCATGAGTGTCCTGTGGCACTATGCACTGTATGTATGAGGAGTGTGCGCAAAGGTGTCTGCAAACAGGCTTGAAGGGTAAAAACAGGGCAGCAGTGCCTAATGCACAGTTATTCTTGTATTCAGAGAGCACTTGGCATACGGATGATCTACCTGTTTCCGCCCAGGTGATCACATCCACGCATGTGAGGTCTGGCCATCATCGGGGCTCCTGTGGCAACGTGGGAAGGTAGGACAAGTGTTGTTGCCGGCGTGTTTCGGTGGCTACCTGGTGACAAATGTCAGAAAATACTTTTTTCCCTACATTGTGGACTTTGCCAGGCCTTGTGGGTAATAAACTCTAGGACGATTCACGCAAGTCAGACCTCTTTGGATTCCCACGGGTGTCTTCTTTTCAGAAATGCATGGGTCTTTCTGATTTTTTTGGTGGCTGTGACTCCCACGGCCCTAATCTGTGGGTTGTCCATAAGACCAAATCGAGCAAAAATGTGGTCTCCACAGGCCGTTTGATGTACCAGTGGTTTAGTCTTTTCCCTTTGTGCCCAGGTCAGTGCACCCACACATGTGAGGTACCATTTTCGTCGGGACACCTGTGGGAATGTGGGAAGGTAGGACATTTGTTTTCTCTTGGTTTTGATAACGTTTTCATGCATTTCCCACTGCACTTTGTTACACAACCCTTTCATTTCCCAAATGTGACCTACATTTAGTTGCTGTTTTAGGCACTGTATGCTTCTGTAAAGTACGTAAGTCACCTATCCTTCAGAAGGTCTGCCTGTGCCCTTTCAAAAAAAGTATGCTTGCAATTCTTCACCACATTAGTTTTCCTTATTTTGAAAAGCTAAGTACGTGTGTTTAGGCCGTCAGCATAAAAATCCTGTGTACCATGGCTTAGTTTTTGGCTTGTGGTATTACTTGTTTTGTGAAACATTATGAAAAATGCGTGATTTCCTAACTAGAAGCGTTAGGGGAATGTAGCAGTGCATTTCTTTTCTCAATATTCACAGAACCCATTACCTTACAAGTCCAAACTTGTCCCGCACATACTTTTTTCCTGTCATTTTTCCCCAAACTATGGGAATTTTAGGTACATAGTTGTTGCCTGACCTGCGCAAATAACCCCTTCCTAAACTTGGAATTGTGTCTACTTTTCCGAAATGTATGCCTTTCTGTGTTCCCACTGAGCTTTCCTACCCTATCTCTTCCATTCCGACCAAGCAAGGACTATTGGAAGAAAAAAAAAAAGAAAAATCACCAACCTCTGACAAAACTGATGGTAACCTTATGAAAAATATGTTTTTTGGTTTCCAGTCAACCTGTTCTTGAAAGCTTGGAAAATGGCAAATTCAAGACTGCAAACCATTTTCTCCTAGCTCTTACAAGAAAAAATAAAAACGTGGTTCTTTGCACATCATTTTATTGCCATTTTCTGAAAAAAAAACAAAATGTCACTTTTTTGTTATTTTCTCACACCCCCACAGCAAACTAGGAGAAAAAAGGGCCGGGATATTTGGCTGGGATATAACTTGTAATAAAAAAGCTACAAGGGATTGAATGCCAACATATCGAAATGTCCAAAAAAGAGCTCAGCACTAGGAGGGAAAACCCTCAACAGTTAAGAGGATTGAAATCAATTGAACATAAAAATAAACCATATAAAACACACACGGGTAGTATACCTCAGCGGCAACACGCTTATCTTGGAAGCAAGATGATTCAGAGCAGCACAGGTTCAAAACCTAGGTCCGTGCTTAGAAATCTCTTCGGTACTAAGCGCGTTATAAATAACCAATATAATCAGGTCGAACAGGGATGATCGCTCATAAAGAACTTCTTTCGTAAGAAGAGGCGCTACACAACATTGTATTGATGTGCGCACAAGAGAAATACTGAAAATGTGCACAATGAGTTGAGCCCTAGCTTTCAGGGTAAGAAAATACCACGCCAAAATGTTCTTCGTGAGATAAGAGCACAAGATAAGAAAACAGATCTAAACAAAGGTCCTACAAAAGTCAAACCAAATTATTTAAGGGATATTTGTTTGAACAGAATCGAGAGGTGGGGGGGACTAAATCAGCAAAAGAGGGCAGAAGCCAGGGGGAGTAGGTTGGGCAGGTGTCACTCACTCTTGCATACCTGCAAGTCGACAGATTCCACTAGCCATGAAGAGGGAGAGGAAGAAGCGGAGTCGCCAGTCAAACCACTGGAAGAGTCGTCCCAGGAAAAAAAGAATTGAAGGCTGTAATCATGGAAGACCTTTTAACAGCTCTGGTGAAGGGTCAAATGACCATGAATCAACACCACCAAGACACCCAAGCAGCCTTACAACAGAGCCCTTGCGGAGAAGTAGACTCAAACCGTAGTAACCAATAAAGTTTTACAGAAGTAAGAAGTAAGTTACCTGAAACTCCTGTTCTCAAGCATTATATTTCATAGATTCACATGATGTTGAATGTTTCCAGTTGTTGGCTGGGGATCCTCAGTAACAAAAAATCTGTTTAAAAGAAATACAAGAATATACTCACTTACTCTTGCTGTGGGCCATTTAACGGTTAGCCAATAGGCAGTGCCTTCCTTAACTACACTTCTGGATGTTGGCTCCAAATTTGTATAGAGCATGTAATAGTGCATAGCTGAGCCTCAAGCGGGATAGGCAGTAGGGTCGCAAGAGAATCTATGAAAGATACCAATGTAGGAGAACAGACGTTACAGTTAACTAACTTAATCCTTCACCATCTTTCCTTGATTTGTGTGTTGTTGACTAGATAAAGTAGCAAAGATGCATCTACATACACATATAGATTATCTATGTCAGAGGAATAAGGTTCACCTCAGGAGAACACTCTCCGAAAGACTGCCTGTCCAGCTCTGGACAACTATTAAGAGATGTATTTATTTATTTGTCGGTTTGTATAGCGCCAGAGCCCGTAGGCACCAGGGTGCACAAGGAAGAGAAAGAAAAAGAACGAGAAGCCAAGGTCGAATCGCCAAAATCCAAGCTTATTTGAAAAGGAAACTTTTAAAAAGTTTTCTGAAGTTTAAAAATTTGTTTCAGCAAGTAACACATTCAGGAGTTTGTTCAATGCCATAGATGCCTGAACTGGGAAGGATCTCCCGCTCCTCTGAACCGTTTACTGCATTGACCAATCATGCGTACTTCCTCATTAAGTCTAGTGGTACTTTTAGCAGTGTGTATTTTCATCCGGTTTTTCAAGCATCTAGGCGCTTATCCACAACACTTGTGTACAATGGTTAGGGTCTCAAGTGGGCCCTGGCCTTCACCGGGAGCCAACAGAGATTTCTCTGATGCTCCAAAATAGGCTCACGTCTGTTCACATTTTTTACTAAACGGACAATAATCAATTCTGGGCATGATCATTGCACTGACGAGAATTTGGCAGTTGGTTTCTGAGGCATATGGTGTTACCAGACGCAACAGTCTCAGATGGTACTGAGTTTTGTTCACAGTGTTTTGAATGTGGGCCTCTGAGCTAAGGGACACTTTGAAAATAACCCCCAAAGTTTTTACCCTAGTTGCGGCAGGGTTGTAGTGATTATAAATAGAAAAGCCGGCATACAAATCCTCGAGCTTCCCTTTTGCTTGAGAAGAACAAAAAAGCAGGAACTCTGTTTTTGCAGCATTCAAACACATATCATTATGTGTCATCCAGTTTTGGATTTCATAATAAATGTGTGTCACTTTCTTAATGTCAGTTTTATAAATACCACTTAGTTCTATAACCAACTGAGCATCATCAGCATAGTTGGAAAAGTAGACACCCAGTCTTTCAAGGAGAGTACATAGAGGTTGCCAAACATTACAAAGGGATGGCGAAAAACAGGTGCCATGCGGGACCCCACACCTCAAAACTTCATATGGAGAGCAAGCATCTCCCCAGACCACTCTGGAGGTTCTTTTATCAAGAAAAGATACAATCCAAGCAGCTGCCTCTTCTGTGCACCTTCAGACTGACTTCAGTCTCTTCACAAGTTGTTCGTGATCCACTAAGTCAAAGGCTGCTCAAAGATCTAATATCAGCAGCCCTGCTTTTCCCTTATCCATAATAAAGAGCATCTCCGACTTTAGGTCCAAAGGGGCACTTTCAGTGCATTGATGGGCTCTAAAACCGGATTGCCTCCAATGCATGGCCTGTGTTTTTTACAGATGTTCCTGAAACTGGGCCATGGTAAGCTTATCGATAACTTTCAGGAGAAAAGGGGCGTTAGAAATAGGTCTTAGATTAGAATAATCTTTAGGATCCACGCCTGATTTATTTTAATTAATGGCATAACTGCCACCCTTTTGAGGGAGCAGGGTACTCTATTTGCCCTGATAGTGGCATTAACCAGTCACGTAAGGAAAGTTCACTATGGTCGAGAAAAATGTTGGCAGGAAGAATTTCTCCCGCACAGGTAGATGGTCTCAGTTTTCAGGGCCTGCTTCAACATACGTGGGTCTGAAAGAGAATTTAGGGTGCTATGTTGAATACAAATGAATCTCCTCCTCCAAGGAAGTGTAAGTATTCAGCTGTTCTTTACTTTGAGTGATTTCAGTATGTGCCTTAGATATTTTATCTGCAAAGGCTTTCTGAATATCAGCACAGTCAGAGTTAGAAGGGGGACTAACACATGACATAACTTTAGGTGCTTCTAATTATCTAAGGACCGAGAAAGCACCAGCAAGCACTGTTTACTGTGCACAGATGCTGAGAAGCTGATTGTAGCCGTTGGAATCGCCCACGTATGCTGCTGCAAGCCGTAAGCCCGCGATTTGGAATTCGAGCAGGAGGACGTCTTTAACTGCAACACGAGTTGCCTGAAGGTGAATATACGCGAGGCAAGCTTGCTCGCTCCCGCGATAAGACTTTGTAGTCTTGCTTGGCAGTAAGACTTTGTTGTGCCCACGGACGTATTCATATCACGGACCCTTTTATTCTTTGTCTCGCTTCAAGTGGTAAAACATTCATATTTACGTCTAAAACACGGTTTCTTACTTTCACAGTAAGCGTCACTGGCTCCGCACCTTGGTGCCCCCGCCCTCTCCCAATAACTTCCCATAGTGCAGCGCGCGCACCGAGAAAGCACCAGCAAGCACTGTTTACTGTTTACTGTGCACGGTGCGCGATAGGGGCGACCTATATTTTGTGTGGTTCCTGATAGACTTGAACTGGTAGTGCTTTGGTACTCAAATAACCTACAGTACAGGGAGGTAAGAACTATCTCTGGGCTTCTTTGATAATCTATGTAATTTAAATCGGTAAAAAACCCAACTAGACAGCTTTCTATAGCAAGATGAAAGGTAAAAAAATGAAGCCTGCCAATATGCTGAAAGATCCGCGAGCTGAATTCTTTACTGCAGTGTCAACCCGGCGGGCTAGCCTTGCGAGTGCAGCTGCTCTCCCTCTACCTCCTCCATGTGAGGATGAGGATGAGTTACTGCTATGCGCACAGGCATGCTCAAATTCGCTCAAGCTAAATAAGGACACTGAAAATAATGTCCTGAAAACAGTTGAAACTTCACAGTCTCTCTATGCTGAAGATGTGGTAATTCACCCACAGAAGGACAGCTTGAAAGCCTTCTGGGGTGAATTATCCAAAACTCAGACAGAATCTGACCTAGCAAATCACTCACTGGATGACACCCCTAATATTTTTAAAACTGCAAATGTAGATATATTTCAAATTGAAGAAAATATTGATTTTTCAGATAAAGGGGATGATCCGATTGCTGAGGGGATCGCTACGGATAATGCTAAAAATACTGACTTGTGTACACTGATGGGAATTTTAAATAGATTAATGTTGAGTGAATTAAGAAAACATACCGAAATAATGACCCAAATAAATACCTCTATAATCCAGTTACCTCTGAATCTTGACGTTCTACTCCATAAGAACACTAGCAAAATATTATCAGCTCTAAACAATGATTGTAACGACAAGTCTAGAGTCGAAACTATTGAAGTAGATAACATTGTCGACTCAGGAAAGGCACCATTTGTAGAGCCAATTACCATAGAAGATTCACAGATCGAAGGCAATGTAGCTAAACCAGATTCAGCTGCGAAAACTACTCTGGACAATAAGTCGAGAAACTTCTCTCCCACACCTCCCCCAAATCTATTGCCCAAGGTAAAAATATCTAAAAAAGAGAGAAAAAACAACAAATGCAACTGAAAAATCAAAATCAAAAGAAAAAACCAAAGCAAAACATTGCGGAAATACCTAAGAGATGTGAACTTTAAAAACATAATAGATGAAGAATGTCAAGACTTGGTTGGTACCAATGAGAGAAGTATTGAGATGGGTAATTGGAAACCAAACGAAGAGTTAAGAGCCGAGATTGTCATAGATCCTGTAAAACCGGCAATCCAAGATGGTTACAGCGAAGCAGAAAAGTCTGTCTCGGACTCTATGAAAAATAAACTAGAAATAGTGGATATTGCCTCACAACTATCTTCATTAAAAACCGGCCTAGTTGATATATTTGAAATTTTTAAAGCAAATGCTGCAGGCATATGTAATGAAAATAAAAGGAAAATTGTCGAAAAAATGGCCAAGCAACAGAACGTAAACAACACTATCCCCAAATCGAGCTCGGTAAAACCTCCAAGCGATTATACCGCCACCTTGCAATTAAAACAACTCCAGCCAGCCGTTAACCACAGGGATGACACTGTGCAATCTGTATGGAAAGAAAATAATAAAAATTCTGATAGCTGTCATCTGTCTGTTGAACTGGGTAGCAAAGATCGCTCGCCCTCTCCTGACAAACCAATGGGTGAGGAGGAGAGGACTGAAGGCCCGTCTGGTGATAGGACTGCTAATGCTGAACATGGTGTAAATACCTTGTCCAACAAAGTGGAACAGGGCATGCATGGGAACAGTAAAGGTGTGGAGAATGAATGCGTGGCTAAACAAGACGATATTGCAATGATTATAAAAAAAATATTAGACGACCAACTTAATAATAATAAACACCTTTCTTTTGGAAACAAAATATATGGTGAGGTAGGAAGGCAAACACAAAAGTTAGAGGAAAACGTTGACTGGGTAAAAAACAGACAAGAATTAAAAAATCCAGACTTATGTGAGATACCTAGCTTAATAATGACCACACTGTTTCCTGAAGGTAAACAAATTTCACTGAACCACTCTTACATTTTCTCTATTTTCCACGATTCCTTCCTTAACACTGGTTTCCTCGCAGGACATAATGCTGATAGACTTTCTCCACAAACAAAGATTGGACTATGTGCGGTTAGTAATGCCTTCTCCACTAGTCAGAGATACATTGTTGAAAGAAGCTGAGACCGTGCAATGTAAAAGGCTTTGATATCTACCCATACTCACAGATCGAACTCAAACAAGAAATGCCCATAGTATCAAAGTATGCAGGGAGTAATACCAGCAATGTATATTCCAAAACACATGTAAATAAAGAGTGGAGAGGCCTCACATTGGCACTGAAGGATGCTATCTCTTCACTGCAAGCACTAACCAAACCTCTTTAGCACCTCTAGCAGAACCTCGATTGCTTCTGGAACTCTAGAGGCCATGCCCACTTACTAAAAAACATTGTGGTTACAGACCTTTTATCATCCTTTGAGCTAATTATTTTTCAAGAGACATGGGCCACAATGGATTTTATCTGGGAAGATCATGACATCTGGCAAATAACTGCAAATAAAGTTCCCAAAGGGAGGCCCATGGGAGGCTTGTTAATTGCTTGTAAACATACGCTTGAACCCAGAAATGTTGAGAAATGGTCAAATCTGAATTTTTTTCTTGCAGTTACATGCACAATTAAAGTGGGAAGTACCCAGATTGATATATGTATTATTAACATATATTGGAATCCGCTGAAATATAATGTGTCACAGTTAATTAAGGAACTAGATGAAGTAACGATAAAACTTGATGCCTGGCGCGATGTGAAAGTCAATGGGCTGGTTATGATGGCTGGTGATTTAAATGCTGACTGTAACATAGATAATATGCAAATTGACTCGCTAATGTGTAGTCTAAATGCGACTAGTAAGCAATCCAAAATTTTGAATGACAATGCTAAATTGAGAGGGGCTATCTGGATGAATTTTGCAGAAGTTATGGGACTAGTGAGATTACCAAACCATGCCCATACTTGGCACGCGAGAGGCTGCAGTTCAATATTAGATTATGTTTTTGTCTCTTATGGTTTGGACACATATATATCTAATTTAAAGGTAGAGGAAATGACTTCCAGCGATCATAATCTGTCGACCTACATAACGCATACTAATGAAAATGAAGATGATGTGTCTTACAATCCAGGTTTGATTGCTAACCCTAACGGAACTCGTATACGTTGGTCGTACTCCAATACTAAGAGATTTACATCACTCCTACTAAAAAATCAAAAGAATATGACTTATGAAGAATGTCAATATCACTTTGCACCTGCTTCCTTCTCTAATATTAGTGAAGTGACAATTTCTGCATGTGGTGAGAAGAAACTGATGAAGAATTCCCCTAAACATACACATTCTTTTAACATCAATATTTTAAAACGTAAAAAAACAGTTAAGAAGAGACATTCGAGGTATCCTAACAAAAACAAAAATGGGAGTTGAAAGAGAGGAAACTAAGAAGTATTAAACAGCAATACAAGAATTGGCTAATTGCTAATAGAGTAGCTAGAGACCAAATTGATGGGGAAAATATGCTTGCAATAATTAAAGGTAAAGATACCTCTACTTTCTGGCAGATGATTAATGGGACTTAGATTTCGCAAAAAGAGATATTGTTGACTTCGATCAGTGAACTTATTTGGAAAACACACTTTGTAAAAATGTACGGTGATGACACTGAACGTCAGACATCACCGTATAAAAAAAGACAGATGGATATTGGATATTTCTCCTAATAACATTACTAGTATTATTATTAAATCTAAAAAATCGGCGGCTCCAGGTCCCAATAACTTATCTAACCAAATCTTAAAAACAAATCCGCAGTTTTGGGGGAACATTTTACATGCGTTGTTTTAAAATATTCTTGCAACTAACCTTATAACAAATTTGTGGAGACTGGCAATTCTAATTCCAATTTTTAAACATGGGCCCAGATCCGCACCTGAAAGTTATAGACCAATCGCGATCTCTGATCCTGAATACAAAATCTTCACGTCCATTATTCTGGAAGAACTGGATGTTTGGGTTACCAATAACAACATAATAGATGTTAAACAAATAGGTTTCAGAAAGAACGTAGGGACTGACTGTGGAGGCCTTATTTTAAAAAGTCTTCAATCTAAAACAGTCAAGAACTTGGGCTATGTGATTTTTGTGGCCTCAATGGACCTCTCTAAAGCATTCGATCTGGTCGATAGACATACCTTATGGTCAATTCTAACAGATCTTGCGATTCCCAGACATTTATTAGAGATGATTATTGATGTATACTCTGATACAAAGATTAAGGTAAGGCTTAATTCAGCTGGGCGACCCTCGTCTGAAATTTCTATTTCTAACGGTCCAAGACAAGGCTGCAAGCTTGCGGCCATTCTATTCAATTTATATGTCTCTAAGGCCGCACAGGCAATGGAGGGTAAGGGTTTGGTGCCACCTAAACTAGGTGAAACTCCAATCGAATGGATAGCATACGCCGATGATTTTTTATTATTGGATCGCACAAAAATAGGCTTACAAAAATTGATTAATGCTTTTGCGATATTTACTGCTGGCCTACATCTAAAAATCAATGCTGCTAAAACAATCATTATAAGAATGGGTAAATCAAATAAACATTCTTTCTTGACTTGGTGCTGTGAGGGAAAACGTTTAAAAAGTCAAACTGTCCTGAAATATTTAGGATATCATTTTATAGCGAACAGCACGATAGCACTAATCAAAACACACTGTTAAAGCAGAAATAATAAAGCGACAGATGTCGAAAATTAATGCCAAATATGGAAGATTCACGGCCACACCTTTGAAACGCTTCTATACCATTACTGGTATTCCTAAACTCACATATGGCTTAGAATTTTATGAGCTTGAAGGTTCAGATTTTATAAAAAAATTGGAAAGAGATGTGGAAAGGTGTGCTGTTCTTTATTCCTAAGGGTGTTCCTATTCAGGCAATTAGATATGAATTCGGTCTGCAATCTTTACAATCGATTATTGTATGGAAAAAAATGTTATGGAGAAAATGTATGATAAATTCCCCCCTCATCTCAATACTCGATTGCAGCAAAAGATCAATCTAACTCTTACTGCGTGAATTTAAAAACTGTAATTGAAGACACATTGTTGAATGCAGGAGTAAATATGGAGATGTTGATAAGTAAACCCCAAAAAGTGAAACACATACTTCAAAGTAACGATTGGCAAATTACTCTGGATACGGTACAACAATCTAAAACTCTTAATCAGCTACACTCATTCTGGAAATTTTACCCCGTTCTGGAGAATTATCTATTGAAATATCCTTCAAGTAATTTTAGAAACTCTTTTCATGAGGTTTCGTTTTGACATCTTGAAAACAAATTACATTCTAAAAAGGTGGAATCTCCAGAATACGGAATGGGAGTGGTGTAGATATTGTAAGTCAGAAGGGACAGAAGAAACTCTGAAGCATATATTACTACAAGGTCCAGCTCTCTTAAAACAAAGGATTTTATATTTTGAACAATTTGTATTACACTTATATGCGGTTGACACCGAATCCTTATGGTATCAGATCAGATATAATACCTCGACTGTTTTAAAAATAAGAATAATGGCATTTTTAAAAAAAAATTGTGATTTATCTTAAAGGATCATAATTAATTTGTTCTCCTTATTGCTAAACATTTAATACACAAACAATTCTGGTTTTAATAGGTTTTTAGAATCTTAAGAAATCTTTTAATGCTTAAGTAGACTGAGTTTATATGGACTGTTCTTAATCTTGTTCTTAATCTTGCTCTGACTACATGTTCTTTGTAATCTTGAATTGCTATGTTATCTATTCTAATGTGTTAGAAATGTTTGTCCGATTTATGTTTGAAGAAAAAAGAAAAAGGTATGAAATGTTTTATTGTATTCCAAAATGTAATTTTATTCTTCTGAACTATCTTGATGAACTATTTTGTAAAGGTTTGTATAAACCATAAACAAATAAATAATAATAATCTAAGGACCTCAAAAAGTTTCTTAGAATCATGTTTAGCCCTAGTAATTTGATAATCAAAGTGATTTCTCTTTGCCATAATTTCTGCACAATGCACAATATTTTTTCTCTAGGATTGAATTCTTGCTCAACCTTCTGGTGAGGCGATCAGCATCAGAAAAGCCATCTTCCAGGAGACAAACCTTACGCTGGCCGAGGGACTAACAGGGGACCCATTAACCTGCTGAGAACGACGTTCATTTCCCAAGAAGGGGCAGGCTTGCATGCAGGATGTATAGTTCAAAAGCAGCCTTTTGTAAAAATTACTTAAGTCTGTGGGACCACAGAGAAGGTGTCAACAATGCGCACGTGTAGAGAGAAATGGCAGCCAAATGCACTTTGATGGACTAAAAAGTAAGTTCACTGTTAGCTAAGAGGAGCAAGTATGGAAGGATTTGATGCAGAAGGAAATTAAGGGCATCAACCACACGACTAACACCAGACTGTGAACATCTTGCATTTTTTGTTACAATAGTAGATAGTGGAGGGGCCTAGCCCTCAACAGAATATCACCTCAATCCTGCGGCATGTAGATGGGAACGATTTCTAGGGTTTTAGGAGCTAGGCTTTGAGGCTGAGAGAAGAGGGGTCATAGTGGAGAACCGTACCTTTCACTGGAGAGTAATTTGTGCATGAGGGGAAGAGTGACTAATGGGGCTGTGGCAAGAGCTAAACGCTCCAAGAACGAGTACGGTCTATGACATAGTGGTGCCATAAGGATCAGTCTGCATGCCCGCTGTTTGAGTGGAGAACTCTTGGGATACCTGGTAACGTTCTTTCGACGGGATGTTCCTCCGATGTATTGCTTATCTTTGATAATACGTTTCCAGCTTGCTGGCCTCGGAAATGTTTTCTGTAGAGGGCGCTGCGCGTCGACGTCCGCCGAGTCGATGTCCCTCGACGGCCACCGTATCGGCGCCAATGTCACCATGCCCACAAATAGACACGCGCTGCGTCCGTTGCTCAGTTCCGTTTTGTAGTATAAGAAAAGACATGCCTGAATAGGTTAGCAACCTTGAAGGAGCGAAAGCTGCAACCACAAGAGAAATTATCACTGCGAGGATGGATGGGAGGGGCGATAAGGAATACGTCGGAGGAACATCCCGTCGAAAGAACATTACCAAGTAAGAAGTAACTTGTTCTTCGAAGGGATTGTGTCCTCCGACGTATTCCTTATCTTTGATAGACTCCCATAGCAGTGGTATGTAATTGAAGGAGGGAGTGATAGTGTTATGTATCCCTTTAGGGATGGACCAAATGTAATATGGCCTTGCCAAATCTGGTCTCTTGAGCAGTGGAGGAATACAGATTGTAAAATTTTGTGAATGTATGTGCAGACGACGATGTGGCAGCCGCACATATGTCCCGGACCGGTACCCCTCTCTGGAGAGCCGAAGAGGCTGCCATACCCCTGGATGAATGAGCCCTGAGATTTTGGGATGGCTCCTTCCCTGCTAGTCTATAACATTCCAGGATGGCCAAGATAATCCACCTGGAGATGGTTTGTTTTGTTATGGGTAGTCCCAACTTGTGACCCGAGTATCCTACAAACAGCTGGTCTGCTTGCCTGATCCTAGCCATTCTGCTGATGTAAAAGCTGAGAGCTCGCCTAGGATCCAGCCTGTGTAGCCTTTCCTCCTCTTTCCCCGGATGGGGAGGAGGGTAGGATGAAGGCAAGGTAATTTTCTGAGTAATATGGAATTCAGAGACCACCTTTGGGAGAAAATTAGGCTTCACCTGAAGGACAACCTTGTCCTTGTGGAAGATTGTATGTGGGGGTTTACAGGAGAGATCTTGTAGCTCACTCACCCTCCTAGCAGATGTTAGTGCTACCAGTAGGACAGTTTTAAGTGTGAGAAATCTCAATGCGCAAGAGTGAAGTGGTTCGAATGGAGTGCCCATTAAGAAGTTCAAGACTAAATTTAAGTCCCATAATGGAACCTGGAATGGTTTGAGGGTAAACATTAGTTAGACCCTTGAGAAATTGTACCACTAGAGGCATTTTGAAATACGATGGTTCCTCCGCAGTGCGCTTGAAGATAGAAAGCGCTGCGAGATAGCCTTTTACAGTGCCAACTTGAAGGCCAAGTAGAGTAGAAACGATAACACTGTTGGTGTACCGCATGAAAAAGGGTCGATATTCTCTTCCCTACACCAGCTGCAAAACTTGTTCCAATGGCAGCGGTATAAAGACTTTGTTGCTGGTCTGCTGGCCGAAAGCAACACCTCCATGACGTCATCAGGGAGATCCCAATCCTTGTACCCCAACCTTTCAGAAAGCCAAGCGTGAAGGTTGAGGGTTCTGGTGTCTGGATGGGGAACCTGACCTCCCTTCTGCGAGAGAAGATTCTCTTTGAGTGGAAGAAGGATTGAAGGGCAGATGGACATATCTAGAAGGTCCGGGTAACACGTTTTCCTGGCCCAATCCGGGGCAATTAGGATTATGGTTTTCCGGAATCTTCTCAACCTCCTGATCATTTGAGGAATAACAGGGACTGGTGGGAATGCGTAAAGGAGTGGGAACTCCCAGTCCACTACGAACACATCTCCTAGAGCTCCTCTCGGGGGAAATTCCCTTGAACAGAACAGATCGCACTTCCTGTTGGTGCTTGTGGCGAACAGATCCACCTGAGGGGTTCCCCAAAGGGCGAAGATCTCTTGAAGGACTTCCTGAGCTAGCTCCCACTCGTGGGAGACTGTGCTCTGCCTGCTCAGAGCGTCTGCTGTCTAATTCTTCTCTCCGGCTAGGTGGACTGCCGATAGAGAGATTCCTTCCCGAATTGCCCAAAACCAGAGCTGCATTGCCTCTCTGCACAGTGGCAGTGATCCTACGCCTCCTGTTTTGTTGAGGTAGTGCATGGCCACCGTGTTGTCCGTCATTATCAGGACATTTCTCCCCTGTACTGATGGCAGGAAAGCTTTCAGCGCTAGTCTGATCGCTCTCAGCTCTAATAGGTTAATATGTAGTCTGGACTCCGATGGACACCAACGACCGCTGATGGTCAAGTCGTTGGCATGGGCTCCCCACCCTGTGAGCGAGGCGTCTGTGACTACTGTTATCTCCGGCCATGGTTGCCAAAACAGTTCTCCTTTCAAGATGTTCTTTGAATAGGCCCACCATTGAAGGTCGTGGGCTACTTTGTCCGGAAGAGATCTGACATTCTCCCTGAGAATTATGACCACTGACTTCTCAGTGCCCACTGAAGAGATCTCATTCTCAGGCGAGCCTCTGGCACAAGGAAGATGCAGGATGCCATGAGGCCTAGCAACCTCAAAAAGTCGAAGGCTGGGAGACGCTGGGCATTTTGAAACTTGGTGACCATCTGTAGAATATCTTGAGCCCTCACCTCTGGTGGCGAGGCTTTTCCCAGGGAAGTGCCCAGGACCGCTCCAATCAACTGAAGTCTCTGAGATGGTATCATCTGTGACTTCTTTAAATTGAGGGAGAAGCCCTGTCTGTAAAGGAAGAGGCAGACATAATAAAGCTGGGTCTGGGCCTGTTCCGAAGATACGGCCCTGATCAGCCAATCATCCAATCGTCCAGGTAGGGATAGACTTGGATCCCTTCCCTCCTTAGACTCGCCGCCACTACCGACATCAGCTTGGTGAAGACCCTCGGGCGGAGGTCAGCCCAAATGGCAGAACTCGAAATTGATAATGAGAGTTGCCAATTGCGAACCTCAGGTATTTCCTGTGCTTGAGATGGATTGGCACATGGAAATAAGCATCCTGAAGGTCCAGAGATACCAGCCAGTCCTGGAGCTGGAGGGCCTGAAGGATCTGAGAGAGAGTTACCATCTTGAACTCGTCCTTCCTGAGGAACTTATTCAATTCTCATAAGTCCAGGATGGGTCTCAGTCCTCCGTCCTTCTTTGGTATGAGAAAGTAGGGGGAGTACCAGCCCTTGTTCCTGTCCGCTACAGGTACTGGTTCTATGGCACCTTACTCTAGCAGGTCCATAATTTCCTGCAAGAGGAGCGGATCTGGAACTTTTAGGGAGCTGTTCCCCGGTGGATGACTCTGAGGGATGTGTAGAAAGGGTAGGCAGTAACCTTGGGCAACTGTCTCCAACGCCCAAGCATCTGACGTTATAGCCTGCCATTCCGTCAGATGGAGTTAGCCTGCCCCCTACAGGTGTCTTGTGTGCGAAGGCCTCAGAGTGGTTTGGGGGCGGCTGATGCAGATGCTGAGGGTAAAGAGGCACCTGTTGCGGTCTTAGTACCTTTGACCCGTCCACCTCGGGTGGATCTTCTTTGGCCTCTTTGAGCCGGCTGTCCTCTGCCTTTTCCGAATGCGGAATAATAGCGAAAGGACTTTCCTCTCCCAGAGGTTCCTGAGGGGCGAAAAGGAGTTTGGCAGATAGCAGCTCCTAAGGATTTTGCTGCTGCTTTAGAAGTCTGTAACTTTTCCAGACTGTCATCCGCCTTTTTCCCGAATAACAAAGAGCCGTCAAAGGGCATATTCAAAAGTCTGGCCTGTACATCTGGAGCAAAGCCAGACTTCCGCAACCACGCATGCCTGCGGATTGTTGTACTAGCCGCCATGGCCCTGCTGATACTGTCGGCGGAATTGATGCCAGTTTGAAGAGACTCGCACATGGCATCTTTGCCATCTTGAATGATGTTAAGGAAGGCTTCCTTCTCCTCTCCATCGGGTATGCTGTCAGCCGCTGATGAAGCACACTCCCATAATGTGTGACTGAACCTGGTGAGCGTACAGGTGGCGTTGATGGACTTCAACGCCATACTACAGGCAGAGAAGACTTTCTTTGCCATAGAGTCGTACCTCTTGTCATCCCTGTCCTGTGGGACAGTAGGGTAAGCTGTCCTACTGCTGGATGAAGTTGCCGCTTGAAGCACCAGGCTCTCTGGGGTCGGGTGTTTTGACAGGTATTCAGGGTCAGCAGCCGCTACCCTATACTTTGTCGACAGTCTTTTATTGACTGCTGGAATGACTTCGGGAGTCTCCCAATTGGATGCAATTTTTCTTTGTAGGGCTGCATGGAAGGGGACCACCGGGTCCTCCTGTGGGCCTTTGTCCAATATATCCGTTAGATCGTCCTGTTGGAAAACAGGTGAAGGCGCAGACCAACCCATAAACTCAATTATTCTTGCCATCAGGGTTCTATATGGTGTTTCAGCATGTTCCCCTGGGTCTGGCTTTACAAATTCCACTTCTGGGGAAGTGTCAAGTCCACTGGCATCATGAAGTGAGTCCTGTAGTTCCTTCAGCCTCCTTTCTTCAGAGGTGAAATCCTCTGCAGCAGGCAGTGTGGATCTCTGTAAACCAAAAGTTTCTTGGTCAGAGTCTTCTCTTTCTTCATAAATTGAAGAAAGACCAGGGTATTCTGATCTCTGAAATGGAGTAAAGACCATCTCTAGGGCCGAAGGAGCCAAACTCGTCGTTATTGGACGAGAAAATGTCGAAGTCGTCGACGCCAATGTAACCGGTTCGAAGGCACCGAAAATGGCGTCGAAAAAACTGGAAGGGGTCTCGAAGAACTCGAGAGGATCGGGATCCTACTCGAGGGCATCGACGACGGTCTCGGAGTCGTGCCGGAGGCCCTTGAAAACAGTTGGCTGTGGAGCCTTGGTCCTCTCTTTCATCAGCGTCGACGATGGCGTTGAGTCGATCGACCGATGAGTCGAGGAACCCTTCGACAACGTCGTCGATGGCGCCGACCCGTGCGTCAAAGGAACCTTCGACGACGGCGTCGAAGGAACCCTCGACGACGGTGCCTTCTTACCCGATGGCTCATGGCGCTCTCGGGACAATGTTTCGCCGGGTGCTGCGACTCGCGGCGTTTTGATTTTTTGGGTTTTTCACCCGGGGTATCACCCTCAGCTGTCTTCGAGGGGGTCGAGGCCGCGTTCTCGAAGACGCTAAACATTTTCCTTCTGAATTCCTCCCACTCAGTTTGAGAACTATGTTTGGTGGGACAGGAAACACTTTCTGGGGACACCGAAGACGACGAGGAATGGGACCTTCGACGTCTCTTTTTTGAGTGTCTAGATCTCGACGAATGCCTTCAGTGCTTTCGCCGTCATGGACATGCAGTCCTCACACTCCGAACAATGGTGCTCGGACCCCAAGCACCATAAACAGACCCTGTGTGGATCTGTTATTGACATTTTTTTTTTTACTGCAGTCTCGACATTTCTTGAAGCCGGATTGCGGCGTCGTCGGTTCTGATGAAGAAGCCATCGAGAACGATAAGTGAATATTCGTCGAAATAGATTAAGATAAATCTGACTGAACTGAGCAACGAAGTTCCGAGGCCCCACGAAGCGTGGAAAAACGGAACTGAGCAACGGACGCAGCGCTGTCTATTTATGGGCATGGTGACGTCGGCGACGATACGGTGGCCGTCGAGGGACATCTACTCGGCAGACGTCGACACGCAGCGCCTCTACAGAAAAAATTTCCGAGGCCAGCAAGCTGGAAACGTATTATCAAAGATAAGGAATACGTCGGGGGACACAATCCCTTCGAAGAACATGTTACTTACCCGTGGTAACATTCTTTCGACTATGTTCCTCCGACGTATTCCTCATCTTTCTTTGATGTATTCAAGTCTGCTTGCAACTTGCTTCGGAAAACTTTATCGGGTAGAGCGTCGTGCAGCGTCAAATCTTGGTCCTCGCCGGTCTCCTTAGCGTCCCTCGTGATATCGACGCCGGTATATAGAGCACTAGCGCTGACCGTTACCCAAGTTCTTCGTTTCCCCCCTTTAATTAGCAAGCTGTGTCAGAGGAGGAGAAAGGCTTAACATTGCGAGAAAGGAAGGTGTAAGACACAGATTCTAGGCAAGAGGGGACGGATCAGAAGGCGATGAGGAAAACGTGGGAGGAACATCCAGTCGAAAGAACATTACCAGAGGTAACTTGTTCTTCAAATGGATTGTGTCCTCCCATGTATTCTTCATCTTTGATAGACTCCCGAAGCAGATGGAGTTAGGCGGAGGGTGCCCAGAATTTATTTAATATAATGGATGACAGCTTTGTGAAATTTGGCTTCATCTCCTGATAAAATCTACACAGTAGAATTTACTAAAATGTATGAAAGGACTTCCATGTTGCCATCCTGCAAATGTCCCTTACTGGTACACCCCTTTCTAGAGCCAAGGAAGCAGCCAACCCTCTAGTGGAATGCGCCCTCAGACCTTCGGGTGAATCCTTGCCTGCCAACGAGTAACACTTAGTTATACACAACAATCCATCTAGAGATTGTTTGTTTTGTGACTGCTTAGCCTAATCTTTGACCAGCATAACCAATGAAAAGCTGATCATATTGGCGAATACTTGCAGTTCTTGTAATATAGAAACTGTCTAGGTGATGCAGTCTCTTGTCCTCCTTTGATGGATGAAGAGGAGGATAAAAAGATGGTAGTGCAATACCTTGTGCCAAATGAAATTCGGACAACTTTTGGCAGGAAAGCGACTTAACCCTTAAAACTTCCTTATCCTTGGAGAAGGACGTGAAAGGTTGTTTCGAAGATAAAGCCTGAAGCTCACTTACCCTACGGGCAGATGCGATTGCTACTAAAAAGGCAGTTTTTATGGCGAGCATCGTTAAAGGGTTACGAATGTAAGGGCTCAAAGGGATCTCCCATAAGACATCTTAGTACAAGATTTAGATCCCATGATGGCACGATGAAGGGAGTAGGCGGAAACAAATGTGTAAAGCCTTTCAAAAACTGTATCACAATCAGCACTGAAGTATTATCCCTCATCCGGAGATCTTTTGAAAATTGATAGGGCCGCTAAATAGCCCTTCACCATGGCCACTTGTAACCCAGAATGGGTCAAGTGAAGTAGGAAAGACAAAACCTGTGCAAGTTTACATGAGAAAGAATCTAGTTTCTTTTCCCTGCACCATCTGCGAAATCTATTCCAACAGCAGCAATACAGGGATTTAGTTGCTGGTCTTCTTGCCGAAAGCAACACTTCCATTACATCTTTCGGGAGGTCCCAATCTTCATAACTCACCCTTTCAGACACCAGGAGTGTAGGTTGCGAGTCCTCATCTCTGGGTGAAGAATACAACCATCCTCTTGCAAAATTATCTCCTCTCTTTGGGGAAGACGAATTGGAGGGCAGATGGCCGTATCTACAAGGTCCATGACCCAATCAGGAGCAATCAGGATCATAGATTTCCCAAACTTCCTCAACCTCCGTATTACCTGAGGAATGATGGGGACTGGCGGAAACACGTAAAAGGAGTGGAAATTCCCAGTCCACTACAAACGTGTCCCATAGAGCTCCTCTTTGGGGAAATTCCTTGGAGCAGAACAGCTCACACTCCCGGTTGACACTGGCCGTGAACAGTTCCACTTGAGGGGTTCCCAAAAGGGCAAAGATCTCTTGAAGGACTTCCTGAGCTAGTTCCCACTCATGGGAGATCGTGCTCTGACTGCTCAGAATGTTTGCTGCCGTGTTCTTTCTTCCGGCTACATGAACTCGCAGAATGGTTATTCCTTCTCTTAGTGACCAGACCTGCATTGCCTCTCTGCACAGGGACAGTGACCCTCCTCCTCCCTCTCTTGTTGAGGTAGTGTATGGCCACAGTGTTGTCAGTCATTATCAGGACACTTTACCCCCGAATTGAGGGCAGGAAGGCCATCAGCACTAGCCCGATTGCCCTCCGCTCCAAAAGGGTGATAGAGTCAGGACTCTGACTGAGACCAGGGTGGGCTTATTGAAGATCTTTCATATGCGCTCCCTATCTTGTGAGGGAGGCATCTGTCACAACTGTCTCTTCCGGCCATGGTTGCTAAAAAGGTTCTCCTTTCATCATATTCTCTCGACTGGCCCACCACAGGAGATACTGGGCAAACTTTGTTGGGACCTGGAGAAGGTCTGTCATTCTGCCAGAGAATTGAGACCACTGGGATCTGAGAGCCCACTGAAGGGCTCTCATTCTCCGACAGGCTTCTGGCACCAGGAAAATGTAGGATGCCATGAGGCCGGGCAACCTTAGGACGTCGTAGGCCAGAAAACGTTGGGCACTCTGAAATCTTTAGACCATCTGCAAAAGATGTTGAGCCCTTACCTCGGGTGGCAAAGTTTTTCTCGAGGCTGAGTCCAGGGCTGCTCCAATAAATTGAAGCTTCTGAGGTGGTGTTGAATGGGACTTCTTGAAGTCCAGGGAGAAGCCCAGCTTGTGGAGGGAGGGCAGGTGGCGCCTGAGATGACCGACATTGTTCCAGAGAAAAAACAGCCCTGATCAATCAGTCGTCCAGGTAGGGGTAGATGCGAGTCATCTTTCTTCCTTAGACTTGCTGCCACCACTGCCATGAGCTTGGTGAAAAGCCTTGGGGCTGAGCCCGAATGGCAGAACTCGAAACTGATAATGAGAACCGCCAACCGCGACCCTCAGGTACTTTCTGTGATTCTGATGTATAGGCACTTGACATTAAGCATCTTGAAGGTCCAATGACACCAAACAATCCTGGAGCCGAAGGGCCTGAAGGATCTGTGAAAGAGTTACCATCTTGAACTTGTCCTTCCTTCGGAACTTGTTCAAGCATCTCAAGTCCAAGATGGGTCACACTCCTCCGTCCTTCTTGGGTATTAGAAAGTAAGGAGAGTACCAACCTTGGTTCCTCTCTGCTACAGGTACCAATTATATCGCACCCTTCTCCAATAGGGTGAGAATCTCCTGTTGGAGGTGTGGATCTGGAACCAAGGTTGATCTTGCTCTTGGGGGACAATCAGGTCGTCTTAGGTCTTTTTAGGAATGGGAGAAACTAACCGTCTGCTACTGTTTGTAGCACCCATGCATCCGAAGTTATGCTTCGCCAACTGTTCTACCTGCAGCTTAGGGTAATTCTGCGGATGTTTAAAGTGGAGTCCTTCCTCCTCTAACCCTTAAACGAAAGGGTCTTCTTTGACCTCTTTGTGAAAACTGACCTCTTCCTCTAGATACGGAGGAGTAGAAACTAAAAGAACCTCTCCATCCTTGACCTTTAAATTGAGTTTGTCTTATTGCCACCCCTAAAGATTTTGCTGTCGCCCTAGAAGCTTGCAGTTGTTCCAGGCTGCTATCAGCCTTCTCACCAAACAGAGTACTACTGTAAAATGGCATGTCTAGCAGATGCGCCTGGACATCCGTCGAAAATCAAGATTTTCTTAGCCAAAACATGCGTCTAATGACTGTGCTGGCAGCCATGGCTCTACTGACCACTGTATTCAGACTAGATTGTAGGGATTGTCTCATGGTATCTTTGCCATCTTGTATCAGACTTAAAAAGCCTTCTCTCTCTTCTCCCTCCGGTATATGTTCTGCTGCCAGGGCAGCCACACCCCAAAGGGTATGTGTGTGTTTTTTCTAATGCACTGGTAGCATTGGTAGATTTTAGTGCCATACCTTCCTGCAATAAATACTCTTTTTACCGAAAGAGTCAATCCTCCTATCTTCTTCATCTGCCGGAGCAGGAGGAGGCTGCAGCTTTCGAAGAAGCTGTTGCTGCTTGACAACTAAGCATTCTGGCGTTGGGTGACTGCTCAAAAATGGAGGGTTTATGGAAGCAGTCTTGTATTTTCTTGTTAATACTTTATTAACAGTTTGAACATAATCAGAATTTAGCCATTACTCTTACTCTCAAGGCTGCATAAAATGGCAATACAGCTTCTCTAACTGGCCCACTCCACTGTCTAGGATATCAGTAAGGTCATCGGTGTACACAGCAGCTGCAGATCTGGACCATCCCAGATATTCAGCTACCTTAACAATTACTGCCCTGTAAAATGGATCAGTATAACCAGATATTTCAGGATTACCAAACATTCTGCATCTGGTGATGTTTCCCCAACTACTTGTTTCCTTTAATGTCTCCACAAGATGTAGCATCTTGGATTCATCAGAAATTAATTCCTCTGGAACATTTGGTGTTGCATTCTCATACCCAAAAGGGGGCTGATCATGTTCTTCCTCATCTTCTTCGAAGTTTGAACCAATTTCCCTAAAGAAATCAGATCTAGGAATGGGTTGCAAGAATTTAGGATCATCAGGTTTTACAGCCTTTGAGACCAAAGAATGCTCTGACGAAACTGAAGGCGTCGAAGGCTTTGACAAATTATTTGAAACTGTTGATGAATGCATCGACAATTTATGTGGCTTCGAAGGCTCTATATGTATTAAATTCCTGGAAGGTTCAGGCGACAAACACAAATCTTTCGATTCCTTCAAAGAAGGCTTCAAAGCAGTTAGTGAATGGTTTGCGGGTTGGCGGAACAAGGACGATCCTCCGTCGAAACCTTTCGATGATCTGCCCAACTTCCCTCCTGAGGAACAAAAGAACGGATGGTGCTGTTGCAGCGTGCCCAGGGTACAGCTCAGTTTCGGTCTTGATGGCCTGCAGCGATTCATCAACGGGTTGTCCAAAGAGATTGTCCCATTGAACGGCATGTCCAGGACCCTCGTCTGGACTTCCTGCCTGAAGTTGGTGGCCTTCAACCAGCCACAGCGACAGAGGCAGATCTGTTCCCCATTTGGCGGAACCCTGTGTCCGCAATGCCCAGGGCCACGATGATGTCATGGTCCGACACCACCTTGCCCTCCAGAAGGATCTCCAGCGCCTCGACCCGTTTGTCCTAGAGGAGGAATTCCAGTAGCGAGGCCACCTTGTTCCAGAACTCCCGGTCGTATCTGGCCATGATCGCTAAAGTGTTAGTCACCTTGACCGTGGTAGCCGCAGAGTAGATGTCCTTTCCACCCACAGTGTCCAACTTCTCCCCCTCGCTGTCTGGGGGAATGGAGGGGGAGGATGACGGGCTGGAAGACGTCTTACGCGCAGCTGCCGAGACCACAGAGTTTGGTGATGGCTGTGACCGCAGACAATTGGGTGCAGACTCCGGCATCCAGTATTTCTTCTCCAGCCGGTCTCTTTTCCCTGAGTCTGAGGCAGGGTTTTTCAGCACCACCAGGCCCTCATCCCAGTCATTGTCCAGGAGGGGAACCGCCAGAATGGTCTTCCGTTTTGCTTCCTGGCGTTGATAAAGAAAGCCCACCTTCTTCGTCTCCTCGGGCGCAAGCTGGAAGAGTTCCGATGCATGGGTGACCATGGAGTGGAATTAACCCGATTTGTCTGGGGGAGAAGCCCTTGGAGGCGGAGTGATGTCGCCATCGTCTGTGTCCGTCGTCGCTGTGTCTGTCCCTGTATCCTTGGGGCGGCTGGTGAGGCGGCGTAGGGTGGCGCTTCCTTTTCTTCAGCAGTGGCGGGCCCAGGGTCAACTGGGCCGGTGGTACCGTCTGCATCCTCTTCTGTATCTCCGACACAAGCGTGTGGAGCGTCGAAAGAATGTACTGCGACAAATCTCTGAGGTGTCGGGGGAACAGGCTTGCTGGGCCCAGCGCCTACGTCGTCATTCCCCCATTGGGGACTTAGTCCTCCTCGACGTTCCCGTCATCGTCCCAAACGTCCTCCGGGATTGTGTGCACGGAAACCATGTCCTCTTCATCGGAAGAAGAAATATCCGTGCCCTGGATTACTTCGACCCCTCAGGACACAAAAAGGGGGTGGGGGAGTAGGTGTTGGGTTTAGGGACGGCATCCTCTTTTACAGGGTCATTTCCACTGGTTTGGCCGAAGCCTCCCGTCTGGGAGGAAGAGCCACTCTGGCCGCCGTTGGGGCACCCTTGACCGGGTCAGCCCCTTTTGCTTTTGAAAGGGCGGCCACCACCAACTCGATAGTTGAGGGGACGATTTAGCCTGGATCACATGGGCCTTCACGGGCAGGTCGGACACGTTGCCGATGGCATCCTCTTTTGCAGGGTCTTTTCCACTGGTTTGGCTGAAGCCTCCCGCCTGGGAGGAAGAGCCACTCTATCCGCCGTTGGGGCACCCTTGACCGGGCCAGCCCCTTTTGCTTTTGAAAGGGCGGCCACCATCAACTCGATAGTTGAGGACGATTTAGCCTGGATCACCTGGGCCTTCACGGGCAGGTCAGACACATTACCCTGCGGCTTGGCCTTTGCTGGTTTCTCCCGCAGCTTTCCAGGGGTAGCGGATTTCCTCTTTGACGAAGAACTGGAGCAATGGCTGGAGGGGAGGCCGAAGGAGAAGAGCGCGCACTGCTCGTCGCGAGACCCGCTCGCGTGGCGACCCTGACAGAAACAGACTCCTAGTGCTTGGCCTTGTCTTGGGCCCCCACTGATGGGGAGCCCTCAAAGGACTTAAAAGCCAGCTCTGATGGGCTGAATCTGAGTGAGGGATGCTTTGTCAACCACATGGGGTAGAGGTCTTGGTGTTGAGTCACGCCGCCAGTCTGATGTGCCGATCCTTGATGGCGTGCTTGGTAAAGCCACGACAGATCTTACAATTCTCCTCCTTGTGCGTCGGGTGAAAACAATAAAGGTACTGGGAATGAGTGTCCTTTGCGAACACATTTCTCAAACTGCAGCTGGTACAGAGCTTGAAAGGGGAACCCCCATCATCCTTTTCCTCTGACATGGTCTGGCGTGCGGTGTAGGCCCGATGGCCTTCTGAAATCTTTGAAGAAAAACTCAACGACTCTGCCATCGAGGGGTGATGAAAGATGCCGACAAACTGATCCCTGTTAGTCGGATGAAGAAACTATAGAACAAACAAAAATAATTATTTCCTAGCAAAAAGCACAAAAAGGCAGAAGAGCTCTAATTGGGGAACACGAGGACTCAACACTTGGAAGTGCGGTAAAAATCTGAAGGTGGCTGCCAGAGGAGGGGCTTAGGGAGAGGGCAGTCATTGGCTGGGGGCAGTATGAGACAGAGCTCAGTGATTGGCTTATAGGAGAAAGACAGTTTGCGAGAGAAAGTGAAACTGTTTTTTCTTCTTCTGAGGATTCCCGGCCTGACGACAGGGAATATTCTTGAGCATGTGAATCCATGCCAAACCCCATGTGTCATGATGCCTGCCTCCAAGGAGCCAGGTCCGACCCAGCAACCCCAGAGGCGGGCATCATTCCCCCCCCAGGGAAGTGCCAGCGGGCACTAGCTGGGGCCCTTTGGACACAGTCCTTGCGCCTTAGGCGCCAGGCTCATGTTGGACCCCTGTCCTGGCGCCTTAGGCGCCAGGTTCATAAAGCTAGACATGTGTTCAAGTGTTTTAATGTGCACTTACCTGATGCAGACCATGCTGCTACATCCAGGTCCTCTTGAAGCCTGAATGGAACTACTTTACCTGTGGGACTACTTTCCACCTGGGTGTGGTCGGGGAAGGATACATACCTGATCGGTGGAAGGATACATGCCTGGAACTTCTTCCAAAACTATTTAAACCACGCCCGATCAGCAACTCACGCTTCGCGTTGTTCTGCTCCTCGCAGCTGGACGCTCACCGTATCAGCTCCTGCATCTGGACTTCAGCCACGCCTGTCAGCATCCTGGGTCGCCTGCAAAGGGAGATAAGAGAGAATTGGTGAGAAAGAAGACGTTACCTGCTAAAGCTGCATCACAGAGACATCACACCGACGATCCTGAAAGGGAACACATCATTTTAAAAGCATTTCGCTAAGATCGCTGCAGCGCTGCATTTCACTCACCTTTCCTGGGCGCCTCCATTTTCAGCAGCGATCATCCGGATCTGCACCCACTTCCCAGAGCCTAGAGAGAAAAGACAAGAAAACAAGGTGAGAGAAGGAAGGGAAATAGGAAAAGCTCAGTTTCCTTCTAAGACTTACCTGTTGGGTCATTCCCATTTCATTTCGGGTCCTGCCGCTTCCTGGCATTCCGGACCCCGGCCCCAATGGGGAAAAAAGACAAAGACATTGAATGAGCGAATGCAAAGACATTACCTGAACGCTCATCCGGAACTTACACTTCGGGTCGGCGCCATATCTCCGGCATTCCGAACCCCGGCCCCTAAGGGGAAAAAGACATAAGCATTAGCGCTTGCTGCAATAAGACAATGAACATTATTATTAAGCTTGAACTTTTGAACTTGCAACAGAACTCTTACAGCGCCTCACCTGAATAGTCAAGCTTATTTTGAACTCCCATCAAACCTCAATCCAGTGAAGTAACTGGGTTTCAACGCGCCCCTGCATCAGAAGCAGGATGGAGAACTCATCCTTCCAGACCCTAAGGTGAGACTTCACGGGGAATCGTGGAAGGGTATCGAGGAGGGTTGGAAGGGAGTGGGAGGCTTGAGCATTATTCCGTCAGTAGGTAATACTCCCTTTTCACGCACAGGGGAATATTCCTGCGAGCCAGAAAAGCCAGAGTAGAGGGGCCCTTCCTGTCCATCATCAGAGTCCTGCGCTTCACCATTGAAGAAGCATCAGCACTCGAAGCCAGACCTGCGCCTCCGTGGGAATCAGGTGAGCGCGACAGAACGCAAAGCCTACCCACAATTTCCCACCCGGGCGCTATGGAGACTTCCGAGACAGATCAGCTGGCCCAACTTTTGGGGGAATTACGGGCAGAAGTGCACTCAGCCCACCAGGAGACTAACGATCTCAAAAGAGAACTGATCCTATCCAAGGAAAGAACTGATGACCTGGCCAAAAGGTTATTGCAGGCCCAGGCAGGGCACACTCCTTTACCTAATTCCGGAGGTACTTCCACATCAATGGGTTTGAATAACCCGGTACAAATCAATCTACCTGGACACATGCCTTTGGCCCCGCCTGAACGTTTTGCGGGGGATCCCAAGAAATATGCCGTCTTTATGAACCAATGTCGTTTAAACTTTCTATGCAGACCCGGGGCCTTCCCTAACGACCAGACCAAGGTAGCCTTTATACTATCTTACCTCAGTGGCAGTGCTGCCGATTGGTCTATTCCATTGGTAAATCAGGATGATCCCATTCTCCAGGATTTTCAGGGCTTCCAGGCCAGCATGGAAAGATTGTTTGCTCGACACTCTCAAGGACAGGCCCTTGATAACGAACTGCTATCTTTACGACAAGGTAATCAGGATCTCCTGTCCTACGTTGCCACCTTTAATAGACTGGTTGTGGAAACTGGATGGCCAGAAAACAAAAGGATCACATTGTTTCATCGAGGCCTGCGCGGAGAGCTTAAGGATGTTCTAGCTCAGATAGTGGATCCACCCCAGGTCTGCGCAGACTACATAGACTTGGTGGTTCAACTTGATCACAGACTTCAAAATAGAAAAGCAGATCGGTTCAAGTACGAAACCCGAATACCGATCAAAACCCACGCTAACTCCAAGAGTACCGACGTATCCGAACCTATGCAAATCGGCGGTGTTAAAGGACCATTAACGCAGAAGGAACGAGAGAGAAGGCGGCAAATACAACTTTGTCTGTATTGCGGGACTTCCGGTCACTTTCTTCGAAATTGCCCGGTTAAACCATCTAAGAAGGTGGTTGGAGCCACTGATAACGATTTATTGACACCTGATTCAGGAAATGACCTAGCCCGACAAGCGTAGGGGTCCGCTTGCCGAGCTTGAAAACAAACTCTTTGACCTCGCATTTTGTCATGCCAATGGTGCTCGTGGACCCAAAACAGCCTCAGCAGTTGCATGCTGTAAAAGCATACATCGACAGTGGAGCTATTGGAAACTACATAGACCGTGAATTGGCTTCCAGGATTAAGCTCCCTCTCCGCCCGAAAGTAACCCAAGATGTCATTACTACAGTGGATGGAACCGAAATAGCCTCAGGGCCTGTAACGCATTCCACTGTTGAAATGACACTGGTGGGTCAGGATGGACATCGGGAAGCAATCGTTTTTGATGTGATCAAGGCCCCACAATTTCAAGTAATTCTTGGAATTCCTTGGTTAGAAACGCATAATCCCAGAATCGACTGGCGGGCAAAGAAGATAAGTTTTCCTGATTGTGAACCAACTTGTTATCCAAGAAATCCAGTTATGGGTCTAGCCTCAGCAACTTCCACCCCTGTACAGCTACCGTCAGAATACCAAGAATTCCAAGACGTTTTTCAGAAGGAACAGGCTAACACGTTACCTCCCCATCGGTCTTATGATTGCCAAATCGATCTGGTACCCAATGCTCAACTACCTTGTAGTAGGATTTATGCTCTTACGGAACCTGAGAACCTGCATTTGCGTCAGTATTTAGATCAGTACCTAGCCAATGGTTTTATTCGCACGTCCAAGTCTCCTGTCTCCTCAGCTCTGTTCTTCGTGCCGAAAAAAGAGGGGGACCTTAGAACATGTATAGACTATCGCGCCCTTAATCAAATAACGATTAAGAATCGTTATCCTCTGCCCCTGATCCCTGAGCTTATCGACCAGGTGAAAGACGCTTGTGTACACCAAGTTAGATCTCCGAGGAGCTTATCACCTGGTGCGTATAAAAGAAGGCGACGAATGGAAGACTGCATTCCGCACCAAATTTGGGCTCTTTGAATATCAGGTGATGCCCTTCGGTTTGTGCAATGCACCTGCCGCCTTTCAGTACTTTATGAATGATGTTCTTCGGGAACTTATCGATGTCTGTGTCATTGTTTATATTGACGACATCCTGGTGTACTCTTCTTCAGAATCCGATCACAGAAAACATGTTAGGGCAGTTCTTGAGAAATTGCGCCAGCACAGACTATTTGCAAAGCTCGAAAAATGCGTTTTTCATACCACAGAAGTTGAGTTTCTCTGATTTATCCTGACACCTCAAGGAGTCCGAATGGACTCGCGAAAGGTGGACGCCATCCTCAAATGGCCATCTCCAAGCTCGGTGAAGGGAGTTCAGAGCATGCTCGGCTTTGCCAATTTCTATCGAAGATTCATTCCGGAATTTTCCCGAACAGTCCAACCCATCACAGCTCTCCTAAAGAAAAACAAACGCTTTGAATGGACTCTTGAGGCCGAACAAGCCTTTCAGGACCTGAAAACCAAATTCACCTCTGCACCTGTATTGAAGCACCCGCACCCAGATCTCCCTTACATTGTGTAAACCGACGCATCCAGTTCGGCCATGGGAGCTGTCCTTTCTCAAAGAGACCCAGAAACTAACCAACTACTCCCTGTGGCCTTTTGGTCCAGGAAATGTTCTCCTCCTGAAATCAACTACGCAATTACTGACAAGGAGTTACTGGCTATTAAATCTGCTTTCAAGGCTTGGCGTCACTACCTTCTCGGGGCAAGACACACCATCACGGTAATTACGGACCACAGAAATTTACAATATTTAAAGACGGCCAAAGCTCAATCTTCACGACAACTCCAATGGGCTCTATTCTTTGCGGAATTTGATTTCGTAATTACCTATCGCCCTGGCTGCAAGAATGGTAAAGCGGACGCCTTATCCCGGATTGGCATGGAAGAACCCAATTCGAGTTTAGAACCTGTGCCAATCATACCTGAACAAAGAATCTTAGGCCTAACTTCATTGCAAACTATTGAGGACATCCAAACGCAAGTAAAACAACTTCTAGACTCTTCAGCCTTACTGGAATGGAGTCAAAAGGGTCCTCAATTACACCGTTAAGGATGATTTACCCTACTTCCAGGAGCGGTTGTTTCTGCCAAGTAAAGAATTGCAAGAACTTGTTATTGCCCATCATCATGAATCATTAATGGAAGGACACCCTGGTATCGCTAAAACGGAGGAAAAAATCAAACGCCACTTCTGGTGGCCTTCTTGGAGAAAAGACAGTCTTTCGTATTGTCTTGCGGAATTTGCGCCCAAAACAAGGGTCAAAAGAAAAGGCCAGCCGGCCTACTTCAACCCTTGGATATTCCACCGGCACCATGGCACACCTTGTCAATGGACTTTATAACTGACCTGCCTCCTTGTGCTGGTTACAACACTATCCTTGTAATTGTGGATCTATTCTCCAAAATGGCCCACTTTATCCCTTTAAAAGGTTTGCCTTCAGCTTCCACCTTGGCCAAGGAATTTCTGGAGAATATAGTTTGCATACATGGTTATCCTTCCATATTAGTCTCGGATCGTGGAAGTCAATTTATCTCCCATTTTTGGAAGAAATTTTGCCAACTAGCACAAATAGATGTGCGGTAATCCACCAGCCACCACCCCCAGACCGACGGACAAACCGAGAGAACCAATCAGACTCTCGAGCAATATCTTCGGTGCATGTTACACCAATCCGAGTTAAATTGGAAATACATCCTTTGGATCGCAGAATATGCATACAACAATTCAGTGCATTTTGGAACCGGACAAACTCCTTTTTATACTTTGTATGGTCACCATCCTCGGACCTCTGACCTAGATCCACCTCTGACCCTGGAAATGCCCGCAGTAAATCATCTGCATTCCACAATAACCCGAGCCTTCAAAGTAGCTGCAACTCATTTACAGCAAGCTAAGAAAAAGTATAAAGAAAATGCTGATTTGCACCGAAGTAAAACTCCTCCTTACCAAGTAGGAGACGAGGTATGGCTAGCAACGAAACATTTACCCCTCAAGGGCCCGCGAACCTTCAATCTCAGATTCATAGGACCTTATCCCATCAAGGCTATAATTAATCCCGTGGCCTTTAAACTGGATTTACCGTCTAACATGCGTATTCATCCAGTTTTTCATGCATCACTTTTGAAGCCAGTACAACCAGGGACCCGACTGTCCAAGCCTCCAGACCCAGTTCAAATTGAAGGGGAATTAGAATTCGAAGTTAAAGACATCTTAGGTGCCAAGGTGTTAAAGTCAAAACTCTTCTATCTTGTTGACTGGAAGGGATATGGACCTCAGGAGAGATCGAGGGAGCCTAGTAACCATGTTCACGCACCTCGATTAATACAAAGGTTCCACCGGAGATTTCCGAACAAGCCAAAACCCCCAGAGGGAACAACCTTGGGAGGGGCCTTGAGGGGGGGTACTGTCATGATGCCTGCCTCCAAGGAGCCAGGTCCGACCCAGCAACCCCAGAGGCAGGCATCATTCCCCCCAGGGAAGTGCCAGCGGGCCCAAGCTGGGGCCCTTTGGCCACTGTCCTGGTGCCTTAGGCGCCAGGCTCATGTTGGACCCCTGTCCTGGCGCCTTAGGCGCCAGGCTCATAAAGCTAGACATGTGTTCAAGTGTTTTAATGTGCACTTACCTGATGCAGACCATGCTGCTACATCCAGGCCCTCTTGAGGCCTGAATGGAACTACTTTACCTGTGGGACTACTTTCCACCTGGGTGTGGTCGGGGAAGGATACATACCTGATCGGTGGAAGGATACATGCCTGGAACTTCTTCCAAAGCTATTTAAACCACGCCCGATCAGCAACTCACGCTTCGCGTTGTTCTGCTCCTCGCAGCTGGACGCTCACCGTGTCAGCTCCTGCATCTGGACTTCAGCCACGCCTGTCAGCATCCTGGGTCGCCTGCAAAGGGAGATAAGAGAGAATTGGTGTTAAAGAAGACCTTACCTGCTAAAGCTGCATCACGGAGACATCACACCGACGATCCTGAAAGGGAAGACATCATTTTAAAAGCATTTCGCTTCGATCGCTGCAGCGCTGCATTTCACTCACCTTTCCTGGGCGCCTCTATCTTCAGCAGCGATCATCCGGATCCGCACCCACTTCCCAGAGCCTAGAGAGAAAAGACAAGAAAACAAGGTAAGAGAAGGAAGGGAAATAAGAAAAGCTCAGTTTCCTTCTAAGACTTACCTGTTGGGTCATTCCCATTTCATTTCGGGTCCTGCCGCTTCCCGGCATTCCGGACCCCGGCCCCAATGGGGAAAAAAGACAAAGACATTGAATGAGCGAATGCAAAGACATTACCTGAACGCTCATCCGGAACTTACACTTCGGGTCGGCGCCATATCTCCGGCATTCCGAACCCCGGCCCCTAAGGGGAAAAAGACATAAGCATTAGCGCTTGCTGCAATAAGACAATGAACATTATTAAGCTTGAACTTTTGAACTTGCAACAGAACTCTTACAGCGCCTCACCTGAATAGTCAAGCTTATTTTGAACTCCCATCAAACCTCAATCCAGTGAAGTAACTGGGTTTCAACGCGCCCCTGCATCAGAAGCAGGATGGAGAACTCATCCTTCCAAACCCTAAGGTGAGACTTCACAGGGAATCGTGGAAGGGTATCGAGGAGGGTTGGAAGGGAGTGGGAGGCTTGAGCATTATTCCGTCAGTAGGTAATACTCCCTTTTCACGCACAGGGGAATATTCCTGCGAGCCAGAAAAACCAGAGTAGAGGGGCCCTTCCTGTCCATCATCAGAGTCCTGCGCTTCACCATTGAAGAAGCATCAGCACTCGAAGCCAGACCTGCGCCTCCGTGGGAATCAGATGAGCGTGACACCATGCTGGAGAAGTTACAATACACTACGTTGTCTTTACTTCATGTGTTGTGATTTTGTTTGTTTAACCAAGAGTAGATTTTACTTTTTATCCTCTGTAACCCTATGCAGCTCAAGAGCTGGTAACCTAGGACAGACATTACCTGGAGGTGCAGCCAATAAACAGCCCCTGCCTTGGTTACAGTTCTCCTTTTTCTGTTCTTTTTTCTGTTCTTTTTTCTGAGTATTCAGACAAGGGAACTACTGCTGATGAGTAGAATGACATGACATTGATATCTGAGAAGATCACACAACTCCATCTGTCTGAGAGATCTGACAAAAGGAACCCTGCTATTCCATGGAAACGTAAAAACATCCCAGAGACTGCTTTGGTGAGAGAACCTGCTGGCAAACTACGCACAATACGAGTTGCCCCTTGTGTTAAACAGTACCAAGTCTGGAGGATGATTTCCACTTGGCTCTGAAGAAGATCCCACTCATGGCATGAGTGTAGTTTCCTGCTGAGGGGATCAGCCACCGAGTTGTAATTACAGCCAATTTCCAGAGTGCCTGTACTTAAGAGAATAGAATCTGAGATCTGGAACCTCCTTAGTTTTCGGATGCAGAACATAGTGGTTGTGTTGTCCATGAGCACACGGACCACCGGTTCCTGCAGCTGGGGCATGTAATACTCAGGGCCCAGAACACTGTCCTGAGCTCTAACACGTTGATATGCAGTGACTTTGAGTGCTGACCAGAAGGCTCTGGTGTAAAGATTGGCAATGTTGGACCCCCAGCACTCCATAAAGGCTTCTGTGGTCACAGTGACTAGATGACATGGGATTGTGAACGGTGCACCGCTGGTAAGGTTGTTGCACTTTGTCCACCGATGAAAAGCGTCAGAGAAAGCATTGGACAGTTTAACTGGTCTTCCCAATAACTGGAGCCCAGATTCCAACGAGCATCCAGAAACTACTGAGGGGGTACATGAGAAGTCTGCAGTTGCTGATTAGAGGAATGCACAAAGACATCATGACCAAGAGAGACTTGAGTGTCCATACTGAGGAAACCTCTTTCAGACACAAAGCTCGGTTTATGGACAGTATTTTGCAGACACTGTCGGAACACAGAGTTCAGTTGAAGTTGTGGTACCCAGGTTCACTCCCAGAAACACCATCCATTGAGATGCAATCAAATTATTTTTGCAGTTTAGCAAGAATCCCAATGTTAAGCAGGCTTCCATGGCCCTCGTTTGTAGCAGACCTTTGTGGAGGATCAGTGCCTGAATCAACTAGTCGTCCAAGTAAGGATAGAAGTAGATGCCCCTCATTTTCTGAGATGAGCTGCGGCCAGGGCAAGGCATTTCATAAACACGCCTTGGGGTGGACTTGCGGCTGAAAGGGAGGACTTTGAATTGGAAGAAAAAATTACTTACCTCTCGGTAATGTTCTTTCTGATGGATGTGTCTATGCAATCCCCATCACAGCACAGGTGTTCGTTGGATACTTTTCTGCCGCCAAGGAGTGCAGCATGGCTCCGCGTCTGCTTCCTTGGACGCCGTCCTCACCAGCTTCTTCGCTCCAGTCTGTAGCTCACTTTCCTCATGTGTCCCAACCAGCGTCGGGAGGGCTGACTCTGCCGTTTGGTTCAGGTGTTCCATATTTGAATGTCTAAGCACCTGTTACAGCATTTGCTTGCCGTTCCTAGTGATTTACATCACTTCATCATTCTTGCTCGTCTCAATGTTATAAAAAGGGGGCGGGGTGTACAAAAGTACCAGGACTTGTTTCAGTGTCATTAAAAAGGGGAGGGGGTGTACATATGGTCGGTGTTCAGTAAATAGTGGAGATTCATTAGCCACACCACAATATGCCATACAAGAATGGGGAAAAAATAAATTGATGTTACCAAGGAGTGCGGGTAAAGACCTGTTCTGACCCAGCAGGCTCACCTAGCCTCCCAGCGGGTTGTTCTCCCCCATGTGGTCCTCACACAGACAGCCATCACCAGGGTCAGATTTGACGAGCTTGCTAGATTTGTCACATAACCTTCGCATAATGCCGCTGGGTTCTTCTCAATCTATTGGAAAACGGTAAAGGTAAGGAACAAGTTACTTACCTGTAAATATTGTTCTCCAGCATGGGTCTGGCATGGATTCACATGCTCAAGAATATTCCCAGTCGTCAGGCTGGGAATCCTCAGTAAAAGAAAAAACAGTTTCACTTTCAGTTACAAACTGTATTTCTCCTTTAATCCAATAGCTATCCTCTTGGTCCTACTGTCCCCATCCAATGACATCCCTCTCCCTAAGCCCCTCCTCAGGCAGCTATCTTCAGATTTGGTAAGCACGTAAAGTGGCAGTATGACCAGGAAGAGCCGCAGAGGGGTCGGAGGGAGGGTTTACATGTTAATCAATGCCAGACAAATGCTGGAGAACAATAGTTACAGGTAAGTAACTTGTTCCTTCTCCAGCATAGGGTCAGGCATGGATTCACATGCTTATGAATAACGAATACATAGCAGTACAACATTACACAACCACAGGAGGTGGCAAGGCTCAACAGAAGCAATTAACTCTTACCTCTGAAACAAACTCACCTCAAGTCAACAGGTTGCCTAGCACTGCTTGGCCAACTCTGGACTCTTCCCTGGAATCCCTGTCTACATAGTAGAACCGTATGAAGGTGTGCGTGGACCTCCACGTAGGAGCCCTGTAGATGTCTAGCAGGGGCACACCAGACAGGAACGCCATCATCACAGTGATCGCTATGGTGGATTGGGCTCCCTGATGGCCAGGCAGCGGTCGGTTCGCCAACCAATGACAAAGCATGAAGCAGCCGGAGAACCACCTTGAAATGAAAACCTTGGACAAGTCCTTCCCATGGTTCACAGGACCAAAGTTCACAAACAGTTGTGAAGCCTCCAAAAACCCTTTGTGCGCGTCAGTTAGAAATTCAAAGCACGAGCAACGTCCTTCGAGTGCAATGCTCTTTCAGCCCGTGACAAAGGTTTCAAGAAAAACACAGATAACACCAAAGGCTCATTGAGGTGAAATTCTGATGGAACCTTCGGCATGAAAGAGGGGTGCGTCCGCAGCACCAGCCTAGATTCGTGGAAAGTCAGGTATGGTTGCTTGAAGGATAGGGTCTGGTATGCACCAACCGTCCTGGCAGAGGTGATGGCCACAAGGAAAGCAGTTTTCCATGAGAGGAACTTGAGAGGGGCCTGATGCATCGGCTCGAAGGGGGCCCTCATGAGTCTTGTCACAACCACATTGAGTTTCCATGTGGGGCAGGAGCCTTCACTGGCGTGAAAGATCAAAGAAATCCTTTGAGGTACACCTGGATCAGTCGGTTAAAACAGAGTGAGGATCTTACCGGAGACCTGGTGTAGCGGGAGATAGCCACCAGATGCGCCTTAATAGAAGTGTGAAAAGGCCGGCCTTGGGCAAGGAGAGAAAGTATGGAAGATTTTACAGAGCCGTGACCCCCAGCGGGGTAATCTTCTGCGACCGGCACCACATAGCGAAATGCTTCCTCTTGTGACCATAGCACTCCAAAGTCAACGCCGCCCTGGAATTGGCGAGGATCTCTCTGCAGTCCGCAGGAAACTCGTATGCACCAAACTCTAGGGATGCAGGAGCCAAGCCTTCAGGTTCAGCAACCCTGGGTCCTGATGCTGGATTGCGCCTCCTTCTCTCATGAGAAGATCCGGACCTACCGGCAGCTTGACCGGGGATGTTGCTGACAGACTGAGAAGGTCCGGATACCAAATTTGCAACGGCCACGCCAGGGTGATGAGTATCATCCTGCATTGGCACTGTGAGTGTGTTGTAGACTCGTTGCAGGAGAGGCAACAGAGAAAACGCATACAGGAACAGGCCTTTGGACGGAAAGGAGAACGCATCCCCCATGCTCTTTGGTTGGTGGAATCTGCTGGCAAACATCTGGCATTTGGATTTTGCCGCCGTCGCAAACAGATCGATCTGGGGCCTGCCCCACTTGACGAAGATGTGGTCCACCTCGTCCTGCCGAAGTTCCCACTTGTGGCAGGAGCACAACTCCCTGCTGAGGTAGTAGTTCTTGACTCCCGCTAGGTGAAGAGGAACGAGGAATATCTCCTGTCCGAAGGCCCAGCGCCACAAGTCCCGCGCTTCCTCGGAGAGCGTTGGAGATAGATTGCCCCCCTTTCCTGATGTAGAACATTTGTGGTGGTGGTGGTGTTGTCCGTGAAGATCCTCACAACCTTGCCCTTCAGGGACGGAACAAACAACTTGAGGGCCCAGAACACTGCCTGCTCGTCCAAGACGTTGATATGGAGTCCCTTCTCCTCCGGCAGCCACAGGCTTCTGGCTTGCAGGCTCCTGTGCCCTCCAGGGAAGCCACTGTGCTGGCAATCTTCTGGTATGGAGGATTTTGAAATCCCGGGCGATGTTGGAGCAGACTCCCCCACCTTATCGCAGGACGGAACTCCTGGTTGAGCGGTATCTTCTCCGCAAAGCTTCCCGGACACATGTATCCAGCGAGCATCCAGGAACTCCTGAAGATGTTGCATCTGTAACCTGCAGAGCCGGATGAGGTAGATGCAGGATGGCATCATGCCGAGCAACAACTTGATGGTTTGCACTGAGGCGGTCTTCATTGACAATAGCGGCCGCACCTTCTCTTGAATGCCTTCTACCCTCTCCTCCAAAGGTGATGCAATGCAGTACACAGTATTGAGTCTGGCTGCTAGGAGCAGCGCGTTCTGGAATGGTGTCATGTAGGACTTTGGATAGTTGGAGAATCCCAGATCTGTCAGCAGCTGGACAGTCGCCTCAATGTGTCCGACGGCCAACTCTCGCTAGTGTGCTCGCATGAGCCAGTCGTCTAGGTATATAGGTGTATACCCCGTAGACGCAGAGGTGCCGACACTGGTGCCAGGCCCTTTGTGAACACTCTGGGGGCCGACTTCAAGCCGAAAGTTAGGGCCTTGAACTGGTAGTGCTGTCCCTGCACTACGAAGCGTAGAAAAACATTGGTGTTTCCTGTGAATGGGGACGTGGAAGTAAGTGTTCTCCAGGTCCAGCGGCGTCAAGAAGTCTTTTTCCAGTTGCCCGAGCACGTGTTGCAACGTGACCATCCTGAATTTTTAGGACTAGAGGTATTGGGGCCTCCAGCCCGGTCTTCTTTCTGACCAAAAAGTATCTGGAATTGACTCTGCAGCTCAGGAGTCTCTCGGGAACGAGCTCCATCGCCCCTTTTCGCAGCATGGCCCGTACCTCCTCCAAGAGCTGATGGATGTGCTGCTCCTGATGGGCCACCGTAGGGATCCGCAGACACCTGCACTGAAACTCCAGGGTATGTCCTTGGGCGAGAGAGTACAGCACCCATCGGTCGGTGGTGATCTTTTCGCACATGCTGACGAATCTCGTTAGCCCACCTCCCACTGAGGTGCACAGGTGGGGCCCGATGTACTGATCGGTTCAGGCTTGCTTCGGCACTGACGCCTTGCCCTACGGGTAACAGACGCTGTCCTCCACCACTGTAGGCCTGGGAACGGCCTCTGTAGGCTTCCTGAGTCGTGGATCTGTAAGGCCGACAGTACAATGAGGAGAAACCTTTGGAAAACCTGCTTCACTTTCCTCTGGAGGAGCGAAAAGAGGTGTGCTGCTGGAGGGTGTCAATGGAACGGGCTGTCTCCGTATCCACCTTGATGGCATGTAGGGACTCGTTGACGACCTTCCCGAAAAGGTTCTCTGTCCAAAGGCATGTCCATGTCCACTACCTTCGCTTGTACATCCTGGCGGAAATAAGTGGCCTTCATCCAGCCTTAGCGACGATGGCAGACCCCGTTCCACCATCTGCCAGAACACTGTTGGCAACATCCAGCGCCACTGTGATGGTGTGATCCGACGCTACCTCCCGCTCCTGAAAGAGAGCAATTGTCTCCATCTTCTTATCGTCCGGGAGGAACTCCAAAATTGGAGCCAGCTTGTACCACAGCTCCCTGTCGTACCTGGCTAGGATCGTCAGTGCGTTGGCCGCCTTGTTGGTTGACGCTGCAGTGTAAATCACCTTCCTTCCCATGGCAGGGATCTTCTTCCCCTCGCTGTCCGAAGGGACTGAAGATGAGGACGGGTTAGCCCACTGTTTCTTCGCAGCCAACAAATCACGCGATGGTTGCTATCTCAGGCACTCCGGTGAGGAATCCGGCACCCGGTACTTCTTCAGCCTAGCCCGTTTGGCCAGAGTTGTGCAAGGGTTCTTCAAGAGGGCCAAGCCCTCCTCCAACAAGTCGCCTAGAAGGGGCACCACCATGAGGGATTTCCCCTTGGCCATGCGCCTATGGTACAAGAAACCCTCCTTCCTGGTTTCTTCGGCCACAAACTGGATTAGCTCGGAGGCTCTGGGGATCAAGGAATGGAACGACCCCACCACATTCGCTGGGGACGCCCTAGGCTGTGGAGACACGCTGCCCGTTGTAATGACATTCTCGTCGTCCGTCATGGCTGTATACGTCCCGGTATCCGTGTTTGGGTCCGCTGGAGGAGAGGGGGCCAGACGTGGGGGCTGAAATGGGGGCGTCGGATGCCTTCCTCTTCTTTGCTGGCAGCTGATCGGAGGCCTGGGGCACCATTGGAACCGGGCCCTATGGCATCCTCTTCTGGATCTCCGGCACTAAGGTGTGGAGGGTCGACAGGATGTCCAGAGACACATCCCTCGGCTCAGCTGGTCTGACTGGAATACTAGGCCCCAACCCATCATCGCCGTCCTCCGTGTGTAAGGACTCCAGGTCCTCGTCATCCGGACAAAACTTCCATGGTTTAGGCCACAGCCTGGGACTTCCTCCAGTCTCGCTTGGTCTTGTCTTGGGCCCCCACGGCTGAGGCACCCTAAAAGGATTTACAAGACCGCTGCTCAGACCAGCCGGTCCTGGGTGAAGCATGACCCTGCTCGGAGCACGGGGCAGAGGTCTTGGTGTTCAGCCACAGCGCCAATCTACTGTGCCTATCCTTAAATGTCTTCTTCGAGAAACCAAGGCATATCTTGCACTCTCCTTCCTTGTGGTCTAGATGCAAACAGAGGCATTGCAGGTGCTCATCTTCAACAAACACATTCCGTGACCCGCACTTGGTGCAGAACTTGAAGAGGGATCTTCCCTCCTCCTACGTCATGGTTGGAGGGTGGGAAAATAGGCCTGATGGCCTTCTGGAATCTTCAACGATCTTCGCCCTTGAGGGGCGCTGAAATTCACAAGACAACGGATCCCCGCTGTAGGCAGACAAAGAATAGAGCACACTGGCTCTTACGGACCAAAAATAGAACCTTTTTCCATTAAAAACACAAGAAAAACGTAGAAGTAGCTCTGTGTCACATGCTCATTTATTTTTACTTATTTATTCTGTCATTTGTAGAGCGCACTGAACAAGTGGGCATCTGGGCGCTGGTTTACATGAAGGCAGTGGTTGCACTTGGATACAGAAAGGTTACAGGCATAGGTATTCCATTGGTTACAGCAGGTTATAGACATAGGTAGTAAATTAACTGCAGGTAGTGGTTACAGTAGTTATCAAAAGTGATATATCCATGTTATCTATAACTGTTTTTGAGCAGGATGGAGGTGGTGGTACCATGAGTAGTCGGGTTGGGCAGGTTTGGTTAGATTTGGGGGTCTTGTGTAGAGAAACAGCTTTTCAAGCCTTTGTGGAAGGACCAGAAGGATTCATCGGATCTTTGGACGGGGGGGGGGGCTTTTTCCAGAGTCTGGCTGCCCCCCACACCCCTGCTTTCTGCCACTGTGAGTTTGTTTATTTATGACACACGCCAGACCCGAGGGTATCAGGGCGCAGGTACAAGGATATTTTCAGCTTATGGTTATATAGGTAAACAGAAAAAAAATGTTACAAAATTGCATAGTTACACAGAAAAAAGTTTGACTTAAAAGTAAGAATAATATATACAACAGGATATGTACACAGAGCAGGGTTAGAGGATAGGGAAGTGGTGTTCAACATTATGTAAGCATGTAGGTAGTAGTCACTGGTATTAGTAGTCCAGGTTAGAGGTAAGTACAAGTAGGCAGCCCGGTTGGGTCAGCAGGAGTGGGCCATGGATATTTCTCTAGACAAGCAGTTAGGTGCAGTGTCAGAGATACATTTGTCGGTCAATGCTAGTGTTTTGAACATGATGCCTTCTCAGACTGTGAGGCAGTGAATGCTCCATCTGGCTGTGGAGATGTGGTCTTTATTTTAGACATGTTAAGAGCTGCTCTTAAAGTGTTATTCTGAATGACCTGAAGTGTTTTTATATAGCGGGCATTAGTGCCTGCAAAGAGGGAGTTACAATAGTCTATTCTGGATAGTATGATGGCTCTGGCGTATGTGATGCAGCAGTCAGTGGATAGGAATTGCCTGCAGGTATTGATCAATTTTGCTATGTATGCTGCTACTGATGCAATGTTGTTTACCTGTCTAGTTAGTGATAGTGTGGGGTCTATGTATAATCCTAGAATCTTTACCTCCTTGGCAACAGTGATTATATTATCATCAATGGAGAAGGATTTGTATGAATCATGTGTGTTTAGTCGAGATTGTGGGCCAATGAGGAGTAATTCGGTTTTCTCACCCTTTAGTCAAAGTCTGTGTTGTGCCATCTAGGCCAGGATGGTTTGGTATAGTTTGCGTAGCGCAATGGAGTCAGTCGTAGTTGCCAGAGATGAGTAGGATTTGGGCGTCATCCACGTAGTTAGTGTAGGTGACACCTTGGACATCCAGGCGGTCAAAGATGAGTTTTCTGAAGTTATTATACAGGGTCGGTGAGACATATGAGCCTTGAGGCACACCACAGGTGACTGGTGCAGGGAGGGCTGCCACTGAGGTGGAGAATACTCCCATTGTGCGGCTGGATAAGAAGGACTCAATCCATGCTATAGCTTTGGCCGAGAAATGGGCAGCCGAGGAGAGGTGATGGCAGAGAATTTTGTGGTTGAGCAAGTCAAAGGCTGCGCAGAGGTCAAGTAGGAGGAGCATGGCCATGCTGCCATTGCTTTTGATTTCATCCATCTGGATTTTTAGGTCCAGTAGGGTGGATTCCGTACCGTGACCAGGGTCGGAAGCCTGATTGGCAGAGGCAGAGGAGATTGTGGATTTCCAGATAGTTTGGGATTTGCAGATAGGCAGCTCTGTCGAGTATTTTGAGGAGGAAGGGTACGGTCATGATCGGGCGGTAGTTGTTGGGAATGTTGGCGTCTAGAGTAGGCTTCTTGAGAAGGGAGAGTACCCAGGCTTCTTTTAGATTCTTTAGGACGTTGCCAGTGGAGAAGGAGTTACTGATTAGCGCCTGTTAAAATGTGTTTATTCAGGTAAGCCTCAACTTCCTCCATTTTTGTTTCATTCACTCACTCCATCTTGCAAAATCTCTTATTTAGAGCTGAAAAGAATGTTTGCTGCATAGAAGTGCTGAGCCACAGAAATATTGTTTCAAAGAAATGAGCTCATTGTTTATACAGCCTTAGATCTTGCATACACAGGACCAAGTGCAATAAGATATTCTTGTCTGCTGCTGATAATTGCGTGGGTCTCACAAATTAACATACTAATCATAAGAATAATTTATGATACATGAGATTTTCTGTTCTGGTTGTACCAGGAAAGGGTTATCCTAAAGAAACTGTAAAACATTATGCTGCACAGTAACCCTCGGTTTTGAAAACAAAAGATTACATTGGTAGGAATTTCTCCTTTCAGTGAGAGCAGTCTGTTGTCTTGTAAGTTGCTTAGAGAAGGGAAAAGATCCTGTTGTAGGATCGTTATCAGAGTGACATCTGGTGGCTACAGATAGAAACAATTCTCTGTACACAATACGCCCCAACATTTGAGCCTTTTTCTATCCGATTGCCAGATCCAAATACGAAGAACCCCTCTTGTACGAGTCCGTAGAAATTACATGAATTCATGAATACAACTGATTTGTGAATATAGCAACATAACTAATCTGAGTGGTGATACTCACCCTACTTGATGTTTACGGGAATAAGGCAACTCCGATTTTCTGTCCTGAAGAAGTTGCAAGATCCAAGGGGCCATGAATGGGGATGTCCCAAAAAGACAAACGAAACACGTGTAGACATAAGTCTGTGTGATTAAGATCACGCAGGCAGTACCATCACAGAATTTGATAGGGGACTTTTGTTGATCACCGTGTAAACAAGTAACCGGAGGCCATCCGGGAAGGTGGCCAGGAGACAATAAGACTTATGTGTTGTGATAACAAAGTAGGAAGTTGGAAGAGTGGTAGGAGTGAATCAGTATGAATGCGTGATGCAGATATTTGTTTTTGATAAAATGTTTGATTTTATATTTTATGAAATTTTGATATGAGAATAAAGGTTTTTAGAAATCAACAAATGGTACATTTATTGATATTGATAAATAAATAAATGTTGTGATTAGCTATTCCCTGTTCTGTTGGTCCAATATCAGATTTATTGTTGTCTTGTAAGGTCAGAAAGCTAGAATGTACAAGCATGAAATCACTGACAAAGGTATGTTTTCACAGAAAACCCTATACGTAGCATGGAACCTTAAACTATCTATGACGTCGCACTTGCAGCAGAATTCATGTAAACTCGGGTGCATAAAAGATGCGATTTCCTCTCTGTAAATTGCTCACTTCTACACAGATATCGTTGTACGGAATCTGGGTCCGCTTGAAGCGAATAAACTCCGTTTATACTCATCTCCGCATTTATTGGTCTCCTCTTGTTTGCAGATCAGTTACCAGATTTTGGTTTTACAATTGACACCCAACGTAGGGCTTTTTGAGGATGATCCATCGTATTTCGAGGACACAGTCACCGAGCATTGGTACCACTGAGTATCAGGGATCCCTGCCAAATCTGAGACAGTTTTTCACAGCTGCTACTAGTGATCCACATCGGCCTCTCCACCCAGCGATCACCCAGACGAGGGTTCCGGACCGTAGCTGTGCAGCTACGTTTCATCCTTTTGAAGACCACCAGTCACAGATTTCGTTTGATGGGGGATGATTGTCTTGATTGAAATCAGGCGAGTTGGTTGTACAAAAATATTTTGCAAAATATTTTCCCAGGTGAGATACCATTTTGTGTAAAAATACCTAGGTTCAGTAAAATGTGCACTTGTTGGGCAATGCTGAAAGGGGCAAGCTCTTCAGCGCGATCCTTTATGACGGTAGCCGGACAAATGTCTCCTTTAGATTTTAAGGGTTTCAGTCCTTTTATAATCTTGGTGGTTTCAGTGGTTTTGCCCTAGGTGAATTCAAACCTGGGAATGGAGGGCGGGGTGGGGTGGGGTGGCGTTTTCAACGCTGGTCATGGGGCTGGTCAGTTGTTCTGAGTTTTTTTTTTGCAGTGATTTTATTCTGAAGGAGGGAGATTTTGTCTAGGAGAGCGTTTTGGATATTTTTGCAAAAGCCGATATCTTTGGTAGAGTTATCAGGTGGGGGAGCTGGTGTTTCGAGCGCTCTTAAGATAGCAAACAACTCCCTTGTGCCAGAGCTTGCTTTTTCAATTCTTCTGTTAAAGTGTTGCTTTTGGTTAGCAGAATGGCTTGTTTGTACTTTTTGGAGAGGGCTGTGAAGTGCTGTTAGTTCTTGTCTGGAGGTATTTTTATCCAAGCAGTCTCTGCTGCTCTTTTTGAGAAGCGTAGGGTTTTGAGAATGGGGGTATACGAAGAATGATGATGGGTGCTTGGTTTAGGTTTACGGATGCTCAGGGGTGCTGCTTTGTGGAGGGTTTTGCTGTATAGTTTGACCATGGTGGTGGGGTCACTGTTTACGTGGAAGTGAGCTATTAGAGGTAGCAACAGGGGGAAGAGGTAAGCTGGAGATATATTCCGTGCGTTTATCGAGAGGGAGGCCGGTGATGGTTGGACTGAGACCTCTGAGTGAGCTGTCTCAGTGATATCAAAGATGATAACATGTGGTCTGACCAGGGGCATAGAACGTTGAATAGAATGTTGGTGTTGCAGTTGATGTCTGCTATCCAATCTAATGTGTGACCCTTACCGTAGATGGGTGTTAAGATCCGGTGGGAGAAGCCTAGGGATTCACAGGACCAAAATTCACAAAGAGTTGAGATGTCTTCCGATAGTCCTTTCTGCGTGCCACATAAAAATTCAAGACACGAGCAATGTCCAGAGAATGCAACGTCCTTTCCGCCGGCGTAGAAGGATTTATGATGAAGACTTGCAAAACCAAAGGCTCGTTGAGATGGAATTCCGAAGGACCCTTCGGCTTAAAGGTGGGGTGGATTCGCGACACCAACCTCATAGCTTGGAAAGTCAAGTACAATTGCTTGCTAGAGTGCCTGGATCTCCCCGAACCGCCAGGCCGAGATGATGGCCACCAAGAAAGCCATCTTCCACGAGAGAAACTTCAAAAGGACTTGATGCATTGGTTCAAACAGGGCCCCCATGAGCTTAATCAAAACGATGTGGAGCTCCCAAGCTGGAACAGGAACCTTCACTTGTGGAAAAGTTCTGAAGTGGCCACGGGGATGGAAAAACTGGAGCCCAGGGTAACTGGAGATGGCAGCCAAATGCACCTTGATCGACGTGTGAGCCAGGCCCGACCTTAGCCAGGGAAAGCAGATACAGCAGGAGCTGCAGAGATGTGACTCATGGCGGCTTAATCCTACGAGCCCTGAACTACACTGAGGAGCGTTTCTATTTGGGGCTGTAGCATGACAACGTAGAGGAAGAACTAGCCTTGGTCAGGATGTTCCTGCATTCGAACAGCAGGGAATAGTGACCAAACACTAGGGCTGCAGGAGGCAGGCCATGAGGTTCAGCGGCGCTGGGTCGTGGTGCAGTATTCCGTTTTCTATGGAGAGATCAGGAAGTGGGGGCAGCTGGATGAACAGAGCCACCGAAAGACGGAGCAGGTTAGGGTACCAGGTCTGCCATGGCCACGCCAGAGCTAGAACATGGTGGTGGTGTTATCCGGTAAAATCCTCACCACCTTCCCCCGCATTTGAAACAGGAATTATTTGAGGGACCAGAAGACTGCCTGGAGTTCCAGGACTTTGATGTGACGGTTCTCCTCCACCAGGAGCCAGAGGCCTCCGGTGTGCGACTGTCAGTTGTGGATGTAAGGAAGGCATGGTATCAAAGTAAGACAGACACAAGCAATCACAGTTCAAGGTTGTTTATCGAACTTGATCAGGGGTGTGAAAAACGCCTATCCAAATCTAAGATGGGAGCAAGCTACAACAAAAAATATTAGAAAACGCTGTCCTAGTCGCGTCGTCAAAATAAAGATGGCCTATACTAAAAAATAACTATTGCCAAACCATACTAATATGTTACAAAATAGTGTGGGATAATATTCACAAAAAGAAAGAAGTGTTTACAAAATGATAAGTCAGGATCTCTAGGCCGTTGGCCTCCCTTCCCCACGATTTTAGCAAGGGACAAGGCAGGTCACTCAAGCACAGCAGACGCATGGGCTCCTTCGGCACTAGGTCACAGTGCCTTTTACCAATATCAGGGCCTTCTGTACCAAAGTCTTTCGTAGAAAAAGTCTCTTGCTTCAGAGGGCTTGATGCACCAAAACAACAAAGAAAATGTCCTTTTCAAATATTCAGTCGGGCGCTTTGATCATCGCCTTTCCAATTAGCCTCCCTCAGTCGGGTTCCGACCAACTTTAATTTGCAGGCATCCCTCAGTCGGTTCACATTTGCCACCATAATAGCTTCACAGGTGAGTTTTACTTTTCACCCCATACAACCCTCTTCCGGGATCACGCCCATTACAGTTCATAGGAAATCAAGTCTTTTGAATGTGCACAGGATTTAACTTAATCTGCAGCAGGACAACTTTGATTTCACTGTTCAATATTAACAAGCTCTGAGGTACCAAACAGACCTCGAGTGAGCACCCATGTGGCGCCGGATCACTCTGTATCTAGTACCTCGTCTGGTTTCATAAAGTTTAATCGCACACAAGTTCTTTGTTCATACAATGTTGCTGCTTGCAATCTTCAGCATAACACAGTCCGGTCTGCTATCAGTTTCTGCTTCTGCCAGCTAACCAGCTGTGCTGAACTCTTTGATGATGATTTGTTGTCAGAATCAAGGACAGTACATAGTGGCAATCGCTTCTCCCCGCCTTGACTAACAAAGCAGGAGGGCCACGTGTATCTTTGACACAAACTACACTGTTCATAAACTGTAATTCCTGGTCTTTTGTTTCTTTTCCTTGAGGCTTCTTGAAGGTTGTGATCCTTTTGTGAAAAGGGCATGGGTAATTCCCTCATTGTCGTCCTCTCTGGTCTCACCGCCTTTCTCCTCGGTTTAAACTGCCATCCCAGATAGCTGCTTCCTCGTGCATTTAGCCCTGCTCAGAGTGTACTTTCACGCTCCGCCTTTTATCCGTGTGGGGAAGTGTGATGGAAGTCAGGTGTGTGCAATGATCAGCAATTGCCTGACTCTGCCTGGTCCTTGCGTTGGGACATGTCCGGTATACGGCTCTGGTGTAAGTCCATTGTTGCGCACAATTAACTGTCTGTGAGAAAGAGTTTGTGTCGGGAAAGATTGGGGGGCAGGGTGGGTTTAAGTTCCTAATTATCCTACCTGGTAGGATGGGGAAAAGGTGTCATAAGGAAGGTGATACTGCGTCTCACCCTTCGGTGTTACATATCTACTCCCCGAAGATCCGCCACGCCCCATCCAGGTGATCCTCACGCACTGGTCCAGCCCCACGAACTGAATCCAATAGCAATGGTTGTATCCTGGCCATCTAGATGAGATTCCTGGGGAATAGCGGGTGAGACACCTTCACGTTTCTCACAGGGCCCCCACCCTTCCCAAGAGACATCTGTGGTGACAGTGGCCTGGTACTGCAGGGCCTGGAAAAGCACTCCTTGCATCAGATATGCACTCCCACCATCATAGAGCTTGTCAAAAATCCTGGTTGAGGGTGATCTTGTCAGTAAAGAGCCCATGACCTATAACCCGAGTGCGTCCAGGAACTCTTGAAGAGGTCTCATCTGGAGCCTACAAAAGAGAACAAGGTATATGCAGGAGGACATCATGCGCCAACAGCGACTGGATGACTTGCACGGTCGTGTAGTGCGCCGAGGACAGGCGCTGCACCTTCCCCAGAATGGCCAACGCCCTCTCCTCCAAGGGCGTTGCTAGCCATACGACCAGGTTGAGATGGGTGCCCAGGAACAGTGTTCTGCGATGGCTCCACACAGTACTTCAGAGCTCAGATTCTCTATTTATCCGTCATGAGGCGAATTGTGTCCGCAGTGTCATGATTGCCAGCGCTTGAGAGCGAGAGCGGATTAGACAGTCATCCAGATAAGGGTAAACGTGGATGCCATTGAGGTGAAGACGCTCGGCCACCCGAGACAAGCACTTCATGAATATCCTTGTTGCTGACTTGAGGCAGAAGGGCAGGGCCTTGAACTGATAGTGTCATCCCTGGACCACAAACTGCAGGAACTTTCGATGGTTTGGATGAATGTGAAAAAGGCATCCCCCAGGTCCAAAGTCACCAGGAAATCCCCTTCCTCTAGATGGACGAGCATGTGCTGCAATGGGACCAACCATGAACTTCTTGAACTGAAAATACTCGAGTCCCTTAAGTCTAGGATTGACTGCCACCCTCCTGACTTTCTCTGTACCAGAAAGTATCTGGAGTACACTCCAGAGCTGAGGGACGGGCTATATTGCTGCCTTTCTTAGCATGGCCTGAACCTCCTGCAGCAGTTGGGCCATGTGTAGTTCTTGATGCAAGTAATGCAAGTACACCTGTGTTGAAATTCCACGGTGTGCTACGATGAAGAATATCCAGCACCCATTTGTCTGTGGTGATGTTCTTCCAATTGACGACAAAGCTCGCTAGCCGGCCTCACACTGGGGTTCGAAAGTCGGCCCCGGATCCACAGCCGGTTCAGGCCTGCTTGGGTGCCTGCATCCTGGCCTGTGGGCGAGGACGACGCGGTACTCTACAGTCAAAGGCTTGGGAACATCCCCTGTAGGCTTCCTGGGCGGTAGAGAGGAAGGCTGGCCATAGGTGCAGAGTGGAGGACCTGCCCAACTTCCCTCATGAGGACCGAAAGGACGATGAGGCTCTCTGTCTTAGTGCCCCAAGAGAACGTGTCGTCTCCGTGTCAGTCTTAATCTATTAGAATGTTTCACCCACAGCCTTTCCCAAAAAAATGGTCTCCATCGAAAGGCATGTCCACCACCTTGTACTGCACGACCGTCCTGAAGTCTGTAGCCTTCAGCCAACCTTGGTGCCGAAGGGCCACCCTGCTGTCCATGTGGCAAAAGTAGAGTCGTCAATATCCACCGCCACTGTGATGGCATGTTCAGAGGCCAACTCGGCCCCCTGGAACAGGGCCAGGGCATCGGCCTTCTTGTCGTCTGGCCGGAAGTCCAGGATTGGGCCTAGCTTATACCAGAGCTCCCGGTCATACCAGGATAGGATACCCAGGGCGTAAGCGGCCTGGACGGTGGAAAAAGCGGTGTAAATTATGCGTTTTCCTATAGCATCAAGCTTCTTCCCAGCCTGGTGTAGAGAAACCATGGACAAGGATGATGGGTTTGCTGAGTGCTTCCTGGCGGCGGCCAACACCACAGAGTATGGAGAAGGCTGTAATCTCATGCTCCTGTGGGGGGAGTCTGGGACCCTATTCTTCTTTTCCAGCCTGTCCTTCTTGGGGGGTGCGTTGTTTGGCAGCGTCATCAGGGCCAAACCTTCCTCCCAAACATCGTCCAGAAGAGGGATGGGCATGACGGTCTTCCGTGAAGATTCCCGGTGTTGAAAAAGCAACCCCTTCTTCTCCACTGGGACTAGATTGAAGCGAGCGGAGGCCCTCAAAATCATGCCATGAAAGGAGCCCACCTCACCCGGGAGCGACGCCCGGACGGGCTCATCAACGCCTAGCGGTACCCCATCAGCTGGTACATTGCCTTCATACTTGTCCATATGTGTTGCCCCTGTGTCTGTGTCCGTCAACAGAGTATACTTCTTGCAGGATGAAGCAGTGGTTGACAAAGATGAGTTCTTGGATGACGAAGTCGACGGGGCCCTGGGCCTCTCAGTCGCACCCTTGTCCTTCAAAGAGGATCTGAGCTTCAAAGGGGACAGCGACTTCCTCGCGGAAGCAACCCCCACCCGCCAAACTCCCGAACACGCAGGCTCACCATGGACAGAGATGGAGACAGGTCCTTCCCGAACTGGGTCCGGCGACCGCAGCGACAATGGTGGGATCTGTCGCATGGTGTTTAACCTTCTTATGGATCCTCTGCAAAGGGGCATCCTCAAAGGATCTCAACCTCTTTTCAAAGGGAGCCCGTTCATGGAACTTGCCTGTCCTGTACGAGGCATGACAGTGCCCGAGGCCAACTCAGAGGCCTTTCCCAACTTGAGCAATGCTGCAAACCGGCGGTAATGATTCTACACAGCAAATCTCGCATCCCTCCTCACCATGGTCCGGATGAAGGCAATATAGGCAATACAGGCCCTTGGTGGCTATCCTTAGAGTAGACGTTCGGTGGTCCACATACACAAGAAACTACTCTCCTCCACGGATACTGTCGAGTTGCGAAGTAAGCCCCGCTGCCATTAGTCAATCAACGATGGAAAAAAGTCAGAAAAAAACCCAATAAACTTTATCCGGAAAAACTTGAAAAGTCCAAATATTTGAAAAGCAAGATGAGAGGACTCCCAACACTGAAATGCGCGGTAAACATATGAAAATGGCCACCAGGGCTGGAGCTTAGGGAGACGACCGGCATTTGATGGGGGCAGTATGACACAAAGGACAGTGATTGGTTATAGCAGAGAAGAACAAGTTACCCTTACCTGGTAACATTCTTTCGATCCGATGGTCCGACGACGTATTCCATATCTATGACAGTAATCACCATCGTTGTGCTGCTTCGGAAAATCTTTCGGCGTCTGCGTCCCGCGTCTATGACGTCGATACGCTGTCCTCGAGGGCCTCCGTCGAGCTGACGTCACTGGATGTTATAAGTAGGACGCACGCCGCCTGTAGCCTCAGTTGTAGTTTTTTCCCAGAACGTATGGCACCAATATTCTGCCAGTATGACCACAGAAAGCCTTGCGGAAACGTAAGCTGCAATCGCATAAGAAATTCTGAAGCGGGGAAGGCAGGGATGGAGCGATATTGAATACGTCGTCGGACCATCCCATCAAAAGAACATTACCAGGTAAGAGAGTACCTTGTTCTTTGAGGGGATTGGGTCCTCCGACGTATTCCATATCTATAAAAGAGTCCCAAAGCAGTACCAACGTAAGGAGGTGGGAAAAGAATTTAGAATATACAAATTTAGAATGCCCAATCAAATTGCAGAGTAAAGGTTCGCCTTGCCAAAGGCCAGATCCTGCCCATGGGAAGAATCTAGGGAGTAGTGACGTACAAAAGCATGGACCGAAGCCCAAGTGGCTGCTTCACAGATGTTACGAATAGGAACACCCCTCTGCAGAGCAGTAGACAGCCATGCCCCTAGTCGAATGGGCCGGTAAGCCTACCAGAGGGTCCTTACCCGCCAGGCGGTAACAATCAGAAATTGCCAAGATAATCCATCTAGACAAAGTCTACTTAGTCACAGCTTGTCCCAAACGCCTTCCAGCGTAACCAATAAAGAGCCGATTGTCCACTCTGACCCGGGACATGCGTGAAATGTAGAAACTTAAAGCTCTCCTAGGATCCAGCCTATGGAGCCTCTCCTCTTCCTTACCAGGATGCGGAGGAGGATAAAATGCCGGAAGAATAACCTTCTGGCTTAAATGAAATTCCGACACCACCTTCGGAAGAAAGGAAGGACGAACTCGAAGGACAACCCTGTCCTTATGAAACACAGTGAAGGGTGGCTTAACAGAAAGTGCCTGCAACTAAGTGACCTCAACTAAAAACACAGTTTTATGGGTTAACAGTCTCAAAGGACAAGAATGTAAAGGCTCAAATGGAGCACCCATCAGAAACTTGAGAACAAGGTTCAAATCCCAACAGGGCCCCTCGAAAGGTGACGGAGGGAACACATTAGTGAGCCCTTTTAGAAACTGGAAAATTAACAGAATTTTAAAATAAGAACACTCCTCAGACGAGCACTTAAATATGGACAGCGCCGCCAGGTAACTTTTACTGGTACCCACTTGCAAGCCCCTGTGGGCTAAAGAAAGCAAAAAAGACAGAACCACGGAAACGTCACATGAAAAAGGATCCACATTCTTAACCCTGCACCAGTCGCAGAACTTTCTCCAAAGGCAACGGTACAGGGACTTTGTTGCCAGCCGTCTGGCCGAAAGCAACACCTCCATCACTTCTTCAGGGAGGTCCCAATCCTTATACCTCAACCTTTCAGAAGCCAAGCGTGAAGGTTGAGGGATCGGACCTCTGGATGGAGAACCTGAGCCCCTTCCCGTGAAAGCATATCGTCTGGGTAGGGAAGACGACGTGGAGGGCAGATGGACAAGTCGAGAAGGTCCGTGTACCACGTCCTCCGAGCCCATGCCGGAGCAATGAGGATCATCCGGGAACCGAACCTCCGTAAACTCTGCGGGATGACAGGGACTGGAGGAAACGCATACAGCAGTGGGAAGGACCACTCCACCACAAACGCGTCTCCTAAGGCTCCTCTTGGAGGAAATTCCCGCGAGCAGAACCTTTCGCACTTCCGGTTGACACTGGAGGCGAATAGATCCACTTGAGGGGTCCCCCAAAGGGCGAAGATCTCCAGGAGAATCTCCTGAGCCAACTCCCACTCGTGAGAGATCGCGCTCTGCCTGCTCAGAGCGTCCGCCGTCTCATTTTCGTCTCTGGCCAGATAAACTGCCAAGATCGAAATTTCCTGCTGGATGGCTCACAACCAGAGCTGCATCGCCTCCCTGCACAGAGAAGTGACCCTGCCCCCCCCCCCCCTTTTTATTGAGGTAGTGCATGGCCACCGTGTTGTCCGTCAGAATCAGGACATTCTTTCCTCGCACAGTCGGCAGAAAAGCCTTCAGGGCAAGCCTGACGGCCCTCAGCTCCAACAGATTAATATGGAGTCTGGACTCGGACGGAGACCAACGACCGCCGACTGTCAGCTCGTTGGCATGAGCTCCCCATCCCGTGAGGGACGCGTCTGTCACGATCATCACCACCGGCCAGGGTAGCCAAAACAGGGCCCCCCTCATCAGATTGCCTTCGACGACCCACCACAGAAGGTCCTGGGTGACCGAGGGCGGCACCTGAACGGGGTCCGACATCCTGCCAGAGGACTGTGACCCACTGGAGCTTGAGACCCCATTGCAGAGATCTCATCCGGAACCTGGCCTCCGGCACCAGAAGAATGCAGGATGCCATAAGGCCGAGCAACCTTAAGAACTCGAATGCTGGGAGACTCTGGGCATGCTGAAACTTATGCGCCATCTGCTGAATGTGGTGAGCCCTCACCTGAGGAGGAAAACACTGCCCCAGTGACGTGTCGAGCACTGCTCCGATGTACTGGAGCTGCTGAGTTGGCGTCATGTGGGACTTCATTAAGTTGAGGGAGAAGCCCAGCTTGTGAAGGGAGTGGCAGGTGACGGACAGATGATCCAGGACTTGCTTGGGAGAGCACACCCTGATCAACCAATCGTCCAGGTAGGGGTAGACGCGAATCCCCCCCTTTCCTGAGAGACGCTGCCAACACCACCATGAGCTTGGTAAAGACCCTCGGGCTGAGGTCAATCCGAACAGCAGGACCCGAAACTGAAAGTGCGAGTCACCAACCGCGAACCTCAGGTACTTCTTGTGCTTGGGATGGATCTGCACATGAAAATAAGCGTCCTTGAGGTCGAGAGACACCAACCAGTCCTGAAGTTGAAGGGCCTGGAGGACTTGAGAAAGAGTAACCATCTTGAACTTGTCCTTCCTTAAGAGCTTGTTCAAACCGCGCAAGTCCATGATGGGTCTCAATCCCCCGTCTTTCTTTGAAATCAAAAAATAAGGTGCGTGACAGGCACTTATGGGTGATGACCAGGGTTCTTAGCTTGATTCTGTCGCGGATCGGGAGCCAGTGGACTTCTTTGCTGGCCGTGGATATGCGAGCCTTGCGCGGGAGGTTAAGGGCACATCTTAGTGCATTATTTTGCAGGATCTGGAGCCTGTTCCAAGTTTTTTGGGGTAGTGCCTAGGTAGAGTGTGTTGCAATAGTCTAATTTAGACAATATCAATGCTCTTGATAAGGTGAGGCAACTAGAGGGGGAGAGAAAAGGCCTACAGGCATTGATCAATTTATTGGTGTAGGTGGTGGCTGAGATGGTGGAGTTTATTTGTTTTTTTAGTGACAAGGTGGAGTCGAGGTACACACCTAGTGTTTTGACCTCTTAGGAGACTTTTATGATGTTGCCGTCAATGGTAAAGGATTGATACCTTTGGTCTAGTTTGTTGAGGGGAGCCTACGATAAGCAGTTCTGTCTTATCGTCGTTGAGGCAAAGACAGTGTGTGGCCATCCAGGCTTGGATTTCTAAGTAGATTTCATCAAGCTTTGCAACATCCTCTTCATAGCTGCCAGTGAGAGTGATGAGGACCTGGGTGTTGTCTGCATAATTAGTGTAGCTGACACCCAGATCGTCAAGACGGTCAAAGAGGAGCTTCGTGAAGATATTGTAAAGTGTGGGGGAAATGCAGGAGCCTTGGGGCACTCCACATGTGATTGGGATAGGGTCCGCAGCTGCGGTGGGGGGGGCGAAGACCCTAGTCGATCTGTCAGACAAAAATGACTGGATCCACTTAGTAGCATTCTGAGAGAATGCAGCAGCCGAGGAGAGGTGTTGAGTGAGGATCTGGTGGTCAACCAGATCGAAGGCAGCAGATAGATCCAACAAGAGCAAAATGGCCAGTTTGCCCTTATCTTTGGCATCATCCATTAGGATTTTTAGATCCAAGAAGACAGTTTCAGTCCCGTGCCTTGGTCTAAAGCCGGATTGTTGCAGGCCTAGGAGGTTGTCGTCTTCCAAATGATGATGTATTTGGAGGTAGGCTACCCTGTCTAAGATTTTGAGGAGAAATCTGACTGTGGTGATGGGCCTGTAATTTGTGGGGACGTTGGGGTCTAGGTTGGGTATTTTGAGCAGGGGTAGGACCCACGCTTCTTTAAGGTTATTGGGGACCACTGAGTTTTTGAAGGAAGCATTGATCATGGAGGTGATGAGAGGGGGCTAACTCATTAGCCCAGTCTTTGATGACAGAGGCGGGACAAATGTCACCTTTGCAGTTGGATGGTTTGAGACTGGCGATTATCTGGATTACTTCCTCTTCTGTGACTGGTGAGAAGTAGAAGGAAGGGCAATTGGGGTGGGGTGGTTTATTATGCTGATGGGATTCTGTTTGGAGGCAAGGTTGGCTTTTTTTGCTTCTATCTTAGTTTGTAGGAGGGCAATTTTATTAGCAAGGGCCAGCTGGATATTATTGCAGCAGGCCTCGTCTTTAATGCATTCCTCTGAAGGAGGCAGTGGTGATTCGAGTTCACTTAGTATAGAGAATAGTTCTTTAGTGCCAGATTTGGCATTTGGTATTCTCATGTTATAGATCTATTTTTTGTAGAAGGATGAGAACAGGTGCACACCTCTTGTTCATCGAGAGCTTTTAAATATTTCAAAGAATGTTTTAATTTGGTTTTAGGTGCGGGGGAGGAACTGGGGCCATGGCACAAAGCCCCTACACTGGAAAAAAAGAAAGAAGAAGATTCAGCCTAGGAATCCTCCCGTCCCCTGCACGCTTTCTAATGTGTGGAGATAATCCACTACTGAAGTTTATGAATCCTTAGTGAATTGTGGGTACAGTAGTTATAACAAAGAAAATAAAAGGAGATGTCAATAGACAAATTTGACCACAAAGAGGAGTTTATATCTCAAATAATGTTTTTCAATATTTACACAAATAATTATTTACAGAACAATAAAGCACAAATAGTATCAATGGATCTCAACAGATTACAAAAAAACAGAGAGTAAGGTCCAATTCGATTTGCGACGCGTTTCGAGGTTTCTTTCCTCTTCTTCAAATGGCCAGAATTGGATACTTAAAGTAAAGAAGAGAACAGTTCGTTCAGATACTTGATCAATAATTGCAAAGTAGAGTATATGTATACTGGACACATCTTATTTAAAATCAGTTAGAGAACTAGTGTCAAACAAAAGTTCATCCTGTATAGAAATGCAATATCCTCATATTCACATAAAGGCATATTTTAGTATGTACAAAGATGCCACGTTCTTAAGTGCTTGAGGTATCGGGGCAGTCAACACTATGTCGGTCTGAAAAAAAGGGGGGGAAACTCTTTACACATGTCGGAAATTCGGAGTGGGGAATGAAAATGTGTATGCCATCAACTAGCAGGTATAGTAGAAGGGTCCTAAAAAGGTCAGAAATAGTTACCAGTATAGCCGAAATCACAAGGTGCAAAAGAAAGCACAGAGTAAGCATTACTCAGTGTGTGTCAACGTATGTACGCAATCTAAAGGAAAAAACAGTTTAAATGTCGGGGAGTGCCTATCCAAATAAACAGATAAAATTCCCACATAGAAACTAAGTTAACGTACCTAGTGTGTGTTCCAAAATAAGTTAGGTAGACTGGTAATGAGCCACAAATATATGACGAAGATCAATAGGATTAATTTCAAGCCTACAGGAGGCGGCAGCTCGTGAGTCTCCAGCCTACGGGCTTCAGCTAATAGAAACACATAATATAAATTTAATGGTGGGTAATATCTCATTGTGAAAAAGCTCGCAATATCATTCATGTAAGACGGAACGCTTAAGTTAAGTACCTTGTCAGAGTGCAGAGTGCCGTAGAAGGGCAGGAAATGAGCAATGTGAGCAAAATGGTCGTGCTCGCGATTAATCAGGAGCATGCAGACGCGCCAGATAGCTGGTTTTCTAATGGCTACAAAGTAAAAAGGAAGTGAATTACAATTCGTGCGGTTTCTGTTCAATAATCTCCTATCTAGGGGAGAGGATAATGGACAGGTGCTAACCTGAAGTGCGTGGGGGACTGTTCTTCACAGGGTCTGCATACGTCTTGGCGACCGCTCCACGGATCCGTGTCTTTCCACTGAAACTATGGAAACGGCATGGCTGCGTGTGGTCGAAGTGAAATTAAGTAACTAAGATCGAGGTAGAGAAAGGACTACCCGTGGCCGATAAGAGATCGGCCATTTTAGAATGGTGAATATGAAGGGAAACCTATTGGTATGGAGAGGGAAATATGTCTTTCAGGGTACTCGGCACTCTGTCGGTCTACTAACATCATTATAATTCATTGAGGATATTTTACCTATCCCTGTCTTATTACATGCAGATTATACTCACCATTGGGTTCCACTATTAGAATCGGATACACATTGCCTTTAATATATGTTTCCTACTCAAATATTACATTTGAGTAATTTTCCCTATTTTTACTCAAACATTGTTATCCCCCCTTTTTTACCACTTCTTTATTTCGATGCTCAAGATAGTAACTTCATTACTGTATTCCTTATTTCCCTCTCCCGCTCCTTTAGTAAATTGCTCTACTTATTGTTCTAATGACTTGTTTCATGTTGTAATTATGCTTCTCTCTTTTTTGTATCAGCTGTTAAATATGTAAAGAGCTTTGGCTGAAAGTGCTATATAAATGCAATAAACAAACATAATAGTTGCCAAATTGATCTATTGTTTTTGCTACATAATGTAGCAAACATACGCTGCCAACTGAAGGTAGTGAGGCTATTCCTCCGTCTTATGAGCCAGTTTCTGTATTCATTCATAATTCTCCGCATCCTGGCTTCGACCTCCACCCATCACACCCCCAGAATGTATAACTTTTTTAGAATGTAACCATGCATGGGTTGCTTAGCATTCCTAAAACTATATCATAGATGAACAAGTTACTTCTTACCTTGTAACGTTCTTTCGACGGGATGTTCCTCCGACGTATTCCTCATCTTTGATAATACGTTTCCAGCTTGCTGGCCTCGTAAATTTTTTCAGTAGAGGGCGCTGCGCGTCGACGTCCGCCGAGTCGATGTCCCTCGACGGCCACCGTATCGGCGCCGACGTCACCATGCCCATAAATAGCCATGCGCTGCGTCCGTTGCTCAGTTCCGTTTTGTAGCATAAGAAAAGTCATGCCTGAATTGGATATTGACCTTGAAGGAGCGTAAGCTGCAACCAGAAGGGAAGTATTACTGCGGGGATGGATGGGAAGGGCGATAAGGAATACGTCGGAGGAACATCCCGTCGAAAGAACGTTACAAGGTAAGAAGTAACTTGTTCTTCGAAGGGACTGTGTCCTCTGACGTATTCCTTATCTTTGATAGACTCCCATAGCAGTGACATGTAATTGGAGGTGGGAGTAAGAATGTTATGTATCCCTTTAGGGATGGACCGAATGTAATACGGCCTTGCCAAATCTGGTCTCTTGACTAGTGGAGGACTCCAGGTTGTAAAATTTTGTGACTGTATGTGCGGACGACCATGTGGCAGCCGCACATATGTCTCGGAGCGGTACCCCTCTTTGGAGAGCCAAAGAGGCTGCGATACCCCTGGTTGAATGAGCCCTAAGATTTTGGGGTGGCTCTTTCCCTGCCAGTTTGTAACATTCCAGAATGGCCAAAATAATCCACCTGGAAATGGTTTGTTTTGTTATGGGTAATCCCAACTTGTGACCCTAGTATCCTACAAACAGTTGGTCTGCTTGCCTGATCCTAGCCATTCTGCTGATGTAAAAGCTGAGAGCTTGCCTTGGTTCCAGCCTATGTAGCCTTTCTTCCTCTTTCCCCGGATGGGGAGGAGGGTAGAACGAAGGTAAGGTAATTTTCAGAGTAATATGAAATTCAGAAACCACCTTTGAGAGGAAATTAGGCTTCACCTGTAGGACAACTTTGTCCTTGTGGAAAATCGTATGTGGGGAGAGAGCTTGTAGCTCGCTCACCCCTCCTAGCAGATAGTGCTACCAATAGGACAGTTTTAAGCGTGAGAAATCTCCGCGAACAAGAGTGGAGTGGTTCGAATGGAGTGCCCATTAGGAAATTTAAGACTAAATTTAAGTCCCATAAGGGAACCGGGAATGGTTTTGGAGGATAAATATTAGTTAATCCCTTGAGAAATTGTATCACTAGAGGTAGTTTGAAATACGATGGTTCCTCCATAGTGCGCTTGAAGATAGAAAGCGCTGCGAGATAACCTTTTACAGTGCCAACTTGAAGGCCTGAGTTTGCCAAGTAGAGTAGAAACGATAACACCGTTGGTGTACCACATGAAAAAGGGTCGATATTCTCTTTCCTACACCAGCTGCAAAATTTGTTCCAAAGGCAGCGGTATAAAGACTTTGTTGCTGGCCTTCTGGCCGAAAGCAACACCTCCATGACGGCATCAGGGAGATCCCAATCCTTGTACCTCACCCTTTCAGAAGCCAAGCGTGAAGGTTGAGAGTTCTGGTGTCTGGATGGAGAACCTGACCTCCCTTCTGCGAGAGAAGATTCTCTGAGTGGAAGACGGATTGGAGGGCAGATGGACATATCTAGAAGGTCCAGGTACCACGTTCTCCTGGCCCAGTCCGGGGCAATTACGATCATGGTTTTCCGGAATCTTCTCAACCTCCTGATCATTTGAGGAATAACAGGGACTGGTGGTAATACATAAAGGAGTGGAAACTCCCAATCCACTACGAACACGTCCCCTAGAGCTCCTCTCGGGGGAAATTCCCTTGAACAGAACAGATCGCACTTCCTGTTGGTGCTTGTGGCGAACAGATCCACCTGAGGGGTTTCCCAAAGGGCGAAGATCTCTTGAAGGACTTCCTGAGCTAGCTCCCACTCGTGGGAGACTGTGCTCTGCCTGCTCAGAGCGTCCGCTGTCAAGTTCTTCTCTCCGGCTAGGTGGACTGCCGATAGAGAGATTCCTTCCCGAATTGCCCAAAACCAGAGCTGCATTGCCTCTCTGCACAGTGGCAGTGATCCTACGCCTCCTCTTTTGTTGAGGTAGTGCATGGCCACCGTGTTGTCCGTCATTATCAGGACATTTTTTCCCCTGTACAGATGGCGGGAAAGCTTTCAGCGCTAGTCTGATCGCTCTCAGCTCTAATAGGTTGATGTGTAGTCTGGACTCTGATGGAGACCAACGACCGCTGATGGTCAAGTCGTTGGCATCGGATCCCCACCCCGTGAGCGAGGCGTCTGTGACTACTGTTATCTCTGGCCATGGTTGCCAAAACAGTTCTCCTTTCAAGATGTTCTCTGGATAGGCCCACCATTGAAGGTCGTGGGCTACCTTGTCCGGAATCCGGAGGAGATCTGTCATTCTTCCTGAGTATTGTGACCACTGGGTTCTTAGTGCCCACTGGAGAGATCTCATTCTCAGGCGAGCCTCTGGCACAAGGAAGATGCAGGATGCCATGAGGCCTAGCAATCTCAAAAAGTCAAAGGCTGGGAGATGTTGGGCATTTTGAAACTTGGTGACCATCTGCAGAATATCTTGAGCCCTCACCTCTGGTGGCGAGGCTTTTCCCAGGGAAGTGTCCAGGACCGCTCCGATGAACTGCAGTCTCTGTAATGGTATCATCTATGATTTAAATTGAGGGAGAAGCCCAGTTTGTGAAGGAAGTGGCAGACATAATCTAGCTGGATCTGAGCTTGTTCCGAAGATACAGCTCTGATCAGCCAATCGTCCAGGTAGGGGTAGACGTGGATCCCTTCCCTCCTTAGACTTGCAGCCACTACCAACATTAGCTTGGTGAAGACCCTCGGGGCGGAGGTCAGCCCAAATGGCAGAACTTGAAATTGATAATGAGAGTCGCCAATTGCGAACCTCAGGTATTTCCTGTGTTTGAGATGGATTGGCACATGGAAATAAGCATCCTGAAGGTCAAGAGATACCAGCCAGTCCTGGAGCTGGAGGGCCTGAAGGATCAGAGAGAGTTACCATCTTGAACTTGTCCTTCCTGAGGAACTTGTTAAATTCTCGCAAGTCCAGGATGGGTCTCAGTCCTTCGTCTTTCTTTGGTATGAGAAAGTAGGGGGGAGTACCAGCCCTTGTTCCTGTCCGCCACAGGTACCGGTTCTATGGCACCTTTCTCTAGCAGGTCTATGATCTCCTGCAAGAGGAGCGGATCTGGAACTTTTAGAGAGCTGTGCCCCGGTGGATGACTGAGGGATGTGTAGAAAGGGTAGGCAGTAACCCTGGGCAACTGTCTCCAATGCCCAAGCATCTGACGTTATAGCCTGCCATTCCGTCAGATGGCGAGTTAACCTGCCCCCTACAGGGGTTTTGTGTGGAGAGGCCTCAGAGTGGTTTGGGGGCGGCTGATGCAGATGCCTAGGGTAAAGAGGCACCTGCTGCTGCTGCGGCTTTAGTACTTTTCACCCGTCCACCTCGGGAAGGTCTTCTTTGGCCTCTTTGAGCCGGCTGCCCTCTGCCTTTCCCGAATGTGGAATAGCGAAAGGACTTTCCTCTTCCAGAGGTTCCTGGGGGGGGAAAAGGAGTTTGGCGGATTGCAGCTCCTAACGATTTCGCTGCTGCCTTAGATGTCTGCAACTTTTCCAGACTGTCATCAGCCTTCTTTCCAAATAACGAAGAGCCGTCAAAGGGCATATTCAAAAGTCTGGCCTGTACATCTGGAGCAAAGCCAGACTTTCACTACCACGCATGCCTGCGGATTGTTGTACTTGCCGCCATGGCTCTGCTGATACTGTCAGCGGAACCGATGCCAGTTTGAAGTGATTCGCACAGGGCATCTTTGCCATCTTTAATAATGTTAAGGAAGGCTTCCTTTTCCTCTCCTTCGGGTATGCAGTCAGCCGCTGATGAAGCACACTCCCACAGTGTGCGACTGAACCCGGCGAGCGTACAGGTGGCGTTGATGGACTTCAACGCCATACTACAAGCAGAGAGGACTTTCTTCGCCATAGAATCGTACCTCTTCTCATCTCTATCCTGTGGGACAGTAGGGTAAGCGGTCCTACTGCTAGATGAAGTTGCCGCTTGGACCACCAGGCTCTCTGGAGACGGGTGTTTTGATAAGTATTCAGGGTCAGCAGCCGCTACCCTATACTTGGCTGACAATCTTTTATTGACCGCAGGTATAACTTCAGGAGTTTCCCAATTAGATGTAATTTTCCTTTGTAAGGCTGCATGGAAGGGGACCACAGGATCCTCCTGTGGACCTTTGTCTAATATGTCTGTCAGGTCATCCTGTTGAAAAACAGGCGAAGGGGCAGACCAACCCATAAATTCAATAATTCTTGCCATAAGGGTTCTATAGGGTGTTTCGGCATGTTCCCCTGGGACTGGCTTAACAAATTCCACTTCTGGGAAAGTGTCCAGCCCACTTGCCTCATGTAGTGACTCCTGTAGGTCCTTCAACCTTCTTTCCTCAGAGGTGAAATCCTCTGAAATAGGCAGTGTGGTCCTCTGCAACCCAAATGTTTCCTGGTCAGAATCTTCCCCCCTCTTCATAAATTAAAGATAGTCCAGGGTATTCTGACCTCTGAAATGGTGTAAAACCCATCTCTAAGGCAGAAGGAGCCAAACTCGTCATTATTGGGCGAGAAAACGTCGATGTCGTTGACGCCGATGGGACCGGCTTCGCGCCGAGAACGGCATCGAGAAGACTGGAAGAGGTCTCGTAGAACTCGAGAGGATCGGGATCCTACTGAAGGATGTTGACGCCGGTCTTGGCGTCGTGCCGCAGGCCCTTGGAACCACCGTTGGCTGTGGAATAGCCTTGGTCTTCTCTTTCATCGGTGTCGATGTCGGCGTCGAGTCGATCGACCGATGCGTCGAAGAACCCTTCGACAACGGCGTCGATGGCGCTGATCCATGCGGCGAAGGAATCTTCGACGACGGCGAAGATGGTGCCTTCTTACCCGATGGCTCGTGGCGCTCTCGGGTGGAATGTTTCGCCGGGTGCAGCGACTCGCAGCGTTTTGATTTTTTGGGTTTTTCACTCGGGGTATCACCCTCAGCTGTCTTCGAGGGGGTCGAGGCCGCTTTCTCGAAGACGCTTAACATTTTCTTTCTGAATTCCTCCCACTCAGCCTGAAAGCTACGTTTTGTGGGACAGGAGACCCTTTCTGGGGAAACAGAAGACGAGGAAGGGGATCTTCGACGTCTCTTTTTTGAGTGTCTTGATCTCGACGAATGATGGGAGCTACTTCGAAATCTAGAATGGGAATGTTTGACGGCGAGGAGACTAATGCCTCGACTCAGCCGAAGAAACCTTCGAGGAGGTTTTGACTGACTTACCTCTCTCGAGCTTCCCCTTGTGCTCCTTCAAGGCTTTCGCCGTCATGGACATGCAGTCCTCACACTCCGAACAATGGTGCTCGGCTCCCAAGCACCAGAAGCAGATCCTGTGTGGATCCGTTATCGACATTTTTTTACCGCAGTCTCGACATTTCTTGAAGCCGGATCGCGGCGTCGTCGGTTCCGATGAAGATGCCATTGAGAACGAGTTGGTATTTATTCGAGTAGATATAGAGTGTTATCCTGACTGAACTGAGCAACGACGTTCCGAGGCCCCACGAAGCGCGGAAAAACGGAATTGATCAACGGACGCAGCACGTGGCTATTTATGGGCATGGTGACATCGGCGCCAATACGGTGGCCGTCGAGGGACATAGACTCGGTGGACGTCGACGCGCAGCGCTCTCTACAGAAAAAATTGACGAGGCCAGCAAGCTGGAAACGTATTATCAAAGATAAGGAATACGTCGGAGGACACAATCCCTTCGAAGTGTTTATACACAACTCTCAACAACCATATGTCTGTGGCTAATAGACCCAGTTTCAAATGCCAATAGTTGCAATCGTTCAGCCATTTTATTTACACCAGGCGATTTAAGTAATGGAAATTCAGTCTTTAGGAACCTATAGGCCGCCCTTATTAATATTTCTAGGGGTCCAGCTCAACCTATTACCTGCATGGTTTAAGTCAACCCCACCAGCACCAAACCAACATACATTAAAATTAGAACAACGTAGAGAAAGAACCATCAGTGAATGATCACTATAGTCGGTACCCAGAACCGCCAGAGATTGAACCCTTTCTGCACATGTGTTACTGGCAAAATAATAGTCAAGGGTAGAAGATTTAGTATTCATTCGCTATGTGCATTGGCCAAGTATAACTCCGGGGGCACAACCATTTAACATTATTAGGCCCCACTCCTTTAGGAGGGAGATCCACTTGGCACCCTTAGTATTACCTAGTCTCCTGGACCTAAAACTTGCAGGGGTCACAAACCATAGGCGCAACCAATTTCACTGTCTCTGCAGCTTGCACTGAAATCTCCACCCAGGAGGAGGAAATCATGTCCCTCTATCATTAGCCAAGCCTGCACATATGGAGTCAATACGTTTGTGGATAGCGTCAAGGTTTATCAGGGTCGGTGGGGCATATAGGTCAATCAACAATATTTCCATAGGCTCTCTTGCTCCAACAGCCAAGCCGATCTCAATTGCCAAAACGTTAGTTGTACTGGAAATCATTTTAACATGATATACTGGTAAAGAGGGCTGCCGCGAGTCCCCTTTGTGGCCACAGACTGAAACAAAATGTATCCCTCCATGTGCATCGTTTTGGTCAACCAAGTCTCCTACAGCATGATCACATCACATTCCTGCAGTAGTCTAAAAGAGCTTTGAGGCTCAGAAAATGGCTGTGGACACGTGTTCCAAGATGACACATTCATCAATCAATTTGGATCCATTAGAAGTCTCAGTAGAAATGTTCTAAACCATTTCCACCCCATTGCATCCTCAGGCAATAAGGTGGGAGGCAGTGCAGAGGTGTTTAGTGCTATACCAGAGGCACCTGGAATTGTAGGTATTTGAGTCCTCCATGCCAATTGGGTGGCTGCTAAGGTTTCTGCTTGTTGTTTGAGGCTAACATGGGATGGGATATCCACTCGGTAACCCACATTCTCAATTTCCACCTGATGTGCTCTCACAAGTGTCAAGAGCCGAAACCTCCGAGTAACGCAATGTACCTGCACTAAGTTACCCCACTGTGTTTTAACAGTTTCAACAAAGCTAAAATCTGATGAGGATAGTACGTCTAAGGCAAGTATTCGTTTACAGACATGTATCACATCTGATCTGTTGGTGCATTTATCTGGAAAAGTTGGCCCCTCAACCAAACGTAAATATTTTTGGGTCAAGGCAAACAGGACCAACACCCAATGGAGCATGTACTAAATGTATTAGAGGGGCAGAGCCTGTTTTGTTTGACCAGGCGTAGGTTGAGCTGGGGGTTGGGCAGCTCGCGGGGGGACCGTGGGCTACGGTAAACAGGATAGTAAAGCTGTTGGAGTTGAGGTCAGTTCTCCTCCTGGTACTTGAGGTTCCAATCCGACTGCGTCTCCCCTATGTTTGCCTCCTTTTCCTTGTTGCCTTCTTTTCCTTGTTGCTTTTACCATGGACAAGTGACATGGTGGTAGAGATTAATTGGTCCGTTGTTTGGAGTTTAGGCAACGTTGGCTGGACTGGAGGAGATATTGCCTGTTGGCGGGCTTATGCCCGTTTAGCCAGACGTCTTTCTTTCCTAGATAGCTGGATGCATCAAATACACTATTTCCAGACATACCAGCGATACATGACAGGCTTGGTAGAACCCTTTTGTTCCTCAAGTTAGGGGAATACCCCAGATGGTTCAGGTCTGACACGGTATCACTGGGAGGTGGGTTTTGATAGGCCAGGGAAAAAAGTCTGTCATCCAAAGACAAAACTTGTTTGCTTCCCCACTTGACATATGAGAGAACAGATTTGGAGAGGCTGAAAGGCGTCGATTTGGAGCAGGTCTGGGGGGGAGGTTTTGCAGATTGATTAATAGAGGCTGGTGAAGCATCGTGTTTTGAAACCCGACTCTAGTTTCATGGATGGCTCCGGGTGAACCCTATTACTCCCCATAGCATTCTGTAGCGTATAGCATACCCCCAGTAGCAAATTGTTATCTATGTCGCCATGATCAGATTTTGATTGGTTTAGAGTTTCAATAACCATATTTGTGTTTCGTACACACTGATTTTGCTGGCCACTTTTAACTAAGTGGTAATAGTCAGTGATTTTTCCCCACACCTCTAGGGGGGTATGTATATCCACCGATACGTCTTCTTGTGGGAGCAGGGGGCCTGGCATAGCCAATAGTATTCTTCCGTGATTCTGCTTGTGTAACTACTTTGGAGTACGGTTTCCCAGGTCTCGGTTTTGAGTTAGAGGCTGCTTTGCCAGGCATTTCCCATGGCTCGTAGTTATAAGCCAACCACCAGCAGTATGTAGGGTTTCGTGATATGTTTTTTTTCAAAAGAGAGAAATGTAAATGTAGCTAATTAGGCGCTGAAAAAGGCTGCACAATCAGATGATCAATCCCAAAAGCAAAATGTTAGGCAGAATCATATGCAGTACCCTTAGGGAACACTACATACAATTAAGACTACAAGTGATAGTACAATTTCACCTTTGGTACAAGCCTGTACTACACAGTAAAATGTTAGCGATGGCTGAGCAGTCAGACTTCTCTCAAGAGCAAATGAGCAGTAATAGGGATTACACAAAGGACTACAATTAATGTGACTCAACCAAACACTTACTCAAGGTTTCTGGTTAAAAAATATAAGTACATTTATTTTTAAACCATCTGTTCACAAAACTCTTCACTTCTATTAAATAAAACCACACTCTAAATATACTACACACAATCAATTCCTCTTGTTCAGGTCAATTCAAGGTAAGTACATTAGAATTTGACAGACCGGTGTTTCGAAACAAAGACGTTACCGTGGGTTAATACGCAATCACTTTTTGACAGTAATGACAGTTCTGTCTTACAAAAATAAAGCGCACCCGCAAGAAGAAGTACACCCGAACTCAAACACGTTTAGCACATAGAATTAAAACAAGGGAATAGTATATGAAAATCATAGGCAATACTTTTGTCAAGGCAATTGAATCAGAGGACGTTTTCTAAGAGGCAGATAAAAGTCTATTAGGCATGCGCCAATGTCAAATGGAGCAGGGGCTCTGTTATCGAGAATCACACGGTTAGAATAGTTCACGATTAAAGTTTGCCAGAAGTACTGGATAAGAAAGGACAAGCCTTCGGAAAGGAAAAGGGTTCACCCCGATTCCTCAAGGTCAGACGGAGCGAACAACCAAATGGACACAGTACCTTATTCAGATGAACAAAGCTGGTGCTACGACAGTTGTTCCTGGTAGTTCCTGCAGACTCACGGTTCCTGAAGGTTCAGTCGTAGGGACAAGGACGACGACATCTGGAGCGATCTGCACTATACAGGGATGAAGCCAGCAGCAGCAAAGCAACAATTAATAAAAGGTGCGCTCCTTAAAAACTGGAGAGGGCTCTTCTGATGTCTATCCAGACCACTACAGTTCTGTGCAGCGATTTCGATCCAGAAGAGGATTCTCTGGCTGTTGAAGGTGAGCTGGTTGATCCCACCAGGCTCAAGGGAAGACAACTCTGGACTGGATCTGCGTTTTTGTTGAAGGGTAGATAGCTCAGGACTGCAGCAGGGCTTCACCGGGATCCAGGAGTTGCAGCAGCTGTCTTCTTCTCCGCTTCTCTTCGGTTCTTGTAGTTCCCTTGGCGACTCTGACTTCCAGCCCAAGAGTCCTGCCTTTTATGCCAAAATCCCCCATTCACACAGCCTGGCTGTCAATCGCACAGCAGTGGGGTTGTCTGGCCCGGAAAACCACCTCAGCCAATCGACACAGAGTGTGACTTGGGTCTCCAAGGAGACCCTGTGCAGGAGTTACTAAACCCCTGCCTCACATTCAGCCCAGCTAGACACCCAGATGCCAAAAGGAGGGCTTATGTGCAGAATCCCGCCAAAGGACGGCGAACAAGGAAACCAAACCTGGTTTGGCACGAAAAGCAAACAAGAAGGACCTTTCCAACACGAAATGGCGAAAAACCACACTAGGACCCACGATAATAACGATATGGGGTAGCGGGTTTTATGTTTGTGCCTGTCACCACAGCCAGAACATTAATACAGGAATCCGCATAAAAGGGAGTAGTTTCTTACCTGTAACACCATTTCTCCAGTGTTGGTATCTTTCATGGATTCACATGCTCATGAATATTCCCCGTCATCAGGCCGGGAATCCTCGGTATAGAAAAAAATCAGTATCAGTTTCGTTTCTGATCTGTCTTTCTCAGTAGTAACCAATCACTGGTCTCTGGGTCATACTGCCCCCAGCCAATGACTGCCCTCTCCCTAAGCCACGCCCCTGGCAGCCATCCTCAGATTTGGTAGCACGTGAAGTGGCAGTATGACCAAGTGAAGAGCCGCAGAGGGGTAGGCGGGAGGGTTCGCATGTGAATCCATGCCAGACCCAAGCTGGAGAACAACAGTTACAGGTAAGTAACTTGTTCCTTCTCCAGCATGGGGTCTGGCACGGATTCACATGCTCATGAATATAAGAATACATAGCAGTATACACATGCACAACCACGGGATGTGGCAAAAGGCTCAATATCAAGCAATACAACAACTCAACATTAAGCAACTCTTACCTCCTCATCAGGCTCCCCTTAGGCGAACAGGTTGCGCAGCACTGCCTGGCCGACTCTGGAATCCTCCCTGGAATCCCGGTCGACGCAGTAGAATCTCGTGAAGGTGTGCGTCGACCTCCACGTAGCAGCCCTGCAGATGTCGAGCAGGGGCACACCAGACAGGAACGTCGTAGTAGCAGCGATTGCTCTGGTCGAATGGGCTCTGACGGCCGGGCAGCGGTCGGTTTGCCAACCGGTGACAGTGTATGATGCAGCCGGAGAGCCATCTGGAAATGGAAGTCTTCGAGAGAGCCATCCCTTGATTCACAGGTCCAAAGTTCACAAACAGCTGTGATGTCTTCCGGAAACTCTTCGTGCGGTCCACGTAGAACTTCAGCGCTCTAGCCACATCTAGCGAGTGCAGAGTCCTCTCAGCCAGCGACGAAGGCGACGGGAAGAAAACTGGCAACACCAAGGGCTCGTTGAGGTGGAAGTCCGACGGCACTTTGGGCATGAAGGAGGGGTGCGTCCTCAGCACCACCCTCGTGTCGTGAAAAGTCAAATATGGAGGCTTGCAAGACAGGGCCTGGATCTCTCCCACTCGTCGTGCAGAGGTGATGGCCACGAGGAATGCTGTCTTCCACGAAAAAAAATTCAACAGCACTGAATGCATAGGCTCGAATGGGGCCCCCATGAGCCTAGTTAGTACCACGTTGAGCTCCCACGCCGGGTCAGGGGCCTTCACCGGCGGGAATGATCTGAACAGTCCTTTCATAAATTCCTTCACCAGACGATGAGACCACAAGGACGCCCGTCCTGTAGTTCTGGTGTAACGTGAGACGGCAGCCAGATGTACCTTGATGGAGGCGTGAGATAGGCCAGCCTTGGCCAAAGACAGTAGGTACGGCAATACTTGAGGGGCCGTAATCCGCAGAGGGTTAATCTTCTGTGCTCGGCACCAGACAGAGAACCTCTTCCATTTGTGTCCGTAGCACTTGAGAGTTGAGGATGCCCTGGCCTTTGCAAGAACCTCTCTGCAGTTGGCTGGGATGTTGTATCCTCCAAACTCTAGTGCTGCAGGAGCCAGGCCTGCAAGTTCAGCGACTCTGGTTCGTGATGAAGAATGGCGCCTCCTTCTCTGGAGAGAAGATCCGCGTCCGTCGGTAGCTTGACTGGTGTGGACGCTGACAAGTCTAGAAGGTCCAGGAACCAGATCTGCCTCGGCCACGCCGTTGCGACGAGGATCATCCTGCACCGGGACCCTCTTGAGCTGGTTGACGAGCCGGAGTAGCAACTGCAACGGCGGGAATGCATAAAGGAACAGGCCGTCCCAGGGGAACGAGAAAGCATCGCCCATGCTCCTCGGTTGGGTAAACCTGCTGGCGAACCTCCGGCACTTGGAGATCGCCGCCGTCGCGAAGAGATCGATCTGGGGTTCGCCCCATCGTCGGAAGAGTCGGTCCACTTGATCCTGGCGCAGTTCCCACTCGTGGCACGAGCGCAGCTCCCTGCTGAGTGAGTCGGCGATGGTGTTTTTTATCCCTGCCAGATGAGTGTACCAGAAACATCCTTGTGCGATGGCCCAATGCCACAGATCCTGGGCTTCCTTGGACAGGGCAGGGGATCTGGTTCCGCCCAGCTTCCGAATGTAAAACATTGTGGTGGTGTTGTCGGTGAAGATCACCTTGCCCTTGAGGGACAGAAGGAAGGACCTGAGGGCCCAGAATACTGCGCGAAGCTCCAAGATGTTGATGTGGAGAGTCTTCTCCTCCGAGCACCAAAGGCCTCTCGTGTGGAGGCCCCCGGTGTGCGCTTCCCAACCTTCCAGGGAGGCATCCGTCGTCACCGTCACCTGGTGGGTCAGGGCTAGGAAGCCTGTTCCCGCTGTCAGATGAGCACGGACACCCCACCATCGTATCGCCTGACGGAACGTTTCGTCGAGCGAGATCGTGTCCTCGAAGCTGCCCGTCGTCTGGATCCAGTGGGCGTCGAGGAATTCTTGCAAGGGCCGCATCCGAAGTCTGCAATGGGGCACCAGATAAATGCAGGAGGACATCATTCCGAGGAGGGACTTGATAGACCTCACTTTGGCCACGTCCGTGGCCAGTAGACGTTGCACCTTTCCTAGGATGGTCCTTATCCTTTCCTCCGACGGTGAGGCCCGCCGCGCCACTGTGTCGAGCTGTGCTCCCAGAAACAGGGCGACTTGCGACGGGACCAGGTGGGATTTTGGAAAGTTGATGGAGAACCCCAGGTCCGTGAGCAGCTGGACGGACTTCGCAGTGTGTTCCACGGCGAGCTCCCTTGTCCTTGCCCGTATGAGCCAGTCGTCCAGGTAGGGGTAGACGTGGAACCCCTGCAGGCGCAGCCGCGCCGCCACCGGTGCTAGGCACTTGGTGAACACCCTGGGCGCCGATTTTAATCCGAACGGGAGGGCCTTGAACTGGTAGTGCCGCCCTTTGACCACGAACCTGAGGAACTTTTGGTGCCTCTTTAGAATAGGGATGTGGAAGTAAGCATCCTCGAAATCCAACGACGACAGGAAATCGCCCTCCTCCAGCTGTCCCAGCACGTGCTGGAGGGTGACCATCCGGAACTCCTGTGCCTTGATGTATTTGTTTAGTCGTCGCAGGTCCAGGATGGGACGCCATCCTCCTGTCTTCTTCCTCACGAGGAAGTATCTTGAGAAAACACCGGAGCCCCAAAGCCTCTTCGGGACGAGCTCGATGGCACCTTTCCTGAGCATCGCCCGTACTTCCAACAGCAGTTGAGGGACGTGATTTTCCTTCCTGGCCACGGGAGGAATGCGGGGGCACCTCTTCTGGAACTCAAGGGCATGCCCCAGGGCCAGGGCGTCCAGCACCCAACGGTCGGTGGAGATGGACTCCCACACGCAGACGAACTTAGTCAGCCGGCCTCCCACCGGGGTGCTTCGGCGGGGGCCCGACCCGACGGACGGTTCAATCTTGCTTGGAGGCCGCTTTGCCTCCTTGACCACCTTGGCGACGACGGCGGGATCCACCCGACTTGCCCCGTCCCCTGTTGGCCTCCTGCGACGAAGACCTTGCCGCTTGACGGTAAGTGGAGGAGCTGCTGCCGGCTCCCTTGGAGGCACCATGTCTGCCTCCGGAGCTCCGAAAGGACGGCCGTCGCTGTTGGAGCACCCCCAGTGCACGGGCCGTCTCCGTGTCCGTCTTGATCGCCTGAAGGGATTAATCAACCGCCTTGCCAAAAAGGTTGTTCCCATCGAAGGGCATGTCCAAAACCTTGGTCTGAACGTCCTGGCGGAAATCCGTCGCCCTGAGCCATCCTATTCGTCGTAGGCAAAAGCAGTTGCCCAACTGACAGAAAACGGTGTCAGCGATGTCTGTAGCCACCGTAATGGCGTGGTCCGAGGCAATCTCACCTTCCTGCAAGATTTCCAGGGCCTCAGCCCTCTTGGCATCCGGAAGTAAGTCCAACAGAGTGGCGATCTTAAACCACAACTCCCTGTCATAGCGGGCTATGATGGCCAGGCCGTTGGCCGCCTTGATGGTCGTCGCTGCAGATGAGATGACCCGTCGTCCCATCACATCCAGTTTCCTACCCTCGCCGTCCGGAGGGGAGGTTGAAGTCGAGGCCGATGCCCCCCGCTTTCTTCTTGGCCGCCGCCGAGACGACCGAGTCCGGGGTAGGTTGCGCTCTAAGGCACAAGGGGGCAGCGTCGGGGACCCGGTACTTCTTCTCGTACCGGTCCCTCTTCGCAGGAGCCGTGGCAGGGTTCTTGAGGAGGGCGAGTCCCTCATCCCAGATGTCATCAAGAAGCGGTACGGCGAGGACTGTCTTCCTTTTAGCCTTGCGCCGCTGGTAAAGGAACCCCTCCTTCTTTTCCTCGGGGCAGAGCTGGAAGAGCTCGGATGCCCTGGAGATCATTGCATGGAAGGATCCAATCTCGTTGGGCGGGGACGCCCGGGCAGGGGGCGACGGGGGACACGTTCCGTCGTCGCCTCTGTCGTCATCCGTACCCGTCGTAGTCGTGTCCATGCCTGTATCATCCCCGTGGGTAGTGGATTGGGGGGAAGGCAGAGAAGGCCGCAGAAGCGGGAGAGGAGGCCTGGGATGCGTCGTCCTCCTCTTAGGTGGTGGGCTCCCCGAAGGTCCTGGCTCCGGATCCTCCATCGGGTCTGGCTCAGGCTCCTCCGTCGGGGGAAGGGGCAACCTAGTCCTTATCTCCAAGCATAAGGACTGGATGGCTGACAAAATGGCCGCCGAGGTGTCCTGCGGCGCCGGAAACGACGGGCGCGAGGGCTCTTGAGGAGCCGCGTCACCGTCGCCCTCGTCGGGTTCCCTCCCGATGGGCTGTGTCTCCTCCACGACTTGGATGAGCTCCACGACGGCCACCACCCCCTGCCCCCCTTTTTCCAACGAGGACTTCGTGGGGGTCTTCTCGATGGGCCTGAAAGACGACTCCCTCCGCGGTGGCAGGGGACTCTGGTACCTTAGGGCGCCTCCACTGGTGTAGCCTCCACAGGCTGAGCCAGGGCCGCGGCGACATCCTCAACCGAGGTCCTAGCAGGGTGAATCATGGCCAACGTCACCTTCTGTACGCCCGGGGCCTTCACCTTCGGGGGAGGGTCCGAGCCTCACTCCCCCTCTGCCGGAGTCTTCGAGATCGACCGGGGCCTCTCCAGAAGCTTCGCCGGGTTCTCGGACTTCCTCTTACCCGAGCCAGAGCGTTGGCTCGTGGTCGATGGTGCCGGGGAGGGTGCGCCCTGCCTGGCAGCCAAGGAGCCCGACCATTCGGCGCTCCCGGTGCCCGCGGACTCGCGGTGCTTAGCCTTTTGTTGGGCCCCCGTCGCCAGAGCACCCTCACAGGATTTAGAAGACCGCTCGGACTTCTTCTTCTCGCCTGGCGGGCTCTTACCTTCCAGCCAGTTGGCGAGACGGAGGTGGCGATCCTTCATGGTCCGCTCCGACATGTTTCCACAAAACGCGCAGTCCTTTTCCTTGTGCGTCTTGTCCTCATGGAGACAGAGGCATAACGAATGCTCGTCCTCCTTGAAAACGTTCTGAAGCTGGCATCCAGGGCAGGTCCTGAATAGCTTCCTGGGCGTCGAGCTCCCTTTCTCCTGGGCCATGTCCGGGGTAGGCCTCGGAAATTCTGGAATCCTCCAAAAGCGTAACTCGACGAAATCTTCACCCTTGAGGGGCGTAGAAAACTCTGAAACGGATCCCCGTTGATCGGAAGTAGAAACGGTGGAGCTTGAATCTCTTTTAACCGAAAAAATGAGAAAATCTCATGAAAAAAGCGCGAAAATGCAGCAAAAGCTCGAGAGCTAAGCACGAGGACTCCCAACACTTGAACGTGCGGTAAAAATCTGAGGATGGCTGCCAGGGGAGGGGTTTAGGGAGAGGGCAGTCATTGGCTGGGGGCAGTATGACCCAGAGACCAGTGATTGGTTACTACTGAGAAAGACAGATCAGAAACGAAACTGATACTGATTTTTTCTATACCGAGGATTCCCGGCCTGACGACAGGGAATGTTCATGAGCATGTGAATCCATGCCAGACCCCATGCTGGAGAAATGATACTTACCACTGCCACCAGCCATGTCGAATCGGGAAGGAAGACACAAAGTGCACCTCGAGTTACAGAAGGACAGGGGAAAAGATATTCCCCTCCAGTACTCCGTTGTAAAATGGGTTGTACTGGATCTGTATTTTAAAAAGGACTGGTAAAGCCAATGGTGACTTTAGATGTCTCTGGGGGACAGTAGTCATCCCCAGAAATGGAAAAGTCTAAAACACATCCCTGTGTCACTGCACTAAAGGTGCTGTGTAACACACAAGTAAAAAGATAATGCCTAGGGAGTTGGTGACACTCCATAGCCCATGGGCACAAAAAGTACAACACACAAAAAATACACTATAAGAATGGAAAAAAAGACTCGCACTCTTACCAGGTGGAAAAAAATAAACCCCAGAAATCCAGCAAAACTGTTGAGGGACTCACTAGGTAAGGGAAATTAGCAATAAATGAGAATTCTACCCAACACGAAAAAGCCAGGGGTGTGCAGTTTAGGAGCAATCAGCAGGGTAGTCAAGCTGACGTTGATATAACTCAATGTCTGTATTTTAGCTGTTATAGTAAAAGATTACCTTATTGTTTTACCCATTTAGTAGAACCACAGAAGGGGAGTGAAAAAAGACAGCTGGCTGACCCGCACAGCGAACACTCTGCTGACACTCCACGCAACTCACTGCGCGCTGCCTTATGTTTAAAGTCTTGGCATTTGTTAAAGGGCCAGTAAGCAGAATTCTAGTGAAAGCAGTCGAAAATACTAACGTGTAAAATTGCTCGGAGTGCGGCCGTATTCTTCTCCAAAAACTCTGCTCTAAACAAACAATTGAGAGCAGCTGTTCAGGAGAAGACTTTTCTCTCCCTCGGATGCGTGTGAAGGCTTGAGGCATGAGCTAATGTGGCAGAGCCAAGGGGCTCGCCAGCAGAGAGGGCAAGTAACGTTGCATGAGCAGGACGTGCCGCAGAGACACCAGGACCACAGGAGGATTCCTGGGTGTTCGGCAGCAGGAGGAAGTAATGTTACCCTCACCAGAACCTGACTCAAAGCAGGGGTGCAACAGCAAAGCTACGAGTGACACAGGAGAGATTAAGCAGTCCAGAGTGAAAAGCAGGCAGCAAAGCTACGCCACATAAGTACGAACAAGACCAAAGACGCCACACAGAACCGGTGAGTCAGCCCAAGCAAAGTGGGTACCCGGGGCGTTTTAGCAACCAGGCCAAACACTGTGTGAACATTGTAAAACTGCAGAGACGGAAACAAGAAGATTGTTTGCAAGTCAAAAGGCAGAGTACAAAGAAGACCCCCAACAATATATGAGTGCATGGAATGCAGATATGCGGACAACTTAAAGCGAACATTGAAAAAATTAGACATACTGAACCAAGGAAGATATATGCAATTTTGGATGTAAAAGAGAAACTGTTATATATGTATGGAAATAAGAAGTTTGAAATGTATTATCCTACACAGTTTAGAGGTTCTGGGGGCAAGGACCTTCATTCCAAAAAAGGAGCCGCTATGCAGAATGTTTAAGACAAAGCACCCTGGAAACAAGAAAGTATTTATTAATAAAATGTATTGTCTTGGACTATCTTAAAAATTATTGCATGATTAAATTCAATGTGGAATATAGTTATAGTGGCTTTATCATTTGTAAATGGTCTAGCATTGTGAGAGGTAATGGCATATCGCTTATAGCTTCAGTTAAAATGTGGTATGAAATTCACAAGATACTTGAAGGATAAAAAGCAACTGGATGGAACACTGACAACTCTTGGCATTGTAGTATACAAAGGGTTATTCTATTTGTATTTATACCTATTAATGTATACAAATCATGATCATCACATGTACATAATAGAAAAATAAAAAAGGTCATTTTTCCGTTATGTTGAAATTCTTAGACCTGCTTATCAAATTACCTCTGAGTCTGGGATACTACCAACACCACCCCCTCAGACCACCTTATAGAACTAGTGCTCGTCAGTGGAGTGGTGGGGGTCCCTCAATACTGTTGATGTTGGCGTATCATCCAATTCCCTGGTTATGTCAATGGCTAAGAAACGGTTACTCACCGTAGTGACTACTGTACTCCTAGTCCACAGTCGGCTTTCCTCCATACGGACGCCCCACATGGATGAGGACTGGAGCCTTTTTGCCCAACAAAATAACTTTTGCTTTAAATTTATAGCATGCAAGGGTATTCCCACCTGCTCTGACTCCACCCAAACAGTTTGCCAGTCTTTCCTTAGTCCGCTCTCTGGATACTAGTCACCAACCAATTTGCAGGGAACGGATGATGGGTCATATGGAGGAAAGGGATGCACTGGGAGCATGGCAGTCACTGCATTGAGTAAATCTTACTCCGACATTTTGTCCCCTTACCTCCACACTAATGGGAGGTTTCGTAGAATAAGAAACTCGAGGAAAAAGACCATCTAGTAACTAGAAAAAAGGGTTTTAAAAAATGGACTGATAAAACCTGGCTTCAGCCATGGAGCTGATGTCTAGACAGTAATACCTGCAAACGCTGCCTGCGGAGTCTCAGACTTGCTGTAAACATCCCATGCAGCCTCGGCCCTCACAGCTTGAGGATGAAAATCCTTTGGAGGTGGGAGCTTCATAAGGTCGTAACAATGATAAGTGGCAGAATTGAACCATCTAGCAATGGTTGCCTTAGATGCCTGGGTACCAGGATTCTGGTCCCCAATTGTAACAAAGGGCATTAGATATCCTGATCAGCTTGGTTCTGTAGAGATAGAATTTATTTGAGGGCCCTCCTGATATCTAGGCAGTGAAGCACAGTGTCCGCCAGAGACAGAAAGTCAGGAAAAAAAGTTAGGACAACTTTCTCATTAACATAAAACCACCATCTGCAAAAAGGCCTAGGGGGTTCTTCGGATAACTTGTACTTGTTAAAAAAAGGTGTAGGGTTTGAAGGCTGAGAAAGGATGTCTCTCGTCGACCCTTCTCACTGATGCAATGGCCAACAAAACAAACTTTCCAGGAAAGTACCTTCAAATCGGTCAAGACCATTGGCTCAAAAGACTTATGAGCAAACACTCAGAAAACATTGTTCAAGTCCAAAACATGGTGTGATTTCTTAACAGGAAGGTAAAATCTTAAAGAACTTCTAAGAGCCTTTCGGACAACAGGGTTTGACTAAGAAAAAGTTTCTCCTCCTACATTACAGTAAGCTCCAAACATTGTGAAATACATGCAAAATGAGTCTACCAAAATTCCAGCCAGATGTAAACTGAAGGTTACGATATCAGTCAGAGTACAAGAAAGAGGGCTAATGTGATTCATCACGGGACCAGTGGCAGAATCCAACCCATTTACTTTTATATTGCAAACGGGTAGACTGTTTTCTGGTAGCCTGAATGATTGACATATTTTCTGATGAAAATCCCAGATGCTCCAGTGCAAGCTGCAAAGCAAGCTCAGCAATTGAGGGCATAGATTGATAAGTTTGCCATACCGCTCTTGAAGAAGGTCATGGCATTCCGGTAGGTTAGAGGGGCCTGCTATGCGAAGGCTTATCAGTTCAGAGTATCAAAGCAAGCTGGCCATTGAGTAGTCATTAGAAGGGAGTGGTTTCTTACCTGTAACTCCATTTCTCCAGCGTTGGTATCTTTCATAGATTCACATGCTGTGAATATTCCTAGTCAACAAGCTAGGAATCCCTGGTTACTTTAATTTAGTACTTTTTCAATGGAAAAACCGTCGACACCTTGAGTGTCCCATCAACGACAACGTGAGTGCTGTTGGTGCCTACCAATAGGACACCAAGTATGTAGCTCCGCCCCAGCAGCTTCCCCTCAGATTTTAACCACTCAAGATGGCGGATAAACCCCTGAAGAGCATGTTTGCCTGGAGGGGAAAGCTGGAGGATGCATGTGAATCTATCAAAGATACCAACGCTGGAGAAATTGAATTACAGGTAAGAAACCTCTCCAGCATTGGATCTTTCAGATTCACATGATGTAAATTTTATAGCAGAATGCATGACTGGAGAAGAAAACCAAGGCAAACAAAGACTTGGAAAAACCTGGGCGTTCTATGCAAATGCCAGAAGTATACATACATAATTACCAAGAGCCCCGGAAGCTGCGGGCTTACCTTACTGGAACAGCCGTTGAAGGACTACTTCATTAACCCAAAGTTAATGTATGCAAACAAAGGGGGCTCTGGGAATCTCTCTACCAGCACGAACCTTACTGGAACAGCCGTTGAAGGACTACTACATTAACCCAAAGTTAATGTATGCAAACAAAGGGGGCTCTGGGAATCTCTCTACCAGCACGAACACAGCCCAATGACCTGTTCTTGGGTGAATAACCCCTGGGAGAGACTCTACCAAGTCTTTAGCTCACTGTCCTTTTGCATACATTAACTTTGGGTTTCACCCTAAGTTAACAGGGCAATCCAGACGTGGACCCCTTGCTCACTGTTCTTAGAGAGGCAACAGTTTCACCTCACTGATGATGCCCAACAAGGCTGAAACACGTGTATGGGGTTACTGGTGGTACTCTTGTTCAGAGGAGAATTGCCTAGCATTTCGGCGCTGGACTGCCCCTGGGCAGGACAAAGGCTGATATGCGGGGAAATTTCTTCTCTGTGAAAAGGACAGTGAGCTAAAGACTTGGTAGAGTCTCTCCCAGGGGTTATTCACCCAAGAACAAGTCATTGGGCTGTGTTCGTGCGGGTAGAGAGATTCCCAGACCCCCCTTTTTTTGCATGTTTTTTATCACCCCTATCTCCAGAACTTTACCTCCACCCCCATGTGAGTGTCCATGACTCCCTCCAGCAGTGGCTGTGGTAGGGGTAGAGGTAGGGAAAATCATGTACCTGTCACTGTGTGCAACACTCACCTGTTTCTCTGCAGGAGCGATGGATGAGCCTCCCTTGACCCCGAGTTCTCACTTCCCCGGTTTCACCCAGAGGGTACCTTGATTTTTAGTAGGGTGTGCACTCCATCCTGTATTCGCAGGGGCACGATTCACTCACAGGAATGATGCCAATGTCTGTTGGCTGAGTTCTGATGCCACACGCTGTTATATGCCTTCACAGCGAGGCAGAGTGTTCAATGCGCCAGTTTCTTCACTGGCTAGAAAGTCCTTTCCACAACTGAACGTTGCGCGGAGGATGTCGAGTATCCAAAATTGTCCGTATTGTCTTTATATGCCACGGTATCTTTTGGGTGACTAGCGCTGCGTGTAGAAGTCAGCCGCTGGTAGGTATGCGCAGCGTCTTAGATTCGAGTGCGCCTGGTAATGTCTCTCCTTTCCCTTGCAGGAGTGGATTATGTGGTATAGTGCCTCGAGTCTGGGTTCAGCGCTACTGGAGACTTGGTGGTCTGGTAAGTATGCACGGAGGCTTTGGTAAGTATGCACTGTGTTATTAGAGAGAGCGCAGTGAATAAAGTCTCTGCGTTATTGGAGCGAGCACAATGAATGTCTCTTCTTTCTTTTGCAGGACTGAGCGCTCAGACTACAGACCTGGATTCCAGCATCGCAGGAAGATTTGGTGAGTAGGCGCAGCGTTACTGAAGTGTGCGCACTAACGCAGTTCTTCTTTGTGCTTACAGGTGCCGGTGTAGAAGTCCCCTCTTGACCGGAGAAAGCTGCGGCGTGGAGAAAGCAGTGAGGTTCATCCAGAGCAGGTAAGCAGAAGCAGAATGATCCAGAGCAGGTAAGCAGAAGCTGGCTGATCCGGAGCACGGCGAGTGTGTTGCTGAAGAAGCTCACACTAAGCAACACGAAGCACTGGAAGAATCTTGGGTGTGGATTATATAGCCAGCCACACCCGAACACTAGAGAGCTCATGAATTGTCATGCACTTCCTGGTTTCCACTTCCTGTTGCCAAACAGGAAGTTACTACAAACACTAGGAAGGAATTAAAAGAAAGGTATCTGCTATGGGTCTTTTGTGTGCCTATGCCAGGCCTGCCAAGCCTCTCCCCAACTAGCCCCAACTACCTGGCTGCCAGAGGAGGGGCTTAGGTAGAGGGCAGTCATTGGCTGGGGGCAGTATGACCCAGAGACCAGTGATTGGTTATTAGGAGAAAGACAGTTCAGAAACAAAACTGAAACTGATTTTTTCTTTACCGATGATTCCCAGCCTGACGACGGGGAATATTCATAAGCATGTGAATCCATGCCAGACCCCATGCTGGAGAATTGGAAAAGATACTTCAGGATGATCATAGAACAGCTTACCTAGGTCTTATAAAGTCCAACCCTAGGATGGTTTGGGGCCCTGTCACTGTTTGCCAAGTATATACTTCAAACGAAGAGTTTAATGATGCCAGTAGTTAGAATAGATAAGAGACAAAAAGTTAGATAAAGTTCAGGTACGTAAATTCACTCCATCCCAGACACTAGAATAGGTCTAATAAGGGATCCTTGACCAGACCTCCACTAACCAAAGTCATGAAAGAGCGATTTAGGGGCAGAACTTTACACCCATGTAACCTATGGAAGATGGGGGCGGGGGAAATGGGTATGTTAACTTATACCCACCTACAAACCCCCTCACTAAGATTTCTTCATAGACCACTGCTGATGTTCCAGAATCCTTTGGGTACACCACCTCCTGTGCTTGGTCCGGTCGAGAAAGACAGAGGGGTCGCGGGTGCAGAGGCCACTTTTCGGTGCAGGATTTAGTTTGTCTGTCATGGCATTTAGGAATCGGTTCCAGACAGCTTCCAGCACAACACCCAGGCAAAGAAAAGAAGAATTCTACAATGCAGATGTCCACAAGACACCTCTAGGATGGAAAGCAGACATATTGCAACATGAGTCAACACAATAAGGCGCCGACCAGAGATCTTCAATGGACGAACAAAGGAGCATGCCCAACACAGGAACCGTTGTTGCAAGAAGACAGAAAATGCTGGTGCAGGTGTCTTGTTAAAAAAGTGGAAGATCCTCCAAGTTCCAAGGATGCATTCGGAACGGCCACATTAAGGTAGCCCAGTTCAGAGCTGATCAGTCCCGACAGTTGGTGCAGGGACACTTCCGAAGGCTCAAAAAGAACAGTTCCTCAGGCAGGGCCATGACTGGTTGTTCCCACCTGTCCAGTAGTCGAAGCTCACGAGTCTTATTGAGATCAGGCAGAGGAGCAGGGCTTCACCAGGACTTCACTGATGTTGGTGCTGGTCAGCTGCAGGGGTCGTCATCAACTGGCTGCTCTTCTTCATAGAAGATTTGGCTCCAACTATGATCTGTCAAATGGCTGGAGGAGCCCTCTTTTTATCCAAGATATGGGCTGGCAGAATAACCAAGCCCACCAATGGAAAATATCTGCACCATTGAAACTGGCATGCCTACGCAATCACAGATAGCCACTGGCCACAACATCTGCCCAGCAACAGGCATTCAAGCGCAAAATTTGTACTTGGATGATGTAAGCCCACCTCCACATCTAGACTCAGCAGCTGTCCCTGGGAAAGGGCATTCCATAACATAACGTTTCCTGATCTGAGAAGCCATTTGCGGTAAATGAAAAAGTGCACAAGTAAAATTACCAAAACACAATAGAGAAAATAACTACTGCCACCAGTTCGTCGTAGGAACATTGTAAAAACAACTAAAAAGCTAATACAACAAACGTTAAAACAGTTCAAAGTGTCCGAACCGCACTTCACTGTAAGGTGATTTGTGCAATTGTAACAATACAAGGAATTCACAAAGAGGGGCAGTTTTGCAGTACTGATCATCTTAGGGAATGAACAGTTTCCCCATAATAATAAACAAAGGGCAATGGAAGTAAAGCAGAAGTCAGGACAGCTTCAAAACAAAGCAAAGATAAATGGTGTACCATTGAAGTCGATGGGAGGAAAGCAGCAAAAAAAATATTTCTTAAGCATTACAGTATATAAACACTTCACATATAATGAAGTGTTACAACAAAATGTACGTTTGCTTTCATTCGTTTTGGGAGGAAGGGAGATTGGGGATTGGCTTGTATTGCTTTATTTTACTGTTGTGGACTCTAAATGGCACTAAAAACACTTGGAAAGAAAACAAAATGATGGACTCTGCGAACCACTCACATAGGCCATCAAGCCCATTCTCTTGAGGTATCAATGCCAGTGAAAACAGGAGTTGTATAGTTCCACAACATGATGGGTCTCTGACAACAGGGACAGGTTAGACAAAGCATTCTAACACGGAGGACTGAGATCTTATCAATAATATAAAAAGGCCAGATGTAGGTTTATCCTATGCTGTCATGCGCTGTAGAGGCTGTCCGAACGCACAGAAGGCTCTGCTAGAGGGAACTGGTGCCTTAGGAAATACAGTGGTCCAATTCACATAGATTTGCCTGGTGTCACCACTAGAGGGAGCTGTAGGCTTAGGATCCTACTGTGGTCCTTCTGTTTTAATGAAAACCTGCACTATGACTGTGTACATGGGCCTGTACACTAGTCTTAAAAACAAGAACTCCTTGGCTACACCACTGATGAAAAGATGTATTTCATGTACATTTATAGAAGAAACAATGCACGAGAAGCTTCTTTGTGGGGAATAAAATGTAACTTCATCAATCTATAAAGTTACTTTTAATACAGATAAGGCAATTTGTTCTGCACTGATAGCTTTTACAAGAGTCTTCTCTCTTCATCCCCACATACCCAAGCACTTAGAACCTTAAAGAAAATGTTTTACTCAATCCCTTTCAGAAGGAAATCAAGGTTGAAAGAGTGTTGCACTTAAGTATTTGCAGTAGATTATACTCAATTAAATGAAAGGAACAAGTTACTTACCTGTAACTGTTGTTCTCCAGCATGGGTCTGGCATGGATTCACATGCTCATGAATATTCCCCGTCGTCAGGCTGGGAATCCTCGGTAAAGAAAAAAACCAGTATCAGTTTCGTTTCTGATCTGTCTTTCGTAGTAATAACCAATCACTGGTCTCTGCGTCATACTGACCACAGCCAATGATTGCCCTCTACCTAAGCACCACCCCTGGCAGCCATCTTCAGATATGGAAGCACGTGAAGTGGCAGTATGACCAAGTGAAGAGCCGCAGAGGGGTAGGCGGGAGGGTTCGCATGTGAATCCATGCCAGACCCATGCTGGAGAACAACAGTTACAGGTAAGTAACTTGTTCCTTCTCCAGCATGGGGTCTGGCATGGATTCATATGCTCATGAGTAAAGAATACATAGCAGTACACACATGCACAACCACGGGAGGTGGCAAAGGCTCAACATTAAGCAGTACATCAAACTCAACATTAAGCATCTTACCTCCTCACCAGGCTCACCTCAGGCGAACAGGTTGGCAGCACTGCTTGGCCGACCCTGGACTCCTCCCTGGAATCCCGATCGACGCAGTAGAATTTCGTGAAGGTGTGCGTCGACCTCCACGTAGCAGCCCTGCATATGTCCAGCAGGGGCACACCAGAAAGGAACGCCGTGGTAGCTGCGATCGCTCTGGTGGAATGGGCTCTCGGACGGCCAGGCAGCGGTCGGTTTGCTAACCGATGACAGTACATGATACAGCCGGAGAGCCATCTGGAAATGGAAGCCTTCGAGAGAGCCTTCCCCTGATTGACAGGTCCAAAGTTCACAAAGAGTTGTGATGTCTTCCGAAAACACTTTGTGCGGTCCACGTAGAACTTCAGCGCTCTAGCCACATCCAGCGAGTGCAAAGTCCTCTCAGCCGGCGACGAAGGCGACGGGAAGAACACAGGCAACACCAAGGGTTCGTTGAGATGGAAGTCCGACGGTACCTTGGGCATGAAGGAGGGGTGCGTCCTGAGCACTACCCTTGTGTCGTGAAAAGTCAAGTACGGGGCCTTGCATGAAAGGGCCTGGATCTCTCCCACCCGTCGTGCGGAGGTGATGGCCACAAGAAACGCTGTTTTCCACGACGGAAACTTCAACGAGCCGAGTGCAGAGGCTCGAACGGAGGTCCCATGAGCTTGGTCAGCACCACGTTGAGCTCCCACGCCGGGGCCGGAGCCTTCACCGGCGGGAACGATCTGAACAGTCCCTTCATGAACTCTTTCACCAGACGATGAGACCACAAGGACGTCCGGCCCGTGGTTCTGGTGTATCGGGAGATCGCAGCAAGATGAATCTTGATGGACGCGTGTGCCAGTCCAGCTTTGGCCAGCGTCAGCAGGTACGGCAGTACCTGGGGAGCCGTAATCCGTAGAGGGTTAATCTTCTGTGCGTGGCACCAGACAGAGAACCTCTTCCATTTGTGTCCGTAGCATTTAAGAGTCGAGGACGCCCTGGCCTTTGCAAGAACCTCTCTGCAGTCGGCCGGTATGTCGTATCCTCCAAACTCTAGCGCTGCAGGAGCCAGGCCTGCAAGTTCAGCGATTTCGGGTCGTGGTGGAGGATGGCGCCTCCTTCCCTGGAGAGTAGATCCGCGTCCACCGGCAGCTTGATTGGCGGGGACGCTGACAAGTCCAGAAGGTCCGGGAACCATATCTGCCTCGGCCACGCAGGTGCGACGAGGATCATCCTGCACCGTGACCTCTTGAGCTGGTTGACGAGCCGGATTAGCAGTGGCAAAGGAGGGAACGCGTAGAGGAACAGGCTCTCCCAGGGGAACGAGAAAGCATCGCCCATGCTCCTCGCCTGGGGAAACCTGCTGGTGAACCTCCGGCACTTGGAGTTTGTCGCCGTCGCGAACAGGTCGATCTGGGGTGTGCCCCACCGTCGGAAGAGGCGATCCACTAGATCCTGCCGTAGTTCCCACTCGTGGCACGAGCGCAGCTCCCTGCTGAGTGAGTCGGCAATGGTGTTTTTTATCCCTGCCAGATGAAACGGCACCAGAAACATCCTTTGGGCGACGGCCCAATGCCACAGGTCCTGCGCCTCCTTGGACAGCGCTGGAGACCTGGTTCCGCCCTGTTTCCTGATGTAAAACATGGTGGTGGTGTCGTCGGTGAAGATCCTCACCACCTTGCCCTCTGCATTGTCCACAAGGCCTTCTGGGGCCTGGGTCCTAAATACCTTCAACTCTCTCTTCCCAAATATCTTCCTCCCCGAGCCCTTCGCTCATCCGCCTCCAACTCCCTCATGGTCAGCCGCTTCTCGAAGCAACGAGCTGGGGGTAGATCTCTCTCCGCGGCAGGGGCCTCCCTCTGGAACAGCCTTCCTGCCTCCCTGAAACTTGAGAACCACCTCCGGTTCCGGAAGCACCTCAAAACCTTCCTCTTTGCTTCTGCTTTCTCTCTCCCTCTCCCCTGCTGAACAGCTAATTAAATTCTTCACTAAACTGCACTGATCCTGCAACTTGACCACTCTAAACTGCCTTCGGTCCTGGTCCCAGTCACTGATCCCCTGGAACCCCTCTGCACTACGGGACTGTCTCTGTATCCCTACAGCCCCCCCCTTCCCCAGCGCTTGCTCTGCACTTACCTTGCACTTGCCACTAGCTGGCCCTTTTTTATTTATTACTTACGCCACTTACCTTTACTGCACTTCCCCCCCTCCCCTTCCCCTTGCACTTTTCCCCCCTCCCCCACCACTGCACTTGCGCGATCTGAATGACACCTGGCCTAGTAGGATCGTTTGTTTTTGTCTCCCCTTGTTCCTCCCCTCCCTGCCTCGTCGCGCCTTGAAACACCTGTGTATAGGCGCGTTACAAATACCATATCATATCATATCAGGGACGGGAGGAAGGACCTGAGGGCCCAGAACACTGCACGGAGCTCCAGGACGTTGATATGGAGGGACTTCTCCGTCGGGAGCCAAAGGCCTCTCGCGTGCAGATTTTCGGTGTGCGCTCCCCACCCTTCCAGGGAGGCATCCGTGGTCACTGTCTCCTGGTGGTCTGGGGTCTGGAAGTCCATGCCCGCCGTCAGATGCGTGCGGTTGCCCCACCACCGGACCGCTCGGCGGAAACTCTCGTCGAGTGTGATCCTCTCCTCGAAGCCGCCCGTCGTTTGGATCCAGCGCGCGTCCAGGAACTCCTGCAACGGGCGCATCCGGAGCCTGCACATGGGAATGAGGTAGATGCAAGAAGACATCATTCCGAGGAGGGACTTGATGGACCTCACCTTGGCCGCGTCGGAAACCAACATCCGCTGTACCTTGCCCAGGATGGACCTGGTCCTTTCCTCCGACGGGGAGGCCAGAAGGGACACTGTGTCGAGCTTCGCTCCCAGAAACAGTGCGTTTTGCGCGGGTACCAGGTGGGACTTGGCGTAGTTCACGGGGAATCCCAGGTCCGCGAGAAGTTGGACGGTCCTTGCCGTGTGCTCCACGGCGAGCTCCCTCGTCTTGGCTCGGATGAGCCAGTCGTCCAGGTAGGGGTAGACGTGGATCCCCTCGCGGCACAGCTGCGCCGCCACCGGTGCAAGGCACTTGGTGAATACCCTGGGAGCCGACCGTAGTCCGAAGGGGAGGGCTTTGAACTGGTAGTGACGCCCTTGGACCACAAACCTGAGGAATTTTCGGTGCCCCTTTAGGATGGGAATATGGAAGTAGGCATCCTCCAAATCCAACGGCGACAGGAAGTCTCCTTCCTCCAGCTGCCCCAGGACGTGCTGGAGGGTGACCATCCGGAACTTCTGCGCCTTGATGAACTTGTTCAGACATCGCAGGTCTAGGATGGGGCGCCATCCTCCCGTCTTCTTCTTCACGAGGAAGTATCTCGAGTAAACTCCGGAGCCCCGAAGCCTCTTTGGGACGAGTTCGATGGCGCCCTTCCTGAGCATCGCCTTTACCTCCAGGAGAAGCTGAGGGACGTGAAGCTCTTTTCCTGGCCACGGGGGGGACGCGCGGGCACTTTCTTTGAAACTCAAGCGCGTGGCCCCGGGCTAAGGCGTCCAGCACCCAACGGTCGGTGGAGATGGACTCCCACACGCTGACGAAGTTCGCCAGCCGGCCTCCCACCGGGGTGCTTCGGTGGGGGCCCGACCCCACGGCCGGTTCAATCCTGTTTCGACGAGGCTTTGCCGCCTTGACCTCCTTGGCGACGACGGCGGGGTCCGCCAGACTTGCCTCGTCCTCTGTAGGCCTCCTGAGACGACGAGCGGGCCGCTTGACGGTAGGTGGAGAAACCGCCCTTGCCTCCGCTGCTCCGAAAGGGCATCCGTCGTTGCTGCAGAACCCCAAGGGCCCGGGCCGTCTCAGTGTCCGCTTTAATGGCCTGAAGGGAATCGTCCACTGTTTTCCCCAAACAGGTTGTTCCCATCGAACGGCATGTCCAGGACTCTGGTCTGTACGTCTTGACGGAAGTCCGTAGCCTTGAGCCATCCACGCCGCCTAAGGCACACGCCGTTGCCCAACTGGCGAAACCCAGTGTCGGCGATGTCCGTCGCAATAGTGATGGCGTGGTCCGACGCCACCTCACCTTCCTGTAGGATCTCCAGGGCATCCGCCCTCTTGTCGTCCGGTAGGAAGTCCAGCAGGGGAGCCAGTTTGTACCATAGCTCCCTGTCGTAGCGGGCCACGATAGCCAAGGCGTTGGCCGCTTTAATCGTCGTCGCTGCAGACGAGATGACCCTGTGTCCCATAGCGTCCAATTTCTTTCCCTCGCCGTCCGGTGGGGAAGTCGATGTGGAGCCCGCACCCCCCCGCTTTCTTCCTGGCCGCCGCGGAGACGACGGAGTCCGGGGTAGGCTGCGCCCGGAGGCACAGGGGGGCCGCGTCTGGGACCCGGTACTTCTTCTCATACCGGTCTCTTCTAGCTGGCGTCGTGGAAGGGTTCTTGAGGAGGGCGAGGCCCTCATCCCAAATGTCGTCCAGAAGAGGCACCGCGAGGACCGTCTTCCTCTTGGCCTCGCGCCGTTGATAAAGGAATCCTTCCTTTTTCTTCTCCTCAGGGCAGAGTTGGAAAAGCTCGGATGCCCTGGCGATCATGGAGTGGAACGATCCAATCTCGTCGAGCGGAGAAGCCCTGGTGGGAGGTGACGACGGTAGATCCTCGTCGTATACCTCGTCGTCCGTACCCGTCGCTGCCGTGTCAGTCCCCGTATCATCCCCTCGGGTGGACGGGGAGGAGGGCTGGACGGGGCGCGACGGCTGAAAAGGAGGTGGAGGGTGAATCCTTTTTTTCTTGGGCGGGGGAACACCAGAAGGTCTCGGTCCAGGATCCCCCGACGGGAGAGGTTCCTCCGTCGGCAACGGTAGTCTCGTCCTTATCTCTGAACATAAGGACTGTATAGCCAACAAAATGGCCGCCGAGTTGTCTTGCGGCGCTGGCAGAGGGGAATCCGAAGGGCGATCAGGGGCCCCGTCGGCACCCTCGACGATGTCGTCGGCACCTGCGTCGGGATCCATCCCGACGGGCCGGTCTTCTTCCACGCCAAGGCCGTGGCTTAAGACCTCAATCGGCTCTTCCTCCGAGGCTGAGGCCGAATCTACGACGACGCCCTGCCTCCCCCCTTTTTCTTCCCCGCCGGGGATTTCACGGGGGTCCTATCGATGGGCACAAAAGAGGACTCCCTCCGAGGTGGCAGGGAGACTCTGAGCCCCAAAGTCGCCACCACTGGTGTAGCCTCCACAGGCTGAGCCAGGGCCGCCGCGACAGTATCGATAGAGGGCTTGGCCGGATGGATTAAGGCCTTCACCACCTAAGGTGCGCTCACCGCCTTATCCTTGAGGGGGGACACTGCCTCGCTCCCCCTCCGATGGGGCCTTCGAGCTCAACCGGGGCCTCGCCAGGAGCTTCGCCGGGTGCTCGCCCTTCCTCTTACCCGACCCAGAGCGTTGGCTCGTGGCTGAAGGTGCCGGGGAGGGTGCGCCCTGCCTGGCGCCCGTAGAGCCCGACCGTTCAGCGCTCCCGGTGCCAGCGGACTCGCGGTGCTTGGCCTTGTGTTGGACCCCCGTCGCCGGGGCGTCCTCAAAGGTCTTAGAAGACCGCTCGGATTTCTTCCTCTTCTTCTCGCCTGACGGGCTCTTCCCTTCAAGCCAGTTGGCGAGACGTTGATGGCGGTCCTTCATGGTCCGCTCCGACATATTGCCGCAAAACGCACAGTCCTTCTCCACGTGCGTCTTGTCCTCATGTAAGCAGTAGAGACAAAAGGAGTGTTCGTCCTCCTTAAAGACGTTCTGCAGCTGGCATCCAGGGCAGATCCTGAACAGCTTTCCGGGCGTCGAGCTTCCCTTCTCCTGGGCCATGTCCGGGCCTGAGAAACTTCTGGAGTCCTCCAAAAGCGTAGCTCGATGAAATCTTCACCCTTGAGGGGCGCAGACGAATCCGACACGGGTCCCCGTTGATCGGATGGAGAGTCGGTGGAGCTTGAGGCTCTTTTGACCGAAAAAAACAAAGTTTTTGAGAAAAAACGTGAAAAAATACCACTAACGCTCGAGAGCAATAGCACGAGGATCCCAACACATGAACGTGCGGTAAAAATCTGAAGATGGCTGCCAGAGGCGGTGTTTAGGTAGAGGGCAGTCATTGGCTGTGGTCAGTATGACGCAGAGACCAGTGATTGGTTATTACTACGAAAGACAGATCAGAAACGAAACTGATACTGTTTTTTTCTTTACCGAGGATTCCCAGCCTGACGGGGAATATTCATGAGCATGTGAATCCATGACAGACCCCATGCTGGAGAACTGGTGCACTTGTGCTCTCCTGATTTAGATGCCCTTCACTGTTTCTGTGAACGTTTCTTGTAGTAGATGAAAGCCATGTGAAACCACTGCAAAAACCTATTTCCCCATATTCTTTTAATTGACTTGCTGAAAAGAGGCACACCTTTACTTACTCACGTATACAGATGTACGTATTTGGTTCTCTAACAAACAATTAACAGTGAACAAAAGCAATACCCAAATCCCATCCTACCCTGGCAGTCAGACTGCTGCACTGTTGGTCTTTCAAATATTTTCTTTAAACTGTTATGGAAAATCCTTTCAACCAACTTTTTCAAAAACTAAAAACGTGTTTAGAGCTCCTCCACTCACCTTCCCAGGTGGCGCGCGCTTCTCATTGGGCCGATGAATTAGTAGGGGCTGGTCATGTTCCTTCACTGTTATCCCATAATTCTTACTGCAGAATAAAGAGGGCATGTTTTATGAATTGGAGGTTTGTACAAGCTTTAAAAACTGGTGTGTTGCAAGTTTGAGATCTAGTAACCAATACCTGTAATACTCAATAAAGCTGATCTCAGAGTTGTCTGCCATAGTGAATTTGTCTTTTGGGGTCTTGTTCCAGTCTATGTCATCGATACGGTAAGTACGATTGTTGTAGCGGGTAATTACAATGTTGCCTATCAGCTGCTTGGTGCACTCATCTTGAAAGTTCTCTTTGCTTTCTTGGTACAGGATATTCCTTGGAAGGACAATAAAAAGCATGAATAATATTCTGATTTCAGAAGCAAAATACATGCATTCAGTGCTTAATATGTAAAAAGAAAATAAATGCTGAGGCTCAAATTCTAACATCCCCATGACACATCAAGATGGACCGCTCCCTGCCCTCTGTTGCCACCATCCATGGCTGCTCCCCATGCGGTCACCATATATTGGGTTAAAGTTGCAACACCCACCGGCTTGTTGTGGTTTATTGTTATTGTTATTTTGCATTTATATAGCGCCTTATATACCATTGGTATGGTCTGAAGGCGCTGGTAGGTTGAACGCCCTTGGGAACCGAGGTTCGGGTCAGTGGAGAGATTAGAGAGGGTCAAAGGTGCGTGTGCGCACCAGGTATGTGTGCAGCTGGTGCGGAATTTCTGTGGTAGCTGCTTCCTAGCGATAGGTGTGGTGGTTGAGGAATCAGGAGTATGTGTTCGGTCTGGCAGGAGTTATCCAGTCCGAGTGAGGCAGCGTTAGGCCTGACGAGAACGCTTGGCTGGGGGTGAGAAACCAGCAATGTTTATGGATGTACTCACTACAGCAAATGCTTAATTTACAAATGACCAATAAACATGTACATAAAATAGCATACTCGTTGTCTATTGACATGAGATGAACAAGTTACTTTCTTACCTGGTAACGTTCTTTCGATGGGATGGTCCGACGACGTATTCCATATCTATGACATGTAATCACCACAGCTGTGCTGCTTCGGAAACTTTTTTCAGCGTCTGCGTCCTGCGTCGATGACGTCAATGCGCCGTCGTCGAGGACCTCCTCCGACGTCCGACGTCATCCGATGTGATAAGTAGGACGCACGACGCCCGTAGCCTCAGTTGTAGTTTTTTCCCCCAGAACGTGTGACATTAGTCAACTGCCAGTCAGACACACAGCCTTGTGGAACGTAAGCTGCAATCGCAAAAGAAATTCTGCAGCGGGGAAGGCAGGGCGGGAGCGATATGGAATACGTCGTCGGACCATCCCATCGAAAGAACGTTACCAGGTAAGAAAGTAACTTGTTCTTCGAGGGGATTGGGTCCTCCGACGTATTCCATATCTATGACAGACTCCCAAAGCAGTACCAGAGCAAGGAGGAGGGAAAGAATTTAGAATCAAAATTTAGAATAGCCAATCAAATAGCAGAGCAAAGGACCGCCTTGCCAAAGGCCAGATCCTGTCCTCGGATGGAATCGAGGAATAGTGACGTACAAATGTATGTACTGAAGCCCAGGTGGCTGCATCACAGATGTTGCGAATAGGAACACCCCTCTGCAGGGCAGTAGATGCAGCCATACCCCTGGTAGAATGGGCCCGCAAGCCAGCCGGTGGGTCCTTACCCGCCAAGCGGTAACACTCCGAGATGGCTAAAACAATCCAGCGAGACAAAGTCTGTTTCGTCACAGCTTGCCCCAAACGCTTTCAAGCGTAACCAATAAAGAGTTGATCATCCACTCTGACCCGGGACATGCGTGAAACATAAAAGCTTAAAGCTCTCCTAGGATCAAGCCTATGGAGCCTCTCCTCTTCCTTACCAGGATGCGGAGGAGGATAGAATGCCGGAAGAACAACCTTCTGGGCCAAATGAAATTCCGTCACTACCTTCGGAAGAAAAGAAGGACAAACTCTAAGGACAACCCTGTCCTTGTGAAATACAGTGAAGGGTGGCTTAACTGAAAGTGCCTGTAACTCACTCACTCTGCGAGCGGAAGTAACCGCAACTAAAAACACAGTTTTCAGAGTTAACAGCCTCAAAGGGCAAGAATGTAAAGGCTCAAACGGAGCACCCATAAGAAATTTAAGAACAAGGTTTAAATCCCAACCGGGCACCAGGAAAGGTGACGGAGGGAACACATTAGTGAGCCCTTTCAGAAACTGTGAAATTAAAGGGATTTTAAAGTAAGAACACTCTTCAGACGTGCGCTTAAAGATGGACAGAGCCGCCAGGTAACCTTTAATGGTACCCACTTGCAAGCCCCTGTGGGCCAAAGAAAGTAAAAAGGACAGAACCAGGGGGATGTCACATGCAAAAGAATCCACATTCTGAACCCTGCACCAGTCACAGAACTTACGGCAACGGTACAGAGACTTTGTTGCTGGCCTTCGGGCCGAAAGCACCACCTCCATCACGTCTTCAGGGAGGTCCCAATCCTTATACCTCAACCTTTCAGAAGCCAAGCGTGAAGGTTGAGGGATCTGACCTCTGGATGGAGAACCTGACCCCCCTCCCGTGAGAGCAGATCGTCTCGGTAGGGAAGACGACGTGGAGGGCAGATGGACAAGTCGAGAAGGTCTGGGTACCACGTCCTCCGAGCCCACGCCGGAGCAATGAGGATCATCCGGGAACCGAACTTCCGTAACCTCCGCAGCACTTGCGGGATGATGGGGACTGGAGGAAACGCATACAGCAGCGGGAATGACCACTCCACCACAAACGCGTCTCCTAAGGCTCCTTTTGGAGGAAATTCCCGCGAGCAGAACCTTTCGCACTTCCGGTTGACACTGGAGGCGAAGAGATCCACTTGAGGGGTCCCCCAAAGTGCGAAGATCTCCAGGAGAATCTCCTGAGCCAACTCCCACTTGTGAGAGATCGCGCTCTGCCTGCTCAGAGCGTCCGCTGTCACGTTTTTGTCTCCGGCCAGATGAACTGCCGAGATCGACACTTCCTGCTGGATGGCCCAGAACTCGAGCTGCATCGCTTCCCTGCACAGAGGAAGTGACCCTGCCCCCCCCCCTTTTTGTCAGGATCAGGACACTCTGTCCTCGCACAGTCGGCAGAAAAGCCTTCAGGGCTAGCCTGACGGCCCTCAGCTCCAACAGATTGATATGGAGTCTGGACTCCGACGGAGACCAACGACCGCTGACTGTCAGCCCGTTGGCATGAGCTCCCCATCCCGTGAGGGATGTATCCGTCACGATCGTCACCTCCGGCCAGGGAAGCCAAAATGGAGCCCCCTTCATCAAGTTGCCTTCGACGGCCCACCACAGAAGGTCCATGGCGACCTAGGGCAGCACCTGAACCGGGTCCGACATCCTGCCGGAGGACTGCGACCATTGCGTCTTGAGTGCCCACTGCAAAGATCTCATCCGCAGGCGAGCCTCTGGCACCAGAAGAATGCAGGATGCCATGAGGCAGAGCAACCTCAAGAACTCGAACGCTGGGAGCGTCTGGGCATGCTGAAACTTGTGCACCATCTGCTGAATGTGAAGAGCCCTCACCTGGGGAGGAAAACACTGCCCCAGGGAAGTGTCGAGCACTGCTCCGATGTACTGGAGCCGCTGTGTTGGCGTCAAATGGGACTTCTTTAAATTGAGGGAGAAGCCCAGCCTGTGAAGGGAGTGGCAGGTGACGGACAGATGATCCAGGACTTGCTCGGGAGAGCTCCCCCTGATCAACCAATCGTCCAGGTAGGGGTAGACGTGAATCCCCCCTTGCCTGAGATGCGCTGCCACCACCACCCTGAGCTTTTTGAAAACCCTCGGGGCGGAGGTCAATCCGAACGGCAGGACCCGAAACTGAAAGTGCGAGTCGCCAACCGCGAACCTCAGGTACTTCTTGTGCTTGGGATTGATCGGCACATGGAAGTAAGCATCCTTGAGGTCGAGTGACACCAACCAGTCCTGAAGCTGAAGGACTTGAGAGAGAGTAACCATCTTGAACTTGTCCTTCCTGAGGAGTTTGTTCAAACCGCGCAAGTCCATGATGGGTCTCAATCCCCCGTCTTTCTTCCAAATCAAAAAATAAGGGGAATAGCATCCCTTGTTCCTCTCCGCTACAGGCACCAATTCTATGGCGCCTTTCTCCAGCAGGGCTTGAATTTCCTGCGCAAGGAGCGGATCCGGACTCTGCAAAGAGAGGTTCCCCGGTGGATTGTCGCGAGGCCTGTGCCGAAAGGGAAGACAGTAGCCGTGGGTTATGATCTCCAGAACCCACACATCTGAAGTAATGGCTTGCCACTCTACAAGATGCTGCGCCAGCCTTCCCCCAACCGGCGAACCATGGGACATGGCCTCATGCCTGAGTGGGAGCGGCTGCGGCATTACCGGAGGGCAAAGAGGCAACTGCCCGAGCGGCCTTGGCACCACGGGTACCCTATCATCCACCTCTGGTACCCCTGCGTTGGCCTCTTTGACTGCCAGCTCCTCTCGCTTTACTGAAGGACGAGTAATAGCGAAAGGAACCACCCCTCCACTGCTGTCCCCTAGGACGAAAAGGCGGAGGTTGGCGAACTGCATCACCCAACGACTTCGCTGCAGCTTTTGAGGTCTGCAACCTCTCAAGGCTCTCGTCAGCCCTGCTGCCAAAAAGGTGTTCACCGTCAAAGGGCATGTTGAGGAGCCGGGACTGCACATCAGGAGCAAACCCCGACTTCCGCAACCACGCAAACCTGCGTATCACGGTGTTTGCCGCCATGGACCTACTGACGCATTCAGCTAACTCCAAACCCGACTGAACAGACTCACACATGGCATCCTTACCATCCTGGATCATAGCAAGGAAACCATCCCGTTCGTCCCCTTCGGGAATATGTTCAGCCGCTAACGCAACACAGTTCCACAGAGTGTGTGTGAAACGAGACAGGGCACAAATGGAGTTGGCCGCCTGAAGCGCCATACCACCAGAAGAAAACACTTTCTTCGCCCAGCCATCAAAACGATTGTCGTCCCTATCAGGAGGGATGGTAGGGTACGACGCCTGCTTTGCCGGGGCCGTGGCCGCCTGCACCACCAAACTCTCCGGAGTGGGGTGCCTGGTCAAGTAGCAGGTGTCGCTACTGGCTGGACGGTATTTTCGCGACAAGGATCTGCCCACCGCCGGGAGACTCTCCGGAGCAGTCCAAGCCGCCGCCACCCTTCTCTGTAAAGCCATATGGAACGGCAGTACCGGGTCAGTTGGGGGACCAACATCAAGGATGTCCGTTAGATCATCCTGCACAAACTCCCCTGGGGGAGCAGACCATCCCAAGTACTCAGAAACCCTAGCCATAAGGCGCCGGTACGAGGAATCGGCATGAGAGCCAGGCTCAGGCCTACAAAACTCCACCTCCGGAGAGGTGTCCAGTCCACTGGCATCATGCAGTGACTGCCTCAAATCGTCAAACTGACTATGGCCCGAGACAATTTCATCTGGAACCGGACTAGGAACCAGGCCATCAGAATCCTCATCCGCCTCATAAATGTATTCCGGGTGGCGAAAAGAAGGCACCCGAGAGTGCTTGCTCTTAACCAGAGCCTTCCTAGGGGGTTCCCCCGTGCCACGGGGTACCTCCGACACGAAAGGCGTTGATGGCGTCGAGCGAATCGGCGCCGAAAGAACAGGCATCGGCGCCGAGAGGATTGGCGTCGACGAAATCGGCATCGACGTCAGATGCAGCGCCGCAAGCATCGGTGGCGTCGACACAGCCCTCGAAGCCGGAGCCCTGAGCGTGTCCTTCGACGACCTGAGCGTCAACGGCTTCGACGACTTCCTCGGAGCCGGAGCCTCGAGAAAGCCTGTCAATGCCCTCGACGCCTCAGACGTCAACGTCTTCCTCGAAGACCTCACAGGTGCACACGGTCTCGAACGCGTCGAGGACCGGGACCTGGAACGGGTACGTCGAGAACGAGTCTCCTTGTCCGAACGGGACCTCTCCCGTGACTCGTGCCGACCACTCTTGCGAGCGGTGTCTCTCGACCTCTCACGACCGACCCCATTCGGGGGCGCGGACGCTTTAGTACCCTGCGACTCAAGAATCGCCAGCATTTTCTTCCCCAAGGAAGCCCATTCCTCCGGCGTTGCACGGCTGGTGGGGTAAGCGACGTGCCGGGCAGAGTCCTCCGAAGAGGACCTGGAAGACGACCGGTGTCGGCGCTTCCGAGAATGCCTCGAAGAGGCTGAGGAGTGGCGAGACCGACTCCTAGAAGGAGACCCACGAGACTTCCGACGATGACGCGGAGAGTCACCCCTCGAATCATCCGTCGAAAGCCCCGCAGACTTCGACTTCCGGGGCTTGGACACCCGACCTACCGACAACTTCTTCTTACGTTCGCGTAAGGCTTTGGACGTGAGCGACTGGCAGTCGATACAGTCATCCGTGTCGTGGGCCTCCCCGAGGCACCAGAGGCAGGCGTCGTGCGAGTCCGTCACCGACATCTTGGACCCACACTCCCCGCACTTCTTGAAACCCGGACGCGGGGTCGAAGACGAAGTAGAAGACATCTTCACACGAAGGATTTTCACAAAAACGAACAGGTTCGAAGAACCGAGAAGAACAGAACTCCAAAGAGTCGAGGCGTTAACCGAGATTCACGAAGCAACACGTTCGCGGAAAAAACGGAACTGAGGCTACGGGCGTTGTGCGTCCTACTTATCACATCGGATGACGTCGGAGGAGGTCCTCGACGACGGCGCATCGACGTCATCGACGTAGGACGCAGAAAAAAGTTTCCGAAGCAGCACAGCTGTGGTGATTACATGTCATAGATATGGAATACGTCGGAGGACCCAATCCCCTCGAAACATATTTAAATGTGTCTTCAAACAGATTATTAACATTTTGCCCAGATTCTATAGGTTTTTGTTATGTGACTGGCAGTTAAAATAACGTTTCCTAAACACATAATCAAATTGAGGCTGAAACAATAAGTGCCAGGGCTAAGAAATAAGTGGCAGGGCTGAGCCCTGGCAAATTGAGCACTGCATACATCCCCAGCTTCAGTACAGCACCTTAAATGTTTGTTAGCACCACTTCCTACGCTTCTGGTCACTGGCCTAATCCTATTGTGGCTACTTATCCTGCATATCCCTAAAATGAAATGCAGTTCTCCTGGGGAATCCAGCCTGTGAGTATCAGTTTTAAGTCTAAGCGACCAAGTGTATCAGTACCTTCAAACACCCTGTTTTTATCGACTATGCCAATTTATTTCAGATGGAACTCTTACGTGAATATATGGCACAAATCAAGCCTTGACAAATGAAAAGGTTTCAAGACTTGCTTTATTTCTTCGCAAAGCCAGCAGGACTACTTCCATTATCGTACCTGCTGGTCATGGACTGTGGGCTTCCATCACTGGCCACTAAGGAACAAGTTACTTACCTGTAACTGTTGTTCTCCAGCATGGGTCTGGCATGGATTCACATGCTCATGAATATTCCCCGTCGTCAGGCTGGGAATCCTCGGTAAAGAAAAAACCAGTATCAGTTTCGTTTCTGATCTGTCTTTCGTAGTAATAACCAATCACTGGTCTCTGCGTCATACTGACCACAGCCAATGACTGCCCTCTACCTAAGCACCGCCTCTGGCAGCCATCTTCAGATTTGGAAGCACGTGAAGTGGCAGTATGACCAAGTGAAGAGCCGCAGAGGGGTAGGCGGGAGGGTTCGCATGTGAATCCATGCCAGACCCATGCTGGAGAACAACAGTTACAGGTAAGTAACTTGTTCCTTCTCCAGCATGGGGTCTGGCATGGATTCACATGCTCATGAATAAAGAATACATAGCAGTATACACATGCACAACCACGGGAGGTGGCAAAGGCTCAACATTAAGCATAGCATCAAACTCAACATTAAGCATCTTACCTCCTCACCAGGCTCACCTCAGGCGAACAGGTTGCGCAGCACTGCTTGGCCGACCCTGGACTCCTCCCTGGAATCCCGATCGACGCAGTAGAACTTCGTGAAGGTGTGCGTCGACCTCCACGTAGCAGCCCTGCATATGTCCAGCAGGGGCACACCAGAAAGGAACGCCGTGGTAGCTGCGATCGCTCTGGTGGAATGGGCTCTCGGACGGCCGGGCAGAGGTCGGTTTGCCAACCGATGACAGTACATGATACAGCCGGAGAGCCATCTGGAAATGGAAGCCTTCGAGAGAGCCTTCCCCTGATTGACAGGTCCAAAGTTCACAAAGAGTTGTGACGTCTTCCGAAAACACTTCGTGCGGTCCACGTAGAACTTCAGCGCTCTAGCTACATCCAGCGAGTGCAAAGTCCTCTCAGCCGGCGACGAAGGCGACGGAAAGAATACAGGCAACACCAAGGGTTCGTTGATATGGAAGTCCGACGGTACCTTGGGCATGAAGGAGGGGTGCGTCCTGAGCACTACCCTCGTGTCGTGGAAAGTCAAGTACGGGGCCTTGCAGGAAAGGGCCTGGATCTCTCCCACTCGTCGTGCGGAGGTGATGGCCACAAGAAAAGCAGTTTTCCACGATAGAAACGTCAACGGAGCCGAGTGCAGAGGCTCGAACGGAGGTCCCATGAGCTTGGTCAGCACTACGTTGAGCTCCCACGCCGGGGCCGGAGCCTTCACCGGCGGGAACGATCTGAACAGTCCCTTCATGAACTCTTTCACCAGGCGATGAGACCACAAGGACGTCCGTCCCGTGGTTCTGGTGTATCGGGAGATCGCAGCAAGATGAATCTTGATGGACGCGTGTGCCAGGCCAGCTTTGGCCAGCGTCAGCAGGTACGGCAGTACTTGGGGAGCCGTAATCCGTAGAGGGTTAATCTTCTGTGCGTGGCACCAGACAGAGAACCTCTTCCATTTGTGTCCGTAGCGGCGCCTCCTTCCCTGGAGAGTAGATCCGCGTCCGCCGACAGTTTGATCGGCGGGGACGCTGACAAGTCCAGAAGGTCCGGGAACCATATCTGCCTCGGCCACGAGGGTGCGACGAGGATCATCCTGCACCTTGACCTCTTGAGCAGGTTGACTAACCGGATTAGCAGAGGCAAGGGAGGGAACGCGTAGAGGAACAGGCCCTCCCAGGGGAACGAGAAAGCATCGCCCATGCTCCTCGTCTGGGGAAACCTGCTGGCGAACCTCCGGCACTTGGTGTTCGTCGCAGTCGCGAACAAGTCGATCTGGGGTGTGCCCCACCGTCGGAAGAGACGATCCACCAGATCCTGCCGTAGTTCCCACTCGTGGCACGAGCGCAGCTCCTTGCTGAGTGAGTCGGCGATGGTGTTTTTTATCCCTGCCAGATGAAACGGCACCAGAAAAATCCTTTGGGCGACGGCCCAATGCCACAGGTCCTGCGCCTCCTTGGACAGCGCTGGGGACCTGGTTCCGCCCTGTTTCCTGATGTAAAACATGGTGGTGGTGTTGTCGGTGAAGATCCTCACCACCTTGCCCTTGAGGGACGGAATGAAAGACCCGAGAGCCCAAAACACTGCACGGAGCTCCAGGACGTTGATATGCAGGGACTTCTCCGTCGGGAGCCAGAGTCCCTTTGCGTGCAGATTTTCGGTGTGCGCTCCCCACCCTTCCAGGGAGGCATCCGTAGTCACCGTCTCCTGGTGGGCTGGGGTCTGGAAGTCCATGCCCGCCGTCAGATGCGCGCGGGTGCCCCACCACCGTATCGCTCGTCGGAAGTTCTCGTCGAGCTTGATCCTTTCCTCGAAGCTGCCCGTCGTCTGGATCCAGCGCGCATCCAGGAATTCTTGCAACGGGCGCATCCGGAGCCTGCACATGGGAATGAGGTAAATGCAGGAAGACATCATCCCGAGGAGGGACTTGATGGACCTCACTTTGGCCGCGTCGGCCACCAACATCCGTTGCACCTTGCCCAAGATGGTCCTGGTCCTCTCCTCCGACGGGGAGGCCAGAAGGGACACTGTGTCGAGCCTCGCTCCGAGAAACAGTGCGACTTGCGCGGGCACCAGGTGGGATTTGGCGTAGTTCACGAAGAATCCCAGGTCCGTGAGGAGTTGGACGGTCCTTGCCGTGTGAACCACGGCGAGTTCCCTCGTCTTGGCGCGGATGAGCCAGTCGTCCAGGTAGGAGTAGACGTGGATCCCCTCGCGGCGCAGCTGCGCCGCCACCGGTGCGAGGCACTTGGTGAATACCCTGGGTGCCGACCGTAGTCCGAAGGGGAGGGCTCTGAACTGGTAATGACGCCCTTGGACCACAAACCTGAGGAATTTTCGGTGCCCCTTTAGGATGGGAATGTGGAAGTAGGCATCCTCCAAATCCAACGACGATAGGAAATCCCCTTCCTCCAGCTGGCCCAGGACGTGCTGGAGGGTGACCATCCGGAACTTCTGCGCCTTGATGAACTTGTTCAGACGTCGGAGGTCTAGGATGGGGCGCCATCCTCCCGTCTTCTTCTTCACGAGGAAGTATCTCGAGTAAACTCCGGAGCCCCGAAGCCTCTTTGGGACGATTTCGATGGCGCCCTTTCTGAGCATCGCCTTTACCTCCAGGAGAAGTTGAGGGACGTGAAGTTCTTTCCTGGCCACGGGGGGGACACGCGGGCACCTTCTTTGAAACTCGAGCGCGTGGCCCCGGGCCAGGGCGTCCAGAACCCAACGGTCGGTGGAGATGGACTCCCACACGCTGACGAAGCCCGCCAGCCGGCCTCCCACCGGGGTGCTCCGGTGGGGGCCCGACCCCACAGCCGGTTCAATCCTGCTTGGACGCGGCCTTGCCGCCTTGACCTCCTGGGCGACGACGGCGGGGTCCGCTAGACTTGCCTCGTCCTCTGTAGGCCTCTTGCGACGACGAGCGGGCCGCTTGACGGTAGGAAGCGAAACCGCCGCCGGAACCTCTGGAGGCGCCCTTGCCTCCGCTGCTCCGAAAGGGCGTCCGACGTTGCTGCAGAACTCCGAGGGCCCGGGCCGTCTCAGTATCCGCCTTGATGGCCTGAAGGGAATCGTCCACTGTCTTCCCAAACAGGTTGTTCCCGTCGAAGGGCATGTCCAGGACTCTGGTCTGGACGTCCTGCCGGAAATCCGTAGCTTTGAGCCATCCACGACGTCGAAGGCAAACGCCGTTGCCCAGCTGGTGGAACCCAGTGTCGGCGATGTCCGTCGCCACGGTGATGGCGTGGTCAGAGGCCACCTCACCTTCCTGCAGGATCTCCAGGGCCTCCGCCCTCTTGTCGTCCGGCAGAAAATCCAGCAGGGGAGCTATCTTGTACCAGAGCTCCCTGTCGTAGCGAGCCACGATAGCCAAGGCGTTGGCCGCTTTAATCGTCGTCGCTGCCGACGAGATGACTCTACGTCCCATAGCATCCAATTTCTTTCCCTCGCCGTCCGGCGGGGAAGTCGATGTGGAGGCCGCACCCCCCCCCGCTTTCTTCCTGGCTGCCGCGGAGACGACGGAATCCGGGGTAGGCTGTGCCCGGAGGCACAGGGGGGCCGTGTCCGGGACCCGGCACTTCTTCTCGTACCGGTCTCTTCTAGCTGGCGTCGTGGAAGGGTTCTTGAGGAGGGAAAGGCCCTCATCCCAAATGTCGTCCAACAGAGGCACTGCGAGGACCGTCTTCCTCTTGGCCTCGCGCCGCTGATAAAGGAAGCCTTCCTTTTTCTTCTCCTCAGGGCCGAGTTGGAAAAGCTCGGAAGCCCTGGAGATCATGGAGTGGAAAGATCCGATCTCGTCGGGCGGAGAAGCCCTGGCGGGAGGCGACGACGGAATATCCTCGTCGTATGCCTCGTCGTCCGTACCCGTCGCTGCCGAGTCAGTCCCCGTATCATCCCCTCGGGTGGACGGGGAGAGGGCTGGACGGGGCGCGACGGTTGAAAAGGAGGTGGTGGATGGATCCTTATTTTCTTGGTAGGGGGAACACCAGAAGGTCCCGGTTCTGGGTCCCCCGACGGGAAAGGTTCTTCCGTCGGTAATGGTAGTCTCGTCCTTATCTCGGAGCATAAGGACTGTATGGCCAACAAAATGGCCGCCGAGTTGTCTTGCGGCGCTGGCAGAGGGGAATCCGACGGGCGAGCAGGGGCCCCGTCGGTATCCTCGACGATGTCGTCGTCGTCGTCACCTGCGTCGGGGTCCATTCCGACGGGCTGGCCTTCTTCCACGCCTAGGCCGTGGCTTAAGACCTCGATCAGCTCCTCTTCTGAGGTTGAGGCCGAATCTACGACGACGCCCTGCCCCCCATTCTTCTTCCCCACGGGGGGTTTCACGGGGGTCCTATCGATGGGCACAAAAGAAGACTCCCTCCGAGGAGGCAGGGAGATTCTGGGCCCCGAGGTCGCCACCACTGGCGCAGCCTCCACAGGCTGAGCCAGGGCCGCCGCGACCGTTTCGATAGAGGGCTTGGTCGGATGGATCAAGGCCTTCACCACCTTAGGTGCGCTCACCGCCTTATCCTTGAGGGAGGGGGCACTGCCACGCTCCTCCTCTGCCTTAGAGCTCGACCGGGGCCTCTCCAGGAGTTTCGCCGGGTGCTCGGCCTTCCTCTTACCCGACCCAGAGCGTTGGCTCGTGGTTGATGGTGCCGGGGAGGGTGCGCCCTGCCTGGCGCCCGTAGAGCCCGACCGTTCGGCGCTCCCGGTGCCAGCGGACTCGCGGTGCTTAGCCTTATGTTGGGCCCCCGTCGCCGGGGCGCCCTCAAAGGTCTTAGAAGACCGCTCGGGTTTCTTCTTCTTCTCGCCAGACGGGCTCTTACCCTCCAGCCAGTTGGCGAGACGTTGATGGCGGTCCTTCATGGTCCGTTCCGACATGTTGCCGCAAAACGCACAGTCCTTTTCCACGTGCGTCTTGTCCTCATGAAGGCAGTAAAGGCAGAAAGAGTGTTCGTCCTCCTTAAAGACGTTCTGCAGCTGGCATCCAGGGCAGACCCTGAACAGCTTTCCGGGCGTCGAGCTTCCCTTCTCTTGGGCCATCTCCGAGACCGGGCCTGAGAAGCTTCTGGAGTCCTCCGAAGTGTAGCTCGACGAAATCTTCACCCTTGAGGGGCGCAGACGAATCCGACACGGGTCCCCGTTGATCGGATGTAGGATCGGTGGAGCTTGAGGCTCTTTTGACCGAAAGAAATCGAGTTTTTGTGAAAAACGCGAAAAAATAGCACTAACGCTCGAGAGCAATAGCACGAGGATCCCAACACATGAACGTGCGGTAAAAATCTGAAGATGGCTGCCAGAGGCGGTGCTTAGGTAGAGGGCAGTCATTGGCTGTGGTCAGTATGACGGAGAGACCAGTGATTGGTTATTACTACGAAAGACAGATCAGAAACGAAACTGATACTGGTTTTTTCTTTACCGAGGATTCCCAGCCTGACGACGGGGAATATTCATGAGCATGTGAATCCATGCCAGACCCCATGCTGGAGAACTACAGAGATCTTTGGTGTATGTGTAGTAATGCCAGAAAGGCAAACAGTGCATCTGCCATAGATCTGCTCACAGGTGCACCTTTTAGGACACATGGCTTACACGTTGCCTTGTGCTTTGTACAGTTGGCACATAACTCCCCATTCCAGTGCTTTGCAACTGTCAGCTCTGTCCTCCCGCCTTCAGATTTAGAGAACTGGCCTAGATTCCTGCATAAAGACGGGGAGATAAGTAGGGCGGTGGTAATCAAAATGGGTACTTTCTAAATGGGTTCACTTGATGCATCAGTGCCCAGATATTCCTTCAGCACAATCAGTCTCTGTTCCACTAAGGTAGTTTGACAAGCCCTGCTGTAAACTGTATAAAAAAACATACTTTGTCATTTTAGCCAGTAAACTGCTTCACTCGGGGGGGCACTATATCCAAAATCCAGGTAAGATAATACAGGCGGAGCTATAACCCCACTAGATGCATGCCGGAGGATCGCCACTAGTGCCAAACAATCAATGTCTCTTTTCTACAGTCCTGGTGCCCACCGTTTAATGTGTTGTTCTCTGGTATTCTGGGCTTCTTTTTCCCCTAATGTCTCATTCCTCTAAGGGAAGAAAAAGGGCGGTTGGGAGGGGAGGTCTCCTTTTTTATCAAAAATCCAAGAACATGCAGTGTCAAGTTTAACTGGAACTCAAACAATAGCTTAAAGCATGGGGAAGAACAGCAGATTCGCACTGACACAGCCATATTGAATGCGTCCCCCAGTTTATTCATATTTTGACAATATCAAACTTACAATTTGACAATTTCAGTATTTTCCAAGGTAGGCATCATCATAGAATTCCAATTAATACAGCCAGAAAATGGTTACAGCTTGAAAAACGAACGATTGTTCACAGTGTGCATTACGACAGTAGGCTTGTGAATTTCCAATCGTACTATTTGTTTGTCAAAGTCTGTTTTAGTGTGTTGTGTGCAGTATTCCATTATGCGAAATTCCATTATAATCTGTTCAAAATAACAGGTTTCCTAATACAGTATACCCCCAAATGTAAAGTGCCCAATATGTTTTGCACTCCAACTGTGCTAGTACACAATTCTCTCACACTCATACTGTGATTTTCTAAAGTGACATTTTATTAGAATTACAGAGATGTTTTAATTTGGTACAGTCTGAGTATGCTACCAATATAAAAGGTCCAGTGTGCACCTGGTATGCAGAATCTCAGCATATACCTTGTGTACCCAATCCCAATGTGCTGCCGACTTTGACAACCTAGGTGCATATTGTATATTCTTTGCATGCAACAGAAGAACAAGTTACTTACCAACTGGAAATGTTCTTTCGATTGGATGTTCCTCCAACGTATTCCACATCTTTGATATGTAATGTCCACAGCTGTGTACTTCGGAAACCTTTTCGGCAGAGGGCTTCCTGTGTCAATGTTGTCGGGTCGATGTACCTCGAAGGCCTCCGTCGAGGGCGACGTCACCGGATGTTATACATAGGACGCACAGCGCACGTAGCCTCAGTTTATGTTTTTTCCTCCATAACATGTGACATGCACGTATCCAATGCCTGCTTGACTGCACATAGCCTTGCAGAAACGTAAGCTGCAATCGCATAGGAAATTGTCCAGCGGGGCAGGCTGGGAGGGCGATGTGGAATACGTTGGAGGAACATCCAATCGAAAGAACGTTACAAGTTGGTAAATTACTTGTTCTTGAAATGGATTGTGTCCTCCACCGTATTCCACATCTTTGACAGACTCCCAAAGCAGTACCATAAAATGGAGGAGGGAAAATAATTTAGAGTACCCAATCAGATGGCAGAATAAAGAACCGTCTTACCAAAGGCCATATCTTGACCATGGATTGTATCCAGGGAGTAATGTTTAACAAAGGTGTGGATAGAAGCTCATGTGGCTGCATCACAAATATTCCTAATAGGAACAATCCGCTGCAGGACAATGGAAGTAGCCATGCCCATAGTGGAATGAGCTTGCAACCCTTCAGTAGGGTCCTTGCCTGCCAAACGGTAACATTCAGTAATGGGGAGGATAATCCACCTGGACAAGGTCTGTTTTGTAACAGCCTGGCCCAATCGGTGACCAGTATACCCCACAAAGAGTTGATTGTCCACTCTGACCCTGGACATCCTAGAAATATAAAAGCTCAGAGCTCTCCTAGGATCCAACCTAGGATCCACATCGCCCCATCCAAGGGAAGAGGGCAGGAGCCCTTTCCCCATCGCTGCAACGCCATAACAGCTGGTAAGCTGCAACGAAGGCCTGCCTGGCCTTGTCCAACTTCCTGCCTGACCCCCGCATGCCGGGCGCATCGCGGCGCCACATCGAGGCTAAGCCTCGCTTATCCCGCCCATTACATCCGCCGGCAGGCGGATGCGCCGGCGGCCCTACGAAGGCCATACAAAGGCCTGTTGAGAGCCTGTTGGGCCTCACTACATCGCCCCATCCAAGGGAAGAGGGCAGGAGCCCTTTCCCCATCGCTGCAACGCCATAACAGCTGGTAAGCTGCAACGAAGGCCTGCCTGGCCTTGTCCAACTTCCTGCCTGACCCCTGCATGCCGGACACATCGCGGCGCCACATCGAGGCTAAGCCTCGCTTATCCCGCCCATTACATCCGCCGGCAGGCGGATGCGCCGGCGGCCATACAAAGGCCTGTTGAGAGCCTGTTGGGAGCATCAGGAGCCAGGGGCCACGGACCTTTAATCTTTTGTGAGTAGTGGGAATACCTTCAGTCTATACCATTGTGCTTTCTGGTATGCCCTCTGCTACTACGCACCCATAAACATTTGAACTCGGTTTCTTTAACTGTTTGCTACATACGCTCATGCTTCCAACGCCGCCGCCTCTATGCATTACTGCTGCCACCTCTTTAATAGTACAGGCATCCTTAGCCCTTAGTGCTCCATGCCTCATGACTGCTATTTGGCCGTGCCCTATGGTCGCTAACGTACCACTGCAACTGTGTTGTGCCCTATGGTCGCCCAGACCCCACTCGCATTGTGTTGTGCCCTATGGTCGCCTAGACCCCACTTGCATTGTGTTGTGCCCTATGGTCGCTTAGACCTCATTCGCATTGTGTTGTGCCCTATGGTCGCCTAGACCCCACTTGCATTGTGTTGTGCCCTATGGTCGCCCAGACCCCACTTACATTGTGTTGTGCCCTATGGTCGCTTAGACCTCATTCGCATTGTGTTGTGCCCTATGGTCGCCTAGACCCCACTTGCATTGTGTTGTGCCCTATGGTCGCCCAGACCCCACTTACATTGTGTTGTGCCCTATGGTCGCTTAGACCTCATTCGCATTGTGTTGTGCCCTATGGTCGCCTAGACCCCACTTGCATTGTGTTGTGCCCTATGGTCGCCCAGACCCCACTCGCATTGTGTTGTGCCCTATGGTCGCCTAGACCTCATTCGCATTGTGTTGTGCCCTACCTATAACGCCTATGCCCCCTTCACGCCACTCCCCTGTACATTACCTTAGCCCCAGCATGCTACTCTGCCTGACTGCGATCATGTTCCCGTTCTGTGTCATGCAAAGTAACATACCCTGCACTGGCAACAGTTACCTAGCCTATAATAATGGTTTAGTCAGACCCGCCTGCCCAAGACACCACCCGATCACCTGCCCTACACCATTCCTGCCCACCACACCAGCCTTCCCCCCGGACACCAAGTCCGCCCTTCCCACCCATAGACATGCACACGTTCCGCATGTCGCAGCTAACACACACCTAGCTGTCTATAAGCAGAACCCCATCAACACGAGAGCATCTTGCCCTACCATTGACTACAACACCTCTACATTAGCTAACCCAACCAACTCCCGTAACACTACCCTCATCCCCTCCGATCGGAATTCTAGACTTGGCGCCAGAACCCACCACAAACCTAGCAAAGGCCCTACCAAATCACACAATAAGATCAACCCTCACACTGTAACACCCATCAACACTATCCATCCCAGTCTTAAAGGAGCTCTCCTAAATGTCATATCATTAGTCGCCCATGCCTCAGAAGTCGCTGACATTATTCTAACAAACAACCTGGACTTCCTTGCGTTAACCGAAACATGGCTGCACGATGCTGCAGGTCCATCTCTTACCCTAGCCATACCTGATAACTACACCATCCTTAGAGCAGATAGACCGAACGCTCGAGGTGGCGGCGTAGCTATCATCTTTAAGTCCACGCTTGACATCAGACTATCCTCTGCTCCCCCACTCAAATCCTGTGAACACATTACAGTCAAATTTCAAACCTCCCCTAAAAGTACTATTACGCTGCACTTAATTTACCGACCCCCGGGCCCTCCTGGCTCATTTGAGGAAGACATCACTTCACTAGTTGCTGAAAGCTCCAAACCATCAGCACAATTGATTATACTCGGAGACTTTAACCTTGGGTTTAACGACCCCCTAGACACCCCAGCCACTGCCCTGGCCATGGCATTAGAGGAGCATGGTCTCCAACAACTTTGCTCCAAACCCACCCACTCGAAAGGCAGAATCCTTGACTGGATAACTACCCTTAACTGCAACATTACTACGAAAGATCCCACACAACTTATCTGGACTGACCACCACCTCCTCCCGTTTGACATTCTTACCAGCAACTCAGCACATAAAAGGCCTATCATGGCACCTGCCTGCCCTACTAGGAAAAAGAGCAATATCACAGCGGAAGCCCTAATACCTCTGGTGATCCCTACTTTAAACGCACTACCCGCCACAACGGACTTGAACCAACTGGTCAACGCCTACAATGAGTCCATGGCCAAAGCCATTGACATCATTGCCCCACTGAAACTGCGCAAAGGAATACCCAAAGCGCACCTGAACACATGGTTCACCAAGGAGCTGAAAACCCTGCGTCAACAAAAAAACAAACTTGAAGCACTCTGGAAATCAGTGCCTTCTATAAATAACAGAACCAATCTCACCAACATCTCCTCCCTCTACAAAAATGAGATTATACGGGCCAAGAAAGTATCTCTCAATACTAGGATCTCCCAGGCAAGCTCCAGTACTAAGGAGCTCTTTAACATACTAAAGGAACTAGAAAACCCCATTACCCCCACTGACTCTTGCACTAAGGATAAACCCTGGTGCACAGGGATCCAGAATGCCCTAGCTAACAAAATCTCAGGGCTCCAAACTAAAATCAACAACAAACGACAACAACTCACTCTCGATCCCACCTCCTTCCCCACGCCCCCTCCACCTACTGCCACTAGTTCAGGCTTCACCTTCAAAAAGGTATCCATATTGGAGGTTCAGAAAATTATAGCATCCCTTAAACCATCGAATTGCAAGGGGGACAGCTGCCCCGCACAGATCATAAAAGATGCAGCTAGGGACCTCTCCCCATTTATCACCAAATTAATAAACCTGTCCTTCGCCAACAACATGGTCCCCAGCAATCTGAAACAGTCCTGGGTCCTACCGCTACTAAAAAAAACTACTCTCAACCCTGACATCCCCACGAATTACAGACCCATTACCACCGTCCCATTCCTACTAAAAATCTTGGATAGAGTGGCTTATTTACAAATCCAGGACTACCTTGAGGCCAATCACCTACTAGGAACTCGCCAATCTGGCTTTCGACCACAACACGGGACAGAAACGGCCCTTGTTGATCTCAAATGCCAGATAGACGAACTCAAAGACAAAAACAAGGCTGCCATCCTTCTACTCCTTGACCTCTCCGCTGCCTTTGACCTGGTCGACCATAAAATCCTGTGCAACCATTTGTCTCTGGCAGCACACTTCTCCCACTCTGCAGTCACATGGATCCAATCTTTCCTGGACAACAGAACCATGCGGGTCTTCTCCCCCCTAGCAGCGGCTGACCTTATCCCCATCACCTGCGGTGTCCCACAAGGATCCTGTGTCTCACCTACCCTTTACAATATTTTCACCAAGCCCTTATTCGACAAGCTGGACAATCTGGGTGTCACCTATACTAACTACGCAGATGACACCCAGATACTCCTCACCCTATCAGGCAACTACAACAAGGACGCCAAATGGATCAATGAAGTCTTTTCCATCATTCAGGCATGGATGGCCACACATGGCCTATGCCTGAATGATGACAAGACTGAATTGCTTCTTGTCGGCTCACCGAACACTATCAGTAAACTCTGTCCCGGCTACACTAGCTTCACTATTGACGGTAACACCATACCCATTGCCAAGAGCGTAAAAACCCTCGGTTTCTACCTAGACACGAACATCAACCTAGCTAAACAAATCAACATGACCGCCTCAGCCACTGCCTACACCGGTAAACTAATCAGGGCCTGCAGACCACTGATCTCCCCTAGCAACTGTCTCATCCTAGCCAGAGCACTCATTCAATCTAAACTGGATTACTGTAATAGCCTCTATGTAGGTGCCAACAAAACAGTAATCAATAAATTGCAAGTTTTACAAAATAACGCACTCCGTGCCGCCCTCAATATTCCTAGAAGGGAACACATCTCCGCCACCAGAACTGCCTGCAAATGGTTGTCCATCCAACAGAAAATTGACTTGAAAACCATATGCCTTACTTACAAAGCCCTCAATCATCTTGCCCCACCCTACCTCTCGAACAAATTTACACTAAGACAGAACACTAGAACCACCAGATCGTCCAACTCATTACAACTAACAGTTCCCAAATACTCCCTCAAAAGAGCTGGAGGATCCAGCTTCCCAACTTTGGCATCACAACTCTGGAATTCCATCCCACTGGATATTAAATCTACACCTACTTTCCAACCCTTCAGAACTAAGGTCATTTCCTGGTTAACCAACAAATAACTGTCCTACCACATATGTATGCACTCCGAATGTCCAATTTTATGTATATTGTTTGAATACTATTATCTATGCCCTATCAATACTGTACTATTGTCTTTTACCTGTAACCAGATGTTCAAAGCGCATATATACCCCCGGGTCAAGAGCGCTATATAAATAAATAAACAAACAAACAAACAAACCTATGGAGTCGCTCCTTTTCCTTACTAGTCTGAGGAAGAGGAGGATAGAAAGAAGGAAGAACCACTTTCTGGCTCATAATGATATTCAGACAACCTTAGGTAGAAAGGAAGGACGTACCCTCAGTACAACCGTATCCTTGTGGAACACAGTAAAGGGCGTCTTAGATGAAAGTGCCTGCAATTCACTCACTCTGCGAGCGGAAGTAACTGCAACCAAGAACACCGTCTTGAAAGACAATCTCAAAAGGACAAGAGTGCAAAGGTTCAAACGGAGCACCCATGAGGAATTTAAAAACCAAATTCAGATCCCAAACAAGCACCTGGAAAGGGGACGGCGGGAACACATTAGGGAGTCCTTTAAGAAACTGAGAAATCAAAGGAATCTTAAAGTAATAACATTCTTCAGACGAGCGCTCGAAGATAAACAGCGCCGCCATGTAACCCTTAATTGTACACACTTGAAGGCCCCTGTGGGCCAAAGAAAGCAAGAAAGACAACATCACAGGAATGCAACACTGAAATGGATCAACATTTTCATCTCTGCACCAGTCGGAAAACTTACGGCAACGGTACAGGGATTTTGTCGCTGGCCTCCTGGCCGAAAGCAACACCTCCATCACATCATCCGGGAGGTCCCAATCCTTATACCTCAACCTTTCAGATACCAAGCGTGAAGGCTGACAGTCCTGACATCTGGTTTGAGAACCACCCCCATCTCCCTCCCCCCATCCCCGCCTCCCCAGCCCAGCCTTCGCGCACGAGAGCAGATCCTCTCCGTAGGGAAGACTGCGTGGAGGGTGTTAGGCAGAAGCCTGTGCAGTGCCCTTAGGGACCACTACACACAATTAAGACTACAGGTGTCAATACAAGTTTTACCTTTGGTACAAGCCTGTACTACTATGTTAAAGTGGTAGCAGTAGCGGAGCAGCCAGGTTTATCTCAAGAGTGTATGAGCAGTAGCAGAGATTACCCAAAGGGACCACAATTACTGTGACTCAAGCAAACACTGACTCAAGGTTTCAGGTAGAAAAATATAAGTACTTTATTTTTAAACCATTTGTTATAAACACAACACTTCTATTAATTCAAAAACCACACGAAAAATATACTACCACCAAACAATTCACTTTGTACAGTATGACTCAAGGTAAGTACCCTGTGTTTGAATGGACCGGTGTTACGAAACTAGACACGTTACCGTGAATACGATTGCGATCACTTTTTGACAGTTCGGTCTACTAAATAAACGCATATGCGTGACAAGAAATGCTACCGGGGCAAAAACACACTTAGCACCTGAGATATCCAGAGGGAGTTGGAGGCAAAAATCATAGGCAATATTATAGTTAGGCAGACAGAATCGAAGAACATTCATAGACAGGAATTCAAGAGTCAAAGGGCCGGAGCCAGGGTCAAGTGACACCGGGTACCTGTTGTCGAGGATCACACAGTCTGACAGTTCACGATTCAACGTAGCCAAGAATACTTTGACATTGTCAATGTTCGGAAGCAAAAGTTATAAGAAGGAGGGAAGACAGGGGCAAGCCCTAGAGATGAAGAAAAGCGATTTACCCTAATTCCTCAAGCAGAACACACTACCTTATTCAATGGGGAAGATGGTGCTACGGCAGTTGTTCCTGTTGGTTTCCCGCAGACCCACGGTTCCTGGAGCTTCGATGCGAAGGAGGACGTCTGAAGGGGTCTGCACCACAGAGGGATGAAGCCGGCAGCAGCGACAGTGAATAAAAGGTGCGCTCCTTAAAAACAGGAGAGGATCTTCAGATGGCTATCCGGACCACTACAGCAGTGTGCAGCGATTTCGACTAAGGAGAGGATCCTCTGGCTGTAGAAGATGAGCTGGTTATCCCCACCAAGCTCAAGGGAAGAAGACTCTGGACTGGATCTTCTCTGGTCGTCTAAGGGTAGATAGCTCAGGACTGCAGCAGGCCTTCACCGGGACGGGGTAGTTGCAGCAGCCGACTTCTTCTCCGCTTCTCTTTGTTTCTTTGTAGTTCCAGTGGCGACTCCCTGACTTCTAGCCCAAGAGAGCTGCCTTTTATGCAAAAAAACCCATTCACACAGCCTGGCTGTCAATCACGCAGGACTGGAGGAAACGCGTACAGCAGTGGGAATGGCCAATCCACTAAAATGCATCTCCTAAGGCAGTTAGTGGAGTGTGGATGGAATTGCGCTAAACACCATTAGACTATATGACAACAATTAGAGTACAGTATTTTAATGGAATGAAGAACAGCCGACACGTGTTTCGACACTTGCGTCGTCTTCAAGGCTGAGTGGCAGAACCACGTTCAAATCATCATGTTTAAATAAACACAAAACATAATAGAGTAACATATGTACAAGATTAGAAATAACAAAATGTTAACATAAAATTGAAAAATTGAGAAATGATTCAACATAAAAACATGAAAAAATAAGTAAATAAAGAACATACCAAGTCCGGTAAGAGGAGTGGTACAGCAGTTGCGGGGAAAGATTGGCACAGCATTAAGAGAACAGGAATATAGAAAATGTATATAAGCACAATGGAAGTCAATACTGTTTCATCTTAAAGTGGATGTGATGTCCCATTGCACCCTCGCAAGACCACCATGCAGATCACGCACCCAACACCATGCCACGTGTATAGGGTGCTAATGCAACATAATATTATCAAGGCAAGAGACTGATCAAAATCCAAAGTCAATCCATTGTAGTGATTAATGCACAGCTGCACCGAACATGAATTCCAAAAAATACCAGAAACCACATTTCGGAAAGGTGTACGCAATGAAGAAAACGCTTACCAAAAAAGATTTGGAATTGACCAGTAAATACAAGAGCCCTGTTGGAAAATTGCCAATAGTAAATTAAAGATCTTCAACCACTTCAACCAGAACAAACCTGAGAGCAACTACGTGACATAATTAAAAATCAATTAGTTCAATAGCAATGGACTTACCACAATGGGCTTTAAAGGGTGAATACCCGTTGAAAAATATATATCCTTATCCAGTATCAAAAGACAAATGGCTAGCACGCATATATCGCCTGCAATCAATAGCAAAAAAGTATCAAAGAAAGAAAGGCGAAATGATGACAGAAGGCATTCACGAGCACAAGAGAAAATAAAATAGTCACTCACTCGGCAAATCAAGTCAGGTACGAGTAAAGTGAAACAAATCCAGTGGCTACCGTTCTTAGTGAATCTAAATAGAGAAAACTGCCGTACACGTCACGGGAGTGACGGTGGCGGCGGCGCGATGACATTACACCTCCATGTTGTATAGAATGGTAGCTAAACATTGGCACATCCTGAGACTTGATAAGGATCGCGAGCCTTTTTTAACACCTAAGCCAAAATTTACTTTTATGAGATCACCTACTATTAAATCACAGGTTAGTCTGTCATTTTTTGAAAATAAGGTGGCCAATTTCTCTGGGTCATACTGCCCCCAGCCAATGACTGCCATCTCCCTAAGCCCCGCCCCTGGCAGCCATCCTCAGATTTGGGAGCACGTGAAGTGGCAGTATGACCAAGTGAAGAGCCGCAGAGGGGTAGGCGGGAGGGTTCGCATGTGAATCCATGCCAGACCCATGCTGGAGAACAACAGTTACAGGTAAGTAACTTGTTCCTTCTCCAGCATGGGGTCTGGCATGGATTCACATGCTCATGAATATAAGAATACATAGCAGTATATGTCAAGACCGGTGGGGGGGTCTGTACTTCCGCTCTCTATATGGTAGAGGAGAGGCACAGAGGACCCCAGCCAAGATTCTCGATTGTGGTAGCAATGGACGAGCAATCAAGGCCTAGCTTCTCAGGAGGTGATGCAGGCTGGTTCTTAAGTACCGTGTATCCCCAAGCCCCCACAAAGGAATGTCCACCCACTGTATTACTGAAAACACAGTCTTTATATAATTAATATTCAAGGGTTATGTACACTTATCACAACAACGCACTTTGTGCTCAGGAAAACCAATAATGATAAATATCTACAATTCTAAAGTGGTACCACTAATATTAGACCTCATAACAGTGCATTCACAATACTGTAGCAATGGCACGCGGATCAATAAGAAGGAAACCAGCAATAGAGAGAGGAGAGATACCAGAGGGTTGAAACAATAGGCAGAAGACTGGCCCTTGCTACTGGACACAGTTCTGTGTGGAGATCCCCCCACCTGGGCAACCTGTAAAATAAAGAGATATAACACAAGCCCAGTCCATATATTGTTCAACAGTCTTATTCTCTCCTACAATGTTTTTACCCCCCCAATGTACCTGGTGGAGTCGAGTTCTTCGAAGAGGCGTCGACAGATCCTTCTTGAATGACCCCCTTTAAAGCAGGAGTCACGGATCGTCGAGAAACGTCGAAGACCTCGGGGTTCGGCGACGGGGAATCGACGGCCCTTCTTGAAGGCCTTCCCTTTCAAGCGGGAGGCACGGGGCGTCGAACGTCCGTCGACAAACGAGGTAGAACGATGTCGAAGAGGCGGCAGCTTCGTCCGAGCGGTGCTCGTCGGCGTCGGGGCGTCGGCGTCCTGCAAGGCGGAGGTGTGCGGGGCACCTCGATGACAATAGTTCTGGACCGCAAAGATTGTAGAGACGGGAGCCCCGCAAGGGCGTCGAGTCGCTCGAGTCTTTGGGGTCGTGAGGTGGCGGGAAACCCACCGGCGGATTCTCCTCGGCGCGTTGGTCGTCCTCGACTTTCTCCGGCAGGACAAAAGCGGTCGACGGTGCGGACGAGGGAGTCCTTCGAGTCAAATGTTCTTAGGCAAGGAGCGGACGGCTCCGGTCGTCGGCGGCTCGGCGTCAAGTGGTTCCCACGGCTGGGCAACACAACTTCGACGGGCCTCCAGCGGTTGCACAGACCTGCGAACCCTGGTCGACGGCAATGGACTTCGACAGCGTCGATGTCCGGGTGCTTTACTTCGGTCTCCTCGGCAGTCCCCTTCTCCGGTCGGCAGCCTTTCGATGGTCTGGCGTCCAGGGAGCTTCGGCGAAGATTCAGCGGTGCTCGATGGTCCCTCGGAGCACGGGAAGAGGGCGCCTAGCCAGGTCCTCTCTCGGGTCAGTCCTCGACGATTTCGACAACCTTCAGTTCCGTCGAAGCAAATGCCACAGCAAGTCTTCTTCTTCCAGCTGGACGTCGAGGATCAGCAAATCCAGTTACTCTTGAGTGGAGACTCAGCTTCTGAATGCTTCTGAACAATTTCCAGTGGTGAGAGGTCCCCAGATATACTATTCTGTCTCTCATCCACACTGCTGGCACACACACAGCAGCCAATCACACAGAAGGGCATTCATGCAGTCAGTCAGCCAATCAGGCACACAGTGCATTCAGGCCACACTCCTCCCTTTCAGACACTCACAACAAGGAATGTGGATTGGGACAAGTACCCAGCCATTCAACACTACACACTGCATTCAGGCCAGTTTCGGGCAGGGCTGTCTCAGTCTTTGTCTCTCATGCCAGAAACCAGACAACCACAACAAGGAGTGTATATTGGTCACACACTCCATTCACCCAGGTCCCACCCACAGGAGGTACCCAAAACATACAGTCACTGGGAAGGCTCCAGTCAGTCTAGCTGGGCCTTCACAACAACACCATATATGGAACTTCCACCCCACAGCCAGTCAGGGGGAAGGGACAGAGTCAGGGCTTCCCAGGACTTTGGGAAAAACAAGATAACAGGCAATAGAAAGCAAGAGGCCACAGGTGCCATCTTGTTTCCTATCAGGAATCAACTGATTCCAATGGCAGGGCCTGGGTATCCCAAAATGGAGGACACCCAGAGCACCTGTCAAGTTTAGCATGGAGCTGCCACCAGCCCATACCCTGCTCTGTGGGCCACCCACAGGTGCCCAAAAACATACACTAGGGGCACAGGGTTGTACCCCTACCCATGGGTGCCATAAGGGTATCCCATGGGTCTGTTCACCAAACCAAAAGAGAGAGCTGCACTGCCAGGAGTCCCAAATGGACTCATGGGCAGAAAACATGACAGAACACACGATAAAAGGCAGTAAAGGGCAAGGATTCAGAGGCCCTGTCCCCCTGATGCATTTCCAGCATCACAGTATACACATGCACAACCACGGGAGGTGGCAAAAAGGCTCAATATCAAGCAATACAACAACCCAACATTAAGCAACTCTTACCTCCTCACCAGGCCCACCTTAGGCGAACAGGCTGGAATCCCGATCGACGCAGTAGAATCTCGTTAAGGTGTGCGTCGACCTCCACGTAGCAGCCCTGCAGATGTCGAGCAGGAGCACACCAGACAGGAACGCCGTAGTAGCAGCGATCGCTCTGGTCGAATGGGCTCCGACGGCCGGGCAGCGGTCGGTTTGCCAACCGGTGACAGTGCATGATGCAGCCGGAGAGCCATCTGGAAATGGAAGTCTTCGAGAGAGCCATCCCTTGATTCACAGGTCCAAAGTTCACAAACAGCTGTGATGTCTTCCGGAAACTCTTCGTGCGGTCAACTTAGAACTTCAGCGCTCTAGCTACATCTAGCGAGTGCAGAGCCCTCTCAGCCGGCGACGAAGGCGACGGAAAGAAAACTGGCAACACCAAGGGCTCGTTGAGGTGAAAGTCCGACGGCACCTTGGGCATGAAGGAGGGGTGCGTCCTCAGCACCACCCTCGTGTCGTGAAAAGTCAAGTATGGAGGCTTGCAAGACAGGGCCTGGATCTCTCCCACTCGTCGTGCAGAGGTGATGGCCACGAGGAATGCGGTCTTCCACGATAGAAACTTCAACGGCACTGAATGCATAGGCTCGAATGGGGCCCCCATGAGACTAGTTAGTACCACGTTGAGCTCCCACGCCGGGGCAGGGGCCTTCACCGGCGGGAATGATCAGAACAGTCCTTTCATAAATTCCTTCACCAGACGACGAGACCACAAGGACGCCTGTCCTGTAGTTCTGGTGTAACGTGAGACGGCAGCCAGATGTACCTTGATGGAAGCGTGAGATAAGCCAGCCTTGGCCAAAGACAGTAGGTACGGCAATACTTGAGGGGCCGTAATCCGCAGAGGGTTAATCTTCTGTGCCCGGCACCAGACAGAGAACCTCTTCCATTTGAGTCTGTAGCACTTGAGAGTTGAGGATGCCCTGGCCTTTGCAAGAACCTCTCTGCAGTCGGCCGGGATGTCGTATCCTCCAAACGCTAGTGCTGCAGGAGCCAGGCCTGCAAGTTCAGCGACTCTGGTTCGTGATGAAGAATGGCGCCTGCTTCTCTGGAGAGAAGATCCACGTCCGTCGGCAGCTTAACTGGTGTGGATGCTGACAAGTCCAGAATGTCCGGGAACCAGATCTGCCTCGGCCACGCCGGTGCGACGAGGATCATCCTGCACCGGGACCTCTTGAGCTGGTTGACGAGCCGGAGTAGCAACGGCGGGAATGAATAAAGGAACAGGCTGTCCCAGGGGAACGAGAAAGCATCGGCCATGCTCCTCGGTTGGGGAAACCTGCTGGCGAACCTCCGGCACTTGGAGTTCGCCGCTGTCGCGAAGAGATCGATCTGGGGTTCGCCCCATCGTCGGAAGAGTCGGTCCACTTGATCCTGGCGCAGTTCCCACTCGTGGCACGAGCACAGCTCCCTGCTGAGTCAGTTAGCGATGGTGTTTTTTATCCCTGCCAGATGAAAGCGTACCAGAAACATCCCTTGGGCAATGGCCCAATGCCACAGATCCTGGGCTTCCTTGGACAGGGCAGGGGATCTGGTTCCGCCCTGCTTCCGAATGTAAAACATCGTAGTTGTGTTGTCGGTGAAGATCCTCACCACCTTGCCCTTGAGGGACGGAAAAAAGGACCCGAGGGCCCAGAACAAAACGCGGCACTCCAAGATGTTGATGCGGAGGGTCTTCTCCTCCGAGCACCAAAGGCCTCTCGCGTGGAGACCCCCGGTGTGCGCTCCCCAACCTTCCAGGGAGGCATCCGTCGTCACCGTCACGTGGTGGGCCGGGGCTAGGAAGCCTGTTCACGCTGTCAGAGGAGAGCGGACACCCCACCATCGTATTGCCTGACGGAACATTTCGTCGAGCGAGAATGCGGGGGCACCTCTTCTGGAACTCGAGGGCGTGCCCCAGGGCCAGGGCGTCCAGCATCCAACGGTCGGTGGAGATGGACTCCCACACGCCGACGAACTTCGTCAGCCGGCCTCCCACCGGGGTGCTTCGGCGGGGGCCCGACCCGACGGACGGTTCAATCTTGCTTGGAGGACGCTTGCCTCCTTGACCACCTTGGCGATGACGGCGGGATCCACCTGACTTGCCGCGTCCCCTGTAGGCCTCCTGCGACGAAGACCTTGCCGCTTGAAGGTAAGTAGAGGAGCTGCTGCCGGCTCCCTTGGAGGCACCATGTCTGCCTCCAGAGCTCCGAAAGGACGGCCGTCGCTGTTGGAGCACCCCCAGTGCACGGGCCGTCTCCGTGTCCGTCTTGATCGCCTGAAGGGATTCATCAACCGCCTTGCCAAAAAGGTTGTTCCCATCGAAGGGCATGTCCAAAACCTTGGTCTGAACGTCCTGGCAGAAATCCGTCGCCCTAAAACATCCTCGTCGTCTCAGGCAAACGCTGTTGCCCAACTGACGGAAACCGGTGTCGGCGATGTCCGTAGCCACCGTAATGGCGTGGTCCGAGGCAATCTCACCTTTCTGCAAGATTTCCAGGACCTCAGCCCTCTTGGCATCCGGAAAGAAGTCCAACAGAGGGGCGATCTTGAACCACAACTCCCTGTCGTAGCGGCCTACGATGGCCAGGGCGTTGGCCGCCTTGATGGTCGTCGCTGCAGATGAGATGACCCGTCGTCCCATCGCAGTCAGTTTCCTACCCTCGCCGTCCGGAGGGGAGGTTGAGGTCGATGCCCCCCACCCCCGCTTTCTTCTTGGCCGCCGCCAAAACGACCGAGTCCGGGGTAGGTTGCGCCCTAAAGCACAAGGGGGCAGCATCGGGGACCCCGTACTACTTCTCGTACCGGTCCCTCTTCGCAGGAGCCGTGGCAGGGTTCTTGAGGAGGGCGAGCCCCTCATCCCAGATGTCATCAAGAAGCGGTACGGCGAGGACCGTCTTCCTTTAAGCCTCGCGCCGCCGGTAAAGGAACCCCTCCTTTTCCTCGGGGCAGAGCTGGAAGAGCTTGGACGCCCTGGAGATCATTGCATGTAAGGATCCAATCTCGTCGGGTGGGGACGCCCGGGCAGGGGGCGACGGGGGACACGTCCCGTTGTCGCCTCCGTCGTCATCCGTACCCGTCGTAGTCGTGTCCATGCCTGTATCATCCCCGTGGGTAGTGGACCGGGGGGGGGGGGGAGGCAGAGAAGGCCGCAGAGGCGGGAGAGGAGGCCTAGGATGCGTCGACCTCCTCTTAAGCGGTGGGCTCCCCGAAGGTCCTGGCTCCAGATCCTCCCATCGGGTCTGGCTCAGGTTCCTCTGTCGGGGGAAGGGGCAACCTAGTACTTATCTCCGAGCATAAGGACTGGATGGCTGACAAAATGGCCGCCGAGGTGTCCTGCGCGCCGGAAACGACGGGAGCGAGGGCTCTTGAGGAGCCTCGTCTGCGTCACCGTCGCCCTCGTCGGGGTCCCTCCCGATGGGCTGGGTCTCCTCCACGACTTGGATGAGCTCCTCTTCAGAGGTCGTGTCCGTATCCACGACGGCCACCACCCCCTCCTCCCCTTTTCCAACGAGGACTTCGTGGGGGTCTTCTCGATGGGCCTGAAAGACGACTCCCTCCGCGGTGGCAGGGAGACTCTGGTACATGAGGGCGCCTCCACTGGTGTAGCCTCCACAGGCTGAGCCAGGGCCGCGGCGACATCCTCAATCGAGGTCCTACCAGGATGAATCACGGCCAACGTCACCTTCTGTGCGCCTGGGGCCTTCACCTTCGGGGGAGGGTCCGAGCCTCGCTCCCCCTCTGCCAGAGTCTTCGAGATCGACCGGGGCCTCTCCAGAAGCTTCGCCGGGTTCTCAGACTTCCTCTTACCCGAGCCAGAGCGTTGGCTCGTGGTCGATGGCGCCGGGGAGGTTGCGCCCTGCCTGGCAGCCAAGGAGCCCGACCGTTCGGCACTCCCGGTGCCAGCGGACTCGCGGTGCTTAGCCTTTTGTTGGGCCCCCGTCGCCGGAGCACCCTCACAGGACTCAGAAGACCGCTCGGACTTCTTCTTCTTCTCGCCTGGCGGGCTCTTACCTTCCAGCCAGTTGGCGAGACGGAGGTGGCATTCTTTCATGGTCCGCTCCGACATGTTTCCACAAAACGCGCAGTCCTTCTCCTTGTGCGTCTTGTCCTCATGGAGACAGTAGAGGCATAACAAATGCTCGTCCTCCTTGAAAACGTTCTGAAGCTGGCATCCAGGGCAGGTCCTGAACAGCTTCCCGGGCGTCGAGCTCCCTTTATCCTGGGCCATGCCCGGGGTAGGCCTCGGAACTGCTGGAATCCTCCAAAAGCGTAACTCGACGAAATCTTCACCCTTTAAGGGCGTAGAAAACTCAGAAACGGATCCCTGTTGATCGGAAGTAGAAACGGTGGAGCTTGAGGCTCTTTTAACCGAAAAAATTAGAAAATCTCCTGAAAAAAGCACGAAAACGCAGCAAAAGCTCGAGAGCTAAGCACGAGGACTCCCAACACTTGAACGTGCGGTAAAAATCTGAGGATGGCTGCCAGGGGCGGGGCTTAGGGAGAGGGCAGTCATTGGCCGGGGGCAGTATGACCCAGAGACCAGTGATTGTTTACTACTGAGAAAGACAGATCAGAAACGAAACTGATACTGATTTTTTCTATACCGAGGATTCCCGGCCTGACGACGGGGAATATTCAGGAGCATGTGAATCCATGCCAGACCCCATGCTGGAGAACACCTGTTGTCCTAAATCTTTTGCAGTGGTCCCCAAGGGAACTGCACAGGTTTCTGCCTAACACCCCCGATCCGAGGGACCATCGAGCACCGATAACCTTTGCCGAAGCTCCATGGAAGTTAGACCCTCGACAGGCTGCCGACCGGAGACTAGTACCGCCGAGGAGAACGAAGAGAAGCACCGGACATTCCGTCCACCGTCGTCGATCAGGGTTTGCTGGTTTGCTATAACCGCTGGAGGCCCGTCAAAGCAGTGTTACCCAGAAGCAGGGACCGATTGACGCTGTGCCGTCGACAACCGGAGCCGCAACGCTCCATTGATTAAAACATTTGAATCGAAGGAATCTCTCGCCAGCACCGTCCAATGCTTTTGTACAGCCGCAGAAAGTAGAGGCCGCCGATACGCTACGGAGCATCCGCTGGTGGATTTCCCGCCACCCAAAGACCACAGAGACGCTGGACAACTCGGCGCCCTTGCTGGGCCAAAGTTCTTCATAAACTCTTTGCGGTTCCGAACTATCGACATCGAGGTGTCCCACACGCCTCATCCTTGCAGGACGTCTTCGACTCCTCGTCAAGGTGCACCGCCAGGACCGCCATCGGACTTTTCATCGAGGATCATCAACGCCAAGTTCACCTTCTTCGAGGCTCTTTGACTATCCGTGGCTCCTGCTTAAACGGAGTCACTCAAGAAGGATCCATAGATGCCTCTTAGAAGAACTCTGCTATTCCAGGTACATTGTGGTGGTAGAAACCTCTTATAAGGAAATAAGACATATTGAACAATATATGGACTGGGCACACCAAGCTGTGTCTAGTGGTAGGGGCCAGTATTCTGCCAATTGTTCCAACTAACTGATTTACCTCCTATGCCTATTTTTGGTTCCTTTATTAATTGATTTTTGTGACATTGGACCAGAGTACGGTTGATGCACTTTAATGAAATCTGATAATTGTGGCACGACTTAGAACTGTATATATTTGCCATTGTAGATTAACTGAGCACAAAGTGAGTTATTGTGATTGTGTATTTAACGTGAACCTGAATTATATAAAGACTGTGTTTTCACTAATACATTGTGTGGACATTCCTTTGTGGGTGCTTGAGGACTACACTGTACTTAAGAACCAGCCTGCATCACCTCCTGAGAAGCTAGGCCTTGATTGCTCAGCCAAGTTTACTAAGGAACAAGTTACTTACCTGTAACTGTTGTTCTCCAGCATGGGTCTGGCATGGATTCATATGCTCATGAATATTCCCCGTCGTCAGGCTGGGAATCCTCGGTAAAGAAAAAACCAGTATCAGTTTCGTTTCTGATCTGTCTTTCGTAGTAATAACCAATCACTGGTCTCTGCGTCATACTGACCACAGCCAATGACTGCCCTCTACCTAAGCACCGCCTCTGGCAGCCATCTTCAGATTTTTACCGCACGTTCATGTGTTGGGATCCTCGTGCTATTGCTCTCGAGCGTTAGTGCTATTTTTTCGCGTTTTTCACAAAAACTCGATTTCTTTCGGTCAAAAGAGCCTCAAGCTCCACCGATCCTACATCCGATCAACGGGGACCCGTGTCGGATTCGTCTGCGCCCCTCAAGGGTGAAGATTTCGTCGAGCTACACTTCGGAGGACTCCAGAAGCTTCTCAGGCCCGGTCTCGGAGATGGCCCAAGAGAAGGGAAGCTCGACGCCCGGAAAGCTGTTCAGGGTCTGGATGCCAGCTGCAGAACGTCTTTAAGGAGGACGAACACTCTTTCTGCCTTTACTGCCTTCATGAGGACAAGACGCACGTGGAAAAGGACTGTGCGTTTTGCGGCAACATGTCGGAACGGACCATGAAGGACCGCCATCAACGTCTCGCCAACTGGCTGGAGGGTAAGAGCCCGTCTGGCGAGAAGAAGAAGAAACCCAAGCGGCCTTCTAAGACCTTTGAGGGCGCCCCGGCGACGGGGGCCCAACATAAGGCTAAGCACCGCGAGTCCGCTGGCACCGGGAGCGCCGAACGGTCGGGCTCTACGGGCGCCAGGCAGGGCGCACCCTCCCCGGCACCATCAACCACGAGCCAACGCTCTGGGTCGGGTAAGAGGAAGGCCGAGCACCCGGCGAAACTCCTGGAGAGGCCCCGGTCGAGCTCTAAGGCAGAGGAGGAGCGTGGCAGTGCCCCCTCCCTCAAGGATAAGGCGGTGAGCGCACCTAAGGTGGTGAAGGCCTTGATCCATCCGACCAAGCCCTCTATCGAAACGGTCGCGGCGGCCCTGGCTCAGCCTGTGGAGGCTGCGCCAGTGGTGGCGACCTCGGGGCCCAGAATCTCCCTGCCTCCTCGGAGGGAGTCTTCTTTTGTGCCCATCGATGGGACCCCCGTGAAACCCCCCGTGGGGAAGAAGAAGGGGGGGCAGGGCGTCGTCGTAGATTCGGCCTCAACCTCAGAAGAGGAGCTGATCGAGGTCTTAAGCCACGGCCTAGGCGTGGAAGAAGGCCAGCCCGTCGGAATGGACCCCGACGCAGGTGACGACGACGACGACATCGTCGAGGATACCGACGGGGCCCCTGCTCGCCCGTCGGATTCCCCTCTGCCAGCGCCGCAAGACAACTCGGCGGCCATTTTGTTGGCCATACAGTCCTTATGCTCCGAGATAAGGACGAGACTACCGTTACCGACGGAAGAACCTTTCCCGTCGGGGGACCCAGAACCGGGACCTTCTGGTGTTCCCCCTACCAAGAAAAGAAGGATCCATCCACCACCTCCTTTTCAACCGTCGCGCCCCGTCCAGCCCTCTCCCCCGTCCACCCGAGGGGATGATACGGGGACTGACTCGGCAGCGACGGGTACGGACGACGAGGCATACGACGAGGATATTCCGTCGTCGCCTCCCGCCAGGGCTTCTCCGCCCGACGAGACCAGGGCTTCCGAGCTTTTCCAACTCTGCCCTGAGGAGAAGAAAAAGGAAGGCTTCCTTTATCAGCGGCGCGAGGCCAAGAGGAAGACGGTCCTCGCAGTGCCTCTGTTGGACGACATTTGGGATGAGGGCCTTTCCCTCCTCAAGAACCCTTCCACGACGCCAGCTAGAAGAGACCGGTACGAGAAGAAGTACCGGGTCCCGGACACGGCCCCCCTGTGCCTCCGGGCACAGCCTACCCCGGATTCCGTCGTCTCCGCGGCAGCCAGGAAGAAAGCGGGGGGGGGTGCGGCCTCCACATCGACTTCCCCGCCGGACGGCGAGGGAAAGAAATTGGATGCTATGGGACGTAGAGTCATCTCGTCGGCAGCGACGACGATTAAAGCGGCCAACGCCTTGGCTATCGTGGCTCGCTACGACAGGGAGCTCTGGTACAAGATAGCTCCCCTGCTGGATTTTCTGCCGGACGACAAGAGGGCGGAGGCCCTGGAGATCCTGCAGGAAGGTGAGGTGGCCTCTGACCACGCCATCACCGTGGCGACGGACATCGCCGACACTGGGTTCCGCCAGCTGGGCAACGGCGTTTGCCTTCGACGTCGTGGATGGCTCAAAGCTACGGATTTCCGGCAGGACGTCCAGACCAGAGTCCTGGACATGCCCTTCGACGGGAACAACCTGTTTGGGAAGACAGTGGACGATTCCCTTCAGGCCATCAAGGCGGATACTGAGACGGCCCGGGCCCTCGGAGTTCTGCAGCAACGTCGGACGCCCTTTCGGAGCAGCGGAGGCAAGGGCGCCTCCAGAGGTTCCGGCGGCGGTTTCGCTTCCTACCGTCAAGCGGCCCGCTCGTCGTCGCAAGAGGCCTACAGAGGACGAGGCAAGTCTAGCGGACCCCGCCGTCGTCGCCCAGGAGGTCAAGGCGGCAAGGCCGCGTCCAAGCAGGATTGAACCGGCTGTGGGGTCGGGCCCCCACCGGAGCACCCCGGTGGGAGGCCGGCTGGCGGGCTTCGTCAGCGTGTGGGAGTCCATCTCCACCGACCGTTGGGTTCTGGACGCCCTGGCCCGGGGCCACGCGCTCGAGTTTCAAAGAAGGTGCCCGCGTGTCCCCCCCGTGGCCAGGAAAGAACTTCACGTCCCTCAACTTCTCCTGGAGGTAAAGGCGATGCTCAGAAAGGGCGCCATCGAAATCGTCCCAAAGAGGCTTCGGGGCTCCGGAGTTTACTCGAGATACTTCCTCGTGAAGAAGAAGACGGGAGGATGGCGCCCCATCCTAGACCTCCGACGTCTGAACAAGTTCATCAAGGCGCAGAAGTTCCGGATGGTCACCCTCCAGCACGTCCTGGGCCAGCTGGAGGAAGGGGATTTCCTATCGTCGTTGGATTTGGAGGATGCCTACTTCCACATTCCCATCCTAAAGGGGCACCGAAAATTCCTCAGGTTTGTGGTCCAAGGGCGTCATTACCAGTTCAGAGCCCTCCCCTTCGGACTACGGTCGGCACCCAGGGTATTCACCAAGTGCCTCGCACCGGTGGCGGCGCAGCTGCGCCGCGAGGGGATCCACGTCTACCCCTACCTGGACGACTGGCTCATCCGCGCCAAGACGAGGGAACTCGCCGTGGTTCACACGGCAAGGACCGTCCAACTCCTCACGGACCTGGGATTCTTCGTGAACTACGCCAAATCCCACCTGGTGCCCGCGCAAGTCGCACTGTTTCTCGGAGCGAGGCTCGACACAGTGTCCCTTCTGGCCTCCCCGTCGGAGGAGAGGACCAGGACCATCTTGGGCAAGGTGCAACGGATGTTGGTGGCCGACGAGGCCAAAGTGAGGTCCATCAAGTCCCTCCTCGGGATGATGTCTTCCTGCATTTACCTCATTCCCATGTGCAGGCTCCGGATGCGCCCGTTGCAAGAATTCCTGGATGCGCGCTGGATCCAGACGACGGGCAGCTTCGAGGAAAGGATCAAGCTCGACGAGAACTTCCGACGAGCGATACGGTGGTGGGGCACCCGCGCGCATCTGACGGCGGGCATGGACTTCCAGACCCCAGCCCACCAGGAGACGGTGACTACGGATGCCTCCCTGGAAGGGTGGGGAGCGCACACCGAAAATCTGCACGCAAAGGGACTCTGGCTCCCGACGGAGAAGTCCCTGCATATCAACGTCCTGGAGCTCCGTGCAGTGTTTTGGGCTCTCAGGTCTTTCCTTCCGTCCCTCAAGGGCAAGGTGGTGAGGATCTTCACCGACAACACCACCACCATGTTTTACATCAGGAAACAGGGCGGAACCAGGTCCCCAGCGCTGTCCAAGGAGGCGCAGGACCTGTGGCATTGGGCCGTCGCCCAAAGGATTTTTCTGGTGCCGTTTCATCTGGCAGGGATAAAAAACACCATCGCCGACTCACTCAGCAGGGAGCTGCGCTCGTGCCACGAGTGGGAACTACGGCAGGATCTGGTGGATCGTCTCTTCCGACGGTGGGGCACACCCCAGATCGACTTGTTCGCGACGGCGACGAACACCAAGTGCCGGAGGTTCGCCAGCAGGTTTCCCCAGACGAGGAGCATGGGCGATGCTTTCTCGTTCCCCTGGGAGGGCCTGTTCCTCTACGCGTTCCCTCCCTTGCCTCTGCTAATCCGGCTAGTCAACCTGCTCAAGAGGTCACGGTGCAGGATGATCCTCGTCGCACCCTCGTGGCCGAGGCAGATATGGTTCCCGGACCTTCTGGACTTGTCAGCGTCCCCGCCGATCAAACTGCCGGCGGACGCGGATCTACTCTCCAGGGAAGGAGGCGCCGCTACGGACACAAATGGAAGAGGTTCTCTGTCTGGTGCCACGCACAGAAGATTAACCCTCTACGGATTACGGCTCCCCAAGTACTGCCGTACCTGCTGACGCTGGCCAAAGCTGGCCTGGCACACGCGTCCATCAAGATTCATCTTGCTGCGATCTCCCGATACACCAGAACCACGGGACGGACGTCCTTGTGGTCTCATCGCCTGGTGAAAGAGTTCATGAAGGGACTGTTCAGATCGTTCCCGCCGGTGAAGGCTCCGGCCCCGGCGTGGGAGCTCAACGTAGTGCTGACCAAGCTCATGGGACCTCCGTTCGAGCCTCTGCACTCGGCTCCGTTGAAGTTTCTATCGTGGAAAACTGCTTTTCTTGTGGCCATCACCTCCGCACGACGAGTGGGAGAGATCCAGGCCCTTTCCTGCAAGGCCCCGTACTTGACTTTCCACGACACGAGGGTAGTGCTCAGGACGCACCCCTCCTTCATGCCCAAGGTACCGTCGGACTTCCATCTCAACGAACCCTTGGTGTTGCCTGTATTCTTTCCGTCGCCTTCGTCGCCGGCTGAGAGGACTTTGCACTCGCTGGATGTAGCTAGAGCGCTGAAGTTCTACGTGGACCGCACGAAGTGTTTTCGGAAGACGTCACAACTCTTTGTGAACTTTGGACCTGTCAATCAGGGGAAGGCTCTCTCGAAGGCTTCCATTTCCAGATGGCTCTCCGGCAGAAACTGATACTGGTTTTTTCTTTACCGAGGATTCCCAGCCTGACGACGGGGAATATTCATGAGCATGTGAATCCATGCCAGACCCCATGCTGGAGAAATAGAGTATCTTGGCTGGGGTCCTCTGTGCCTCTCCAATGCCATATAGAGAGCAGGAGAACAGACACCCCCCCTCTGGTCTTTACAACCTTCCAGGGTAACCTTTCTGCAGATATTGTAAGCCTCAAAACCTGGCTTTTTTACCAAGACACCTAATTAGCACCTATAGACGCCTACCACTACCCTCCTCAAACAAACTTAGCCTATACTGTCTGCATCCTACATAGACTACAAGAGAATTGAAATGTAAGTTAATGTACAATGCAATTAATGTAACTATCCTCTGTAACCTATGTAAGCAATGCCTGTAATGTAAGCAACCATTGTAACCAACCTTCTTAAGAAAAAGTGCCTAGATGCCTCAGGGTTAGGTGTGCTACACAAATGTTAAAATAAATAAACAAGCAGACAGGCCATCTCATCCAGCAATGTCCTACCAAACCTGCTAGACCATGGCAATATGGACCCACTATGCCACGCAATGTTTTATTTCATCCTAACTTTTCTAATTGCTACACTACAGCCCCACCACCACCCCCTCCACCAAACGGGGGTACCAGGAAAAGCATATCTCCTATGGTCCACAATGACACTGCCAGGGGGACCCTCCCGTGCTGTCTGCTGCTTTGTTCTACCTAGACCAGTCTGGTCCCCATCTCAAATATGACATCCAAGGGAGGAGGGTGAATTGTTTGATTGACACTGGTAAAACACACTCCAAGCTGCAAGCTGCTGAATTTCCAAATGTGGATGTCTCAAAGGAAATTGTCAATGCTGTTGCGATATCTGGGGCCACTACTCCACTCACGGTATCAAATTAATTGTCTGTTTCTATTGGTCCCATCACTGAACACCAAACCTTTCTGATGAGCCCTTGCTCACCTGCAAATCTGTTAGGTACTGATCTGCTAAGTAAAATGCATTATATCAATAATTGTACTCCTGATGGTATTTATCTAGAGATTCCACAATCTAGGCAAGCTGAATGTTTGTTTCTCCTCCAACAACCCACTCACCGGAGCCTCCTACAGAGCCTGCCCCACTCCTCACACCCGCACAAGCTACACACGTACAACACTTTATTGACTCCGACAGTGGCCCTCTGGGTGGCACACGCCAAGGAGGTAACCACAATCTCTCTGCTAAACCTGTTTGCATTACTCTCAATCCAGAGGCCCCTCTCCCACGTGTGCCACAGTACAGAATATTCCCTCGAGCATAGGAGGTTATCAAGCCTGTCATCTCTTCCCTCATCGATCAGGGCATCCTCTACTACAACACTAGCCCTTGCAATGCTCCAGTGGTCCCAATTGAGAACAAGCATAGGCAAAGCCAACAGTTTTGGCTTGTGTATAAGTATTAGGCATTGATATAAGATGTCCAGGTACTTGCACCATTTTGAAACTGCTACCATCAATGAACAGTTACTACCACTCCGGCAGTGCTCGGCAAGTGTCTTTCCCATGCCTACACAAAAGCCCAAATTGTTGGCTTTAGCAGGGCTTGTTGAAACTTCCAGACACATTTAATCTGCTTAAAGGAATTGATGGTTGAGCTTGGAGGTTACATAGGGAGTTTCAGGGAATTAGGGATTAAGCTGGCAGCTAAAGGAAGTTGCAGCTCAGTCATTCAAGTGGACACTCTGTGCTGGTACTTAACCGACGCCTTGAATGTAGAAAGGACTAATGCGATTCAGGCTGTTCATCGCATAGAGTACAAAGTGGACAAACCCTTTTTTTACTCTGATGTCTTGGGCAGGAGCTGTGAATAGGACAGATTATTGCTGAATGAGAAGACCACACCCAAGTGGTAGGACATACTGGCACGCAAGCGAAGATCTAAAGACATTGGTGGAGAGCAGACTTTGAGCAGTCTTTCTAAATGAACTGTCACACTATAGGATTCACATGAGTGAACTTAAGGGCTGACAGGCTCGCCCGGGCTAGGAGAGAGAAGGCGTGGATGTTCCAGGTAAGCCCGTGTGTGTCTGTGTTGGGGAGGAGTGAGGATGTTTGTAGTGGGATAGGGAGGTGGAATGGGCCGGGGAGCATGTGAGTGTGGTCGCTATATTATTGTCCCAGCCCGTTATCATAGGTCCCTGTAGTGACAGGCACCAACGTGCCAGTATAAAATAATATCATAGTGGTCCCTGTAAAAAAAATTGAAGCAGCACTTTTGTAGAATGATTTAATACCAAAGGCTGCTACTAGGATAGTCGTTCAGAGAGGTCCTTCCTGCAATTCGTAGCATGGTTCAATGAAATAACTATGAAAACGTATCTATGACCCCAAGATAAACACATCAAAAAATAAATCTGAAACGGAAATAGCAACCGCAGAATTACAAAAAAATCTTTGGCTGCAGAAATATCAGAAATATAAATGGGAAATCTTAACATAAAATAAATATAACATACTTTTATTAGTGTTCTGTGTAAAATTATTAAAGTAGCACTTCTTGTAGAAGGGTGTAATACCAATACCGATATGCCGCCCTCGAGGACCTCCTCCGACGGCCGACGTCACTGGATGTTATAAGTAGGATGCACAACGCCCGTAGCCTCAGTTGTAGTTTTTTCCCAGAACGTGTGGCACCAGTCTTCTGCCAGTCTGACACAAAAAGCCTTGTGGAAACTTAAGCTGCAATCACATAAGAAATGCTGTAGCAGGGAAGGCAGGGAGGGAGCGATATGGAATACGTTGGACGATCCCATCGAAAGACTTACCAGGTAAGAGAGTAACTTGTTCTTCGAGGGGATTGGGTCCTCCGAAGTATTCCATATCTATGACATACTCCCAAAGCAGTACCAATGCAAGGAGGTGGGAAAATAATTTAGAAAACAGAAATTTTGAATGCCCAATCAAATTGCGGAGTAAAGGACCGCCTTGCCAAAGGCCAGATCCTGCCCACGGATGGAATCGAGGGAGTAGTGACGTACAAAAGTATGTACCGAAGCCCACGTGGCTGCATCACAGATGTTACGAATAGGAACACCCCTCTGTAGGGCAGTAGAGGCAGCCATACCCCTGGTAGAATGGGCCCGCAAGCCGACCGGTGGGTCCTTACCCGCCAAGCGGTTACACTCAGAAATAGCCAGAATAATCCAGCTAGACAAAGTCTGTTTCGGTAACAGCTAGTCCCAAACGCTTTCCAGTGTAACCAATGAAAAGTTGATCATCTACTCTGACCCAGGACATGCGTGAAATATAAAAGCTTAACGCTCTCCTAGGATCAAGCCTATGGAGCCTCTCCTCTTCCTTACAAGGATGTGGAGGAGGATAAAACGCCGGAAGAACCACCTTCTGGCCTAAATGAAATTCCGACACCACCTTCGGAAGAAAGGAAGGACGAACTCTAAGGACAACCCTGTCCTTATGAAACACAGTGAAGGGTGGCTTAACTAAAAGTGCCTATAACTCACTCACTCTGCGAGTGGAAGTAACCGCAACCAAAAATACAGTTTTAAGAGTTAACAGTCTCAAAGGGCATGAATGCAAAGGCTCAAACGGAGCGCCCATCAGAAACATTGAGAAAAAGGTTCAAATTCCAACCGGCCACCTGGAAAGGTGACGGAGGGAACACATTAGTGAGCCGTTTCAGAAACTGAGAAATTAAAGGAATTTTAAAATAGGAACACTCTTCAGACGAGCGCTTAAATATGGACAGCGCCTCATATGTACTGGGACTGCCCCCAGATAGCAGGTTTCTGGCTCGCAGTAGCCAACATCCTTGAAGAAATAACAAATCCCTGCACACCTCAATCTACCTAAATACCTGTTTGGAGACATTGGCAAGGCCCCGGAAAAAACGAGGAGACTATTCAACGTCGCCTGCGCAGTAGTGAAGAAATGCATCCTCCAAAAATGGAAGAGCGGCCAGGCTCCAATAACAGAACAGTTCCTTGCGACCCTCACTTACGTGAATGAATGGGAGGAAAACTGTGTTAATATGATATCTGCTCCATGTAAACCGAAGAACATTTGGGCCCCGTTCAGGGCATACTTAGATGAAACCTCCACAGACATTGAAAACTCGGACAATGATAGCGTGGGAGATGGGCCATGCCACACAGCTAGCTGTATGTAACCTCTATCTGTGGGTATATACGTTGACATGCACCTGATGTAAACGTTTACAAGCGGAGTGGGGTTGTCAATTTTGAAATGCGAATCTGGACTATATAGATGCGAGAGTGACATGCAAGCCAAAAATAAAGTTCTTAAAAATAAAAAAATATGGACAGCGCCGCCAGGTAACCTTTAACGGTACCCACTTGCAAGCCCCTGTGGGCCAAAGAAAGCAAAAAAGACAGAACCATGGGAATGCCGCATGCAAAAGGATCCACATTCTTCACCCTGCACCAGTCGCAGAATTTACGCCAATGGCAACGGTAAAGGGACTTTGTTGCTGGCCGTCTGGCCGAGAGCAAAACCTCCATCACGTCTTCAGGGAGCTCCCAATCCTTATACCTCAAACTTTCAGAAACCAAGCATGAAGGTTGAGGGATCTGACCTCTGGATGGAGAACCTGACCCCCCTCCCGTGAGAGCAGATCGTCTCAGTAGGGAAGACGACTTGGAGGGCAGATGGAGAAGTCGACAAGGTCCGGGTACCACGCCGGAGCAATGAGGATCATCGGGGAAACGAACCTCCGTAACCTCCGCAGTACTTGCGGGATGACAGGGACTGGAGGAAACGCGTACAGCAGTGGGAATGACCACTCCACCACAGACGCGTCTCCTAAAGCTCCTTTTGGAGGAAATTCCCGCGAGCAGAACCTCTCGCACTTCCGGTTGACACTGGAGGTGAAGAGATCCACTTGAGGGGTACCCAAAGGGCGAAGATCTCCAGGATAATCTCCTGAGCCAACTCCCACTCATGAGAGATCGCGCTCTGCCTGCTCAGAGCGTCCGCCGTCTCGTTTTCGTCTCCGGCCAGATGAACCGCCGAGATCGAAACTTCCTGCTGGATTGCCCAGAACCAGAGCTGCATCGCCTCCCTGCACAGAGGAAGTGACCATGCCCGCCCCTTTTTGTTGAGATAGTGCATGGCCACCGTGTTGTCCATCAGGATCAGGACATTCTTCCCTCGCACGGTCGGCAGAAAAGCCTTCAGGGCTAGCTTGACGGCCCACAGCTCCAACAGATTGATATGGAGTCTGGACTCCGAAGGAGACCAAAGACAGCTGACTGTCAACTCGTTGGCATGAGCTCCCCATTCCGTGAGGGATGCGTCCGTCACGATCATCACCTCCGGCCAGGGTTGCCAAAATGGAGCTCCCTTCATCAGATTGTCTTCGACGGCATACCACAGAAGGTCCTGGGCGACCGAGGACGGCACCTGAACAGGGTACGACAACCTGCCAGAGGACTGAGACCATTGGAGCTTGAGTGCCCATTGCAAAGATCTCATCCGCAACCTGGCCTCTGGCACCAGAAGAATGCAGGGAGACTTTGGGCAAGCTGAAACTTGTGCACCATCTGCTGAATGTGATGAGCTCTCACCTGGGGAGGAAAACACTGCCCCAGGGACGTGTCGAGCACAGCTCCGATGTACTGGAGCCTCTGAGTTGGTGTCAAATGGGACTTCTTTAAGTGGAGGGAGAAGCCCAGCTTGTGGAGGGAGTGGCAGGTGACTGACAGATGATCCAGGACTTGCTTGGGAGAGCGCGCCCTTATTAACCAATCGTCCAGGTAGGGGTAGACGTGAATCCCCCCCTTTTCCTGAGGTGCGCTGCCACCACTACCATGAGCTTTGTGAAGACCCTCGGGGCAGAGGTCAATCTGAACGGCAGGACCCGAAACTGAAAGTGCAAGTCGCCAACCGCGAACCTCAGGTACTTCTTGTGCTTTGAATGTATCGGCACATGAAAATAAGCGTCCTTGAGGTCGAGAGACACCAACCAGTCCTGAAGTTGAAGGGCCTGGAGTATTTGAGAGAGTAACCATCTTGAACTTGTCCTTACTGAGGAATTTGTTCAAACCGCGCAAGTCCATGATGGGTCTCAATCCCCCGTCTTTCTTGGAAATAAAAAAATAAGGGGAATACCATCCCTTGTTCCTCTCCGCTACAGGCACCAGTTCTATGGTGCCTTTCTCCAGCAGGGATTGAATTTCCTGCGCAAGGTGCGGATCCAGTCTCTTCAAAGAGAGATTCCTGGTGGATTGTCTTGAGGCCTCTGCTGGAAAGGAAGACAGTATGTCAAGGAGTTCCCCCCTTCTCACCTGACTTCGATCTTTGCTGGATTTCTTGATCAATGCCTTCTTGAGTACTGCTCGAGTCTTGAATAAGGCTGCACGAGTCTCTTCCGACTCCAGCATGCGTTCAAGTACCGGGATGCAGGGATCCAGGAAATAACAGGGTGCGCAACTAGCACACGAGCCCAGGAATCAAGAAAGGAAGGAAAGGGACTAGAATTGGGTAGAGTGGAAGAAGCAAGGGAAACAATAACCCGAGCTACGGAGCACACGTCTGGTCGCTACTTCGCAATAGCATTGAGACGCGCGGGGCCACGGGGCGTGGCATATTTATGGAACGTACTACGTCCGCCGTGAAGGCTGGTGCGAGGCGTGTCACGTGATACGGAACGGAACAAAACCATACGTCACCATATAGTAACCCCCAGAATGCACTCCAAAAGGGTCCCTCCGAACCCATAATGAATTTAACAATGTATTGTTCGGGAACTTCGCACCACGTCAAAGCCCCCACTTTACATGTATATAATAACAATTTTCAAGGTATATACAATAATATTCAAAGAACATAGTTCAAACAGGGATTTTAATTCAAAAACAAATGCAAAATAGTAAACTTCAAACAATAACACTTTCAAAGAAATTTCAGTTGGTTCACAAAAAATGTCAGTTCGTTCACAAAAAAGGAAGCACACTTCTCAATGTGCCCCTATTAACTCATAGGGCTTGTATTTATACACAACAAAATGATTTCCAGCAGTACTGTACATTAAATGATTCACAGTTTAAAGGTCCATACAATCACTATGACTTCTTGCTCCGTTTCCATATGAAACAGTTACAATTTTTAAAGCCACAAAATAACAGTAGTGGTCTCAGATAACTTCCTTTCTAGAATACATCCAGCCTCAAATGACTTCTTTTCAAAAATACGTCCAAATAGGCTTCACTAAATGTTCTTATACGGCCAACGCGTTTCGGATTGGAAAACAATTCATCTTCAGGGCATGGAAAGCCTAAATGTTCCACAGGTTAAATCCACTCGGGGAGGAGCACCTATGAGAGTACAGACATGTCCCCATTAGGGCACTAATCCAAAACAGAACGAACATAAACAGTACCTTGTCCAGACTCCCCCCGATACCAACCTTAGCGTTTGGCACAGGGAGAAAACGTCTTCCAACACAATCCTAATGAAACAAAACCAATAAAAAACAATGTGACTCAAGTTGTACCAACCACGTTATATCTTACAGAAAAGCATCAAGTGCTGTATCCTGTGCACAAAATGAAATCACCACGCCGTGTAACTAATAATCAAAGTGCCCCTGAAGGTGAAAATGACTACACCAACAGAGGACCACAATGCCCATAAGACACCACTGTGTTCCCTAGCCCCATGCTCCCATCACCACTTGGAAGGAATCAAAAACCACCACCAAAGAAGGTAGTTAAATCTAACAGAGCAGAAATGTAAAATCCCCACGTACCGAAGGGACCAGACCTCTGCTTTCAAGCCATACCACAACCGTGGTCATCACTCGCCTGTATCAACAAAACACAAGTTGTTCACAAAGTTAAGTCCCTATCCGCGAACCAACCGTATTAAAAAATTCAATACATACCCCAACCGGATAACCTGTACACTTACCAGTTTAACAACTAAACACACTTCGTTCAGGATCAAAATTCCTATGAGCCGGTTGCCGCACTCAACAGCCCGACAGACAGGATCAAGTTACTGATGCGAGTGCGCATGTGTAAATGACATTCGCTGACGGAGTCCGTCGTGAACGATGGGCCAGAGAACGTGCGCGTACGTCGTTCGCCATCTTGGGTAGGTGAGAAAGTGTGCATCTGTCACAGGTGCAGTGCAGGAGCACGCCCCCCAATAGACCCGACAAAGGTCCATAGAGACTAAGCAACCCCGCTTTGCTGCATGTATTCAAAAAATGACCGAGCAGAGGGGCAAATAGGGCAGATCAACGGGATCTGCCCCAGTCCCCATGCTAGTCATCAGAAACATTAACCTAAAAAACGAAAAAACGGAAATGAACTGTGCCCCAATGGGCAGAGATGTCTGCACTCCACGGGTATGAATGGAACCAATAAAGTAATACATGAAATTTAGCAAAAACATAGAAATTCCAAGAAAAATATCTTGTACTTCCAAGTTCTCAGCCTCTAGGACTATACAATCAACTTGCCATTTCAAAAAACACCATTTACCTCTGTAATTTCTCAAACAAAAAATGCATTTACATAAATGTAAATTACAAAATGTAAAAGCATTTCCTCTATGCTCATCATACAGAAGGACAGCATATTTCTCTATAATTTCTCAAAAATAACTGCATTTACACATAGCCATTCAACCTCATCAATTAAATAGCACACGTGTAAAACTATGACATATTAAACATACTGCATTTTCTCATCATTGTTCCTTATACATCTCCACATAAAAATTGTTTTAAGATATACAATAACTTTTCAAATAAAGCACATCAAATCAAATTCAACATTCATGCCTCTAGGGCTCAGGCAGTCCAATAGATCAATCCACATGATTTCCCTTTGAAGGAGCTTTCTGTGGAGATCACCCCCCTAGGGCTCATTTTGACTTGCTCAAGGATTACACATTTAAGCTGAGCTACGGTGTGTCTAGCTATGTGGAAATGACTTGCAACAGGAGATTTTTGGTTATTATTGCGAATGGAACAAGTTACTTACCTGTAACTGTTGTTCTCCAGCATGGGTCTGGCATGGATTCACATGCTCATGAATATTCCCCGTCGTCAGGCTGGGAATCCTCGGTAAAGAAAAAAAAACCAGTATCAGTTTCGTTTCTGATCTGTCTTTCGTAGTAATAACCAATCACTGGTCTCTGCGTCATACTGACCACAGCCAATGACTGCCCTCTACCTAAGCACCGCCTCTGGCAGCCATCTTCAGATTTGGAAGCACGTGAAGTGGCAGTATGACCAAGTGAAGAGCCGCAGAGGGGTAGGCGGGAGGGTTCGCATGTGAATCCATGCCAGACCCATGCTGGAGAACAACAGTTACAGGTAAGTAACTTGTTCCTTCTCCAGCATGGGGTCTGGCATGGATTCACATGCTCATGAATAAAGAATACATAGCAGTATACACATGCACAACCACGGGAGGTGGCAAAGGCTCAACATTAAGCATTACATCAAACTCAACATTAAGCATCTTACCTCCTCACCAGGCTCACCTCAGGCGAACAGGTTGCGCAGCACTGCTTGGCCGACCCTGGACTCCTCCCTGGAATCCCGATCGACGCAGTAGAATTTCGTGAAGGTGTGCGTCGACCTCCACATAGCAGCCCTACATATGTCCAGCAGGGGCACACCAGAAAGGAACGCTGTGGTAGCTGCGATCGCTCTGGTGGAATGGGCTCTCGGACGGCCAGGCAGCGGTCGGTTTGCCAACCGATGACAGTACATGATACAGCCGGAGAGCCATCTGGAAATGGAAGCCTTCGAGAGAGCCTTCCCCTGATTGACAGGTCCTAAGTTCACAAAGAGTTGTGACATCTTCCGAAAACACCTCGTGCGGTCCACATAGAACTTCAGCGCTCTAGCCACATCCAGCGAGTGCAAAGTCCTCTCAGCCGGCGATGAAGGCGACGGGAAGAACACAGGCAACACCAAGGGTTCGTTGAGGTGGAAGTCCGACGGCACCTTGGGCATGAAGGAGGGGTGCGTCCTGAGCACTACCCTCGTGTCGTGAAAAGTCAAGTACGGGGCCTTGCAGGAAAGGGCCTGGATCTCTCCCACCAGTCGTGCGGAGGTGATGGCCACAAGAAATGCTGTTTTCCACGACAAGAACTTCAACGGAGCCGAGTGCAGAGGCTCGAACGGAGGTCCCATGAGCTTGGTCAGCACCACGTTGAGCTCCCACGCCGGGGACGGAGCCTTCACCGGCGGGAACGATCTGAACAGTCCCTTCATGAACTCTTTCACCAGACGATGAGACCACAAGGACGTCCGCCCCGCGGTTCTGGTGTATCGGGAGATCGCAGCAAGATTCAGCGATTTTGGCTCGTGGTGGAGGATGGCGCCTCCTTCCCTGGAGAGTAGATCCGCGTCCACCGGCAGCTTGATTGGCGGGGACGCTGACAAGTCCAGAAGGTCCGGGAACCATATCTGCCTCGGCCACGCAGGTGCGACGAGGATCATCCTGCACCGTGACCTCTTGAGCTGGTTGACGAGCCGGATTAGCAGTGGCAAAGGAGGGAACGCGTAGAGGAACAGGCCCTCCCAGGGGAACGAGAAAGCATCGCCCATGCTCCTCGCCTGGGGAAACCTGCTGGCGAACCTCCGGCACTTGGAGTTTGTCGCCGTCGCGAACAGGTCGATCTGGGGTGTGCCCCACCGTCGGAAGAGGTGATCCACTAGATCCTGCCGTAGTTCCCACTCGTGGCACGAGCGCAGCTCCCTGCTGAGTGAGTCGGCGATGGTGTTTTTTATCCCTGCCAGATGAAACGGCACCAGAAACATCCTTTGGGCGACGGCCCAATGCCACAGGTCCTGCGCCTCCTTGGACAGTGCTGGGGACCTGGTTCCGCCCTGTTTCCTGATGTAAAACATGGTGGTGGTGTTGTCGGTGAAGATCCTCACCACCTTGCCCTTGAGGGACGGAAGGAAGGACCTGAGGGCCCAGAACACTGCACGGAGCTCCAGGACGTTGATATGGAGGGACTTCTCCGTCGGGAGCCAAAGGCCTCTCGCGTGCAGATTTTCGGTGTGCGCTCCCCACCCTTCCAGGGAGGCATCCGTGGTCACTGTCTCCTGGTGGTCTGGAAGTCCATGCCCGCCGTCAGATGCGCGCGGGTGCCCCACCACCGGACCGCTCGGCGGAAACTCTCGTCGAGTGTGATCCTCTCCTCGAAGCCGCCCGTCGTTTGGATCCAGCGCGCGTCCAGGAACTCCTGCAACGGGCGCATCCGGAGCCTGCACATGGGAATGAGGTAGATGCAAGAAGACATCATTCCGAGGAGGGACTTGATGGACCTCACCTTGGCCGCGTCGGAAACCAACATCCGCTGTACCTTGCCCAGGATGGACCTGGTCCTTTCCTCCGACGGGGAGGCCAGAAGGGACACTGTGTCGAGCTTCGCTCCCAGAAACAGTGCGTTTTGCGCGGGTACCAGGTGGGACTTGGCGTAGTTCACGGAGAATCCCAGGTCCGTGAGAAGTTGGACGGTCCTTGCCGTGTGCTCCACGGCGAGCTCCCTCGTCTTGGCTCGGATGAGCCAGTCGTTCAGGTAGGGGTAGACGTGGATCCCCTCGCGGCGCAGCTGCGGCGCCACCGGTGCAAGGCACTTGGTGAATACCCTGGGTGCCGACCGTAGTCCGAAGGGGAGGGCTTTGAACTGGTAGTGACGCCCTTGGACCACAAACCTGAAGAATTTTCGTTGCCCCTTTAGGATGGGAATATGGAAGTATGCATCCTCCAAATCCAACGACGACAGGAAGTCTCCTTCCTCCAGCTGACCCAGGACGTGCTGGAGGGTGACCATCCGGAACTTCTGTGCCTTGATGAACTTGTTCAGACGTCGCAGGTCTAGGATGGGGCGCCATCCTCCCGTCTTCTTCTTCACGAGGAAGTATCTCGAGTAAACTCCGGAGCCCCGAAGCCTCTTTGGGACGAGTTCGATGGCGCCCTTCCTGAGCATCGCCTTTACCTCCAGGAGAAGCTGAGGGACGTGAAGCTCTTTCCTGGCCACGAGGGGGACGCGCGGGCACCTTCTTTGAAACTCGAGCGCATGGCCCCGGGCTAAGGCGTCCAGCACCCAACGGTCGGTGGAGATGGACTCCCACACGCTGACGAAGCTCGCCAGCCGGCCTCCCACCGGGGTGCTTCGGTGGGGGCCCGACCCCACGGCCGGTTCAATCCTGTTTCGATGAGGCTTTGCCGCCTTGACCTCCTTGGCGACGACGGCGGGGTCCGCCAGACTTGCCTCGTCCTCTGTAGGCCTCCTGAGACGACGAGCGGGCCGCTTGACGGTAGGTGGAGACACCGCCGCCGGAACCTTTGGAGGCGCCCTTGCCTCCGCTGCTCCGAAAGGGCGTCCGTCGTTGCTGCAGAACCCCAAGGGCCCGGGCCGTCTCAGTGTCCGCTTTAATGGCCTGAAGGGAATCGTCCACTGTTTTCCCAAACAGGTTGTTCCCATCGAACGGCATGTCCAGGACTCTGGTCTGTACGTCTTGACGGAAGTCCGTAGCCTTGAGCCATCCACGCCGCCTAAGGCACACGCCGTCGCCCAACTGGCGAAACCCAGTGTAGGCGATGTCCGTCGCAATAGTGATGGCGTGGTCCGACGCCACCTCACCTTCCTGTAGGATCTCCAGGGCATCCGCCCTCTTGTCGTCCGGTAGGAAGTCCAGCAGGGGAGCCAGTTTGTACCATAGCTCCCTGTCGTAGCGGGCCACGATAGCCAAGGCGTTGGCCGCTTTAATCGTCGTCGCTGCAGACGAGATGACCCTGCGTCCCATAGCGTCCAATTTCTTTCCCTCGCCGTCCGGTGGGGAAGTCGATGTGGAGGCCGCACCCCCCCCGCAACAGTTTCGATAGAGGGCTTGGCCGGATGGATTAAGGCCTTCACCACCTTAGGTGCGCTCACCGCCTTATCCTTGAGGGGGGGGGGGACACTGCCTCGCTCCCCCTCCGATGGGGCCTTCGAGCTCGACCGGGGCCTCTCCAGGAGCTTCGCCGGGTGCTCGCCCTTCCTCTTACCCGACCCAGAGCGTTGGCTCGTGGCTGAAGGTGCCGGGGAGGGTGCGCCCTGCCTGGCGCCCGTAGAGCCCGACCGTTCCGCGCTCCCGGTGCCAGCGGACTCGCGGTGCTTGGCCTTGTGTTGGACCCCCGTCGCTGGGGCGTCCTCAAAGGTCTTAGAAGACCGCTCGGATTTCTTCCTCTTCTTCTCGCCTGACGGGCTCTTCCCTTCAAGCCAGTTGGCGAGACGTTGATGGCGGTCCTTCATGGTCCGCTCCGACATATTGCCGCAAAACGCACAGTCCTTCTCCACGTGCGTCTTGTCCTCATGTAAGCAGTAGAGACAAAAGGAGTGTTCGTCCTCCTTAAGGACGTTCTGCAGCTGGCATCCAGGGCAGACCCTGAACAGCTTTCCGGGCGTCGAGCTTCCCTTCTCCTGGGCCATGTCCGGGCCTGAGAAGCTTCTGGAGTCCTCCAAAAGCGTAGCTCGACGAAATCTTCACCCTTGAGGGGCGCAGACGAATCCGACACGGGTCCCCGTTGATCGGATGGAGAGTGAGTGGAGCTTGAGGCTCTTTTGACCGAAAAAAACGAAGTTTTTGAGAAAAAACGTGAAAAAATAGCACTAACGCTCGAGAGCAATAGCACGAGGATCCCAACACATGAACGTGCGGTAAAAATCTGAAGATGGCTGCCAGAGGCGGTGCTTAGGTAGAGGGCAGTCATTGGCTGTGGTCAGTATGACGCAGAGACCAGTGATTGGTTATTACTACGAAAGACAGATCAGAAACAAAACTGATACTGTTTTTTTTTTTTCTTTACCGAGGATTCCCAGCCTGACGACGGGGAATATTCATGAGCATGTGAATCCATGCCAGACCCCATGCTGGAGAAATTTGATTTATGCTCAGACCAGCGTGTTTTCACCGTCGTTAACCCCACATAATACAGGCCACAAGGGCATTTCAGTCCGTACACCACGTTCGTAGCATCACAAGTACACGAATGTTTCAACCAAATTGGTTTCCCAGAATGTGGATGTGTAATACTGTTCCCTTTAATTATGTTAGCACAATGCGGACAGTTCTGGCACGGAATCGTACCCTTGTGCGTGATCTTAGTTGTGGGTGTCTGAATTTTAGCCTTTATCAAGCTAGATCTTAGTGCTTTATTGTTCCTGTAGGCGAATCTAGGTACTTGGGCAAATAGTTGTTGTAAATGGGGGTCCATTTGTAGCATCTGCCAATGATTTTGGATTATCCTCCTAATTCTTGCACTCTGTGTCGAGTATGTAGTCCCGTGATACGGCCATGTTGGGAGAAACAATGAATGCAAGCCCCGCCGTGACAAGGACGAGGAAGTCCAGAAGGGGCGCGTTCTGTGGGTCATGACACAGTAGCCGTGGGTTATGATCTCCAGAACCCACACATCTGAAGTAATGGCGCACCACTCTGCAAGATGCTGCGCCAGCCTTCCCCCAACCGCCGAACCATGGGATATGGCCTCATGACTGAGCTGAAGCGGCTGCAGCGTTGCCTGAGGGCAAAGAGGCAACAGCCCGAGCGGCCTTGGCACCTCGAGTACCTTGTTTTCCACCTCTGGCATTCCTACGGTGGCCCCTTTGACTGGCAGCTCCTCTCGCTTTACCAAAGGATGAGTAATAACGAAAGGAACCTCCCCTCCATTGCTGTCCCCTAGGACGAAAAGGCGGAGGTTGGCGAACTGCAGCGCCCAACGACTTTGCTGCAGCTTTGGAGGTCTGCAACCTCTCAAGGCTCTCGTCAGCCTTGCTGCCAAAAAGATGTTCCCCGTCAAAGGGCATGTTGAGGAGCCGGGCATGCACATCAGGAGCAAACCCCGACTTCCGAAACCATCCAAACCTGTGTATCACGGTACTCGCCGCCATTGACCGGCTGACGCAATCTGCCATGTCCAAACCCGACTGAACGGCCTCACACATGGCATCCCTGCCATCCTGAACCATGGCAAGGAAACCATCCCGTTCGTCCCCTTCGGGAATATATTCAGCCCATATGGAACGGCAATACCGGGTCAGTTGGTGGACCTTGGTCAAGGATACCCATAAGGTCATCCTGAAGAAAATCCCCTGGGGGAGCAGACCATCCAAAGTACTCGGTAACCCTAGACATAAAACGCTGGTACGAGGAGTCGGCATGAGTGCCAGGCTTCGGAGAGGTGTCCAGCCCCAGAGACATCGTGCAGGAACTGCCGCAGGTCCTCAATTTGGCTATGGCCCGAGAGAATCTCGTCTGGCACCGTATCAGGAACCATGCCATCATCAGAGCCCTCATCCACCTCTGAAATAAACTCATGATGGCGGTAAGAAGGCACAGAATGTGGAACAAAGCCATGCTCGACCTTTGCCAGAGCCTTTCTAAGGGGTTCCACCGAGCCCCAGGGTACCCCCGTCGAAACAGCCTCGAAAGGCGTCGAGTGAATCGGCGTCGACGACGAACGCGGTGCCGACAGCATCAATGGCGTCGACACAGGCCTCGAGGCCGGAGCCCCGGCGTGTCCCTCGACAGCCTGGGCGCCGACGACCTCTTCGCCACCGGCATCGACGTCTTCCTCGAAGACACCACAGGTGCACACTGTCTCGAGCGCGTCGAGGACCTGGACCGGGCATGACTACAACGATTCCCCTTGTCCGAGCGGGACCTCTCCCGCGAATCGTGTCGACCACCCGAGCCCGAAGGCGTGCGAGCGGTGTCTCTCGACCGATCACGATTGACCCCACTCGGAGGTGCGGACGGACAAGTGGCCTGCGATTCGAGAATCGCTAACATTTTCTTCCTGAAGGAAGCCCATTTCTCCGGCGTCGCATGCTTGGTGGGATAAGCGACCCGCCGACGGGCGGAGTCCTTAGAAGAGGACGGGGAAGGCGACCGATGACGGCGCTTCTGGGAGTGCCTCGAAGAGGCAGAGGAGTGGCGGGACCGACTCCGGGACTGAGACCCACTGGACTTCCGACGAATCGTCCGTCGAAAGCCCCGCAGACCTCGACTTCTGTGGCTTGGACACCTTACCAACCAACAACTTCTTCTTGCGCTCCCGCAAGGCTTTGGACGTGAGCGACTGGCAGTCGACATAATCACCCGTGTCATGGGCCTCCCCGAGGCACCAGAGGCAGGCGTCGTGCGAGTCCGTCACCGACATCTTAGACCCACAGTCCCCACACTTCTTAAAGCCTGGACGCGTTGTGGAAGACAAGGTAGACATCTTAACGAAGAATATACCCCACAATACGAACAGGTTCCAAGAACCGAGAAAGAACAGAAACTCCAAAGAGTCAAGGCGTGCCGAGATCTCCGAAGCTAACACGTTCGCGGAAAAAACAGAACTGAGGCTACGGGCGTTGTGTGTCCTACTGATAACATCCAGTGACGTCGGCCGTCGGAGGAGGTCCTCGAGGGCGGCGTATCGACGTCATCGACGCTGGATGAAGATTTTCTGAAGCAGCACAGCTGTGTTGATTGCATGTCAAAGATATGGAATACGTCGGAGGACCCAATCCCCTCGAAATGTCAGTGTAACAATGGTACTAATCGCCGCTCTTTGTAGATGTATAGTCTGATATTTCCCAAAGCTGGCACTAAATTACACTGTTTAATTGTGCCATTGTGCTCAACTGCCTTTAAGCTCCTTGCCAGGGGTGACTATTTTTTTTTCTACCGACGCCCTTTTGAAGGGGAGGGAAATGTGGGTGTGAACTGGTCTTAACACTGGATGCATAGAGCCTCTGACGCGTGTGGGCGGGATACATTTACCTGTTTATTTAGGTTTGTGTTTTTCACACCCGGTTTGTCAAATGCTGAATCCTGAAGGAATTATGAAATAAAACCCATTAAAAAATAGAAGTTGGAAAAGAAAAGCGTGGGTGTTGTATTGTGTCAAGTATGTGCGTCTCTCATTTGTGGAAAGTCGAGAGGGGTTGGAACATTGAACAGCATTTTGCGAAAAAGTGCAACTGCCCACTGATAGCGCCCAGAGACCAAGCATATGATAACAGCGCTCAACAAGAATCGGATGAAATAACATTGCATAGAATAATAAACATACAAACAATAGGCTTTCCTCCGATCAATGGGCTTTCTGCAACCCCTTCAGAATTCCATCTTCGATCACAGCACATTAAGAGTGATCGAATGCTCAGAGAAAATGGGCCGCCCCCCGTACAGAAACACACTGCAGAACGAATGGCTTCCTCCTTACATCATTATCTGCAGAGCCAATCAGGTCACGTTTACATCAGGAGACACTAAAACAGCACCCACAAATCAGTATATGGACCATTTGACAGCCATTTTATAAAACGCGTATCTTTAACAAAACTTCTTTATATGGAAAACCAAATACATTAACATAGGGAACATAACCTAAAAGATGCCGTAAATATTTAAAAACGCATCAATAAAGTCAAACTTTAAAATAACATTAACAGAGGACGTCCTCTACTTTGGAAGTAAAAATTGCTGACAAATCCCCCACACAGTAGAAATTGAGCCAAAGAGTGCAAAAGGAGGTGTGGCTGGAAAATGTGTCGGAATGGGAGGAAATGTCTATACATTTCACTTAGCAATAGGCGTTAAATGGGTGGGACACCGTCAAAATACCATGTACCCATCCTCAAATGCCAACCTGCATTGAAAAGCATTGCAACAAACCTGCATCCAAAGCCCTCGTTTCAAGCTCTCATGTTAAAGCTCTTATTTTAATGACAATAGTTTCGGGTTTATAGGTAGCACTTTCAGCGCCAACTAATAACTAAAAAGGGCACAGGCAAATTCTGTTTTGCTCATGATTTGCAAGCCCTTCATAAGGTGTTAATATCCTCACATCCAGTGGTCCCAGCCCTCCTGACCATTCTCTCCTGTATCCCGCCCCACGCCCAATTTTTCACTTGCATTGACCTTGCCTCTGCCTTCTTCTCTGTCCTCATCTACCATGACTCAGTATCTCTTCCCATAACGTACAAGGGACATCAGCTCAGGTACAGGACCGTTACCATGGGCATTATTGACTCCATCTCTCTTCTCCCAGATTCTACAGGAGGACCTCCAGTATATCACCTTCCAAGGGGGCTCCACTAGTATCCAATACATGGATAACCTACTTTTAGCATCACCTTCCTTTCAGGTCTCCCTCACCGACTCCGAAGTGCTCCTCATTGCACTGGCAGAAAAAGGTCATAAAGTGAACAAAGCAAAATTGCAGGCCTGACTACAGTCCGCTAGCTGAAACACCACATTTCACAAGGCGCTAAGGGCCCTACCCCTTCTCGAGTGTCCTGCATCTTACAATGGCCCATGCCTGCCACTAAAAGGCAGATGCGCTCCTGGTTAGGAATGAGCATTTTTTGGTCACCCCTGGATCCTTGATTAGGACTCTACTGTAGCATATATGCAGAAGATGCTACATGACTCCCAGCCTGACAAGCTCACATGGTATCTTGACGCAGCCACAGCCTTCGCTAAGATCAAGACTGCCCTTTCCATTGCCCCCGCACTTCCTGACTACTCTAAATCATTCACCCTGTTCTGTGATGAGAGAGAGGGGTATGCCTTAGGTGTACTCACACAGAAGCAAGGGTACCTAGAACACCCAGTAGCCTATTTTAGTTCACAGTTAGACCCTGTTGCTTCCACATTTCCGAAATGTCTGAGCGGTAGCTGCCGCTGCCCTTCTCCTTAAAAAAGCTCACAGCGTCGCCCTAGCACACCACATAAACGTAGCAGTGCCAGACTCTGTATTAGCACTCATCAGGGGTAAAACAACACCTATCTGCCGCACGTCTCATCAAATATGAAAAATTGCTCCACTCTACCACCAGCATCACCCTCATCAGATGCGCCCCCACACAACACTGCCTCCCTCCTACCCAGATCTGATGACGCTCATCTGCATGACGGTTGACGTATAATCAACAAGAACAGACCTCAAGGATATCCACCTCCCCAATGCAGACCTCATTCTCTTTCTTCATGGGCCTCGCCTTAGAGATTCAAAAGGAAGTCTCCAGGCAGGTGATGCCGTTTACACCAGTTCCCATTAGTACGATCAGCACAAGTTGCTGAATTCGTTGCCCTCACTGGGGGCTTTCACAATCGCCACACAATCCACAGCCACTATATACACTAATTCACATTATGCTTTTGGTATCTCACACGACGACAGGAGCATCTGGAAACCAAGAGGTTACTGGCTGCCCAAGTTACTCCCATTCTTAATGCACCTTATAATACTAACCGAGTTGGCTATTGTGAAGTGCAAGGCCCACACTGTACTTTGACAGCACCTCGCAGGCTGACACGCTGGCTGACAGTCGTGTGAGAAATGAGGCCCTATATGGAGCTCAGGCTCCCGATTATGTGCCACTGTCAGTTTCTCCTCTCATTTGAGGAACCCCTAGCATCTCTTTCCGTCCTGGCAGATCTCCAAGATGAGGCCCCCCAGGCTGAGAAACAGGGCTGGGAAAATCACAAATGTGTTTGTTGCTCCTATCACCAATGGCGTGAAAACACAGGCCTGTTATTGGCCCCACTAGCTCTCTTACCATATTTTGCACGTGTTGCTCATTCCGTCTCCCATTCAAGCAAGGGAAAGATGACCTCAAGAGGTCCAGAGATATTGGTTTGCCCATAGGTTTCCCTCTGTTCCTCAGAAAATCTGTGCTCACTGTCCAACATGTCTCACGTTAAACCCTGGAAAGCCTGTGAAAACCACTGCAGAGGCACATGAAGTCCCTTATGGCCTCTTCTTGAATCTTGATATAGACTTCATTAGCTTACCAAAGTGCATCTCCTTTGAATACGTCCTGGTCATCATTGACACATTTTCTGGATGGACTGAGGTCTACCCCCGTAAATGAACAATTTACTTACCCCTGGTAACATTTTTCGACTGGATGTTCCTCCCACATATTCCTCGTCTTTGACAAATGTTGTCCAGCTTCAGCTGCTTCGGAAATGTTTTTTTTTGGCAGAGAGCGCTGTGCGTTGATGGCGTCGACTATGTCCCTCGAAGGCCTCAGTCTCGAGGAAGATGTCATTGAAGGCATATGTAGCATGCGCAGCACCAATTCACTTCAGTTCTGTTTTTTCTCCCTGACAGCAGAAATACCTGCAAAAGCACAGGAATGACCATACTCAGCCTTGAAGGAACTGAAGATGTAATAGCATGGGAAATTCGGTGGGGTAGGCAGGGAGGGCAATGAGAAATACGTGGGAGGAACATCCAGTAGAAAGAACGTTACCAGGAGTAATTAACTTGTTCTTCGAATGGATTGTGTCACTATTGCTGGCGATCTTGACTGGTGCAGAGGCAGCACGTACTCCCGTCTCCCCGTTGGGTCGTGGCACCTGGGACTTCTACTGCAACTCGCAGCGGAAAGAGGATTAGGGTCTGTGGTTTGGATAGGTAGGGGATTTAGGATAACCGGTCAGAGGGTTAGGGAGAGGTTAAGGATGGGTAGGGGGGTTAGGGTGACCTGCTCCTCGGCTCCTGCTGGTGGTCTTTTGCTGTGCGATACGCACCTACTCCGCCCATTCACTCACTGCATACTTCCCTCACACCAAGATGCTGAAATGCACTTGCACACCAAATTGTTAATGACAATTAAAGACAGATCTTTTATAATGCTTAATGATAAATAACTTTAGACAAGAATTTGAGGTGCAGGGGAGAAAAACTCAGCCTTGGTATCTAGGCTGGAATATACTAGAGAAAAGAAGAAATCCAAATTTTGGAACGCTGCGTCCCCTGCACACTTGTCAATGAGGCAATAAGCCTAAAGAGATGTAAAAACAGGTCTGACTGGTTTAGAGAAGGCTTTTTGTATATTTTACACACATAGTGTATACAATTTTAGAGTGACAGTGATATGTAATTCAATACATTCAAAGAATGACGTACAATAATTCTGTTAGTTTTAGAGGAAAAGATGTCTTCTCCTTTTTTATTATTTTCTTCAGGTTGGCCCAACGCGTTTCGAGATTCATATTCTCTTCATCAGGGGCATACATTTTTAATAATTCTTTCACTTTAATCTACAAATAATTAATCAAACATTAATGTTTTTACAAAAGGTCAAAAGAAAAATAACTAACCAAGTTGAATCACTTTTTATAAAAAACAGTCAAAAAAAACAATTTATAAAGAGGGGCATCCCCTTACAAGTTCCTCAATGAACCTGACCTTGCTATGGTACAATTGTTGAGAGTGCAATGATTTAATTCATGTTGTACATTTGATACCTAAATATTGTGTCATGTGAGACCAAGATTGAAAATAATGTAGTTTTAACAAGATTTCTACACATCATGAACCTTTAATTTACATAGATATACTATCTTGAGACACAATGCCTAGAAAAAAATAAAATAAATAAATAGAGCCTGAATATAAAGTAGGGAAGAGGTGGGGAGAAGGAGAACGCACCCTTCTTCCAGTAAGGTAGTGGATTGAAGTACGGGGAGAGAGCAGTGGTTGCTGAAGGTAGTCTAGTGAGGAAGCTCCGTTCTCCTATGGAACACAACAATGCTCTCCAGTGTACTTGGATTGTTTTTATTGCAATGACCAAACCGTTGTTCTTATCTTTTTCATTAATGCAGCTTTCAAGAATGGCCCTTTAGCCGTTTTACACCATCATTTTGTAGCAGTAGGCTGTTGCAGCTTGACATGCAACATAATACTTTTTAGATTACTATTTTTGATTTTGTTCAGACACACAGTGAATAGCGAGCCTTTATAACATTCTACTTTCACAGACCCGAATAGCGCGTGACAACAGTTGCGTTATCACTTTTCCTCTACTTACCTTCATATTGATTACATGGTGACGTGTTATTGACGCCGCATCCTGATATTTCCTGACATTACGCCGCTCGTGCGTGCGACGTCATGGTTGTTGTGACGCCACACGCGCATGCGCGAGTGACGTCACGGCTCCATCATTGAGTATAAATAAACAGTCCGCAGCAGATGCGGTCTGAGAGCTGGGCTTCCTGACCGCATCCCTGCCGTGGACTGTTGCTTCTTCTATCATCTAATTGAAAGTAAGTTCTCTTTTACACCATAGGGCTATTTCTTAAGCCTACACAGACTGCAGGCACTTATGCTCTTATTCTCCCATAGGAGAACGGAGCTTCCTCACTAGACTACCTTCAGCAACCACTGCTCTCTCCCTGTACTTCAATCCACTACCTTACTGGAAGAAGGGTGAGTTCTCCTTCTCCCCAACTATTCCCTACTTTATATCCAGGCTCTATTTATTTTAATTTTTTCTAGGCATTATTGTGTCTCAAGATAGTATATCTATGTAAATTAAAGGTTCATGATCTGTAGAAATCTTGTTAAAACTACGTTATTTTCAATCTTGGTCTCACATGACACAATATTTAGGTATCAAATGTACAACATGAATTAAATCATTGCACTCTCAACAATTGTACCCTAGCAAGGTCAGGTTCATTGACGAACTTGTAAGGGGATGCCCCTCTTTATAAATTGTTTTTTTTTACTTTTTTATAAAAAGTGATTAAACTTGGTTAGTTATTTTTTTTTTTTTTTTTTTTTTTATTTGCATTTGGTTCATAATACACTACAATTCATGCAGAACCTTTACAAAATTTAAAAATATTACAAATGATCGTTTTACAATTACAAAAATAGCTCTAATTCATTCTCGATGTATTTACAAAAACTTGCCAATTCGTATATTAAGGGTTTGTGACATCCCTGCATCATTCTGGTCCATAAAACTTCAAGACAGTCCTCAAATTCATTTTCCGCAAATTTCCTCAATTTGAGTGTCCTTATATTCTTAAAATGCGGACAGTACAGTATAAGATGTTTCAATGTTTCGTACGATTCATTACATTCAACAAATCGACATCCCACGCGATCATTTAATTTATTCATATCCCAGTTTTTAGTCCGTTCCCGTGTATGGAATAGATTCAATCTAAAGCGAATATATACTTTTCGGATATTTTCGCAAGGGAATAACGAAACATGGTCATAACGTGGAATGCGCTGTTTTACATGCATACTGTATTCCTTATATAACACATAGTTTTTAATTAAATCAATAGTAATACACCAATCCATTTCAAAAAGTTTTTTCTTAACATAACCGGGACGATATTGCATGTCCTCCACGGTTGTGTTTATATTACCTAAAATTTGTTGCATTTTCAATTGATAATTAAAAAGGGATTTTGGATTTTGCATACCCAACATTTTATTTAAATCGGTATACAGTGAGTTAATGGGAGGATAATGAATTTTAACGTAATTGGACAATTGTCTCCATTTCCAGCGAGTTGATAATGAAACCAGACCCAGTTCGTGTCGAATAATAGCATTAGGAGTTGACATCGGGAGAAACATTGCAGATTTTAAAAGAGAACCCTGTATACTGTCAAGCACGCTAGTCATGTCACACAGACAGATATCTAATGTGTACAATATGACACTTTCGACTTTCAATATCATAAAGTCTATTAGCGGGATTAAAGAGAATTTGCAGTATTGGCTATAAATCCTTTTCATTTGAGACAACAGTGGTCGAGTTTTGTTCCTAATAATATTTGACCATGCGTTAATCGAGTTAAATGCTGATATGTAATACCCTAGATAGATAGCATTGTTCAATTGGCAAATTTGTGTATTCAATATTTGCCATCTGAAATTCGCGTTTTTTGATTTCACGCCAAAGGTCATAATGGCAGTTTTTACAGGGTTAGGTGTCAAATTATGTGCTTTTGCAAAATTCTCAAATAATGAGAGTTTGGTTTGGAGCCCTACTGGAGTAGGGTCAAACAAAATAATATCATCAGCAAATGCAATCCATTTCAAATGAATACTCCCCACTTTAACAGAAAATAAGTCTCCCTTTTCCCAATTTTCACCGAGATCGGATAGGTATAAATTAAATAAGGTAGCCGCGAGATTACAGCCCTGTTTTACACCTATTGTTGTACGTATCGGGGCTGTGGTCCCACCTTCTGGGGAAATTCTTATTCTATACGAAGTGTTAGTGTGCAACTTAATAGTCCAATACATCAAAACAGCTGGGATCCCTAACTTCAACATTTTCTTCCACAATAAGTTACGGACCACCGTGTCAAAAGCAGAACTCATGTCAATCATTGCTATATATACAGGATTAGAGTTCCTTTCTTTTACTCCAGCGATAACATGCGACATGATAAAAGCATTTAGGGTTGTACTCATAGACTTCCTGAATCCAGTTTGATATTTCGAATACATATCATTCGCCGTGATAACTTTCTCCAATTCATTTAATAGAAGGATAGAAAAGATCTTAGCCTCAGAATCAATTAACGATATCGGACGATAATTTTCTGGGAGAGATGGATCACCCTTTTTAAAAATTGGTACTATATTGGCAGTAAGCCAAAAGGGTGGAACTTCCCCAGATTTAATAATAGAGTCAAACTTAAGTTTTATGATGTCAGCCCACAACACGGGATCTGCCTTATAAAGACAGGGGGGAAGGCCATCAGGACCTGCAGCTTTTGAATAGGTCAATCTGGAAATCGCCCATATAATATCGTTACAATCCCAGTTCAACCTTGGGATATTAGAATATTCGAGAGAGACATCAGGGACAAAGCGAAATTTGCAAGGTAGTTGGTATTTTGCCTTTATGAAGGCTTGCCAAGTGTGCTCAGGAATACAATTTAACGAAAACGTTGCCACGCGTCTATTATCAGCTTTCAGTGTGCGCCAAATTACTCGTGTGTCATGAGCTAAGATGGCACGAATTAATGTACAATTAGCATTGTTATAATTTGATATACGAGCAGATCTCCATTTATGTTTGTAGGCTAATAGTATACCATTCCTCCTTGTCTTACTAACTTCGCTGCCCAAGTTGCCTCTCTTTAAATGTCTCAATGCCATGTTCTTCTCCCTTTTCAATAGTTTACATGTATGATCATATGGATGTGGATGTTGCACATTACTTTGTGTATTGCGGAATCGTTCAAGAGCTGTTGCAACTATGTCTGAATACTGCATATACAATGTATGATCGTAATTTCCCCCTGCACTTCTAATCCTCTCAATCTCTGAGGAGATTTGTGTAACAACAAAGTTGCATATTCCTTGATTCCATCTAATGGAATGGAAAGGACGATCTATTTCAACCATTGCCAGAGTAATGTTAGGTGTAAGCGAGTTAAATTTTAGTTGAAAGACGGTAGAAAGTTGTGCATGATCACCTATCGCGATCCGACCTATTTCTAGGGGTGCCATATGCATAAACAGATTATGAGATACAAATATATAATCTATCATTGATTGCATAGATCCTCTTGACCATGTATTACCAAGACTCATGTCGTTTCTGACCATCAAGTCCATATCCCACTCCGTGAGGAGTTCTCTAAGTTTGCCTCCTCTGCTGCGTGAAAGAGTGGATGATTTAAATTTATTGATTATAGTCAAATCTCTACAATCGGAATTAAAATCACCGCCTATAATGATTTCACATGTGCGGTATCTGATAGATATGTCCAATAAACATGCATCTAATTCATCTAACATTTCATCGATTGAGATGGCAGCTGGATTCCAATATAAGGAAATTATCATAAGAGATGAGTACCTAAATGAGGGTATTACAAGATGAATCGCCAATATACTGACAGATTCCCAAGCTAATTCTGATTGAGCCTGCAAAGAGATCTTGACTCCAACCAACAAACCCCCAGATGGACGACCTAACAAAGATCTCCTTGCAGGAGATGTAAAAGTTAAATATCCAGGAATCACAAATGGGTCAGTTTTCATCGTTTCTTGTATCATTATTATAGTAGGTTGTTCTGAGTAGGTTAGGGCAGAATGCCATTTCATCAGGTTTGCAAACCCACAAGAATTCCATGATAAGAATTGCATGCGTGTATCAATGCATAGCTATTTCGCCGGGATCGGAGGATTCGGACATAAGATTGCCGAGAGCATAGGTTCCAACCATGGTAGGCCTTTTGTATTAGCTGCAAGTTTCAAAATTTCAATCATTCCTCCCTCCAACCCTGATTCAAGTTGCACGCACGGGCCACCTGCAGTTTGAATTTTATCAGTACCCTTGCCCGGAGTTTCTAGAAATATTAAGGCCTCCGATTCACAATCAAAAGCGAACAGCGTCAAACCCTCCTTTTCTATTTCCTCACGATTAAACCATATAAATTTCATTATAGCTTCAGAGGCGAGATAGCAGATAGCCCTATGATTATTTGTACTTGCCAGAGAAACCCTTGTAATATCTTCAGATTTGATTATTCTCAATTGAGGAATTTTTGAAAATACAGAGAATGTATAGGATCGATTAATACGATTACCCGCCAATATCTTTGCATCTCCCTCAAATCCGATGATGCATTGAGTTGCCAATTCACTTCGATGATGCCTAATAGCAGGTGTACTTTTTTCTATGTTCGTTAGAGATACAACCTGTGTAGTTGTCGTAGAAACCGCACAGGGATTCGGCTCAAGTGAAAATGTACTCCTACTAGCAGGTAAAACGTAATCCCTATTTGAGTTAATGGTGTTAATTTGATTCTCAAGTAGGGACTTACTCATTGCAGGACCATTGATGGAGATGTGGCTCGGGGTGAAAGGGGTACTCACGTTGTTTAGATCAATTGTTGATAAATTCCCCAAATGCGTCGTGGAAGGTACTTCAGATAGCTCCACTTTTTTCCCCCGTCCATTTATCATCACTACATTTTCCTTTTTATCAGGTAAGCAATTATCCGAAATTATTGCATCTGCGCAACTTACGTTCGTTTTGTTACTATTTCCAATTCCTACTCCTGATTCCATTACATTGGTCATTCTATGTGCCTTATTTACATGTGTTTGGATATTCGAGGCACTAATACATATCTCACTATATGATTTCCTCAGAGGTATTTTTAGGGGGACACTAATTCCTCCATCCTGATGCTTAATCTGATTTTTTGACGTGCAGCATCTACCTACTGAGGGGAAATATTCATTTAAGGTGATTTTAGGTGAGTTTTGAATAATGCAATCCGAGTTAGGCTTTACATTTCGATTTCCCTGTATTAAGTGGGCCTTTGGAATAGTTGTAACTGCATCTTGATGTATTACAGCTTTAGAAATTAGGGTTTCCTGAGTGTTCGATTTTTCCAATTGTGTAGTATAAGTTTTGCTCTTTCCCATATTCTTATGCACATCTACCTTCAATAATGCAGATGTGCCAAGGCTCCCACCCTTTGTTTCTACACTTGGTTCAGTTGCAGGTGTAAGGGCATCCTGACTCACTTTGATGAACTGATCGAAGTGTGTAGTAGAAGTTTTGTTCTTTCCCATATTCTTATGCACATCTACCTTCAATAATGCAGATGTGCCAAGGCTCCCACCCTTTGTTTCTACACTTGGTTCAGTTGCAGGTGTAAGGGCATCCTGACTCTCTTTGGACAACTGATCCAAGTCAATGATCTCCTCATCTGCAATTTCAAGGATAGAAGTAGATTTTATACACTTCTCCTCCCTCCTTTTTTTCGCAAGTCTTTTCACAGCACGCATATGCATCCTTCTAACCCGACGGGACATAAAAGTTGAAGTTTCCTCAGTGTGCAAGTTTTTGATTTCGGTCTCTTTTTGCTTCTCAATTTCATCTAACAAAGCTGAAGGACTATCAGGCTGATCCAATGTCAACACTTGGGAAGTAGGACTACGCAGCATATCGCAAGGCTGTGGTTTACTAAGTAGTTGTGAAGCTATTGTGTTATTTAATGCAATTATTGAAGCCTTAATCTCACTCAAATCGTTCTCACAAGAGCACTTCAAAATCTCTGATGGCACCCCATACATTTGCCCAGAGTTGTTATATTCTGGGTGATCAGAGAGCGAACATTGCGTGCTTTTCTCATGACAATCATTTGTAACTACTCTGGGTCTTTGTCCACCTATTTCATATTGCAAATATCTCATAGTATCGATTGCAGTTATAAAGCCCTCAATTTTATCCATCTTGGAGCAAAGAAAGTGCATAGTTGCCTTTAATTCCTTTAGTTCCAAGTGGGTAAGTTCTTGGCCCTTATCCAGAAGATCTAATATTTTTGTGATCACAGGGAGGGGACTAGGAGATTGAAATTCAGCAATTCCCTTGTCGATTGTACTGCCCTCAGGGTCGTCATTTATAGACCTACTATGGGATTTGAGTTGCTCAGGGGAATACGATAAGTCATGTGAAATCACTTCGGTGCCTCCATCACCCATTATTTCATTGTGAGTTTGCACAGTACGATTTCTAGAGGTGGAGTTAAAAATCCCCTTATTGGAAGGCCTATAAACAAGTGGGGTCATCATATCAATAGATTGATTAACTTGTTCATCTAGTTCACCCATTTTCCTCATAATATTTCTAAACGGGTCTTCATTCATAGTGCAAGGTAATGATGGGGTTGTGCAGCACGCCAAGCCCACCCTATCAACATTAATATCTTCCTCTTTTATAAAATTGCAGATATTAACAGTTGGGTTAGCATGAATCTGAGCGAAGTAGGTACTTTGTGCTGGAGTATCAGTGCTATTCGAGTTATCATCTTTAGCTTCCTCCGCCAAAGTATTGGTAACCAATAGCTCATTATCAGGAATACTACTTTTATGGCCTAGGAAGTCATTGTTGGTTTCATTACAAGTGTTTAGTATTGCTTCTGTACACCGCCCACTACGCAATCCATAAGCCATGGTTGAATTTAATATAAAAACAGAAATCACAACCTATTAAATTCAAGTTAGTAAGTTCCTATAAAAGGTAGGGACTAATCCAACTTTACACCTCTAATTAAAGAGAAATATGAATTATAACATTGAATGATGACAAGCTTTTAGCACTCAATATAAAAATGCCATCAATGTAACCACACTTTCGCTCCTCATCACATATAAAACTTATAAAATCATTAAATTCTGACAATATATAAATGGGTTCACTACTTTTCACATGGGATTAAGCATTAACACTTTTGTAAGTAGAACCTCCGTGTTTAGCAGTATGTTATCTAATCCCAGCGATCTACCTTCTGTGAACGCCGCCAAACAGCCGCACAACAGCTAATGGCCTTTTCCCCGTCGGGCTTAACGCCGCAAGGGTGGGTTGGGCGTAGTTTTCTGATCACGGCGAGTCACGTGATCGCACACGTGGTCCGGATGACTCCGCCCCCTCCAGGAAGCAGTCCGGGCCAGGCAAGAGCAACGCTCGCAGTGCCTGGATCCTGGCAGATATAGTAGAGATTCAAAAGCAGTACTTCGCTGCTCACACGCTCCTCAGTCAGTAGAAATGCACCGCTCAGGCGGCTCGGGCGCAGTTTTCTGATCACGGCGAGTCACGTGATCGCACACGTGGTCCGGATGACTCCGCCCCCTCCAGGAAGCAGTCCGGGCCAGGCAAGAGCAACGCTCGCAGTGCCTGGATCCTGGCAGATATAGTAGAGATTCAAAAGCAGTACTTCGCTGCTCACACGCTCCTCAGTCAGTAGAAATGCACCGCTCAGGCGGCTCGGGCGCAGTTTTCTGATCACGGCGAGTCACGTGATCGCACACGTGGTCCGGATGACTCCGCCCCCTCCAGGAAGCAGTCCGGGCCAGGCAAGAGCAACGCTCGCAGTGCCTGGATCCTGGCAGATATAGTAGAGATTCAAAAGCAGTACTTCGCTGCTCACACGCTCCTCAGTCAGTAGACCTTTTGACATTTTGTAAAAACATTGACGTTTGATTAATTATTTGTAGATTAAAGTGAAAGAATTATTGAAAATGTATGCCCCTGATGAAGACAATATGAATCTCGAATCGCGTTGGGCCAACCTGAAGAAAATAATAAAAAAGGAGAAGACATCTTTTCCTCTAAAACTAACAGAATTATTGTATGTCATTCTTTGAATGTATTGAATTACATATCACTGTCACTCTAAAATTATATACACTGTATGTGTGTAAAATATACAAAAAGCCTTCTCTAAACCAGTCAGACCTGTTTTTACATCTCTTTAGGCTTATTGCCTCATTGACAGTGTGCAGGGGACGCATCGTTCCAAAATTTGGATTTCTTCTGTTCTCTACTTCCCTCACACCACCAGTGATTGTTGACTGGATTCAGGAAGACTATGTATTGGAGCTTCAAACTAAATTGCTTGGGTGCCAACAGTTGGCTTTGTCAGAGCGTGACTTACACTGAGCATTTGCCCGGAACTCTAATCATTAAGTGAATTATCTGCTGTGGACCTACTATCCCTCTTTTGCATCTGCAGGCTTCTAACTACTGGATTGCTGCTAATCACACTTAGCACATGCACGTGTACATAAACATTAACTCAATGTAATAAACAATGGAAAACACTTAGCTGCGGTTTCTTTTCTATTGTGTTCCAGATACTGTCTGTGAGTCCTGAATGTTTGTATGCTCTGCTGGAAAACACCAAAAGAACAATGAGGGAGAGCAGCAGAGAGCAATACAATGCACAACTCATTTGCCAAGCAGCAGTCGCTCGATAGCAAACTCGGCGGCCGCTCAACTCTGGGTTACTTCACCCAGAGCTCATAACGTTGTGACCCCTGAGCTATGTTAACATGCAGATTAGTGTTTTCCCCTTCAGTCCGTGATGCGAGCGCACTGCGGTCTCTGCCGCGTATGCCAACGTGTGCGGTTAGTTGTTTGTTAGTTTGTGCTAGTTATTGGCTTGTTCGTTCTCGAAGTCGTAATAGGATACCCACTTTTCGGTTTGTCTGGGCAGGTCTTGTGGAGTGATCAGGTGGGTTTCTTGTCCCGAGTAGGCGTGCCTTGTCGGAGCTCAGGAATATGCATATGTTCCCTCCGAGTGTCTGAATAGCAAGCAGGTCCCTGCGGGCGCAGCCCACGCATGTGCCTGCAGTAGGGCGTGGTACCTTCCTCGTCGGCTGGCTGGTGGAGCACACGGCCAGCTTGGTAGACTAGTTCCAGCACTTTCCTCCATCCCTGAGGATCCTGCCTGCAATAGGGATGGAGAAGCCTTCTAGTGTAATGTGTAGTGTTTTTTTTTTACTAGTTTCACCACATGATTCAGCTTACTTACTGGTTTCACAACAGTTCCATACCCCTTAACATGCGTATGTATGGGCTTGACAGTACTTACATAGTGCAGAACACTGGTAGCATGCCCAGTCCTGACAGATTGTGTCCTCCCACGTATTGCTCATTTTTGATAGACTCCCAAAGCAGTATTTGATTTGGAGGAGGAAGTAGAATTTAATTTTAATTGTTTTCATGGACCGAGTGCAGGACTGCAATAATGCTTTATAAACGTGTGGATAGACCACATTGCCGCTCCACAGGTATTTTTAATTGGTATACTCCTTTGCAGGGCTGTAGAGGTAGCCGTGCCCATGGTGGAATGGGCCCTTAAAGCTTCTGGAGGCTCTTTCCCTGCCAACCTGTAACATTCTGAAATGGCCAGAATGATCCATCAGGATAAGGTCTGATTAGAGAGAGCCTGAACCAGTTTGTGGCCCGTATATCCAAAGAAAAGCTGGACATCAATACGAAGTTTTGATAGTCTAGATCTATAAAAGCTTAAAGCTCTACACGGATCCAACCTATGTAGTCTCTCTTCCTCCTTGTTAGGATAAAGGGGTTGAGGGAGGGGGATCTAGAAACAAGGCAGAACAATTTTCTGTCCAATGTGGAAATCAGAAATGTTTTTGGGTAGAAATGAGGGTTTGTCCCTTAGAACAACCCTATCCTTGTGAAAGACAGTAAAGGGTGGCTTGGACGAAAGTGCCTTCAACTCGCTCACTCTACGGGCTGATGTTAGAGCTACCTATAGAATGGTTTTAAAGGTTTACAACCTTAAAGGACATAAGTGTAAAGGTTCAAAAGGTGCGCACATTAGAACCAGATTCAGGCCCCAAACTGGAACCTGGAAAGGAGATGGGTGGGACGACAAATTGGTGAGCACCTTTAGAAATTAGGTCACCAGTGGAAGTTTTAAGTATGAACATTCTTCTGACGAGCGCTTAAAGATGGACAGCGCCTCCAAGTATCCTTTAATAGCACCAATCTGGAGCCCCAGATTGGCTAAAGACATTAGAAAAGATAAACCATCCAGTGTTTTACACATAAAAGGATCTATATTCTTGTCTCTACACCAATTGCAGAATTTATTCCAACGGCAACGGTACAAAGACTTTGTTGCTGGCCTTCTGGACGAAATAAAATCTCCATTAGGTCATCCGGGAGGTACCAATCCTTGCATCTCAACCTTTCAGAAACCAAGCGTGAAGGTTGAGTGTCTTGACCTCTGGATGGAGAACCCGACCCTCCTATGGCGAGAGGAAGGCCCTCTCTTTGCGGAAGACGCATTGGAGGGCAGATGGACTTGTCCAAAAGGTCCGGGTACCATATCCACCTGGCCCAATCTGGGGCAATTAGGATCATGTGCTTCCCAAACATTCACAACCTCCTGAACACTTGAGGAATGAAGGGGACTGGAGGAAAGGTGTACAGGAGTAGAAATTCCCAGTCCACCACAAACGCGTCTCCTAGAGCTCCTCTTAGAGGAAATGCCCTTGATCAGTACAGTTTGCACTTCCGGTTGACACCAGTCATGAATAAATCCACTTGAGGGGTTCCCCAAAGGGTGAAGATCTCTTGAAGGACTTCCTGAGATAGTTTCCACTCGTGGGAGGCAGTGCTCTGCCTGCTCAAAGAGCATCCGCCACGTGTTCTTCTCTCCAGCTAGGTGAACTGCAGACAAGGCGATTCCTTATTGAATTGCCCAGTACCAGATCTGCATTGCCTCTCTGCACAGTGGTAGTGACCAAACACCACCTCTCTTGTTGAGTAGTACATGGGCACTGTGTTGTCTGTCATTATCAGGAAATTATTTCCCTGTACAGAGGGCAGGAAGGCCTTCAGCGCTAGTCTCATTGCCCTCAGCTCCAAAAGATTGATATGTAGTTTGGGCTCCGATGGAGACCAACAACCGCTGATTGTCAGATCATTGGCATGGACTCCCCACCCCGTGAGTGAGGCATCCATCACTACTGTTATTTCCGGCCATGAGACAACAGTACCGGCATCACTCTGAACAATTGGAATCAAAAGTGTTGGCCCGTGGATACCCGAGGAAGTTGCTCAAGAACATCCGTAAAAGAGCTTTATGTACCCCTTAAAATCGCTCCTCGAGTCTCGGAACAGGAATGCGAATCCTGACACCATTACATGTGTCACCACTTTTGTTCCAGATACCAACAGGATCAAGGGCACCCTAAAAATATTCTGGCCATTGATCCAGCAAAGCTTGCCCAATGAACCTTTCCCTAGAATGGCACTGAAACGTTCATAAAACTTCAGTGAATATTTAACACATGCCAGACTGCCCCAGAAGACTGCTAGATCCCGACGGTGGAATTTAAGGGACCCATCAGGCCACTACCCATGTGGGACATGCTCGGTGTGTCGGAGCAACACAGGTTCGATCCCCGGTCCGCGCTTAGAAACCTCTGGGTATTAAGCGCATTATAAATATTATAATAATGTGATCTATGCCATAGAATGCCCTTGCGGGCTACGGTATGTGGGCCAGACCAGTAGACCTGTGCACAAACGTATTGGAGGACACTGCTCCAAGATTCGCTGTCAGACCCGGACTGCCCCACTGGTGTCACACTGGATTGAATATCGACACAACCAGGATGAACTCAAGTGGTGGGTCCTGGACAAGATACTACTAACACCAGGAATGCATTACATTACAAAGAAGCCTGGTGGATCTTCAAACTGCAATCAATCAATAAAGGCCTCAATGAAGCAAAACCCATAGGCCCTTTTGGCTGAGCAATATGAATAACACAAAAATACACAGCCAATGTTTTGATTCTGAGCACACTACTGCTTCAAAGGACTGTGCCGCCACAATGGGTGTATCCTCACATTGACCATGCACATCATGTTTAGGCCATTGCAGCACATTGACACTCTTCTTCAGTGAGAACCTTCTGATGCAATCCATACATAAAGACACACCCGTGTCCTGACACGACCACAACTAGGACCCCCACAATACCGACTTGTAGGCAACCTACATTCCACTCTTCTATAGGGTGTGCCTCTCCTTGCTTCATCTTTACTGGCATCCACTACGCTGACACTCTCCTAAGTGAGATGCCCAGAATGTGCCAGCTCCACCCAGCCCCTGCACTCACAGAGTCACGTTGACACTCGCCATTCGCGTACAGTCAGCATGGAACCAAAGCTCCCAGCACCGTTTGCCACTAGCAACGCGGAAAAAATGCTACACACAAACCGCTCATTTACTCTGTCCCTACTGCCGTGATATCACCGCCTGCACACATGCACTCCAGCTGGTAACACTACATTAGTTGCTGCTGAGCATGCGCTTCTAGCACCACTACACAGCTCCTTAGATTGGACAAGGATGGCTCGTCATACACTTCTGAGTGACATACGCATCAAGCTCCAGGTAAGCGGCAACATGCCCAGGGATCCAGGATCTGCCCAAAATCTGCTGTTTCTGAGCACTCCTTACGGTCCATTGTACCACATTATTATACTTATCTTTACAGCATTATGGCTAGACCGAGCCGGTTGCACATCATTTTCCCGCCGATAAAGCTGATCTAATCACTGCTCTAATCCTGGCTCAGACATGCGGCCCGCTCACCTTAGATAAGCCACGTCGATCGCGCCAGCGCGTGTACTGCCCTTCACCTGCAGCCTCTTTGCCACCTCTCGTTAGGGAGAATTCTCCAGAATGGCTAATTTCCCTTACCTACTGACTCTCCCTCAGCAGCTTTGCTGGATTTCTAGGGTTTATTTTTTTCACCTGGTAAGAGTATGAGCCTTTTTCCCACTCTTACATGCGTTTTGCTGTGTGCGTTTCTACTTTTTGTGTGATCTTGGGCTCTGGAGCCTCACCTACTCCGTGGCACCATATTTTTCATGTGTGTTACACAGCACCTTCAGTGCAGTGACACAGGGTTGTCTTTGAGACTTCCCCCTGACTCCATTTTTCTGGGACTGACTACTGTCTCCCAGAAACATGTAAAGTTGCCATTAACTTTATGTAGTCTCTTTAAATCACAGACCCAGTACAAACCATCTTACATGGAGTATTGGAAAGGGTTCATTCTTATCCCTTTTTGTCTGTGTCTCTTGGAGCATTGTTTCGCTCCCTTTACACTAAGACTTGGCTGGTGGCAGTGGTAATTACCCTATTTATTATACCGCGGTTATCTTAAATAACCATGGTATTATTTTAGGCTATTATATTAGCCTTAAACATAAACCCGCTTGACCATATATATTTTATTACGGTTCCGGCTGGGTTTATTCGCCATTTCTTTTTGTAAATGTCTTTCTCGTGTTTTACTCTGCGCGCCAAACCAGGTTTGGTCCCTTTGTTCGCCGTCTTTTCGTGGGCGTCTGCACTGAAGCCCTCCTTAAGGCGCCTGAAAGTCTGGGTAGGAAAGATGTGAGGGAGGGGTCTTAGGACCCCTGCCATGCGTTCACTTGGTAATCCAAGTCGCACTCCTGTTTGATTGGCTGGGTGACTGTCCATGCCAGGACAGCCACCCTGCTGTGTGATTGACAGCCAGGCTGTATGAATGGGAGAAAACTGCATAAAAAGCAGGTCTCTGGGACTGGAAAGGCAGAGTCGCCACTGGAACCAAAGAACCAACGAGGAGCTGATGGAAGAGGACCCCTACAACGACTGAACCGCCCGGTGAAGCCCTGCTGCAGGTCCAAAGCTTCAGAATCCGACAACAGAGAAGATCCTGCAGGAAACATCTTCCCCTGAGCTGGTGGGAACAACCAGTTTGCCCACACTGCAAGGTCCGATCTTCCTGGCTATCCGCACACTGAAGCTCTGTACAGCGAATTCGACTTGGTCAAGTTCTTATCAACAGCCGGATTGGTCTCCGGTGTCTCCCAATTCGTGGTCACCCTTTTCTGCAAGGCAATATGAAATGGTAATATGGGATCGGACTGCGGACCTTTGTCCTAGATGCTTGTCAGGTCCTCTTGTTCGCACGGAAACAGAGGTCTACTCCAACCCATTGAGTCCACTACCTTTGACATGAGTTGCCTGTAGGACACATCTGCATGCTCCCCAGCCTATGGTCTCCCAAACTCCAATTCAGGTGAGGCATCCACCCCACTGGCAGTCTTTAGGTTATTATATAGGTCTCTTAACCTTGACTCTTGTGCAATAAAACACTCGGGTACATTAAGCGTACCATATTGGAGGCCAAATGGAGCCTCTTCATCGGACTGTAAATTTTTCATCATATATGGAAGAAAGAGACTTAAAATAGTCTTTCCTCAGTAATGGCACATAGGATTTTTCAGCAATGGGAGTTTATGCTAATAAAGGGTTGGACACTGGCAGAGTCGTCAAAACCTTCTTTGACGCCATAGATTTGACTCGGGGCGCTCGGCGTCAAGGGTTTGGCCGGCGTCAAAGGTGCCGCCGGCATCGATGGCGTTGACTATCTCGACCTCGATTTAGGTTTCTTGCTTGACTGACCCGTCGATGAGACTGCTTCAGATCAAGGCCTCGAGGGCTCTCGATGCGGATCAGGCCTTCATCCCGGGCTTGAGGGCGCGTGCAAGATTTAGGTTTAGGCCTTTTCCCTTCCTGCTTCTTTCGAAGGCGCTGTAGGAGCGTGGCTCCAAGGCTTTTGTTTCTCATATTTTGAGCTTCTCTGCCCTGCAAGCATCCCAACACGGCCGGAGTTGATTTTTTGGTTGCGGAAGAAACCCTCACAGGGGAAACGTCCAATGTAGAAGTCGACGAAGGCGACCTATGGTGCCTTCTCTTAGATTTCATCCAAGGACGAAGAGTCGTGGGAGCTACTCCTTGATCCCGACTGTTTGGCTCTCTTCCTCCAATGAGAGTTGCCTCTCGACTCGTCGGTCGTAGGTTTCTTAGGGGATTTAGGGATTCGGCCTACCTTCAACTTTCCCTTTCGTTCCTACAAGGCTTTTCAGTCATGAACTGGCACTTGGAGCAGTCTGAGGTCTTATGGTTAGCTCTGAGGCACAACAAACAGTTACAATGGGAATTGGTTAAAGACATGTTTAATCCGCAATCGCAACACTTTTTGAACCTGGTCTTCGCGGTTGTCCTTGTCGACGAAGACTTCTCCATTTTCTCTCGATAACAACAAAGTTCGTCCCGAAAGAGATGAAGAAGTGCACCATATTTCTTCGAAGCCAACTCTGTCGTGGAAAAACGGAACTGAAGCCCACGGGCACTGCGCATTATATATATGCCCTTCAATTACATAATCCTCAAGACGGAGGCCTTCGAGTGACATGGAGTCAACGCCATCGACGCACAGCGCCCTCTGCCGAAAAAATAAATACGTTTTCCTTAGCAGTTGAAGCTGGACAACATGTCAAAGATGAGGAATTCGTGGGAGGGTACAATCCATTCGAAATGCTGATTCCATTACGGTGGCCAAGAAACTGCTCAAAGAGCTCATCCCACGTGTTGGCCTTCCAGTTTCCATAAACTCGGACAGAGGCACCCATTTTACTGGACAAATTGAACAGAACATTTGCAGGGCCTTGGGTATCCACCAGCACCTCCATGTAGTTTTCACCCGCAATTGGCAGGGGAACGACAAAACTTCGACGTGACGCTCGGCCTTGTCAATGCCTGCCAGGAAACCTGCCTAAAAGGGCCTGCTGACCTGCCTCTTGTCCTCATGACGTAAGAACGTTTAAGTTACTTATCTGTAACTATTGTTCTCCAGCACGGGTCTGGCATCGAGTGTGCGTGTGGACCTCAGCTAAGCTTCCAGACACTTGTATCCAACGGGCATCTAGGAATTCCTGTAGGGGTCGCATCTGCAACCTGCATAGGCAGACAAGGTAGATGCAGGACATCATGCCCAGTAACGACTTGATTGGCCGCACCGTGGCCGTCTTTGTCAACGATAGCCGTTGCACCTTTCCTTGAATGGTTGCTAGCCTCTCCTCCGAGGGTGAGGCCAGCCAAGGCACTGTATTGAGTCTGGCGGCTAGGAACAACGCATTAAGCGATGGTGTTAAGCAGGACCTCAGATAGTTGAGAGAATCCCAGGTCCGTCAATAGTCAGACGGTCATCTTCGTGTGTTCGTCAGCCAGCTCCCGCGTATCAGCCAGTTATCCAGGTACGGGTATAAGTGTATGCCCTATAGACGTAGAGGGGCCACTACTGGTGAAAGGCATTCCATTAATACTCATGGGGCCGACTTCAAGCCTAAAGGTAGGGCCTTGAACTGGTAGCGCTGGCCCTGCACCATGAAACAGACATTTGTGATGTTTCTTGTGAATGGGGACATGGAAAAAGGCATCTTTCAGGTCCAACAACGTCAATAAGTCTCCTTCTTCCAGTTGAAAGAGTATGTGTTGCGACATGACCATCTTGAACTTTTGGGACTTTAAGTATTTGTTCAGACGACGTAGTTACAGGATGGGCCTCCAGCCCCCTATCTTATTTCCGACTAGAAAGCATCTGGAATAGACTGTGGAGCCGTTGAGGAACCAGCTCTACCGCGCCTTTTCGCAGCATGGCTCGTACCTCTTCAAGAAGCGGAGGTATGTGCTGCTCCTGATGGGGAACCAGACCGATCCGCGGACACCTGTGTTGGAACTCCAGGGTGTGTCCTTGGGCAAGAGCATCCAGCAGCCCTCTGTCGGTGATTATCTTTCTCCAATCACTGACTAACCTCGCCAGCAAGCCTCCCACCAGGGAGCACGAGTGGGAGCCCGACGTCCCCGTCGGTACAGGCTTGCTTCGGCACCAGATCCTGCCCTAGGAACAGCCTCTGTAGGCTTCTTGAGTTGAGGATCTGGAAGGCTATCTGAACAACATGGAGAAACCCTTTGAAGACCTGCTCGAATTTCCCCTGGAGGAGCGAAAAGACGACGAGCAATGCTGCTGTAGAGTGCCCAGGGAACGGGCCATCTCCGTATCCATCTTGATGGCCTGGAGGGACTCAACAGCCTTCCCAAACAGATTTTCCCTGGTGAAGGGCATGTCCAGCACCTTCGCTTGGACCTCCTGACGGAAATTAGTGGCGTTCATCCAACCCGGTCGACAGCAGACACCGTTCCCCAATGCAAAACTACTACTCCTTTGAATGCCTGGTCTGCAGGCTCTCCATCTCTCCTGTCCTCTCTCTCAATGTGGCCACTATCTACAGGCCACATGGCCAGGTAACCCTCTTCGTCGTTGAGTGGGCTGACCACTCCTACTCACTCCTTGCATCTACCTCTCAACTTCTCCTCCGCTGAGACTTGAACATCCACCCGGATACTACCAGCCCTTCTTCAAGACTTTTTCGCAACTTCTGTAATTCTCTCTCGCTATATATATGCGCTTCCCTCTGGCCAAACTCGCTCTGCAGAGCACACCCTGTATGTTCTAATCTCAGACCTCCCCTTCTCTAACCCTCTCACCACTCCTATCTCTTGGAGTGATCGCTTTCTCCTTTCTTCCCACCTCTCTCTCTCTCTCTCTCTCTCTCTCTCTCTCTCTTCCACTCTAGTCAAGCCGACTCCAGCATTGCCACCTACCTTCTTGGTCATCCGACTGTATAGACTGGAGGGGGGGGGGGATCTGTACTCCTGCTCTCTATATGGCAGAGGAGAGGCCCAGCCAAGATTCTCTATTATTGGTAACATATTCGAGCAATCAAGGCCTAGCTTCTCAGGAGATGATGCAGGCTGGTTCTTAAGTACAGTAGTCCCCAAGCCCCCACAAAGGAAAGTCCACACACTGTATTAGTTAAAACAGTCTTTATATAATTAAAGGTTCAAAGTTATATACACAGTCACAATAACTCACTTTGTGCTCAGTTAATGTACAATGGCAAATATGTACAGTTCTAAGTGGTACCACAATTATCAGATTTCATTAAAGTGCATCAACTGTACTCTGGTTAAATGTCACACAAATCACTTAATAAAGATAACCAACAATAGATATAGGAGGGAAAGCAGTTGGTTAGAACAATTGGCAGACTACTGGTACCTACCAATAGACAGTTCTGTGTGGAGATCCCCCCCCCCCAACCTGGGCAACCTGTAAAGTAAAGATATATCACAAGCCCAGTCCATATATTGTTCTATAAGTCTTATTTCCTTCTATAATGTTTCTACCACCCCAATGTACCTGGAATAGCAGAGTTTGACGAGTCATCGACGGATCCTTCTTGAGCAGCTCCCTTTAAAGCAGGAGCCACGGATCGGCGAGATCCCTTAGAGAAAGTGAACTCTGCGTCGGCCGGCAGCTTCGGTCCCAGCGGTGCTCATCGACGACTGAGTGAAGACGTCCTGCGAGGAAGAGGCGTGCGGGGTACCTCGATGTCTATAGTTTAGGACCGCAAAGAGTTTGTGAAGAACTGTGGTCCAGCAAGGGCGTCGAGTCGTCCGGCGTCTCTACAGTCTTTGGATGGTGGGAAACCCACCGGCGAATGCTCCTCGGTGCGTCGACGGCCTGGCCTCCTCCGGCGGGATAAGGCGGGCGGCTTTGCGGACGAGCGCATCCGTGAATCAAAAGTCTTACGCAAAGGAGCGTTGCGGCTCCGATCGTCAATGGCACGGCGTCAAGCGGTCCCTGCTTCTGGCCAACACTGCTTTGACGGGCCTCCAGCAGTTATAGCAAACCTGCGAACCCTGATCGACAACGGTGGACGGAATGTACAGTGCTCATCTTTGTTCTCCTCGGCGGTCCCAGTCTCCAGTTGGCAGCCTGTCGAGGGTCTAACTTCCAGGAAGCTACGGCGAAGGTTATCGGTGCTCGATGGTCCCTCGCAGCACGGGAAGAGGGCGCCTAACAAGGTCCTCTCTTGGTCAGTCTCGACAGATTTCGGCTTTTGGATTTCCGCGAAGGGAGACAGCAGTCAACCTTCTTCAGGCTCGGCTTTGAGATTCAGCTTCTGAACGATTTCTGGCAGTGAAAGGCCCTAGATATACTAGTTGATCTCTCATTCATTCTGCTGCGTCACACTTGGGCAACCAATCACTCAGAAGGGCATTCAGCAGTCAGTCACCCAATCAGGCATACAGTGCATTCAGGAATTGAAGAATGGGAGAGGGTGCACAGCTTGTTTCTTTTGATTTTGAATAGATTAGTATCTGTTGAGTATGCTTTTAGATTTTACTTCAAAGGGTGCAGCCCATTATACCGTGTCACCGTGTGGGACACTCGTTATGTGCTGAAAGAGAAAGGACCTAGGCTTATTAGCCTTCGGTGTGGGCTGCACAACTAAATTCCCCCAATAGGGTTAGAACATTTGTTTTTAGAATATAAATGACAGTAAAGCCATCTTTGATAAAGTTGCTTCAAAGTGCTTTTATTCTGCAAATTGCTATTCAATTCGATTTCTCATTTAGTTAACGAATGGTTAAACTTCACCAATTCGTTTTGTGCTGATACAATGGCAAAGAAAAATAACCTAGGGCTAATGCATTTCGGAATGGTAACATTCCTTCCTCAGAGCCAGGTTAAATGTACACGAGCATACAAAAAAATCTTTCTGTTAGAATATTTTGAAAAACATCAAATATATATGCATTCAGGAGAACAGGGTACCCACAATTGACAAACACGTACATGTAGACAGAGAGAAGAGAGAAGAGAAGAGAACATTATCAGTGATTTGTAAACATTACATTGCATTAATGCGTTCTTTAAAAGACTTATCATCCGACATTCAAATTGCACTTCCGTCAAGGTTTACATTAGATCTATTACTAAGCGTCTTCTGGTCAAGTATTCTGGGGGATAAGGCAGGACATGTTCATGTTATCACTGACCTGAAACGGGTGGCTTCAGTACATGCCGTTCAAACGTTCCTTCTCAGAACGCTGCAAAATGAAATAGTATGCTGCATTTAGTCACGAACACTCGTGGTTGCTTCTAATACGTGCCTGTCTGTGTGAAAGCAGAGCGCTTACCTTGTGAGTGTGTAGCTCGCTCGAGCGAAGTAACCTCCGACTGCGGGTAGCAAGAAGGCTCTGCTTGCGTCTGCGTGTAATGTTGTCATGGTGATGTAAATCTCAAAATGGCGGATGGCGGGTGCATGAAGTAGCCATACTAGAGTGGGCAATTAAAAGCAGTGTTAATGCTGGTGTATGGTAACTCGATTGCATAAACACGCTGGATTGCACAAATGATCCTAATGGAACCGCGATGCCCTCTGTTCTGATTGGTGAAGTAAATAAAATATAGTGCTGTGCGTTACATGAGGTAGTCAGGGGTCAAATTATGTTTTTGTGTGTGGTTTATAATAATGGGTGGATACTGTGTTCCCAGGTGTTTACATTCTCAAGAGTGACATGTCTAAAACACAGGTAAGTTCAATGTGTTGTAAAAACAGATACAATTATAGAAAACAGTTAAGATCGAACTCATTGTTCATTCCTCGAGGTGACAATGATTCCAGTCTATCAATCCAAAAGGATTCTCTTTGTTGTCTCTTCTTCTTAGTGTCCGTGCCGGTATTTACAATGACTTCTAATACCTGAAATTTGATCTGGGAGATATTGTGCTTTTCATTGAAGTGTTTAGCTACTGCTGAGTTGATGTTCTTATTGCGAATGCATGACTTGTGTTCATTCAGGCGGATGCGTACTTTTCGTCCTGTTTCTCCTACATAGTACTGTCCACAGGGACAACATATGCAGTATATACAGTTCTCCGTGTTACATGTGGCGTGGCATTTTATTGCAATTTTTTCCCCTGTGTGCGGATGCAACACAAAAGCTCCTTTTATGATATTGTTGCAATTACTGCAATTCAGGCATGGGTACGTGCCGAATCTTTTGGTTGGACTTCTTCTTGGTTTATCGTCACGTGTGTTGACGAGTAGGTCCCTTAGATTATTGGATCTTTGATAAGCAAATGTAGGTGGATTGGCGAACAATTCTTTGGTTCTTTCATCTTTAGTCAGGATTTGCCAATGCTTATTAATACACCTTTTGATTTGCATGCTCTGGCTGGAAAATTTGGACACCTATACCAAAGATGGTGATGTCTTGGTAACTTTAGGAGTCAGGGTGCTTTCTCTTGTTTTAGTTGCTACCTTCTCTGCTGCCATCTTAATATCCTCCTCCGGATATCCACGGTCTTCCAACCTCTTACTTAGTTTAACTAGTTCTTGCTCAAACTCTCTCTGGTCGCTGTTAATTCTCTTGAGGTGAAGCATTTGTCCATAGGGTAAATTTCGTAAGGTTTTTTGAGGGTGAAAGCTCATCCTGTGCAATAAATTGTTTCTGTCTGTAGGTTTAGAAAATAGAGTGGTGGTGATCTGCTGGTTGTGTACTTTGACTTGAATGTCCAGATAATGTATCCCAGGGTTCCCTATCTCAGAGGTAAATTGTATCCGGTGGTCAATACTATTAATGTATTGTAGAAATTTTCAAAATATTCTAACAAAGATTTTTTTGTATGCTCGTGTACATTTAACCTGGCTCTGAGGAAGGAATGTTACCATTCCGAAATGCATTAGCCCTAGGTTATTTTTCTTTGCCATTGTATCAGCACAAAACGAATTGGTGAAGTTTAACCATTCGTTAACTAAATGAGAAATCGAATTGAATTGCAATTTGCAGAATAAAAGCACTTTGAAGCAACTTTATCAAAGATGGCTTTACTGTCATTTATATTCTAAAAACAAATGTTCTAACCCTATTGGGGGAATTTAGGTGCGCAGCCCACACCGAAGGCTAATAAGCCTAGGTCCTTTCTCTTTCATACAGGGCATTCAGGCCATTCTCCTCCCTCTCAGACACTCACAAAAAGGAATGTGTATTGGGACAAGTACCCAGCCATTCAACACTACACACTGCATTCATACCAGTTTCGGGCAGGGCGGTCTCAGTCATTGTGTCAAACACCAGATACCAGACATCCATGACAAGAAGTGCATATTGGTCACACACTCCATTCACCCAGGTCCCACCCACAGGGTGTACCCACAACATACAGTCACTGGGTAGGCTCCAGCCAGTCTGGCCTGGACTTCACAACAGCACCATATATCAAACTTCCAACCAACAGCCAGTCAGGGGGAAAGGACAGAGTCAAGGCTTCCCAGGACTTTGGGAAATCAAGCTAATAGGCAATAGAAAGCAAGAGGCCACAGGGGCCATCTTGTTTCCTATTAGGAATCAACTGATTCCAATGGCAGGGCCTGGGTATCCCAAAATGGAGGATATGCAGAGCACCTGTCACATTCAGCATGGAGCTGCCACCAGCCCATACCCTGTTCTGTGGGCCACACACAGGTGCCCAAAAACATACACTAGGGGCACAGGGTTGTACCCCCACCAATGGGTGCCATAAGGGTATCCCATGGGTCTGTACACCAAACCAAAAACAGGAAGAGCTGCACTGCCAGGAGTCCCACATGGATCCCTGGGCAGAAAACAATACAGAACACAAATGAAAAAACTACATGACACGGACAGGGAGGCCCTGTCCCTCGAATGCATTTCCAGCATCACACCGACCCATGTAGCATGTGTCAGTTAAGGTTTTCACCACTACTTTCTGAACTCCTCACAACCGTTGGCTGACTCGCACCCTGACACAGCCCTCTCTAAAGTTCATTTCTCTATCTGGAACAACCTGAATGTCCAGACCCCTGACATGAGGATCCGTTTGAAGACCAGACCAAATCCAGGTGAAACTCTCGGTACGATTCCGACCTCGCCGCCTTTAAACGCAAGTGTGGGGCAAGCGTGGAGGAAGTGGAGGGCATCGGGCTCACCCCCTAACAAAACTGGCCTGCTGCCTGCTCATAAGGCAGTACAGACTCGCTATCTTCTCTAAGAAGAGAGCCTACATCCAAGCCTGCATCTCTGCTGCATCTAACAACTCGGTCGAACCTTTCAAAACCTGCAAGAGCTGGCCAATCCTGCTGCAGTCTCTACTTCTCCTTTTCCCTCCCAGGCCCTCTGCACTGCATTGGCCTCTCATTTCACTACTTAAACTCCTCCTTTACCACTCCTGGCCCGCCCGAGGAAGTCTCTCCTCTCTTCTTTCCCCTGTTCAACCCTGACAATGTTTCTAGACAAGTCTGATCTATGAAAGTCTTGTCAAAGCAGGTTCTCCCCTGCTCATCTAGAACCATCAAGGACCACATTGATACCCTCCTGCCTTGGCTGATTTCTGCAATCACTCCTTTGCCACTGGACCTTTCCCCTCCCCTTTGAGCAATCTCTTGTGCACCCACTTCTAAATAAGCCCTCGGCTGATCCTTCCTCTCTGGCTAACGATCGCTTGATCTCCATCACTCCTTTCCTGGGCAAACTCTTGGAAAACCTGGCCATCTCCCAGCTTCATCTACATGTGAATCTGTTGGTTACCTCTATGACCATCAGTCTGGCTTCAGAGCTGCCAGAAGCACGGAAACTGCTCTCCTGAACACCTGTGAAGATCTGCTCTCCAAACTTGAATCTAATCTCCCTTCTGTCCTCATTCTCCTCGATCTATCCTCTGCTTTTGACACTGTGAACCATGCCATCCTGCTCAATCGCCTCTGCGACAACCTTGCTATTACTGATCAGGCCCTGGCCTGGTTGACCTCCTTTCTCACCGTCCAACTGGGGTCTTTCCTCTCTTCTATAACCCCCCTCTACTTGTGGTGTTCCCCAGGGGTCTAACCTCTCTCCCTGGCTCTTCATCCACTACCTGGCACCTCGTGCCCACTGCATCGCTACTTTCTGTTCCAATTTTCAATAATAATAATAATAATAATAATAATAATAATTTGGCATTTATATAGCGCTACGAACCCTCGGGTATCTGAGCGCTGCTTATTATTACCCACGGTGTGTGGTGCTCATTTGTCGACCTCGGAAGGATGAAAGGCTGAGTTTGGCCCCGCCGGGATTCGAACCTGCGTTAACAGGCTCTGCACCGATGTCAAAGCGAGCGCTCTACTCGCTGTGCCACTTGACCGGCTATTGTCATCAATGTTATGCGGATGTCACTCTGCTCTCTTTCAGACTCCCCTCAGCCACCTCTCTCATACCAAATTATCTGGCCGCAATTCAGGAATGGTGTGCCGCTAATGATCTCTGCCTTAATGCCAGTAAGGCTGAGATCCTCCTTATTGGAACACCCGCTCCCTCCCTTCTTCTCTCTCTCTGGCCACCGACTCTGGGCCCTCTTCCTGCTCCTTTCTGTAAGGCTAAGAACCTTGGTGTCATCTTCGACTTCACCCTCTCATTCTCTCCTCACATCTGATGTCTGTAAGAAGTCAAACTATCAGCTGCACCTCCTCAAAAGAATTCTTCCTTTTCTAACTTTCCCCCAGAAGCTCACGGTCTCCATAGCGCTGGTCCTCTCTAGGCTGGACTATTGCAAGAGCCTCTTTCTAAATCTTCCTACCTCTACTCTTCGACCTTTACAACTTATCCAGAACAGGACTCCGAGACTTGTCCTTGACCTCAAGCCCAGGGATCGTATCTCTCCAGCGCTGAAATCTCTTCACTGGCTCCCTGTGGCTGCAAAGATCAAGTTCAAGAACCTCTCTCTGCATCGTCCACCAGGCTTTCTAGGTCATGGGACCGCTCAACCTCCAACTTTCTCTTCCAAAACATCTTTCTTCTCGAGCTCTCCGCTCATCCACCTCCAACTCCCTGCCTCCGGGCTCCCCAGCACTTAAGAGTTTATATCTGCAATCCTACAGTCCTTTCTCTCTGCACTTATGAGACACCCGCTTGCAGCACTTGTGAGCTAACTGCACTTCCCCCTTCCCCTACCCCCTGGAACTGCACCCCCGAATCCCCGCACTTGCGTGATATGAATGAAAAGGCCTTGTTAGATCGTTATTTTGTCATCCCTTTGTTCCCCCTCCTTGTCTTGTCATGCCTAAAAACACTTGTGTACAGGCGAGTTATAATTGTCACATATCATATTTGCCAGAACCCTGTGTCTACAACGTCCAATGCCACTGTGATGGTGTGATCCGAGGCCACTTTCACTTCCTGGTAGAGAGTGAGGGCTTCCATCTTTTTGTCGGGGAGGAACTCCAGGATCGATCCTAGCTTGTACAACAATTCCCTGACCAGAATTGCCAATGCGTTGGCCACCTTGATAGTGGACGGTGCAGTGTAAATCACTATTTCCCATGGCGTCCATCCATTTCCACTCAGTGTCAGGAGGGACCGAAGACAATGAGGACGGGTTAGCCGAACATTTCCTTGAGGCCGCTGACAACACGTACGGCAATGGTTGCGACCTCAGGCACTTGGGTGCAGAGTCCAGCACACTATATTTCTTCTCCAGCCTATCCCGCTTGGCTGGAGCTGTGCAAGGATTCTTCACGAGGGCCAGGCCCTCCTCCCAAACATCGCCAAGAAAAGGCACTGCCATGATAGTCATCCTCTTGGCCTTATGCCTTTCATACAAGAAGCCCTCCTCCTAGGTTTCCTCAGGCACCAGCTGGAATAGCTTGGAGACCCTGTCGGTCATGGAGTGGAACAATCCCACCTCATCTGGTGGGGACACCCTGTGTGGAGCATCCATATGTGACGATTCACTGTCCACCACGATAATGTCTTCATCATCATCCATCATCGTGGTCGTATCCATTCCCATAACCGTGTCTGCTGGGGGGGTTTGGGGGGCACGTCGAGGCAGATGAAATGGGGGGGTCTGACAGGACTGGTGCCGGAGGCATTCTCATCTGGATCTCTGAAACCAAGATGTGTAGAGTCGACGGAATATCCAAGGAAATGTCCCATGGCTGAGATGGTAGAACAGGAAAACTAGGCCCTGCGCCGTCACCCTCCTCCTCTTCAACGTCCTTGTGGACTGTATGGAAAGACTCCTGATCTTCATTGTTCGTGGACGAAACCTCCATGGTTTGGGCAACGGCCTGGGGGGCTGTTTCGGGGCCCTGCTCGCCGTCCCTCCCCCCCACACCTCCCTTTTCTCCACCTGGAGGGTTGTTAGGCAGAATTATATGCAGTACCCTTTGGGAACACTACACACAATTAAGACTACAAGTGACAGTACAATTTCACCTTTGGTACAAGCCTGTACTACACAGTTATAGTGGTATCAGTAGGGGAGCAGCCAGACTTATCTCAAGAGTAAGTGAGCAGTACAAATAGTTAAACAAAGGACAGCAATTACTATGATTCAGGCAAACACTGACTCAAGGTTTCTAAGTAAAAGAATATATGGAATACATTACTCACCGTAATCGTATTTCTGATGCTTGTATCTGCTTAGATTCGCATCCTGTGTATAGGCCATCTAGTGGAAGCTGCAGAGTATTACAGTTTGTTTTTCGAAACTCGAAAAGGGGCGTCGACACAGGGCGTGCCAGTAATACTATCCCAAGTGTGACGTCCACTGTACCCATGATCCCTCACGCGTCTAGGACCCTCAGATTTGATTTTTTCTGACATGAGGTAGCATGAGGAGTAGCGCGAGTACAGATAATCCAAGCAGATAAATAGAAAGGTAAGACTACAAGCATCCATGCGCCTTCTCCTAGAGGGGAGGAAGGGTGGGTCGCATGTGAATCTAAGCAGCTACAAGCATCAGAAATACGATTACGGTGAGTAATGTATCCCTTCTGAGGCTTGTGGAATCTGCTAAGATCACATGCTGTGCATAGATTAGCAAGCAGTACCTGAAGACGGAGGTGGGATGTGAGAAGGGTCATGAACAAATAAATGTCTTAGAACCACTTGTCCCACTTGTGTATCTGTCTTGGAATGAGCGTCAATGCAGTAGTGCTGAGTAAAAGTGTCAATAGAGCTCTAAGTAGCTGCTTTGCAAATGGTGTCAAGGGGTACATTTGCAATGAAAGCCAGAGTGGCCCCAATGCCTCTTGTCGAGTGGGCTCTAGGCGTGAAAGGCAGAGTTTTTTCAGAAAGTGAGTAACCCCACTCAGAGAAGATATCTTCTACGACTTCTCTGTGCAGACACCATTCGTGTTCTTCTGGGAGGGGGTCTCTGCTCAGAGCATCCGCTAGGGAATTGAGATCCCCTGGAGCATGTTGCGATGACAGGAAGATGTTCCGTCTGAGTGCCCATATCCAGATTTTCTGGGCAAGCTTGGACAGATTTGGCGACCGAGTCCTTCCTTGCTTGGTCAGGTAGAACATGGCTGTAGTGCTGTCCGTCCGGATTTGCACTGAGAGATTTAACAGGTAGGGCTTGAACGCTTGAAGTGCTCTGAATACTGCCAGAAGCTCTAGCAGGTTGATGTGATTCTTGGCCACTGAGTGCGACCAGAGACCCTGAGCTGTGTGGTGGAGATGGTGAGCTCCCCACCCTGTCAGGCATGCATCGGTTGTGACTACCGCCTGTATCTCGGGATCGTAAAAGGGTTTCCTCTTGAACAGATTCTCTCTTGTCCACCAGTGAAGGCTTTGTACAAGTGTTGGCGAAACGCCCACTAGATCGTCCCACTGACCACTTGCCTGAGACCACTGTTTCGCCAACCATTCTTGCATGGGACGCATGCGCAGGAGTGCGTGGGGGACCAGGTAAATACATGACGCCATCATGCCCAGCAAACGCATTGCTTTGCATACCGTTAACTGGCGACCGGACTGATATTGCCGAATTTGCAGCAGTATAGTCCGAATTCTTTCCTCGGAAGGAAAGGTCAACCCCTCTTGAGTGTCTAGAATAGCTCCTAGGAACTGTTTGGATGTGCTTGGCACGAGACTTGACTTTTTCTCGTTTATTGAGAAACCCAATTCGAAAAGGAGGACGATTGTCCTTTGAATGTTTGCTCTGCAAATTACTGGGTTCTCCCCCGTGAAGAGCCAGTCGTCCAGGTAAGGGTACACCGGGATTGCCTCCCTGCGTAGGTGTGCTGCCGCCACCGCCAGTACCTTGGTGAATACCCTTGGAGCCGAAGCTATCCCGAAGGGCAGTACCTTGAACTGGTAGTGCCGACTGTCCACCTTGAAGCGCAAGTACTTTCTGTGCGCTGGGAACATGGAAATATGAAAATAGGCATCTTTCATGTCCAATGTTGCCATGTAATCCCCCTTTTTTTATGAGGGGGATTAACTCCTGGAAAGTAGTCATGCGAAACTTTTGGGGCTTGACATACTTGTTTGCAGGCCGTAAGTCCAATACTGGGCGCATTGTCAAATCTTTTTTTGGCACAAGGAAGTAAGTTGAATAAATACCCTTGTTTACCTGGTGTCCCGGGAGGAGTTCTATCGCGTCCTTTGCTAGCAGATTGACGATCTCCTCGAGGAGGATCTTCTGGTGGTCCAAAGAATGTATTCTTTGTTGTGGAGGATGGTTTCGGGGACGCTCTAACAGTTCTATGCAGTACCCTGCGGATACTGTGGACAGCACCCATCTGTCTGATGTGATCCCTTCCCAAGCTTGGGTGAAGTTGGAAATGCGTCCCCCTACTGGGGTTGCGTGAGAAGGGACCCTGAACTGAGCATCACTGTTTCGGTGGAGGCGTGCCACCTCCTCTACTGGGGCTGCCTCTACCTTTCCCACGTCCTCTCTTATTACCCCTGCCCTAACCCTGGGTAGACTGTTGGTTATTAATGCTCCACGGTGTACCCTGCCCCTGGGAATAGTTAGATCCTCTCTGGGAATTTTGGCCGCGTGGGCGACGAAAATTGCCATTCCCTCTCTGATTAGGGGGTTTATAGGTTATTTGGCCTAGGGATTTGAGTGTTTCATACTCGTCCTTGGCATTTTTCAGCGCATCCTCGACCGCCTTACCAAACAACAGATCCGGCTCCACCGGTTTATCTAACAATGATGCTTGGGTTTCAGCCTTGAATCCAGACTGTCTTAACCAAGCGTTTCTCTTGATAACAGTTCCTTCTGCTATCAATCTGCCGCCGTTATCCGCGGCATCAAAGGTTGCCTTTAGAATGCCACCTGACACGGCTCTTCCTTCCGCCAAAACTCGTGCCAACTGGCTCTTTAAGGGTTCTGGGGCGGAGTCTATGAGTGCTGCGACTTCTTCTCATTGATGGCAGTTGTAGCTGGCCAACAGGGTGGTGGAGTTGGCAATCCTTGCCTGGTATGCGGAAGTGAAGGCAACTTTCCTGCCCAACCCATACAGTTTCTTGCTCTCCTTGTCGGGAGGAGCTTCGGACGATGACAAGGGTGTTCCAGCCCTCTTACGGGTGTTAGGAACAACTAGGGAGTCCGGCTTCAGATGCCCCCTTATATACAGTGGGTCTGATTGGGCTGCCCTGAAAAGTTTCTCAATCCTGGGGTTCACTGCTCTGGTGAGGTTAGGATGTATGAGTGAAGGGTCTATTCTCCTTAGAATAGACTTCAGGATAGGGATGGCCTGAGCAACAGGCCTCCTTTCTCCCACTAACTCTTCGGCGAAGTCCCTCTCCTCTTGAGAACCCTGGGTGTCAATGTGGAAATGTTCAGCTGCTCGAGACAGCACTTCATTCAGGAGAGGTTGGTTGTCGACAGGGGAGTCGGTAACCGGGGGTTCCTTCTCTACCGGGGAATTTACTCTGTAGGTTTCCGGGTCGTCCTCATCCTCATCATCCCCTTAGTAGCCCGTACCAGTTTGTTCTTCCAACATACCCAAATCTGGATCCTCACAAAAGGATGTCTCTCCTTGATACTGAGAGTAGGGCTGTTCATAGAAGGGTTCCGAAGACCGTGTTGGTGTTTCAAACCGGGACTTTTTACTTGGAGGTATAGGATCCTTAGAGCCTGAGGGTGCTGACCCGTCGGGAGTATATGAGAGAAAGTGTTCAGGGTTTTTTGCGTACAAATCTGCCAATGATGACATCCTTGACATGACCCTGTCTATGTCATCACTAGACCATTCTCTAGAACTGGGGATGACCCTTTCTGGAAGTTTCTCTGACTTATCCTGACTAGACCTGGTGGTCTGAGTAGGGATCTTGTGATAGCCGAAGACTTGGACTTGTCTGTCTGTTTCTGAGGAGTGGAGTGTCTTAAAGATGTGGGAGTAGGCAGAGGCTGCTTCCTTTGTTGTTTTTCCCCTTCCCCGTGAGTGGAAGAGTGTTTTCCCTGTTTTTTCGCCCCTACGGAGCTTTTCGACGCCTGGCGTCGAGGTTCGGGGGTAGTGTCCCTATCCTTCGAGTGTGGAGGTAGGGGTTCGGGAGCCGCCGTAACGCGGTCTGCGGGCGCCGACTCCTGGAGTGCGGTCTGGGGATGGAAGTCGGCTTCGTCCTCCGACGATCGAACTTCGGTTACCTTGGGGAGCGAGGCACTCTTGGCAACAGTGGATGATTGCCTGGAGTCATGCAGCGATCGTGATCGAGAACGCCGATTCGGACCGTTCTCTATGTGCCTCTTTCCGAGAACTCGACGTGCGCGTCGAGTCCCGGTTGGACTTCATGTGTTTTGTGGAAGTGCTGTGGGAAGCGCTTGTGTCGCCGGGGGTCTTCCCCATAGCCGCCCTGCCGGACGACCATCCGAGGTCAGGGGACTTGCGCTCGGCTGTCTTTCGACGCCATAATGCCCTCGGCGTCCGAAAGCGCGGCGTCGCTGCCATCGCTGAAGGCGCCCTCCGCTGCCATGGCCTCTTGACGCCTGGCGTGGTGGGCCCAAAGCTTGATCGAACGGTCCTTATGTTTTTTGGGTTTAAACCTACTACACGCTCTGCAGTTCGCCTCGGGGTGGTCCCTCGGCAAGCAGAGATTGCACGTGGCGTGCCTGTCGACCCAAGGGTATTTGCGGTTGCACTTGGGGCAGAATTGGAAAGGGGTACCCTCCATACGCCCTTATGGCAGCGGGCTTGTAAGTGTAGGAATATATAAGAAAGTACCTATGTACCAAAAGAGTGTAGAGTATGTCCACACCCCACTCTCCCTACTTGCAGGGCCGAGGCCAGCGGCCTTCGAAGGCCTGGGCCTAGGCCAGAGGCCTTCCTAGGCTCAAATCCGTCGTGCAGCTGTCGACGGTCGAATTCTTCGCCGGGCCGGCGTCGAGTGTGGAAGTTCGGTGACTCGACGTTGGGGTGGAGAAATGGGTAAATTTAACAATATTTAGCAAAAGTATGGCTAAGGCCAGGGAACTCCGCGAAATGCTTCCGACCGGAATGGCGGAAAAAAACAATCTGAGGGTCCTAGACGCGCGAGGGATCATGGGTACAGTGGACGTCACACTAGGGATAGTATTACTGGCACGCCCTGCGTCGACGCCCCTTTTCGAGTTTCGAAAAACAAACTGTAATACTCCGCAGCTTCCACTAGATGACGGCCTATGCACAGCATGTAATCTAAGCAGATTCCACAAGCCTCAGAAATGTATTTACTCACAGTTGTATAACATTTCTTTATTCTAAGCAAGAGCAAAATCACAATCATAAATACACCACACCACTTCCCTTAAATTCCAGACAAGTTAAGCTCACAAAATGAAGCGGGAGCAAAATGGCACTCCAGCAATTTAAAAGGGAGGGAAAGACAAAGTTATTAGAAATTAGGCAACACCAACAGGTAAGTATTCTGAGCAATTGAACAAGAGAGACTACAGTGAGGAGATCAGCTAGAAAAGGCTTAGGGCCAAAGTCAATAGGTCAAAAGTCTTTTGCTCAAGATCACAGTGTTCAGGGTAGTTTGTGGTAAAGTTCCTGGCACAGATTCCGGACGAGGTTGGTTGGTAGAAAAGTTAATTCAAAGGGAAGAGAAGGACAAGCCCTCGGATTGGAGAAAGATTTCAAACACTTTCCCCGCAGCTGAGCAAAACGCACAACCTGATTTGCACAGTACCTTGAAACGGAGAGGGGGCTGCAGCGGAGGCAGACGTTCCTGGTAGTTCCTGCAGGCTCACGGTTCCTGAAGCGACTGTCGGACTGATCAGAAGCAGGAAGACTGGAGGGTCCTGCACTACCCAGGGAAGAAACCAAAAGCAGCGCCAAACAATGAATAAAAGTTGCGCTCCTTAAAACCCAAGCAGGGTCCGACCTTCCTGGCTATCTGGCCCACTGTAGCTCTGTGCAGTGAATTTGACCAGGGGAGGGGTCCTTGCTTGTAGTTTGGGGGAAATGGTTGGTCCCATCAGCTCAAGGGAAGATGTTTCCTGGAGGATCTTCTCTGTCGTCCGATTTGGAGATTTGGACCTGCAGCAGGGCTTCACCGGGCAGTTCAGTCATTATAGGGGTCCTCTTCTTCCAGTTCCTCGTTAGTTCTTTCGTTCCAGTGGCGACTCTGATCTTCCAGTCCCAGAGACCTGCTTTTTATGCCCTTTTCCCCCATTCATACAGCCTGGCTTTCAATCACACAGCAGGGTGGCTGGCCTGGAGAGGCCAGTCCCCTTAGCCAATCAGACAAGAGTGCAGGGGTCCGAAACAGTTAGGGTAGATACCACTGCCACTAGCCAAGTCTTAATGTTAAGGGAGCGAAACAAGGTTCCATGAGGAACAAACAAGGAGCAAGAGTTAACCCTTTCCAATACTCTATGTAAGATGGGGTGACTGGGTCTGTGGTTTAAAGTGACTATGTAAAGTTAATGGCAACTTTATCCTTTTCTGGGGGACAGTAGTCAGCCCCAGAAATGGAGTCAGTGGGAAGTCTCAAAGACAACCCTGTGTCACTGCACTGAAGGTGCTGTGTAACGCACAAAAAGTGGTGCACATGGAGTAGGTGAGGCTCCAGTGCCCAAGATCACACAAAGTAGAAATACACATAACAAAACACATGTAAGAGTGGGAAAAAAGGCTCACACTCTTACCAGGTGAAAAACATAAATCCTAGACATCCAGCAAAGCTGCTGGGGGACTCTTTAGGTAAGGGAAATCAATCATTTATGAGTATTCTCCCTAACAAGGGTCTTTAACCGGGGCCCGGGACGGTTTCGCCCCTTCAGGCATGCCTGCTTACTTTACCAAAGTCACTGCCGCAGTCTCGCGCCTTGGGGGCAGGAACACTGAGCCGTGGGAGCTACCCTCGCAGGATCAGCGCCTTAGCTGCGTGATAATAGTAGTAGTCTTCAAAGTCTTTGCCTGGGCCGGTTGAGCTTGCTAGGGCTGCATGGATTTTTTCCGCATCAGTCCGTGGCTTCTCGGATTTCTCCCATAGTTTAGTCGCGGTAGATGACTTCCTCTTTGAAGAAGAGCTTGAAGGTATGCTGGCAATTGAAGCGGAAGGTGAAGCTGATCGCGCCCCATCTATCCACTGTGGGACCCGCTTCCGCGGTGGACTCGGACATGCGGCTCTTGGCCTTAATCTTGGGACCCCCACAGATGAGGCGCCCTCAAAAGACTTAGAAGACAGTTCCTGGCGAGGCATGACCCTACTCAGAGCAAGGGTCAGAGGCCTTGTTCGTGTTAAGCCATGCCGCCAGTCTACTATGCCAGTCCGTCATTTTCTTGGAGAAACCGAGGCATATCTCTCATTGTAGTCTGGGTGCAGGCAGTAGAGGCATTGCAGGTGCTTATCCTCCACAAACACATTCCTGAGCCCGCATTTGGTGCAAGGCCTGAAGAGGGACCTTCCCTCTTCCTTCTCCTCCGTCATGGTCGGAGGGCGCGAAGTAGACTAAAGATGGCCTTGTAGAGTCTTCGATGGATCTTTGCCCTTGAGGGGCGCAGAAATTCACCGACATCAGGTACCCGCTGTCGGCAGATGAAGAAAAGAGCACACAGGTTCCTTTGAAACAGAAATTGCACTTTTTCCATCGAAAACGCGTACAAATAGCTCAGAGAGTAAACTCGAGGACCCCTAACACTGAAGCATGCAGTAAGAATCTGAAGATGGCTGCCAGAGGAGGGGCTTAGGCAGAGGACTCTCATTGGATGGGGCAGTATGACCCTGAGGACAGTGATTGGTTTAAAGGAGAAATACAGTTTTTAAGTGAAAGTGAAACAGTTGTCTTTTACTGAGGCTTCCCAGCCCGGCGACAGGGAATATTCATGAGCATGTGAATCTATGCCAGACCCCATGCTGGAAAAACTGTTAATAGAGTACACAGCCTCAACCCCACAAGATACTCATGGGGAAGCCCATGAGAATGCAATTTACTCCACCACCTTCCCCATAACTCTGTGACTTACGACTGAATGATGATCTTGTGTCATATTACAAAAGGCTAATGCTCGTTGTCAGTTCTCACTTCCAGCAAATCCAGGAAGCTATGCCTCGGCCACCTGGAACGGCATGCCACAGCCTCTTGCCAGTATACTGGGTGGGTCCTGAAAGTGCATCAGTGAAAATCATCCCTGCCTCCTCGCTGGAATGGTCCTTTTCAGATCCTGCTGCACGAGGTCAAAGGCAACCCGCGGTCCACCAGCCCCAAAGACACAGCAAAGCTGCAATCAGCAGCACTATAGGAGAAAGACGCTTTGTCAGCTGCCCACTGGGGTACCAGAAGCAAAAACCCTGGCGAGTCTGCATCTAGCACTCCTCGACCATGAAGTTTCAATACATGACTCGATGTACAACTTGCGGAGTGCGGCCACCATCACACCTGACAGCAGGTGAAACATCACTCTCAAATGTTTGCTACCCTTGTCTCATATGGGTGGCCCATCGCGCTCTAAAACTTTTGTCACCAAGCAGCTACAATATTGCTGCGCACCTGGAGTGTAGGTGCATAAGTACTCCAGCCCAAGGGGGTTTCGGAGGCCAGCTGAATGGGCCCAGCGCCTCAACCGATTCCTTCCAGCTCTATGCATCTGTCATCGTCATCCTGTCAGGGATCCTGAACATTTGCATCATCATCTCTCCTGACTACCGGGTCCTGTAACGACTGATACTCTTTGGAACTTTTGGGCATAAGACGCCGATCTCTGTAGGGTTGGACTACTAAAGCTAGGAATAATGCTGCTATTGTATTATTGAATCAGAATTGTTTACAACATGTTGCTGTTCCTTACTAGGGTATTTGCTCTGCCTCACCCTACATCCACCATCTTACACCCAGACACAAACACCAGCCTCAACTGCTCTTGGGCTTATGCTGACCTAATAAATGCCTCTGATTGCTATATATGCTCCCACACTCCCATGTTTGTCAGTATGGGGATTCCCTTCATACCATTATGTTCAATCTTGCTGAATGGTGTTAATACCTCACCAAGGATAACCACTGAACTGGCACTAGGAAGAGGGATGTTGGGCTAATGGCGAGGATTACTATTAGGTACTGAGACTAAGAAGGAGGTGACGGTAAATGTAGGATTAATAATTTGGTACTGGGACGAGAGAAAGGGATGTGGAGTAATGCTAGTGATTACTATTGGAGGACTGTGATGGTAAAGAGGGAGATGGAGCACTGACTAGTAAGAACTAGGTGAGGGTGGTGGGACACTGTGACAAAGAAGAGTGAGGTGAGGTTGCAAGGGAGGGACAACAAAGAGTGAGATGAGGGTAGTGGGGGTCTTTGACAAGGAAGAGTGGGTTTGGGGTAGTTGGGTACTGTGACGAGCATGAAACTGGCGGGGGCAGTAGGGGCCTGTGATAGGGAAGAGGGAGGTGGGTATAGTGGGGCACTGTGATGAGGAACAGTAAGGTGAGTATAGTGGGGCACTGTGATGAGGAACAGTGAGGTGGGGGGAGTGTGACTCGGAAGAGTGAGGTGTGGTAGTGGGGTACAGAGAAAGTGAAGATGAGATGGGGTAGCAGGGACTGTAGCAAAGAAGAGCGAGATAGGATAGTGGTGACTGTGACAATGAAGAGTGAGGTGGGGCACCGTGACGAAGAAGAGGGATGCAGGCGTTACGACTCACGCTATTCAGTCATTTGATCCTTTCCCTGTGAGGTTATGGTGGTCAGCCCGCTATGCAATACCCGTCCAAGTGGGACCTCACTGGGAGAGACTCCCCCTCCCCCTCCGAAGAGGAACTCCCCAAGTAACTCACTTACAACCCACCACTAACAACTGGCACGGGTAGTATAGCTCAGTGGCAACTTGCTCGTCTTGGAAGCAAGACGCAGAGCAAAACAAGTCTGAATTCCGGGTCTGCGCTTAGAAACCTCTTCTGTATTAAGCGTGTTATAAAAAAAAAACAATTCTAATAATAATTATAATATAATACAAAAAGAAGACACGAGCAACAAGCTAATGTTTGTTAATGTTGTGTAAAAATACTAAAATCAACTTGAGAATGAAGATTTGTGGAATACTGATGAGAAGATTGTGAGAGTAGTACCGAGTAGTTGGGGAAACAACAAAGGACTTAAAGGAAGGAGTCAGCGTTTGAGAAGAAGCCAGGGAGTTTCGAATCAGCCGGGTGAAGAGAGCCGAGTGCGTCTGGGAAGCACAGCTGGCGTGCAGAACTGACATGAGAGAAACCTGAAGCGAGAGAAGTGGAGGCAGCTAAGTCTCTGGAGAGCAACCGAATACTAGGTGGTGACCGAGAGGCGGTGGCCTGTTAAGTCCAATTAATAACGCTGAGACCTCAACATTGTTTGCAGCGTGAAACAGGTACAGAGCGAGAAAACAAGAAGCAGGAAGCCAACCTGACGAAAGGAGAAAAGGATCCAATCCTGAACACAGGCCAAGTGAAGCAGACGCCAAGAAAAAGAGGTAACAGTGAAGGTGGGAGACTCATGAGGGATACTGAATATAACAAATAGAAGAATCATACTCGTCCCAGTACAGACATGAAGTTAAAGTTACCAAAAAAGAGTGGTAAGTAATAGAATACTAGTACTTGTCTCAGTAAAGACTGAGCAAGAGGGAAACCGATGAACATTTATTTTAACTCTAATACTCATACCAGTAAAGAAACAACATTAGAAAACAAAGATAAATGTTAGGGAGAATTCTCATTCTATGGCTAATTTCCCTTACCTATAGAGTCCCCCAGCAGCTTTGCTAGATTTGAAGGGTTTGTTCTTTTCTCCTGCTAAGAGTGAGACTATTTTTCCCCACTCTTAGGCATTTTTGCTATGTGTGTTCTAGGCCATTTTTGTGTTTAATGTCTATGGGGTTTTTCTCACCCCCATAAGAACCATCTTTATCCACATGTGTTACACAGCACCCTCAGTGCAGTGACACAGGGGTGTCATAGCGACCCCCAAACATAGACTCCATACCCTGGGACTGACTACTGTCTCCCAGGGCATGTAAAGTCCCCATTGACTTTACTAGTCAATTTTTATGAACTAAACCAGTACAACCCATCTTACTATGGAGGTACTGGGAAGGGTTGATAGTTTTTCCCTAGTGTTCATTTTCGAGAGTTTACCGTATAGTCCCTCTCTCAAACGTTTCTGGCTGGTGGCAGTGGTTACTACCGTGAATATTCGACCGCGAATATTTCCCTATGGGATTTTCCCATTGTTCGAGGCTACGACATTTTCTGACAGCCTCTAACATACTGCCGGTTTATTTTAATATTAACTTTACTCCGGTAGGTTTTATTGGCCAGAACTTTAATATAAATTCTTTCTCGTGTCTTTCTCAACAGTTTATTTGTAACAGAAACTTGGCTAGACGACATTTACAAGATCACGCTCAATAACTGCTTGCCTGAATACTTCAAATACGTCCAATCAAACAGAAAAACAAAAAGAGGGGGAGGGCTGGCAATCATTCACAAGGAACACCTGGATATCAAACTGGAAGACCCACTAATCATCGATAAATGCGAATCCCTAATCATACGTCTAGCAGTAACACCCAAAGCAAACTTGAAATTCATACTAATATATAGACCACCAACCTACGATGCAACCTTCGTAGACTCCTTCACAGAAGCAATCACCGTCCTAGCCATCAAACACAATCATCTGATAGTCCTAGGAGACTTCAACATCTGGTTTGAAGGATAAAGCACGATCATACAAAAATCGCTAACCAGCCAACTAGCAGCAGTGAACCTACAACAACTAGTCAAAGGAGCAACCCACTCGGCAGGGCATACACTTGACGCAATCTTCGCGAACAAACTACTCCTCCACTATGGCACCCCCAATCCAAATACCCTGAAGCGACCACCTCATCATCCCCTTCGTAATCAAAATAACCACGCTAACAAACAGTCCACCTGAAAAAACAACGAAAACCATGAAAAGAAATTAGAGAACCATAAAAAACTCCAACCTGAACGAACTCCTGGAGCAAAACAAACCAGACCCAACACTCATGGAAGATGATGACCTGGACAAAAAGGTAACACTGCTGCATTCCTGGATTACAACTACTATGGACAACATCGCCAAAGAAAAACCCTTCACTTCTTCTAATAAACTGTCAATGGCAAAATGGTTCTCCCCACTACTTAGCAAAAAACCGAAGACTAGAACTTGAAATTCCTACAAAACAACTGGGGATACAAAAAGGAAATACAAAAAGCTAAGAGGAAACACTACGACAACCGAATCTTCGAAGCACCAAACACCCAAAAAGAGCTCTTCAAAATCAAACGAAATCAAAAACCCTCCGGGATGTAACACACCAACTCCGTCCGCGAAACTCTGCAACGACCTTGCAGGCCACTTCAAAAACAAAATCACCAACATCCAACAAACCACACAAAGGAGACCGTCTGATCAGACCACAACCTCAACCTACACCAGGGAGGAGCACCCAAACAAACTACAAAGCTTTGTAGAAAGATCAGTGGAGACATTCGTCAAACTGGTGAATGAAAGCAATAACAAGGTCCCCCGAAGACCCCTGCCCACCAGACATATACAAATCGATTCTTAAAAAAGGAACGCCCATGGAATATCACAGGAACGTCCTCCACCATTCCATCGCAACTGGGAAAGTGCCACAAGCCTTCAAAACCGCATACATCAGGCCACTACTCAAAGAAACAGCGGGAAACGTAGAGGACCTTTCCAACTACAGACCCATCTCCAACATACCGTATACAGCCAAGCTGCTTGAAACGTACATATACAAAACAACCCAAGAGTTTATAGAAGAGCACGGCCTACTAGACCAAGCACAAGTTGGCTTCAGACCACTGAGAGGAACGGAATCAGCTCTACTCTCAATATGGGACGGTATAAAATTTAACGCAAACTCGGACAACAGCACTGCCTTGATACTCCTAGACCCATCGGCAGCATTTGACACAGTCGACCATAAAACCCTCATAACAAGATTAGAAGGACGCGTAGTGGACAGAGTGTTTCCTGTGTGGGGCAGTCTGTCATCCATTGCTATACCGGAGAGGAGGAGAAAGCCATTAAAAGTTTCCTGTGTTCCCTAGTGGTCCGTGGAGGTCCGGAGAGGTTCGGATACTCTCACCAGCAGAAGGCGGAAGGTGACACGATCGCAGGATAGAATGGGTAAGAGCAGCTGCGCGTGCACCTTCCCCCTATTTTCCTGCCCGCTGTGCCGCATTTACCGCGAGTGAGCTCTGACGAAAAAAGACGAGAAGTGCGCCCTGAGTGAGGAGCGTTTGGAGAGATACGGAAGTCTCAAGGATGAGGACCGGAGACACTGCTCCACCCAACACGCGAGCAAACGCAAAGCGAGGGAAAGTAATGTTAAATGCCCCGATCAAGGGTTTACATATCACTATCACAGCAACGCGTGGAAAGTCATCAACGGAGGTGAGAGAGGAAAGAGCAGCGGGAGCAGAGGTCCAACATGCAACGAGCACAATCTCACCGTACCACATCGCTGCATGTTCTGAGCCCCACGCTGAATCATTGAGATCAAGAAATGTGAGGAAAGACGGATCAATTTTAACCCGAGAGGTAGAAGTCGCTAGCTCAGCTAGTGATGAGTTGAGCATTGTAAGTGACAGCGAGGGGACAAGTGAATCAGAGCACACTGATGGCGCTGATGAATCTATGGAGGGGGATACTGGTGGCTCAGGGGAGTGGGCTTACGTGAGCGAGAGACGTGAGAGTGATACAAAAGAAGGGATCCCCCCCCCTTCGCTCCGATGCAAACTGAGGAAACTACTGACACGATAAGGACTGAAATAGAAGAGTTGCAAATACAATCGGAGGAGGAGAGAAAAGTGGGGGTTGAGTCGAGACTGAATATCTGCACTGCTATGGTACACTGCGGCTCTGCCGCGACAACATCTAGTGCCGGAAATTCATTCTTCAGACCCACGAGCGGAACACTTGCAATTACGACTGAGAGGAGAAGGTCTATGAACGTTACCTAAAACCCTATCCACATGGACGCCCAGATAGGACTTATAGACCACTCTGATAAAGTCAAGGAGAGTGTGGATTTACCTAAAGACGATTCACACTACAATAAGCAGAGGAAAACTGAATAAAACGACTTGTGCGCCAGAAGAGGATACAGCAGCAGAGACGTTTGATCTAACAAAAGAGTCATCTCCAGGGAGTGTGAGAGGACAAAGTGTGTCCCCAGCAGGTCGCGCGGCTGTCCCCTCCGAGACTTTATCCAAACTAATACACACAGGCTCGTCTCTAAAGATACTGGCATGGACAAGAGTGGCTACAATGCACAAGGAGGATCGCAAAACTTTAAATCCACAAACTCAAAAGGGAAAAGAACATGTAGTAATAAACAACAAAAGAAGAATATCGGACTTTGAGTCCTCCTTCCTAGAGTCAAGCGAGAAAACCAGTATCGCTGTGACAGAAGGAGACTCCAATGAGGAGCGGTCTCGCGCTGCGAGATGGAAAGAAAGACTTACTAAAGGAAAGAAGTGTCGAGGCACCACATAGAAGAGACTCAGTAGGGCTCGCGGACCAAGTCCTGAGAGACCTAGTGGAAATGAATTCCAATCTATCGAAACGACGAAGGAATTCAGTAACACATTCATGTGGAAGGACATCCCCACAAGTAGATTGGCAAGGAACTAAGGAAAAGAGCCTACACGACGTGATGACGCTAGAAGCGAACACTCCTTCCTTCGAGTCTAGAAACGAAGAGATTGTAGTTTCACAAAAAAGGAGCCGAAGAAAATTAAGCTCTGACTTAGAACCCGAAGGTGGACACAAAAGATTTAAAAGTAACACAAGACGGAGTCTGACGCCCACACCGAAGAGATTAAGTGAGCAAGCACCGAGTCAGGCATCATCTGAGTCTGAGGACGAAGCAAAGTCTCTCCATCCAAGAAAGGTGAGACAACAGTCTGAGCAACCCCCAGCTCCGATGGCTCCTCAAAATTCTTACGAAGTCACGACACTCGTTGAGACGACAATTGGAAGGTTGAGCCCCATTTTAATGTCTGCAACAACGATAGCGGTGGCCCCGTTGTTGAAACTTTATGAAAATCTAAACGAGAGCCTTCGCGACCAATCAACATTGGTCGCCCTACTGAACTCGAAAATTGTAAAACTCGAACTAGATTTGATGGACATGACGGCACAGGTCGTGGAAACTAGAAGAGGTAATGACATATCCTTAACAGCGCTAAGAGAGTCCTTAAAAGCAACAATCGAAGATAAAAGACTCTTGGCAGAAGTGACGAAACAAGCTTTGACGCTCTTACAAAAAGATCGTGAATATAGAGCGGATGCAAGTGAGAATCGACTTCCATCAAAAATCCAACTGAACTCAGAAACAACACATGCCACGACCCCAAAAGACAGCGACGTTGTATCACTAACAAATGAGAAAACGTCAAAACTAAAATCTGTGCCTATAAGAGCAAAGAAGAATAAGAACTGCTGCTCTGAAGCAGACTTGGAAATGTCAATTCTGACGAGGGACAGCCCAGAGAAAACAAATAAGATAAAGGACTCCTCTGACGAAGTGAGTGAAAGAAACAGCAAAGAGAAAAACAATTAAAAAAAGGAACCCACTAAAGAGATCAAAGATAGTGGTAAGGTCACGAAGGAAAATACCCTCAAAACCCCAACAAAAAAAAAGATGGCCGAAGAAACTGACCTAACTGAGATTGTAATAATTGGAAATGACGAGGGAGGAAGTGAGAGTGAAGTTTTAGATGATCCAAGGCTGAGTATGAAATAAAAAGACGCGAGACAGACGACTTTAAACAGCAAAGTCAATGTCATAGCTGAAAAGAAGAACGAAGCTGAATGGTTTGACATTTTCGAGTCTAGAAAATCAAAAGGGAGCGCGGGTCAAAGTGTGAAAGGCAGGTCTGTCGACATAAATCAGAGTAAACATAAAAAGAAATCTAAAAATCAGCAAGTGCAGAAGAACAAAAATCCACGAAGTTCTGCAAACTTCTTCCGAAACATTAAAGCGCTAACCATCACAGTAAATAATACTGAGCCCACGGGCGTGACTAACAAAAAATGCAGCAGAGACTCCAGCGTGGCCGCAAGAACAACGGCCACAGAAGATCCAGCTAAGAGCAAGACCAGACAGATGGAGACAAACGAAGAAGAAGGAAAAAAAATCATCATTGGTGATTGAGGAGGAAGTTGAGGATGACGAAAATGTACTGAATATGTCAACCTATAGCTCACGGACAGAAGGAGATGTTGAGGAAGACAACGCCACTGAGACAGCTGATGAACGCGAAGCGAAAACCCAGCAAGACAAGATGAGAGGAGTGCCAACTTCGACATGCAAGACCCCTATCGAACCTGAACAAGAGGGAGCGACAGGGCAACCAGGAAAAAAGAGTCTTCCTATGGCCTGCGACTCCAAAAAAAGCAGAATCAACGTTAAAGAATAAAGAGCCCAAAGAGGGAAATGATAAAAGCTTTTGCACGTTGGAGGAGAAACGTGCAAGGATTATACAACAACAACAAAAAATGCTGTGTGTAGTCCAAGTGGGTTATCAACCAAACCAATAAGCAATGACATGAAGTGCCAAACGACGAGGGGGGCCCAATCAATTACAGCACTTTCTCCGAAAAGTCAAAGAAAAACAGCTAAACCCATCGATCACTGCTGCAAATCTAAGAAAGATGAGAATTCCACCCGATATAGGGTACTGGTGGAAAGAATTGATCTCAAAAAGAGTGACCCCGCTTTAAACAGATACACGATATTGCAGATATTCCAAAAGATCCCGGTGCAAAGAACTTTAAAGAGCCCACAAATTGACAGGGTTGAAATTATAGCAGACTCAAACCAGAAATTTGTACTGCTTCACATTGCTGAGAAAAAAGTTGTGGAACTGATAATGCTGAGCGAGAGACAATTGTTGAACGCAGGTTACCAAGTGTATGAGGCAGATACTGCACTGGGAGGAAACGACTGTGATAAATCAAAAGATAAAGGTGCTCAGTTGAGATCCGAAAAGGAATTACAATTGAAAAGCCATCAGGAGAAAAGTCTAATAAATGAAGCCCAAGAACTAGACAATAATGGATGGGACGAAGAAGGTGGGGGTATACAACACTCGTTTGAGGAGATAAAGCAGAAAAAAATCAGAATAATAGTAGAGAACACCCAGGATTTAAAGAGGATGAAGTGCAAAAAAACACTGAATACTGAAGATGAGTCCCAATCATGGGGATGGATAGCAAAATCTTTAAATGGGTCGCCAATGAGCTAATGCCAAAGGGGAAAGCTGGTGATAACCTCTTGGAACACGAGGGGGTTCAACCATTTATTGAGTTCAACACCAGAGTTCTTGAGAAAAGCCGATATTGTCTGCATGCAAGAAACATGGTTAACATGTACACCGTGTGTAGAAGCTATGAAGTAGCTTTCAATCCAGCGATTAGCAAAGGAAAAGGTCGCCCAATGTCGGGACAATTAACCCTGATTAAAAGAAAAAGCGGTTTGCATTGAACCAGTGTGTCCGTCAACAACTAACAATCAGACCATCTACATTTTAAATGTGTATTGGAATACAACAGCGAAACTACATCTAAAATTTGAGGATGACATCTTAGATGCAATCGACAGCATACTAGAAGGAGATCCAAACGCACTAATAATACTGTGTGGAGACCTTAATATGAAACTGATTGAGATCTCTCAACTTAAGGCATTAGCGAATCACAGAGAAAAAACAAACTGTGATCGCTGGCTTGATGAAATGTCTAAGAAACCTAGTCATGCTGAATGGAGCGATAAAGGGTGATACTCCAGCCAAACCAACCTGGATACGAGGAAGTCAAAAGTCAATATTAGATTACATTTTCGTTTCTGACAATCTATTCCAGGAAATCGACTCTTTCGACGTGGTTATGACTAACCACAGCGACCACAACATGGTGGCAGCCGAATGGAATAAGAGCATCTCGGTGGAGCGTAGGCAATGGAGACAAGATCCATCTGTGGTTCCTGGCCCTAATAGACTTCGTCTGAAACAACGCGACATTGTGTCAATCACTGAATCAGTAAAAAAATCTCAAGAACAGAACCTCCCGAGGTCAATTGAATACCAACAACTCCTTGAGAGCTATAAAGTCAAAAAGAGAACGTCTTTGACGAGATCGGAGTACAGAAAACACCAGTATGACCCGGAAGTAGCACAAAGAAAAAGAGAATCAAGGAAATGAATACGGAAAATTAGGGCCATACACGCAGTGGACATGGAAATACAGATAAAAAAGGTTAAAAACCAATATAACAACTGGTACAAACAGCGTAGAGCAATATTTGAACAAAGAGACGCAGAGTCAATGCTGAAGGCGCTAAATCGAAAGAACACCAGAGGCTTTTGGGACATTATTAACTACACACAGAACTCTGATAAGGCACTGCTATCAAGCATGGTGCACGAAAAAGAGTGGGTAAAGCACTCCACAATGTTATTCAAAAGGAGAAAAACGTCTGAGCCATCAAATGAAGACACTAGACAGACGTGGGAAATCGACATGGAAAGAGAAGACATCCGAGCAGCCATCAAGAGATGTAACGCCTACCGTGCAGCGGGACCGGATGGCCTGTCAAATGCAGACCTAAAAGAAACTATCGGAGAATGCTCAAATTTCTGTCATACACTTTTCAAAGCAATAAAAAAGGGAAAATCCCAGAGACATGGAAATCCGGGATTATCGTTCCGATTTACAAGAAGGGCATCCGCACAGATCCCTCGAACTACCGCCTAACAGCCCTACTCGATGTAGTGGGGAAAGTGTTTGCATCGATGCTGCTAGCTCAACTGACCACGTGGATCCACCAAAACAAAGTATATGATGAACGCCAGTCGGGCTTTGTCAAAGGTGTAGGCTGTAGTGTAAACGTGTTGATATTGAACCTGCTAAAAATCGATGCCATCAGATAAGGACGAAAAATATACCTGGCCTTTATCGACATGGCGAATGCCTTCGATGGTGTAGACAGAGAAACCTTATGGGAAAAACTCAAAGAAAAAGGATGCAACGCGAGCCTCATCCATGCTACTAAATATCTATACTCTGACACCTATATACAGGTGAGACTAGATCGTGAAGGAAATCTAACCAATCCCATACCAACGGAGAGGGGTGTGAAACAAGGGTGCCCGTTAGGAGCTACCTTGTTTAACTTTTATATATCGGAAGTTGGAACAGCACTGTCATCTGTTGTTTCATTTCCGCCGCTCATAAATGGAGTCCCAATAAATCATATCATGTATGCGGACGACATGGTAATTATAGACCAGACCCCCATAGGGCTCCAAAGAAAACTTACAGCACTAAGAAGTTTTGCTGAAGACTTGGGTCTTGAGATCAATGTGGCCAAATCGGAGATTTTAGTATTGGAAAACCAAAGAGGAAGAACTGCAAGTAAAAAAAAAAAACAACTTGGTCAATAGGAACAAATAAATTAAACAAGGTGCCGCACACAAGATATTTAGGAACCATGATTAACTCCAGCATAAATGACACCCCAATGATAAAAAAACTCCTAAATAGCTGCAAATTATTAACAGCATAGGGTACCATTTTACAGCAAAAATATGGCAAATTTTCTTATGAAGCGGTAAGAAGATTTTACCAAAGTAAAGTAAGCCCAATTCTCACCTATGGTGCCGAGAATATGTTTGGGTGTGATTACAAAATATGGGCCCGTTGCGAAAGCATCTTTTGGAAAAGGATTCTCCAGATCCCACTAAGCACACCTACAGCGTGTGTACTGTTTGAGATAGGAATCTCTACTCTTAACGCGAGAATCACCTGGAACGAACTGGCTCTGTTCAGGAAAACACACGAAGTAGCAAACTAACCCTCCATTAAATTCTTGATAGAAGACAAAGGACAAAGAAAATCAGCATTGTGTGAGTGGAAGCGCCAGTGCAAAGAAATTCTAGCACAATTGGGTTCAGACGAAGATACTTTATGGCAGAATCCAGATCTAGTAAAACAAAAACTATTAGACTGGGACTGGATAGAAATCAACGAAAAAAGATCTTCGCATAAGTGTATGCTAAACACTCCACCTGAAGCCAAAAGACGCAACACACTCGCGAAATATCTAACGCTATCACCGTGTAAACGATTACGAAGACTATACTTAAAATTTCGCCTAAACATCTATGAAACCATAGAGATCCTAATCCATCGAAGGAAGATTGCGGCTGGAAACTCTAAATGTAGGTTCTGCGCAGAGGAAGACGAAAACTTAAAACATCTGGTCCTGCGTTGCCCCGAACTTAAAGTTCAACGAGAAAATTGCTTAAGGAAGGAGAGGAGTCGAGTCCCGTCGTATGGTCTGGAAGAATGGTGGATACATCTTCACATTGGCGGAAGTAAATCCCTGCTGATTGCAACGATGAGATTCCTTGATCAAATGCAAATTCGGTTGGAGGAGACTTCTCCATATTGCGAGGATAAGACAATCGCAAACGATTGACTTGGTGAATAGTGAAGACACTGAACAAAAAAGCCATTTATTATATACGCATAGATCTGAAAACGGAAGGTGTAAAGAGTACAGAAATAAACAAGAATTGGAGATATACCAAGGTCCATTTGCGCTAAGCTAAGAGAAAGTTTGCCATTTAGTTGTACTTCCTATTTTTGTTTTTGGACTCAATTTTATGTATTCTAAAAGTGTTTTTTAACAAGTTAAAGTGTTTAAAAAGTTTTCAAAAAGTTTGTAAAAACTGAACGAAAATTAAAAAAAAAAAAAAGAAGGACTTGGAATAACAGACACCACCCTACTATGGATCAAATCTTTCCTAACAAACAGAACAGAAACCGTATTGATGAAACCCTTCAAATCCAGCCCGAGAGATTCCACCTGTGGAGTACCACAAGGATCATCCTTCTCCCCGCTACTATTCAACATCTACCTGTATCTACTTATCAGAATCATCAAAAGGCACAGACTTACCTGGTACAACTACGCTGACGATATACAAATAATCTTCAAAATACATGACAACCCGGAAATAAGCTCAATGCTAGAAAACTGCCTCCGCAATGTATTCTTCTGGATGAATTCCAACTCCCTCAAAATCAACCCAGGCAAAACTGAAATAATGATCGTCACAAAAAATGGAGCAGAAAACCAATTCATCCCTTGGCCAAGGGAACTCGGGACAACCCCAGCACCCTCGCCGATTGGAAAAAACCTGGGGGTTCTGATGGACAATCTCACGCTAGAGCCACAAGTAAACGTTCTCGTCAAGAAATGCTTCTTCCTCCTGCGAGCGGCAAAGAGAATCTTACCGTTCCTATCGTTCGCCAACAAAACAACCACCATCATCGCACTCGTCATGTCCAAGGTAGACTACGCCAATAGCCTATACCTAGGCATGCCTGAACAACTCCTAAAAAAACTACAACGCTTTCAAAACACGGCAGCCAGACTACTTCTGAAACTGCCCTGAAGAGAACACACCACACCAGCGCTGAAAATACTACATTGGCTACCAATAAAACAACCAACAAAATTCAAAACAATGAGCATTACGCACAAAGCAGTACATAACGAAGGCGCTGAGTTCCTAAGAGACAAACTGCACCTACATCAACCAGCAAGAACGCTCAGATCAAGCATGGGCATCCGCCTGGAACCGAAGCCCTACAAAAAAAGAAAACTTGAAGCATCCTCCTTCTCTCACCAAGCCCCGAAAACCTGGAACGACCTTCCAAAATACATAAGTAACACGAGAAACCACCTATTATTCAGGAAATTACTCAAAACCTGGCTTTTCTCGTCATAACTAGAAAGACTGGCCACAGAGGCACCAACATAACAAAACAAACAAAAAAAACTAATTGAACGTAGAGTAACCGCGATACTCACCGATCAATCAATGGGAAAAGCCAAGGTAAACATACCACAACATACTAAAGGACCGAACGGGAGACAGTCGCAATACGACCAAAGACAGTTAACATAGCAAACTAAGACAGAAAGACTAGAACAAAACATCAAGAGGACCATGACCTTAACTATTACCTTCCCCAACAGCCCTAAGGACAAAATACAGAGGGGGTAAGGAAGCACTGCACCACAGGCCCCAATGCAATGGGTGAGAAACAGAATGTTTCATCACTACACACTGTCCACCAATACAAAGCAGGAAGCACAACGCCCCACCACACAAAACTACAACTAAACAATAGTCCCAAGGATGTTCACCCCACGGAAACCAAAGAACCTGTCAGGACAGAAGGATACGAACGTCTGAATACACAGGCTCACCAAGACGGATCCACCAGGACAACACATCAACACGACTCCGACCCAGAACCATTCAAAGCCTTAACCACCCAGGTCGCACTAGATAACCTGAGAATAGTTATTACCCACCCAGTCCCACACCGGAAGATTAGGTTCAGATGCACCTACCAATCCAAACTATACTCAATAGGATACAGTTGGATCAGCGCAACATCACCAAAGCGAGTCGGCCCACGAGGAACCAGCAACATCCCAACCCACAGGTATACAACTGTAACAGAACCATAAGTACCTGAATCAGGATACAGACCCCACTAACCCAACCCTCAATCGTCTGCATTCTTAAACCCACACAATACCACACAACCATCACTCTCCCAGCAATCTGCATGCACTTTACCACACCGCATCAACAACACAAACTTCACCCATAGCACACGAGGCCTTTGCCCGATCCGATACTAGCACCAAAGCCCAGCACTCTGTGTATACCAACCTGAAGCTGCCAACAGCACACCACCACCTCTCCCAATCTTCTTCTCCCCTCTTCCCGACTAACCCTACCCATCCTTCCTGTTTGCATATCCGCCAGAGCGCCTGGATACCAATTCCGTTGATGACGGTGCGCTATACAAGTACCGATAACATAAACTCCTAACCCAGGTCGGGGATCCTTTGTTCGTCATTTTGGCAGGCTTCTGCCAAGAAGCCCTTCTTTCGGCGCCCGGAGTCTGGGGTGGATCCATTGTGTGGGAGGGGGAGTAGGACCCCTGGACAGGGTTGCCTCCGCAACCCATGTCGCACTCTGTCCTGATAGGCTGGAGGGTCTCCCGCCAAGATGACCACTCCACTGTGTGAGTGACAGCTAGGCTGTATGAATGGGGATCTTTTTGCATAAAAGCAGGGTCCTGAGGACTGGAAGAGCAAGACGTCGCCACTGGAACTAAGAAGCCGAAGAGGAGAGAAGCCAAAGACATCTGCAAGGACTGAACTACCGGTGAAGCCCTGCTGCAGCGTCTCACCACTTTTTTCCACACAACGAGAGAAGATCTTCATCTGCAAGAGCCTTCTTCCCTTGAGCTGGTGGGGCCAACCAGTTTGCCAATCGCCTTCCCGGACCGACCTTGGTCGAATCGCCAGTACCCTGTACTCTGAGACCGGATAGCCAGGCACCGGTCCACCCGGACCGCGATTTAAAGGAGCGTACCTTTTATTCGTTGGGCAGCACCGTGGCTGGTTTCATCCCTGGGTAGTGCAGTAACTCGAACCTTCCTCCACAACGAGAGCCTCTCTTCCTATGCTGGATCCCCCGAACTGCAGGAACTACCAGGAACAACCGCCACCGCAGGAGCCACATCTTCATTTTTAAGGTACATTGTTCTGCCAGGCCGCCCTTTTCGCGTGGTAGTGCGGAAGGTGTTTTAAATCCTTTACCTACCTGTTGGGTTGGCCTCCCCTGTCTTCTAACATTGTCTTTCACCTTCTGCATCCACCTTTTCGAATCGTTAACCAAAGACTTGACTGCAGCTACAAGAACATTTTGCTCCTGGGTCCTTTGCCCTGTACCACTGACTCTGGCACAGGCCTATTGACTCTGGCTAAATTTGTTAGAACTGCCTTCTCTAGATTGCTTCTCAACTAGAACTGTGTTGGTGCACCTACTTCTTATAACCACCTTTTTCTTCCCACTTTTAAAACTTGTGAAGTGCCATTTTGCTTGGTTTTCATTTAATTATTCTCTATACTAAAGTACTGCTTTGCCTAAACTTGTTCACAAACTTATGGGAAGTGTTGCTAGGGTGTGTAAGAAGATATTTCTGTGTAACTTGTGCTTTCCCTCGCTTGTGAGAAATTGCTAGAATGCCATTTGTGTTTGGTTTTCACTGTGCTGTATTGCTCAGTTTTCACTCTGGTTCACTGGGTCTACAATTTAACTAGGGAGTTGTGTATACATTTCTTGACTGATTTTAACTTGCTTAATAATTGTGATAAATGTGTTTAACTGTAAGTGTATAAAATAAATATATATATTCTTTTTAATACAAATTGGTCAGTGTTTCCATGTGCCATAGTACTGTAGGCCTATTGTGTAAACCCTGAATAAGGCTCATCTCCCTCTTGAGATAAGTCTGACTGCTCAGCCACAGCTACCAACTAAATCTTTGTGGTACAGACTGATACCAAAGGGGATTTATTGCTCACACCTGTAGTCCTAATCATCTGTAGTGCTCCCTAAGGGAACTGCACAGGATTCTGCCTAACAGCGGGTGTGGGGGAATAACTAGCAACCAGGGTAGGGGGACTTTGTGTTAAGGGGCGACTCTTAAAAGAGCCTGTTTTTAGTTTGTTTAAACGCTTTGACAGAAACACTTTCAGTTTTTATCATCTTTTGTGTTTTCTTGTGCTCACGTTAGTACAGTAAACTCTTCACCGCATCTTGTAGACGAGCAAACAAAACTGCATCGCCAATGGGTGACAACAAAATGCCATTTTCTTGGAAAAACTGCATTTCCACAACTAATTAGGTGATTTTTTTTATTTATTTGAACTTTACTCAGTAACAACTAAGTTTTGTCAAAGACCTTCCCTATCTACAGAAGCAGTTCAGAAAAGGACGTTCGAACGCCTCCTCTGCTTGCTGGCCAGATCTTCTAACTCGCCGGTGGGCTAGTTCCTTGAAGGATCACAGTGTGATTTTTATTTAAGCTGCTTCTTGATCTAGTACAGATCGACCATCAGGCCGTAGCTGGTTGATCTGGTCAAACGCTAGTTCTATCAGTTTGGCCAAGGCTTGAGTCCATCTGGTGTTCTCACCAGAAATTAATCTATTCCATAACTCTATCTGTTTGGAATATCCACATGTTTTTGGCCAGCGAAGGGAGGTATGTGTTTCTGTTTTCATTCGTGTTCGGACATTCTATCACAATGTACTTCAACGTCTCGATGGATAAATCCTTTTTACATAATCGGCATCGCTTCTCGGCACCAGCTCCTCTGATTGTTATGATTTCTCTGGTTGGCAACAGGTTTAACCTTGCTCTCATGATCGAATTTCTCAGCTTCTTATCTGGAAACTTGGCACAGTATTTCAGTGGTTTTTTCACCTTATTGAATGTTGGAGGTAGGTGTTTTAGAGGTTTGTTCCCTACTGCTTTCTCTATTGTCAGAATCCAGTCTAGGTCTTCTGTTTTTCTTTTAATTCGATCAGGATTTTCTTTCAGGTCTTTTTCGCTGCATTCGATTTTTGCCAGGTCATCCTTTCTGGCTTTGACCCAGTTTTAAGGGCCTCGCATTTGCCTGTTTGTTTCCTCACGTATGATGTTGAAGATGGGGAGGGTGTCTGACATGATAATTCTTCTGTACAGGCGCATGGCACTTTGATCTACCATTGACGCTAAGGACACCAACCCCAACTCTCTCCTGATAGCCGGCATGGCGGTAGATTTCGGTAGGCCTAGTACCATTTTCCAAACATGGCCTTCAAGTTTGCTCCAGATGTTAGGCGGGAAGTATAGAGAGGCCTCCACACCATAGGTCAATGCCGGGACAAATTTGGCTTTATAGAATGTTATTGCCGGTACCAGAGAGAATTTTCCGAGAGAATTTTCCGAACTTCCGATCGACTGCTCTTATTTGGGCAGTCAGGCGTTTCGCTTTTTCCCATAGTTGGTTTTGGAGACTCTTTTCTGATCTGGAGCTATCCATTTGCATCCCCAAGTATTTGAAGCTATTAACTATTTCAATTTTGGTGTTTGAGGAACAGTTCAATTTTGTTCGTTGTTTTACTGGGGACTTTTTCAAAGATCATGATTTTTGTCTTCGATTTATTCAGTTCGAGATGGTTTTCAACAATATAGGACTCCAGATTGTGTAGTTTTCTTTGAAGGCCCACTTTCGTTTGGTCGATCAAGATGACATTGTCTGCAAACAGTAGGCGAGGAATCTCCATTTTCCCTATTTTTGGCGGAAAAGAGCGAATTTTGGATACTGAGAGTTGGTAGTCACCAAGAAATGCTGTAAACAGAGCCGGCGCTAGGGGGCAGCCCTGCTTAACTCCTCGGTTCACACTTATCTCCTCTGACAAGGCACCCTGGTGATTTAGCTCGACTCTGATTTTTGTATGCGTGTGGAGAGCTATTATGGGGTCCAGTATTTACGATGAACACTTCCACCCTTGTAGCTTTGACCATAGACTGGGTCGGTCTAGCTTATCAAACGCCTTTGAGAGGTCCACGAAGGCCAAATACACCTTTGGCACGCCCTCTGACTTTTGCTTTCAAGATGTTCAGTAGCATTTAGATTGATGGAGGTGGATCCGTTTTTTTGAAAGCCCGTTTGGAGATGGTCTTTGGACTGACTGTCTTTTGCCCATACACGAAAATGCTCCAGCAGGCGAGTTGCGTATAATTTGCCCAATATGTCTAGCAGAACAATCGGTCTGTAGCTCGGTGGTTCGTGTCTCGGGCCCTTTTTATAAATAGATAAATTTATAAATGCCTGGTTTCAGGCACCATGTTCGTTCTGCCGCATTCGGAGAATATCTTACTGCTCAATTCCGCCCATTTACCTGGGCACATTTTTAAGTCCATGTTTGTTAGTCCGTCAGGACCCGGGGCTCTTGATGTTTTCAATTTCCGTATGGATGCTTCGATGTCTTCAGCATTAGAGAGATCAACCCATGGTGTGACCGACATCTGCTTTGTCCATTGGGTGTCCATAGTAGTACCCTCAAATTCTGTGGTGAAGTATTTGATCCACCTTTCTTCGGCCACTGCATTAGACAGCGGGCCAGTCCGAGTGGAGTTGGACTCTTATCAAGTTACAGAATTCGCTCGATTTTTTAGTTTGTAATTTCTGCATTATGACTTCAGCGTCAATTTGATATTGTATGGCTCTGTGCTGTTTACGCCAGTTTTGTAGTTTTTAGCTTCTAGGCGCCAGTTTGTCCAGTCCTCTACGGCGTTAGATTTCTTTGCTATTCTTAGCAGTCTGCGGCCCACTTTTCATTTTACCACCAAATCCTTGTCATAAGTATGGTTCGTGTGGACAGGCTTCCTCGGTTTCTTTGAGCCCTTTACGTGGAAGGATAGTAATAAGGGCTGGTAGTTTGGTCTTTCTTTCCTGTCCTTCCGGGCATGCTCGGTGGCTCTCTTTTCCAAAGTGCGTTTGATTGTCACAATATGTTGTTCGGTTAGCCGTAGACGAGTCTGTTGAGCATTTGTCTCGATCGCCCAATCATACGTTCTTAAGTTCAGGCTTGTGGTATACCACGTAGAGCGGAGTAAGTTGTGGTCACTGTGAATGGTTTTTTCAACCTTGAAACCAGTCAAACCTTTAGTGAGACCATTTGAAACAAAGATGTAGTCCAGCGTGGCTTTAGACCCGTTGCGTTCCCACGTTGGAATATTAGTTTGATTGGGGAACAAAGAGGCCACATTCTGGATGCTTCTTGAGCCGATTACTACGTTCCAGGCCTTTCCTCTCACTATGGTGGAGTCAACACTTCCCCGTTGAGCGCTGGAGCATTGGTGTGCTGCATGGGCTTCCGTACACTTTGCATTCAAGTCGCCACAGATGATGAGCTCGATATTATCGAATTCCGCATATAGCTGGTCAATTGTTTCCGACATGTCGCAAAAGGTTTTTGTAGACATTCGCTGAGGATTCCAGTAGCAATTCAGAATGGCCACCTGCCTTTGCCAGCCGTTTTCCATCTTTGCCTTGCCCTGTATTTGCAAGGTCAGCGTGACCAGCATTTCATATGACTGTTTCCGCTTTCGTGGTTAGCCCAGACCCGTTCCCGTTATTATGGCAGTCAAAAGACCCGACGACGGTCTCCCAAGCAAGCCTTTGACTGCCACAGGTCACCACTGAGAAACCGTCCAGTGTTGGTTGGTTGACAAGCCAGGTTTCTTGTAGGCATAAGATGTCGTATAGACCAAGAGCGACATCTCCCGGTATCGTCAGGTGCGAGTGGCCTCTTGTGTTCCATGAGCCCAGAATGCACGTTTCGTTTATGGGTCGGTCGCTACTTTTTTCGCAGGTGTTGTCGTCGAAGCAATCCAACCCTGGTCGCTGCTATTTACCATTATTTTTATTCCAGCTCGACATTAGACACTTCCATGACCCTTTAGGTTGTCTTTCATCTTCCATTTTTGCCTGATGGGTTGCATGGTTCTTTTTCCTGTCATCTGGCTGTTTTCGCTCTGGATTGCTGCAAGCATTGGCTTGAGTCTGTTCTTCTCTGTTGTTTCTCATCTGGTCCTTTGCGCCTCGCTGTTAGGTAATTAGGTAATTGTTGCAGAAGAGCATTCCACGAGCGGACAAAAAGCAGACATGCTTCTGTTGATGAGACACTTTCCTGCGTCTGGCACGGAACAACATCCATGAGCAGGGGGCCATACTCTTCGTGGTATTATGAATGAGAAAAGCACCTTGGCAGTGGGGGAAACCGTCCTCACGACATCCAGCAATCGCCTCAGTCTACGTAACAAATCTAAGCAAGCCAGGTAACCCATATGCATGTCGCCGTAATGTATGACAACAACATCTACTACTGGAAAACTGGCGAGGTCTTTGCTAAGTGCATGCATATTGCCGAAATTGCACCCATACACAGCGTTCCACAATGCATCCACTCCTTCCATACCAAAATTGCTGTCAAAGTGTCTTTGCAGGGCATAGTTGTGCAGATCTATGACAAAGGGATCACCTACAGTGAACACAATACGTTTCGCCATGTCAGCCACCCTCAGTACACACAGTATAATGTACAACAGTTTCACCTCCCCTTCCTGTTAACCACCCCCACACTACCTCATTGGCTAATCCCCAAACTACCATCGCAATTGGGCAAGGTGGTGTAAAGGGCAGAATTTCGCACGTGCGCCTCCTAAAGTAGCGCAAGGGCCACACCCCTGTAAAGCTGAAGCAGTCCTTCGTCCCTTTGCACCATCATCTCTGCAGCTCTACTTCATTGGGTTGCGCGTACATAGGTGCACACGTATCCACCAATCACATCGAAGCCGCCATCGTCCAACACTGTCACTTTCATTCATATACCATTGTCGTACCCACTTCTGCTCACAAAGTATTGTGTCATGTCAACTTAACAACAAAATGTTCACAACATTGCCCATACTGCAAACACTGTGCACACAATCCAAGCACATATAAGCTGCCCTTCAACCATGCCCTCTACCAGCGTACTCACTTCCATTCACAAAGTATTGAGCCACTGCCAACATAACCACATTCTGTTTGCAGCACTGGCCTATAACAGCTTAAATGTGCTCTTCAACCATTCCTTACATGTCACCACCCTCTAACTCATGCACAATAAACAATGCATTGCTGCCGTGGGTGTCTTCAAGGCCTAGGCTCTTGAGTGCATGGCCTACAGCCTTCGTCCATGCACCCAATAGTCTAGGTCTTGAACACACCCACAGCAATGTAATTACACCATGCATGTCACTGTGTCAACAACTACGACAATCCACATAAACACCAACACCACCAGCACTCCTACCCAACCTGTACACCGCCATGGCACTATGCAGCAACAAATTGCAACAGTTATCATAATGCCCATGTGGGCAGCTAACATTATGCACAAATGTAACATACTTGGGTAGCAGCACTTCACCTCAACTCCCCCACACCATAAAACACCCATTCACGAAAAAAGGTCACAATTACCAGAATCCAAAAACATACCACAGCCTCCACCACCCCTACGCACTGCCATTCACAAAGTATTGTGTCACTGGCAACCTCTGCACAACAGCTCCATAACATTGGTCTGCTTCAATAAATCTGCACACAGCAGAGTAATCAAACACATATAAGCTGCACTTCAACCACACCCACTTCCATACTCACATTACGTACACACTACACCCTGTGGCCACCCATCTCCTGCCACACACTAAAAACTGTAGCTTTTTGTAACTATCACCACAACCATGGAATGCACAATACACGATTTGCAACTCACATGTGGTGCTGTAGCACGTCGACAATGTGCTCCACACCCATTCTCCAAAGAGCACCACCCTGTGCCTCATGCACTATCAAACCTGTATTTCTCCAGTGGGTAGGCTCCTTCCACACAATCCCCGCACCATAATACAACCATGCATTTCAGCATGTAACCAACTACCACTATACACATATGCACCACTGGCACCAGCACTACTAACCAACCTCCACACTGCAATAGACATGCACAGCATTACATGCAAACGTTACCATAATGTGTAAACATTACACTGTCTCAGGCACCCCTACGCCCTTTCATTCACATACTATTGTTGTACCCACTTCCACTCACAAAGTATTGTGTCACTACCAACTGAACCACACAATGTTTACAACATTGCCCATAAGGCAAGCATTGTACACACAGCACACTATCCAAGCACATATAAACTGCCCTTCAACCGTACCCTCTACCATACTGACAGTATGCAAACATTGCACCCAGCTCCCAAACTGCGTGACTTTTCACTGTCGCATGTTCAACCACAGAGCACCGCCATGGAGCTATGCAGCAACAAATTGCAACAGTTATCATAATGTACAAACAAAACACTCGCCTGCGTCCCTGTGCACTTTCAATCACATACTATGGGCGTACCCACTTCCAATCACAAACTAGGGTGCCACTGCCAACCTACCCACATTCTGTTTCCAGCACTTGCCCTACTGCAACCAATCTGCACATACCACACTATGCAATCACCACCCTCTACCGAATACAGAGTCAAACATGCGTTCCTGCAGTGGGTATATTCCAGCCCTACACTCTCCAGTGCATGCCCTACACCCAACGGCCTTCGGCGTTGCACCCAAAAGCCTATTCCTACCACAGACCCACTGCACCTTCATTCACCAATGCCCAATGAGACTTAGGTCTGCGGAGCGGACAGGGCAATGGGTCCGCGGAGTGGACCCAGATATCACTTATTTTTTAGGACGTGCATTTCAGTATTTTGCAAATAAATTACTGGTCGGATTTCCACCAAACACACAAAAGCACGCTTTCTGGCCCAAGCCCCCGCTCCTGCCGCAAATTTGGTGAAAATCCGTCCTGCCGTTTGGGCTGTAGCTGTGCGCAAAGTTTTTCCCCATTCAGTATATGGAGAGAAAAAAAAAACATTTTTGGGACCCCCCTCCATAGCTTTGCCCCCACATGCACGAAACCTCACCCAATTTGGCAATAAAATTCAGAGCCAGCCATATACTCATTTTGCAAAGTTTGTTGAGGATTTGTCCAGGGGGAGCAATGTTATAAGCCGCCGAAAAAGTGCTCCTCCTGTGAGTTTAGCAACTTAACCATAACTACACGCACCATACCGCGGGCCGTGTAACATACATCTGTGACTTGTATCTGTTTATGATCAGATGCTATTCATAAGCTAATGTCCAGTGGTTGGTGCAGAGCATTACCACCTGTGGTGTTTTTGAATTTGAAAAGGTTATCTTCAGGGGTGTTCCTGCATCACTATCCCAGAACTATGTATACAGCTAGCTATCCATGCTCCTTTACACGTATATGTCCTCGGATTGTTGCTTTTCTGTCCTAAGGAATCGCAAGCAGAAGTATCCTTATATATGTTTTGTTTCTCAGGGTAATTAATATCTGTCTGCTAAGGCTTTGAATCTGCTTAGATTCACATAGTATACATAGATTAGGAAGCAGCTCCTGAATCAGCAGGTGGGAGAGCCAAGGGTATAGTTTCAAATAAATGTCTTAACACTGACTAGCCCATTTGTTAATCTGCGTTTACCAGAGTATCTATAAAGTAGTGGTGTGTGAAAGTGTGCAGTGAACTCCAGGTTGCTACTTTGCAGATTGCTTCCAAGGAAAGAGTGTTTGAAGGGAAATGTCTTATTAGAAGGTATGCAAGGAACAAGTTACTTACCTCTAACTGTTCTCCAGGATGGGTCTGGCATGGAGTCACATGCTCATGAATATTCCCGTCGTCAGGCTGGGAATCCTCGGTAAAGTAAAAATCAGTTTCACTTCTGAACTGTCTTTCTCCTAACAACCAATCACTGGTCTCTGGGTCATACTGCCGCCAGCCAATGACTGCCCTCTACCGAAGCCCCTCCTCTAGCAGCCATCTTCAGATTTGGTAGCACGTAAAGTGGCAGTAGGACCAAGAGAAAAGCTGCAGAGGTGTAGGTGGGAGGGTTCGCATGTGAATCCATGCCAGATCCATGCTGGAGAAACACAGTTACAGGTAAGTAACTTGCACCTTCTCCAGCATGGGGTCTGGCATCGCTTCACATGCTCATGAATAAAGAATACAAAGCAGTACACACATGCACAACCACAGGAGGTGGCAAGGCTCAACATTAAGTATCTCTTACCTCCACACCAGGCCCACCTTCAAGCGAACAGGTTACGCAGCACTGCTTGGCCGACTCCTTCCTGGAATCGCTGTCAACGCAGTAGAACTTTGTGAAGGTGTGCGTCGACCTCCACGTAGCAGCCCTGCAGATGTCCAGCAGGGCCACACCAGAAAGGAACGCCGTAGTTGCAGCGATCGCTCTGGTCGAATGGGCTCTCGGACGGCCAGGCAACAGTCGGTTTGACAATGGGTGATGCAGCCGGAGAGCCACCTGGAAATGGAAGCCTTGGAGAGGGCCTTCCCTTGGTTCACAGGCCCAAAGTTCAACAACAGCTGTGATGTCTCCCGAAAACCCTTAGTGCGGTCCACGTAGAACTTCAGCGCTCTAGCCACATCCAGCGAGTGCAAAGTCCTCTCAGCCGGTGACAAAGGCGACAGGAAGAAAACAGGTAGCACCAAGGGCTCGTTGAGATGAAAGTCTGACGGCACCTTGGGCATGAAGGAGGGATGAGTCTGTAGCACCACCCTCGTCTCGTGTAATGTCAAATAAGGTGGTTTACAAGAAAGGGCCTGGATCTCTCCCACTCATCGTGCGGAGGTGATGGCAACAAGAAACGCTGTCATCCACGATAAGATTTTCAGTGGCGCCGAATGCATAGGCTCGAACAGTGGACCCATGAGCCTAGTCAGCACCACATTGAGCTCCCACACCGGGGCCGGAGCCTTCACCGGCAGGAACGAATGAAAAAGTCCTTTGATGAACGCCTTGACCAGGCAGTGTGACCAGAACGATGACCGCCCCAGAGTTCTGGTGTAGCGGCAGATAGCGGCCAGATGAACCTTGATGGAAGCATGAGCCAATCCCGCTTTGGCCAGCGACAGTAAATACGGCAGCACTTGCGGAGCCATAATCCGTAGAGGGTAGAGTTTCTGTGTGCGGCACCAGACGGCAAACCTTTACCACTTATGCCCGTAGCATTTCAGTGTAGACTAAGCTCTGGCCTTGGCAAGCACTTCCTTGCAGTCTGGGAGATCGTATCCACCAAACTCTAGCGCTACAGGAGCAAGGCCTGCAAATTCAGCGACCCTGGGTTGTGGTGCAGAATCGTGCCTCCTTCCCTGGCGAGAAGATCTGCGTCCGCCGGAAGCTTGACTGGAGGGGACGTTGACGTGTCCAGAAGGTCCAGGTACCATATCTGCCTCGGCCACACCAGTGCGATATGGATCATCCTGCACCGGGACCGTCGGAGTTGATTGATGAGTCGCAGAAGCAACGGCAGCGGAGGGAACGCATAGGGAAACAGGCTGTCCCAGGGGAATGAGAATGCATCCCCATGCTGCCTGGCTGTCACAATTCCGTTGCGGGCCCGGGGTGGCAGGTCAATAGGAAGGGGGGGGATCCTCCTCTAGTACACTAGGGAGGTGATGGACAGGGATGTTGGCTGGCTGGCACAAATGTATGTGTGGGCGCGACCCTGTTGCAGCCCATGAAGAAGGGTTGAATGCAGGGAGGGTACTGCCCAGCAAAGGTCAAGGAACATTAAGCACGTGCGAGCACGGCACATGCAGCAAATTACCTGGCGCGTGCAAGAAGCCAACGCCCCTGCGCATCTAGCTCTGACAGGGTGTGGCTCAGGGCTATAAAGCCATGCCCTGGACTGCACCCTGTGCTTCGCGTTTCGTCTGCTCCTAGCAAGAGTAGTGTTCCGCTTACCGCTGCTGTGCTCAGCATCTTCTACGTTGAGCTACTTGGTCTGCAGCATCCTTCAGTATCCTGTTGAGACATTTCGGGTCTTCTGCATCCTCAGCAACCTTCAGTATCCTGCTCTTCCGTCCTGCTTCGCAGCCTTCGGCATCCTGGCTGCCACAGTTCCACTGTGGTCTCTGGTTCGTCCTTGCACCTCAGTTCGGACCCTGATCCCGTCTTTTGTCGCAGAGGCCAGTCCTGCTTCCTGTACCCGATGCCCTGTAAGAAAGCAAGCAACACGGTGAGCATCTGAATCCAGCCTCCTTCCCCTCGCACTGTAAACCCTCCTCCTGAGAATTCGAGAACTCACCTGTGTTTTAAGACTCAATCCTCCTATCTTGGTGCTTCGCCGCTGATTCGTCGCTGTTCGTTTTGCTCCTGGTTTGGGAGTAGAACAAGATCGTTAGTGGTGGACCCACATCCGGAGAACCATCTCACATAAATTGCCAGCCCCCCTTTAAATGGCAAAGAGACTTACCTATTCGCCACCTCGCCCAGTACACTGTGGCGATCACAGAGACACTTATACGTTTTGCAGTCCTTGCTCACATCTCTTCGACGAATAACCTGGGAACATCCATCTCGGATGACAAATTCATCATTACAGAATCACAGGAGAGCCGCCCACGCGCTCCAGCCAGCCTCATTCCTTAAGGGGTTAGAAGGGAGGTGGGGAACCCCAGTTATCATACAATAGATTTACCCTGGTTTTCACCCTTAGGTTGACCCGACACTCCCCCAGAACCTCACCACCAGAAGTTCCTAACACACCTAAGCCCCTCCCAACCTCACAGTCCCTTGGAGGTTTTACGCTCCGACCGGTGGGGCAAGGTGTGGCTGGGATATACGACCGGGCATAGGGGACCAAGGCAGGGGCCACACTGCAGTAAAGTCCGGACCAGGCACTCCTGCAGGGAACTAGAGGTAAGCGTGACACCAGCTGGGGAAACCTGCTGGCGAACCTCCGCCACTTGGTGTTCGTCGCCGTCGCAAACAGATCAATCTGGGGATTGCCCCATCGTCAAAACAGAATATCCACCCAGTCCTGCCGAAGCTCCCACTCGTGGCACAAGCGCAGCTCCCTGCTGAGAGAGCCAGCCACGTTGTTCTTCACTCCTGCTAGATGAAACGGGACGTGGAACATCTCCTGGGCGATGGCCCAGCGCGATAGGCCCTGCACCTCTTTGGAGAGTGCTGGGGATCTGGTACCCCCCCTGCTTCTGGATGTAAAACATTGTGGTGGTGTTGCCTGTGAAGATCTGCACCACCTTGCCCTTAAGGGACGGAAGGAAAGACTTGAGGGCCCAAAACACTGCCCATAGTTCCAGAACATTGATGTGCAACGACTTCTCCTCCGGTAGCCACACGCCTCTTGAGTGCAGACATCACATCCGGTGCGCGCCCCAACCTTCCAGCGAGGCGTCCGTCGAGACAGTCTCCTGATGGGGGGGGGGGGTGGAGCACGCCACCAAATCGCTCGACGGAATCTCTCATCGAGGGTGATCTTGTCCTCGAAGCTTCCCGATAACTGGATCCAACAGGCGTTGAACTCTTGTAGCGGTCGCATCCGCAGTCTACACAGCCGCACGAGGTATATGCACGACGACATCATGCCGAGGAGGGACTTGATGGACCTCACCCTTGCAATCTTCAGGGTCAGCAGTCGTACCTTGCCCAGGATGGCTGCTATGCTCTCCTCCGATGGGGATGCCAGGCACGACACTGTGTTGAGCCGGGACCCCAGAAACAGCACGTCGTGCGATGGCACCAAGCAGGACTTTGCAAAGTTTATCGATAACCCCAGTTCTGTGAGTAGCCCGCCGGTCCTCGCCGTGTGCTTAACGGCGGTCTCTCTCAATTTCACTTGGATGAGCCAATCGTCCAGGTAGGGGTAGACGTGAATCCCCTGCAGAAGCAGCCGCACCACCACTGGTGAAAACACTTGGTACCGACTTCAATCCGAAGGGAAGGGCCTTGAATTGGTAATGCTGCACTTGAACCACGAAGCGTAGAAACTTGCGGTGTCCTTTGTGAATGGGGATGTGAAAATAGGCATCCTCCAGGGCCAGCGACGGTAGGAAATCCCCCTCTTCCAACTGTCCCAGCACGTGTTGATGGGTGACCATATGAAACTTCTAGGACTTGATGTACTTGTTGAGGCGGCAGAGGTCTAGGATGGTCCTCCAACTGCCGATCTTCTTTCTGACGAGGAAGTACTGAGAGTACACTACGGAGCCTCTTTGGGACGTGTTCTATTGCTCCCTTCTTCAGCATGGCCCATACCACTAGACGAAGTTGAGGGACGTGGTTTTCCTGCCTGGCCACCGGCGGAATGCGCAGACACTTTCGTTGGAATTCCAGGGTGTGCCCATGTGCCAGGGCGTCCAGCACCCAACGGTCAGTGGAGATGGACTTCCACACGCTGACGAAGTTCGCCAGCCGGCCTCCAACCGGGGTGCGCGGTTGGGGGCCAACGTCACGGCCGGTTCAATCCTGCTTCGCCGTGGGGGCGCCACCTTGGGGACCTTGGCAGACGACCTCCTCCGGACTTGCTGCGGCCCCTGTAGGATTCCTGGGCCGAAGAGTGGGACAGTTGACGATAGGACGACAAACTGCCTCCAAAACCTTTGGAGGGACCCTGGGACTTTCCTCCGGAGAATCCGAAAGAATGGTCATCGCTGCTGGAGTGTGCCCAAAGCATGAGCTGTCTCGGTATCTGCCTTGATGGCCTGAAGAGACTCGTCCACAGTCTTGCCGAATAAATTGTCTCCGCCGAAGGGCATGTACAACACCCTCCACTGTACATCCTGGCGGAAGTTAGTGGCCCTCAACCAACCCCGCCAACGAAGGCAAACGCTGTTGCCCATCTGACGGAATCCTGTGTCGGCGATGTCTGGCCACCGTGATGGCATGATCCGATGCCACCTCGCCTTCCTGCAGGATCTCCAGCGCTTCAGTTCTCTTGTTGTCGGGAAGGAAGTCCAGGAGGGGAGCGATCTTGAACCATAGCTCCCTGTCAGAACTTGACACTATGGCCAGGGCATTGGCCGCCTTGATGGTCGTTGCCACTGACGAGATTACATGTCGCTGCATGGCGTCTAGATTCTTTCCCTCGCCTTACGGGGTGGTGGGGGCGGGTGGATATGAGAGGACGTGGACGCAGAAAATCTGGGAGATTTCTTCCTTGCCGCCGCCGAAACTAGCGAGTCCGGGGAAGGCTGGGATCTGAGACACTTGGGTGCAGAGTCCGGCACTCTGTACTTTTTCTCGTACCGGTCAATTATCACCGGGGCAGAGGACGGGTTCTTCATAAGGGACAGTCCCTAGTCCCAAATGTCGTCTAACAGCGGGATCGAAAGTATGGTCTTCCTCTTGGCCTCTCGGCACTGGTACAGGAAAACTACCTTCTTTTTCTCGGGAGCCAGTTGGAACATTTCCGAGGCCCTAAAGATCATGGCATGGAAAGAGCCAATCTCGTTGGGCGGTGAGGCCCTGAGTACTGGAGACGGGAGGTCCACTCCGTCATCGTCCGTGCCCATCATTGTCGTATCCGGTTCTGTATCGTCCCCCGGAGGTGGTGATGGAGATGAAGGATGGCAAGGGGGTGGAGGGTGAACTCTCCCCTTCTTAACTGGGGGCTCCTCTGTCGGCCCAGGCGCTGCAGGGTCTCCTGCCAGCGACAATGGCATTCTTGTCCGAGCACAAGGTGTGCAGTGCCTGTAGGATGTCCGCCGACATGTCCGTTGGTGGTAGTGGTGGTGGCTGCCACAGGAGCGTGCGGCCTTCACTCGAGACTCCACAACTCCTTCAATAGAAGATTTCGCCTGGTGAACCTGGGCCTTCACGGCCTTGGGCACGATTGAGGCCTTCACCGTGGAGGGAGGGTCAGCACCACGCTCCCCCTTGGCTTTCTCCGTCTGAGTTGACTGGGACTTCTCCAGAAGTTTACCCGGGTGATCCGACTTCCTCTTCTTCACTGAACCAGAGCGGTAGCTCATGGTCGAAGGTGCCCGAGATGGAGATGTCTTGCCTGAACTGGCCGCCGAGGAGCCCATCCCAACAGCGTGCCCAGTGCCCGCAGGCTCACGGTGCTTTGCCTTATGTTGGGCCCCTGTCGCCGGAGAGCCCTGAAAGGTCTTCGAAGAGCGCTCGAATTTCCTCTTGCTGGGTGAGGCCTGTTGTCGAGACTCACCCGCAGTCGAGTTCTTCGTCTGGAGCCACTCAGTGAGCCGCTTGCGACGGTCCATCATTGTGCATGGAACCATGCCCTTGCAGAACGCACAGTCCTCTTCCACATGCGTTTGGTCGGAATGTAGGCAGTAAAGGCACAGGGAGTGCCCATCGTCCAGGAAGATGTTCCGAAGGCCACATCCAGGGCAGATCCTGAACAGAGGCGTCGAGTCTCCTTTATCTTCAGCCATGTCCACGCGGAGTAGGATTCAAAGAATCTTCCGGAATCCTCCAAGAAGGGAACTCGACAAAAAAACTGCCCTTGAGGGGCATAGAAAGTTCTGAAAAACAGGTCCCCATTAGTCGGATGATAGACTGATGGAGCTTGAGGCTCGATTGACCAGAAAAATATTAAACTCTACGAAAAAGCGCAAAATGCAGTAAAAAGTCTGGAGGACTCCCACTACTCGAACATGCGGTACAAATCTGAAGATGGCTGCCAGAGGAGGGGCTTAGGTAGAGGGCAGTCATTGGCTGGGGGCAGTATGACCCAGAGACCAGTGATTGGTTGTTAGGAGAAAAACAGTTCAGAAGTGAAACTGAAACCGATTTTTTCTTTACCGAGGATTCCCAGTCTGATGACAGTGATTATTCATGAGCATGTGAATCCATGCCAGACACCATGCTGGAGAATATTGTTCTATACATTTAAAAAAAAAAAAAAATTCTTTATTGGCGAGAAGTAATGGCAGGTACACAACATAGTACATCAACAGCTTTAATCACATTTTTGATTTTACAGTGCAATTAAGGAATGTTCGGTGTGGGGGGGCTATCGACCCCGTCTCTTGTCCAGTGCAACCAGACGGCACTAGTCCCGTGCGCCCGGGGGTGGGGGGAGGGGGAGGGGGGCGGGGTGGAGTTAGGTTCTGCGACCTCCCTGTTTAGATAGCTACAGAAGTATGTCCACACATTCTTCGGGTGGGAATGTGCTGGGAGTTGATATATTCCTCTTCGCACATCTGTGTCCATGTGAGATTTCTTAACCACTTCTCGAACGTGGGAGGGGAGCAGCGTTTCCAGCATTGTAATATGCATTTTTTGCCACCATGGCGCTCGCATTCAGAAATGTAGACATTTTCTTCGCGTCATCTCCCTCCCACATCCCAAATAAGAGAGCCAACGGATCCAGGCCCACTGTGGTCTCAGCAATTTCTGAAAGGGCTTCAGTCACCGCCCCCCAGAACTCGCCCAGCGTGTCACAGGACCAGAACAGGTGTATGTGGTTAGCATTTTCGGATCTGCATTTAGGGCAAATGTGTGTTTGAGATTGTGTGAATTTCACGACTTTGTGCGGTGTATAATACAATCGGTTGAGGAATTTATATTGTATGCAGCAGAATCTAGAGTTGAGGGAGACCTTGCGCGTGTGTGTAAACATATTTTTCTCCACATATCTGATCTCCAAGCCCAGCTCCTTTGCCCACGCATCGCGTGGGCCAGAGGGTGCATCCTCAGATTTTCTGATCAGTATCCTGTATAGCGGGCATACTATACCCCTACTATCAGCTGAATTAGCGATGTAATGGATCTCAGGAGAGTCTAAGGATTTGTCTGGGTAGGAGGACCACATATCCCGGAACGCAGCTCTTAGTCTGAAATATTGCAATAGCTCCAGTGCGGAACCCGAGTGGCCCGGCCGCCATGTTTGGGGGGTTATGAATATGCCTTCAGGATATAGGTCAATAAGTGCCTGGTATCCCAGCGCGAGCCAGTGTCGGGCAAGTAATTTATCATGGGTGGGGGCGAGACCGGGGAATTGCCAGATGGGCAGCCACTTGTAATATGGCCTATGCTCAGGCTGGGGCTGTAGTAAACGATTCCATGCACCAATCGGTGTCGCCACAGGGTCCGCTGGGGCATCCACATGGTATGCACGATGTAGAATGAGGGACATGGGATTGGTTTCCCCAGCCGGTAATTTTTCGAGTTTTACGTGAGGAGGTGCGATTGGAAACTTGTACCAGTGTGTAGCGTGTTGAGCTTGTGCGGCAATCCAGTATATGGTGAGGTCAGGGGCCGTACATCTCCCCCCTCTCCTAAGAGAGGGTCATGTGTTGCACTTTTTACGAACCGCACCAGAATGCCAGAGGAACTGGGCGCATGAGGAATGCAGTTTTTCAAAGTAATGCTTCCCAGGCCAGATCGGGACGCTGGCGAAGATATAGAGGAGTTTGGGGACTACTATCATCTTTATCAGGGAGAGTTTACCTGCTAGGGAGAGTGGGAGGCTACGCCATCTTGCTATTTTTGATTTTATGAGCTAAGCCGTAGCAGTGTAGTTGTCTGCTAGTAGGGAGGACACAGATAGTGACACCTGGACCCGGAGGTATTTGATACCACCGGAGGACCAGCAGAGCGGGAACTCGCATATTGGTTGCTGAGTGACTTGAGTGAGTGGAACTATCTCAGATTTAGAGTAATTAATAGTAAAACCCGAGAATGTGCCTATTTTTGTGATGTCGCGACTAATGGGGTCAAGATGCATAGAAATTACCTCTGGTGTGTCCTGCAGACGTATTCCCTTGCACGTGTGGCGAGCTCAGACATAGTCGGCCATTGGTTCGATGGCTAATGCAAATAGGATAGGGGAAAAAGGGCAGCCCTGGCGGGTGACCCTGTGCTGCCTAAAGGGTGAGGACGTCAGGGAGTTGACTAGTACTCTGGCTACAGGATCAGTGTGTAGCAGTTTAATGTAGGACAACATACACGGGCCCACCCCCATTCCCTCCAGAACCGCCCAGATGTATCGACAGGACACGATGTCAAATGCCTTCTGAGCATCCGGGGGGGCGCTGTTGAGCAGCCGTCAAGATGGCTCCCTAGCTTGTTAGCTCCGTGTGTTGCCGCTGCATATCAGACGACATCTGCGGTCTGCTTCTTCCCTGCGCCTGGATTCCTGATCCCCTGTGCCCTCCACAACTAGGGCTACGTGCCACTGCAATCTGGGCTCGGATCGGACCCCCTGAGCCGGAGTTCGGCGTGTGCGACGTCATCGGGGCTGCGGTGGCGCGCGGCCGGCCGCCACGACATTCTCCTTGGCCTGGCTGTCTCGCTGCTGCTGCCCGCCCAACCGCCCGGGCCCTGTGGGGTGTCAGCCTCGCACTGCTTGCGAGCCGCACCGAGTGCGCCGCGGGTCGGGCGGCGCTCCCGCTGGCCTGTGCTGCGGCCTGGGTTGGGCCCCCACGGCTCTGCTCCGACCTGCCCGTGCCATACCCGAGACCGCCTCGCTGGGCCGTGCACGGACCCTCCGGCGGGTGCGCCCGGTGCAGCCCTCAGCACCATACTTGGGCCTGCCTCGCTCGACTGTGAGCCTGCCGGAGAACTGCAGATTCATCCCTTCGCTGACAGGGCTCCAGGTGAGGCGCTGCTCCGTCTGCTGCGCGCAGCATACAACATTATCCCCGTGCCCAAAAGCCATCTGCCACCCCCGGCTGGAGCCTTTTTTCCGTGCTGCTCACCCCGGGGCCACCCCCGTGGAGCGCCCATACCCGCCACCGCTGCCCTGCACCCCGGCCGGCCTCCGTTTGCACAAGACTACAGGTGCCCCTCCTCAAGAGGGCCTTGATCCACGCTCGGACTTTGGACATAGAGCCTGCCCTCTCCCTGCGCTACACCGCCTGTCGACCACTCATAACTGTTCTGGTTGGGCCCTGCAATTCCACTGAACATTGCCTCTATTGTCCCTCTTGCTGCGCCTACTCGGATGCCGGCCCAGACACTGGCCTTCCATCAGAGCGTCATTGCGGCTGCTCCGCACCATCCTGATGCCGCGGACCCTGCCGCCTCCACCTACGTTCCATATGTGCAATTGTGGCCTGGCACCCTGCCTCACTGATCCGTGCTTCCCCGACTGCGGGGCTTGCGGCGCACCTCCTTAACACGCTCGCCCTGGTCCCCACTCTGAGCACTCGACGCCCTAAGATCATCTGCTACGATGTCCAACAGATCTAGGAACACTAATAAAGCCGGTGCCATGGACAAATTCACCAAGCCCACACCGAGGTCCGACTCGGCCCACACGTCGGACGACCAGGTGTCCGATATGCTCCCTGCTGAGGCACCCACCCCAGACCTCACCTCAATCATGGAATCCATGGCTAGAAACTTCGCAGCGTTCCACGAAAAGCTCGATGACATCAGTGCCAAATTGGACCAGCAGGGGTCGAGAATCATGGAGGCGGAGAACAGAATTGGAACCAACGAAGACAACATAGCCACGCTCCAGGGCACCGTGTCTACCCTGGTTGCGGACATGAAGGCGGTCAAGGCCAAGTGTGATGACCTCGAATCTAGGTCGCGCAGAAATAATATACGCATCATTGGTGTCCCGGAGAATGCGCTGAAGGGCAGACTGGAACCGGCAGTCGAAAATCTTTTGAAGGAACTACTGGGCAATCCAGACATGTCACCCTTCTTCACCATTGAAAGGGCACACGGGCGCTCTCGCCGCGGCCCTAGCCTGGCGACTTCCCGAGGCCCATCATTGCGAAAGTTTTGAGCTTCAAGGACCGCGACCTAATTCTCTGCCTCGCTCGGGAAAAGGGTGAGCTACGTATGGACTCGCAAGTGATCAGAATTTTTCCCGACTTTTCAACTGGTGTCCAGCAGGAGCGCCGCCAGTTCCTTGGAGTGAAGAAACTCCTCAGAGAAAGAAATGTTCCCTATGCCATACTTTTCCCGGTACGCTTGAAGTTCACGTTCAACAACAAGTTATATTTCTTCACTGTGCCGTCCAAAGCGGTAAAATTCATTGAGGCACATGTTCCCCTGCAACCTCCTGTCGATGACTCTATGAACAATGACTGAACTCCATGTTGATCTGTGCTATTTCTCCGCTATGACCACATACTGTTTGTTTCATACCACTGTTTGCTCGCATCCATGGTCGGTTGCGCTTTGTATGCCCTCCGGTACAACGCCCCTTTATGCATGTTCAATTTTTGCCTTGTTCTCACTCCTGCCATGGACCAAATGCTTTTCGCTCTGCTTAATTGATTGCATTCACTCTGGCTGCCTCATGAACCTTTCTATGGTCACACCTGGTTGCCGGGCTGCTGAACCACTATGTTCCTTCTGTTGACCCCCGTACTTGATTGAGCAAAACAGGGACATTTACAATATGACCGCTAACACTGTTTGCTTTGTAACAGAACCAGCTGGTTCCCAGCGTGCTACTACGCGGCAATAGCGCACCCCACTGCGATTGCACTGCTCTTGGTTATGCCCTTGTTGCGGGCCAGCCCCGGTTGGGCTTCTTGGCAGACTGGGCCATGTTGGGGTCGGCCCAGCTCTGCATTGTCGAGGGTGGGTTTTGTTTACACTGCTAAGTTTGGGTTGGTGGTGAGGGTGGAGGGTGGGTATGGGACGTTACACAAAAAAAGCAATCGAGGTCCCTCGGCACGCACGAAGGTAAACCACGTGTGCACTCCCGTCTTCGACCTTGGGAACACACACCACTGCTGGACCTGGGATGTTCCCGGACATGTGTACTGTGAGTTTATATATCTGCTATTGAAATGTCCGCCGTCATAATGTCTTGGAACGTCCGCGGATTGAGCAATCACACCAAGGCTCATGAGATCATGGCCTTTGCAAGCAGGCATGGCTGCAAGGTACTACTCCTACAGGAGACACTCCAACGCCCATATCCCGGGCACCATGGTCCCGTCATGGGGCCCTGCTAGATTCTTCACCTCTTATTCCTCCCAATCCAGGGGTGTCCTCACGATGGTACATAAATCGATCACATTTATACTACTTAAGAGCTACATAGACCCTGAGGGTCGCTACGTCATACTTCACTGCACCCTGGTGAACAAAGAATACTTACTTGTCAATACATATTGCCCCAATGTCGACTCTCCTGAGTTCTTCGATGTGGTGACCAATATACTGCTGGGCTATGTAGGGATCCAGACTATATGGGGGGGGGGGGACATGAACCTCATTCTGGACACTGTCCTGGACAGAACTAGCACGGCCCCCCGCGCCCTATCCAGTGCTGCACGTAGACTTCACGGCCACATGCGGACACTTAACATACGCAATGTTTGGAGGGCACTACACCCCCAGGGCCGGGAGTACACTTATTATTCGTCGGTGCACGACGGCTCGTCCAGAATAGACCTGTTCTTCGTGTCCAGTGAAACCATGGGCAGGGTGGAGGGGTCCCAGATCCTCCCCGTACTCTATTGGACCACGCTCCAGTTACTCTCTCGGTGAAGCTAAGCATGCCCGTCCCAACACTTAGCACCTGGCGATTCAAATCCGAGGCCCTCAGGGACGTTGTGTTCAGAGCCGAAATTCTGGCTGACATCGAATCCTTCTTTGAGCGTAACTCTCTTCAGGGCACTTCGGCGGCGATCCGGTGGGATGCCTTTAAGGTGTATATCAGGGGAATGTCCATCTCACGGGAGGCTGGGTTATTGAAAACAATTTGCGCGGCCCTCGGCCACTCCGAAGCCAAATTGAAGCAACTGGAGCAACAATGCTCCACAGGGGCTGACCCCGCCATACTGTCCCAAATCAGCGAGGAATTGCAAGCATTTAACGCACTCGCCACCCGTGAAATCCAGTACTTCAGCCGGCCACTGGCCGCAAGGAAATACGGCGAGGGGGATAGGCCAGGAAAGACACTGGCAGCGTTGGTGAGGGGGGAATTCGGCCGAACTCAGATCACCTCCATCAAGGACTGTTTCGACAATGTACAATGGGCGGATCAACAGATCTTGGAGGTATTCACCGAGTTCTATAGGTCCCTGTATTCCCAACCTGCCGAACACACTGAACACATACGAGAGTTGCCTGCCCAGATTCCCACTACTGAAATATCCCCTGCCACCCGCGACCAGTTGGATTCCCCGATCATACTTGACGAGATAGTGACGGCCATCTCATATCTGCCCAAGGGCAAGGCGCCGGGGCCTGACGGCCTCACTGCCGAGTTCTATCAAGAGCACGTGGCCATACTGGCCCCCAGACTACTCGAGGTCTGGGACAAAGCACTCAGGGTCTCCATCCTTCCTCCTTCCATGCGTGAAGCTGTTATCATGGTCCTGCTCAAGTCTGGCAAACCGGAAGACGAGTGCGGATCCTATCGACCCCTTTCCCTTATGAACCTCGACACCAAAATCTTTGCAAAGATCATAGCGAACCGTTTTCTGCCTATCATGCCACACTTAGTCCACGAGGATCAGGCAGGCTTTGTCCCCGGCAGGTCCACCTCCCATAACATCAGGAGACTGTTCAATGTTTTGTCCCATATAGATCAGGATGCCCAGGCTGTGGCGGTAACCCTGGATGCTCAGAAGGCCTTTGACATGGTCTCGTGGAGCTACATGTGGTTGGTGCTGGAGACAATGGGCGTTGGCCCAAACATGATCGGGTTTATCAAATTGCTATACGCCTCCCCTGTAGCACGTGTAAGGGCCAATTCTCTGACATCTGACCCTTTCACGCTTTTTCGGGGCACCCAACAGGGTTGCCCCTTCTCCCCCATTCTCTTTGCACTCGCAATAGAGCCAATGGCAGACTATGTGCGTGCACGCCACGCCCGCAAGGGAATAAGGCTGAAAGATGACCCCGAAATAATTTCCTTATACGCGGATGATGTGCTATTGTACATCAGAGAGCCCACAACCCACTTGGATCCCATACTAAGGGATATCACGCGCATCGGCACGTACTCTGGTTTCACGATCTGAGATCTTCCCGCTTACCAAATCTACCCACCGACCCACCACTGAGTACCCCCTCCGCTGGTCCCCGAACGGCATCAGATATCTAGGTGTGCAGATATCCTTAACTAAACCTTCCCTTACTGACCGACAATTATGGGACCGTAGCACAGTCGGCTGAGGCCAAAATGTTGAGGTGGCGCTCTCTCCCATTGTCCATGGCGGGTCGACTCTCTCTCATCAAAATGATTTTGCTTCCTAAGCTCCTTTACACTTTCGGTAACGTTCCTATATGGCCTGGGAAGGGATACTTCACCAAACTACACAAACTATATGCGCGCAGTTCCTATGGCATTCCGGCGCAGTGCGCAAGAAGTGGACGGACATGGCGCTCCCATATAAGCAGGGGGGTCTCACGGCTCCAAACCTGGTTCTCTATTGGACCGCGGCCCAGGCCCAACATGCCACCCACTGGTACCCCGGCTCCCTGACACGGCCGCATGTCAAATTGGAGCGACTTGCGGCTATCGACACCAACATGATGTCCCTTATATTACATCGTCGTTACACACCTGACTCTCCTATTGACCCTGTCGGTACGACCATTAGGGCCTGGAAACGTCTGCTGGATCCAACTTCCGAGTCCTCACCTTACTACAAATGGCTCCCGGTGTGGGATTTCCCCGGCCTAGAACCCACACGTGACACTGCATTAGCCCAACACTGGGGGGCCCTGGGATACCAGGCACTGTCCGACTTTTACCCCGAAGGCAGATTTATAGACCCCCAAACATGGCCACACCAGATCCGCCTTAGAGACTCTCCAATACTATAGACTACGGGCAGCGTTTCGCACTACATGGCCCTCATTCCCAGATGAGCCTCCAGATAACCCGGCAATTGCTTACATTGCCAACTCTGGCGGCGCCTGCGGCGTCGTCTCCTCACAATACAAGATCCTGCAGGAGAATGCCTCTATCCCAGTTCTCCCAGCGCGGGACGATTGGGCGGGCGAACTGGGTCTAGAGATATCCGATGCTGCCTGGGGTGAAATGTGTCTACACACCAAAAATGTCTCCCTCAACTTTCCCTTCCGCGCCATGCAGTACAAACTCCTCAACAGGCTTTACTACACCCCACGTAGGACCACGAGGTTCATCCGCACCGCGGCTACCTTGTGCCCCCGGTGTGGTGCGGAGGAAGCTGACCATTTGCATATGTTTTGGGCCTGCAGGGAGCTGTGGGGGTTTTGGGATAGCATATTGAAAACGCTTTCCGCAATAACCGACACCGTGGTTGACCCTGACCCCCTGGCGGTTTTGTTCGGGGCCTGGAAAACCGATGGCTCCAGACTGGCCAAATTTCTGAATATAAGTTGCATGATCGCCAAAAAGTGTATACTCCAGAGTTGGAAATGCTCTTCTCCCCCGTCCTATCGCAAGTGGCTCCGCTTACTCACCTGGGCACGGAATTGTGAGGAAGATTATTTGACTACGCTCCCCGCCCAATCTCGCCCCAAAAATATTTGGGGTGAATTTAACACCTACCTTAACAACCTCAGCGAGGACACCCCCGTGTCCGGTATGTCCCCTGCCCCATCGGGCTCTGACCCCACTGGATGAAGCCCCACTGTTGCTCCTCCTCAGGTATTGCCATGTTGTATATGCTGTGATTGCTGTATCGTAATTGTTGTGCTGCTCTACGATGTAACTGCTGTATACATTTTCATTGTCCCTTGTGTGTGCCTTTGTACCTCTGCCGCCAAAAATAAAAACTTAAAAAATAAAAAAAATGTTAAAAAATGCCTTCTGAGCATCCAATGTGACCGCGACTGCGTTCGCTTTCGGATCTATCCTGGACATCACATTGAAGAGCCGTCGGATATTGAGGGCAGTTGAGCGCCCAGGGACAAAGCCGCTTTGGTCTTTGTGAACCAGGTATGACATAATTGAGAGGAATCTGCTTGCTATCACTTTAGCAAATATTTTTGTGTCCGTATTTATGAGGGACAGGGGCCTGTATGACCCGTACTCATCGCAAGGCTTGCCCGGCTTGGGGAGCACAGTTATGAGCGCCTCTCGTAGGGATTGGGGTAGGATGGACTGGGAGAGCGACTCAGTCCAGACATCGAGTAATTTCGGCGCTAGAGTGGCCACGTGTTCCTGATAGAATTCTGGGGTGAGCCCGTCAGGGCCCGGGGCTTTGCCCTTTGGAAGGTCTGCGATTGCCTTGATTATCTCCTTAAGGGTGATCCGGGTATCTAGTTCTCTAGTGGTTGGGGATAGCTGAGAAATTGGAATTCGGTCCAGGAGCTCATGCATATCCGAGGTGGCGTGTTACTTTTGGGGTGCATATAGAGTGGCATAGAATTCCGAGAAGGTGTCAAGGATCCACTTGTCTGACCAGTGTCGTGTGCCTGTCACATCCATAATGCCATCTATGCGGGACCTGCCCCCCTCAGTGTGCACTACTCTGGCCAGAGTCCTCCCAGGCCTGTCCCCCCTCCCCGTATTTACGTGCTGCTAGTGGGCATATGTAGTACTGTATCTCCCTGGTAGCATGGGATTCAAAGGTTTCCAGCTTTGATCTGATCAGTGCTAGTTTAGATGGGCTAGCTGCCGTGGCGCATTCACTCTCCAGTTGCCAGATTCTGATTTCAGATCGATGTAGGTCGCGTTGTATGAGTTTAAGTATCCCCGGCCTCCCTAGAGAAGCACATGCTTCTGATGTAGACCTTGAACGCCTCCCAACGAGTTCCCTCTGATGTGTCCCGTTTATTGCAGTCGAAGAAGGTGTTGATGTCAGATAGTATCTCAGCTTTAAACACAACATCGCGCAGTGCCTCTGATTTCAAGCGGTAGGCAGTGTGGGTGGGCGTGCCCGTACTGAGTCTCATTTGTGTTACAACCGGGGAGTGGTCCGAGAATGTACGTGCTAGCCTGTGAATATCTGTGACCCTGCCCATGAGGGCACTCAAAAGAAGAAAGATGTCTATCCTGGAGGAGCCATCATGTACTGATGAATAATAGGTGTATTCTCTTAAGCGTGGATAAAATGTCCTCCAGGTGTCTAGTATGGACAGCGATCTCATGTGTGTGTGCATTCGGCGGGCTGTTTGATACATAGCTCTGTGAGTCACCCCTTTTCTATCAAGGTTGTTGTCTAGTATGAGGTTCATACCCCCCCGAATAAGAGACCCCAATGTATTGCATGAGTGGGGTGACCACCTCGTCAAAGAATTCAGGGGTGTCTACATTCGGGCCATATGTGTTAACCAGCAAACACTCCTCATTTGCTAAAATGCAATGAAGTATGACATACCTACCCTCCGGGTCCATGTGGCTCGTCTTCAGTGTGAATTCCACCGATTTATGAACCAGAGTCAGTACACCCCTGGATCAAGTGGAGTATTTTGTGTAAAACCTATTGGGTCCCCAGGTTGACGCCAGGGATGATGCTAGGTGCCCCAAGTCATGTGTCTCTTGCAAAAGGAGTATTTTAATTCCATGTCTCTGGCCATACGCGGTTATTCTACGGGCTTTTTTATAGTTGCTTAGCCGCCGGACATTCCACGTCATGAGTTTAATGGTCATGACACAGAGTTATGGAACATCCCAACTGTAGGATCCTTCGCAGTTCAGCACTGGGTCCATTGCCGCGGCGCGCTTGTGGCACGCCCCAGCCCTAGTCATCTCATTCCCGCCAGTTTTCTCGTGTCTTCCCCCAACTCTGCCCACCCCCACCTGTTAGGCAGAATTATATGCAGTACTCTTTGGGAACACAATTAAGACTACAAGTGACAGTACAAATTCACCTTTGGTACAAGACGTACTACACAGTTCAAGTAAGTGAGCAGTATCGGTATCAGGTAATATTAGCCCCATATATATGGTCAACGTAAATAATATCGCCGGGAAAAGGTTGTGGCGATATTATATTGGTGACCATATATATGGGGACAGGGGCAAACAAAAAAAAAAAGTTTGGGGGTTGCAGGGGTCTCCCCCGCATGTTCTATGCAATAATGTCGCCACAAAAAACAGCAATTTTTCGGCAATATTTTTGCATGGCGAGATTTTTGTGGCGGCATTATTACATGGAACCGCACCATCAAATAGTTACACAAAGGACAGCAATTACTATGATTCAAACAAACACTGACTCCAGGTTTTCAGGTAAAAGAATATACATTTATTTCACTCTTCAGTTGTATTACATTTCACTATTATTAGCAGTTTAAGAATCAAACCCTTAATACACCACACCACCTCCAATATGTTCCAGACAAGTTAAGCTCACAAAATGAAGTGGGAGCAAAATGGCACTCCAGCAACTTTAAAAGGGAGGGAAAAACAAAGTTAATAAAAATTGAACCACACCAACAGGTAAGTACTCAGGGCAGTTGAGCAAGAGGAACTACAATGATAGAATCAAGTAAAAAAAAGGCTTAGGGCCAAAGTCACTAGGTCAAAAGTCTTTTGCTCAAGATCACACGGTTCAGGGTAGTTCGCGGTAAATTTTGTGCCACGGGTTCTGGGCGAGGTTGGTTGGCAGAAAAGTTAGTTCAAAGAGAAGAGAAGGACAAGCTCTTGGATTGGAGTAAGATTTCAAACACTTTGACCACGGTTGAACGAAACAAGCAACCGGATTTGCACAGTACCTTAAAACTGAGAAGAAGCTGTAGCTAAGGCAGACATTCCTGGTAGTTCCTGCAGGCTCACGTTTCCTGAGGCGACTGTCGGACTGACAAGTAGGAAGACTGGAGGGTCCTGCACTACCCAGGGAAGAAACCAGCAGCAGAGCAAAGCAATAAATAAAAGGTGCGCTCCTTAAAACCCAAGCAGGGTCCGACCTTCCTGGCTATCCGGCCCACTGTAGCTCTGTAAAGTGAATTCGACCAGAGGAGGGGTCCTAGCTTGAAGTTTGGGCGAACTGGATGGCCCCACCAGCTCAAGGGAAGAAGCTTCTTGGAGGATCTTCTCAGTCGTCGGATTCTGAAGATTCGAACCTGCTCGTCAGTCCGACAGTCGCTTCAGGAACCGTGAGCCTGCAGGAGCTAGCAGCAACGTCCGCCTAAGCTACAGCTTCTTCTCCGATTTAAGGTACTGTGCGGTTCAGTCGTTGTAGGGGTACTCTTCTGTCAGCTCCTCGTTGGTTCTTTCATTCCAGTGGCGACTCTGCCTTGCCAGTCCCAGAGACCTGCTTTTATGCAGTTTTCCCCCATTCATACAGCCTGGCTGTCAATAACACAGCCTAGCTAGGACAGTCACCCAGCCAATCAAACAGGAGTGCGACTTGGGTTACCAAGGGAACCCATGGCAGGGTCCTAAGACCCCTCCCTCACATCCTGCCTACCCAGACTTTCAGGCACCTTAAGGAGGGCTTCTGTGCAGAAGCCCGCATAAAGACAGCAAACAAAGGGACCAAACCTGGTTTGGTGCGCAGAGTAAAACACAAACAAGATATTTACAAAAAGAAATGGTGAATAAACGGAGCCGAAATGAAATATATTTGGTCAAGCGGCTTTATGTTGGAGGCTAATATAATAGCCTAAAACAATACCATGGTTATTTAAGATATCTGCAGTATCAAAAATACAGTAGTTACCACTGCCACCAGCCAAGTCTTGATGAAAAGGGAGCAAAACAGTGCTCCAAGGAAAACAGACAAAAAGGGGTAAGAATTAACCCTTTCCTGTACTCCATGTAAGATGGGGTGTACTGGGTCTGTGGTTTAAAAGAGACTACATAAAGTTCATGGCAACTTCACATGTTTCTGGGAGACAGTATATACAAGATAACACATATAGTAAAAACACACAGCAAAACGCATGTAAGAGTGGGTAAAAGGGCTCACACTCTTACCAGGTGAAAAAAATAAACCCTAGAAATCCAGCAAAGCTGCTCGGGGACTCTTTAGGTAAGGGAAATGAACCATTTATGAGAATTCTCCCTAACACAACCCTCACTGCCCAACCCCAAGCAGCAGTGTAGTGTTCCCCCGCCCCATAAAGCAGAATTCTGTGTGCTGTCTCCAATTTAGCACGGTGAGCCCACTAGCCCAACAGGGGCAAATATCCAACAGTCCCAAATGAGAAAACATTGCAGCCGCAATGGTGTTACCGACATTGCTTACAACTTAGTGTGTAAAGGAACAGGAGCAAAATTCCACATTCATCTTACAACGGCAAATGATGCCCTTAGTTACAGCATTAGTTACAGTGTACATGACAAGAGGATCTTAACATATGAGAAATTAACTTCAGAGCGCGCATAAGCAAGTTAGGCCGTTGCACCACCCCAGTGGGTGCAACAATGGCTGACATAGCATGGGATGATTATCAGCCTGGGTATTCGTGAAGCAAGGATGCTATTGTCAGAAGGCGGAGATCCCTTATACATGTGAACAATGGGGGAGGGTGAGCTGAAGGGTAGGGTTCCATCTGGGGAGGGCCTACTGTAAGTGGCTGGCAACAAGAGCCTCAGTAATAGGCCTCCCGGTCATCCACTGGAGCATTTGGTGGAATATGTGCCTCTATATATTTTACTGCTTCATCTGGGACTGTGAAGAAATAGAGTTTATTGCGGTGGGTGAATTTTAGCCGAGCAGGAAAGAGCATAGCGTATTCAATCTTCCTGTCTCTCAGCATCTTTTTCATTCCATTGAATTGCCGTCGCTCCATTTGCACTCCTGTTGAGAAATCTGGGAAGATCCTGATTTGCGATTCAAACTTGAGCTCACCCTTCTCACGTGCCAGTTGGAGTATGTGATCTCTAGCTCGGTAGGTTAGAATCTTCGCAATTATTGGTCTGGGGAAGTCACCTGGTTTGGGGCAAGGAGCTAGCGCTCTCTACTGCGAAGAACGGGGAGAGTTTGGGGTTACCAAGCAAATCTTTGAGTACGTTTTCGGTTGCAGTCTCCATGCGTCCTTGGAGTGCCGACTCGGGTACACCCACAACGTGAATGTTATTTCTGCATGACCTGGACTCCAAGTTGTCACACTTGGCTTTGACTAGTTACATGTCGCGAGCGAGCTCTGTAAAAGAGTTCTGCAGCGCCTGGACTCCATCTTCGTTAGAGCTGATCCTAGACTCGGCTTCCGTAATCCTGGTTCCATGTTGGTCGCGTTTGGCCCTTAGTGACGCCACATTTGCATTTATATCATCCAGTTTCTCATGGAAGGATGCAAAGTTCTTGGTCATTGATCCATAATAGCTGTAAGATTGGGTTGAGGAGGATCTGATGGTATGTCCATAACTTCCTGAGTTTCTGAGAGGCCCCCCTGCTCGGGCCTGGGCGCCACCTTTGCAAACTTGTCCATGGCCCCAACTTTATTGGCGCAGCGTGATCTGTTGGACATCTTGGGTGCGGCCGTGCGCTCCCTGGGATGGTCGGCCGACACACGTGTACTCCCAGAATGCCCAGTAATGCAGCTCGTCCGGTTACAGTCAGATAGGGGGCAACGTGGTGTGCGTTGTAGTACTGATTGTTCAGCGTGCGGTCAGTTTATCCAGTGGAGGACCAAGTAGCTGCCCCCCCCCCCTGTGTGGGTCAACAAGAGGAGGCAGCCGCTTCTCCCCCACTCCTGCGGGGGGGCAGGGGGTGGCGGGGTGCAAGGCGGGGAACCGCAGCAGCGCCTCAGAGGGGGGGGCGCGTTTACTATGTGACCCTCAGCGCAGCAGGCGTGTAGATCTGCAGTATTTCGTTGTTGCACTGTTGCGGATGTCAGGTGGGTGCCAGCTGGCCCGCTGAGCCCACAGCGGGCCGGGTCCGTACCCCAGCAGCAGCAGAGGTGGGTATGGCGGCGCGGCAGCCGTTCTTACGGGCCCACCTGAAAGTGTCAGCCCAGATGGGGATGTAAGGGTGGATCCAAGGTGGAAGTTGTGGGTCGTGGCACAGAGGTATTACTGCAGTTCATGTAGGGCGTGGGGCGGACCACAGTGCCGTATTCAGCCAGGTCTGCAATGGGAACTTGATATTCTGGGGCTCTTGGCAGTGTATTGACAAGATTGGAATTAAGAGGGAATATTAGCGCTCAAAAGTCCATGCTCATTTGATGAGCCATATATCCAAGATTTGGGTCGACACTTTCAACATGTGTTTGATCTATGTTCCACTGAGGGCAGAGACAGCAAACACTGTAGCCCACGGGCAGCTCAGTGTAGTGTCTTGTTGGGGCTAAACGTGTTCGACCTCCAACAGCTTCGGAGGGAGGAGGCAGGCTCCAGAAATGAGGTAAGTGGGCCTGTGCCCTCAGTCAGAGTCCCTCTCCAGTGCGGACAGGGCCCCAGTCCGGGCCGGAGTTCAGGCGGGCAGGAGGGAAGTGAGAGCAACACCGCTTCAGCAGCAAGAGGGGGGGGGGCGGCCCGCAGCAGCATCTCCCCCACAAGCACAGGCCCCATGGAGGTGAAAGCGGCAGCCCGACCAGCCGCGGGGGCCTCAGATCACAGCAGCCGTGCCGCCCCTCTCACCCCCCGGCGCACCTACCTTGGCCGCCAGCCGCAGCCCGCGGCGGCCCAGGACAGGCGCTGATGGTCCGTCGCAGGGGGCGCACCACTCAGCGCAGCCCCCTGGTCACCCACAGCAGGATCGTCTCGTCAGGTGCGCCTCTGTCGCCCGCACCCCAATGGGTCTCGGGGCTCCCGGGTGGTGCTCCTCCTTCGCTCGGCGGGCCACGGCCACCCCCAAGCCCAGCCCTGGCCAGGGACAGCAGCCGCAGCCTCAACTGATGCAGTTCGACCTTTCGAATCGAGACAGGGGTCGCGCAGCCCCACACAGGCAGGCCCAGTGCGGGCACGATCAGTAAGAAGTGCATATGGCCATATCTCAGGCAGACATCTCCGACTTTTTCCAATTTTCGGAATGGGTGTTCCATGTGTCCACGTCAAGTCATGCAGCTGATTTCAGGGCTATATGTAGCGGGATCGCGCCTTTGTTGCCGGCTTACTGTCGGTGGCACACGGAGCTTCCAGGCTAGGCAGCCATTTTGCAGGCTGCTCAACAGCGACCCCTATTCTACACATTTGATGATCCATCTAGCAATAGATGATTTAGTGACCAGATTCCTTTCCCTTCCTGTTGCCATGGAAACATAATTGCTCAGTTTTCGGGTCTTGTTTTGTTGACATCACTGCTCTTCTTACATCAAGTGTATGGAGAGCTTTTTCCCTCTGTCCATAGGGTTAGAAAGAAAGCTGTTCGTTCTATGGACTGATTAGTAAACTTTGTACATGTGACAAACATTATATACCTTTAATAATCTTTCTGATGCTTGCATCTGCTTAGAGTCACATGCTTGGCATAAGCTGAAATCTAGCGGTTGAGGCAGTGTATTAAATGACTTGTTTTTTAAATCGAAAAGGTACGTCGACAGGGCGGGTTTGTAATACTATCCCCTTACTGAGACGGTCATGTACCCATGGTCCTTCACGCATCGAGGTGCACACATTGTTTTGTTTCTGACCCGAGGTTGCACAAAATGTGCCTACAAGTAGAAGAAATGTGCAGAAGGTGTGCGTTGTTTAGGGGAGCGTCGCTTGAAGCCATGGTGTTGGGCTGCTTTAGGGAGAGCTCCTGCAAATAAAAAGCAGACATACTGTGCTATACGACCCACAAAGCTACAGGACCCTTGGGAGTTCTAGCGGAACAGGCCCCTGGCTTGAGGATCTATTAGCTGTTGCGGATTACCTATGAAATGCTGTTCTAAATACGAAGACTGGCAACTGAAAAAAACAAAATGGCGGCAGGAGCGGAGCTGCGGCAGGCAGTGTAACGCGAACAGCAGTGCATGACCAAGACCACTCGCAGTACTGGAATTAGCCTCGGGCCTGCGGTGGAATCCGGCAGGACAGACCTGTTGGCGGAGCCCAAAGGAAATTGCAATGGTGTTAACGGAGAGAAATCATGATGGCGGATGCATCAGACTGGCGGTCCACCCGGTGGCACAGAGCTGTTGCTGTCCAGTACCACCCGCTGCATAGCAGGCATACGGGAGGAGAGCGGCCTGTGGTTACACGCTCGCAGTGTTGCCAACTTGGCAACTTTCTCGCTATATTTAGCAAGAAAGTCTGCCCCCCTAGCGACTTTTTCATTAAAAAGCGGCTAGAGAGAAATCTAGCTACATTTTTCAATTGGTTTGGAGACTTGCATCATTTATGCAAGTTGCCAAACCAATTGAAAAAAGTGTTGTCATTCGCCCGTTTTCTAACGGGAGAAATGCAAAAACACACTATGAACTTGTTAATCATAGCAATTTTATTGTACTTAACGTAGCCAGCCTGCCCCCAGAAACACTCTAGGTGAACTCTGTTAAGGGGATGGACCTAAACGAAATTGTTAAAAGGGGAAGGGCCACAGTAAAAGCCATACATCTTAGGGGGAAAGAGTAGGTAATTATGTAAATTAGGCAGTGAGGTCATCTAGCTACTTATAGAGACTTTCATGGGAGCCAATAGCTACTTTCTTTACTCAGGAGTTGGCAACACTGCACGCTTGCCGGAGGGGGAGTAACGAGCACAGAGGTGAGCCAGCCGCTTGTTAGGATAGCAAGCACAACGCGCAAGGCAGGAATCAATTGTGGGCGCATACATTTCCCCAGTGATAGCGCACCCCACTTGTACTACATATGTCCTCAACTGCATGGCCCAAAAAAGGCAGATCAAACACAGCAAGCCCTAAAACGGCAATAATCATCAACATGGAGTCTGCGAACCCACAAAGGCAGCCCGCGAAAGCGGCCATAAAACAAAGGGAAGTAATAAAGGGCGGCCTTTTGCAACAACAACAAAGCATTTACCGCTGGACAACCTCGGCCTCCTCGGACTGCCATAGCTAAGAGTGCTGCCCCAACGGAACACAGATATTCTTACCCAACAATGCAACAGCAAGAATTAGGGTGGGTGTATACCCAGCTGGTACGGGTCCTACTGGGTAGACCAAACATCACAAGCTCTGACACGGCAACTGACATCAATGCAGAGCCTGTGAACCCAAGTAAGCAGCCGGCACAGGTGAGCAAGAGGCGAGAGAAAGAAACGAGGGGTCGGCTGCTGCACAAACATAAGACACCTCCTGCTTGACAGGCTTACCACCTCCCGCTGCCATAGAAAAGAAAGCCGCCTAATTGGAGCACAGATACCGGTGCACTTGGCTATAATAGAAGGAACCAGGGGGGTTTATCCCCTGCACGCTAATCCATTAGAAGAGCACTTGAATCCACCTGAGGAGGGCATCCCCAGGACACTTAATGCTTGCATTCTCCGTTGCATTCTCCCTTCCCCGCCCAATGGGGACAAGGCAGCAGAGGTACAGCCAAGGGTGGTGATGTGGGGCAGAGCGCCACTCCAGGATAATTTCAGAGCGCTGCCAGGGACACAGTCTAAGAGTAAGCCACTTAAGAATAGTACAATATCGCACTAAACAAGCTGAATGCCTCCGAAGACCTCAAAAGCGAAGAGCACAATTTGCATCGGCCAAAACAAGACTTTGCAACGCAGGCATGAAGTACATGTTAATGTACCCTGCCCGCCTAAAGGTCCTGCACAAAAATCGCGCTCTATTCTTCAGCCACCCTGAAGAGGCTTGTGCATGGATGGACAGAGGATCAATCCACGGACAGGGGACAGCCTCACTACTATTAAGCAGAAAGACACTTTGAACACGAAAGCAAGCACGACAGAATGACTGAGCCAGAGATGAACGCACTTAGATCAAATGCGTAGGTCACAAAAGACCGGCCGATGTCCCCTGGACCAAGAAAGGAACCAGTAGTGGCTGATCTCCATTTGGATTCACAGCTTTTGCCCAGAAGGCTCAAGTGGCAGGATCTACACCCTGGTTTCACTCTGTAATTTCTAACGAGGACACTTCTACGGCTGCCACAAACCCAGCCACAAAGTTTTTTTTACTTGCACGCTTGTTTCTGCGCCCAACCGCTGCGCACAAACCTTGGGACGATCTCCCGGGGTGGTTGCAAAGAGCGGAAACGCCTGATCTTGGGCAACTACGCTGGGCGATTGTTGTCAGTTGGATATGTTGGGAAAGTTAAAAGGGAATTGGCTCCATGACTAAAACATACTAATGGCGAGAGAGGGCACCCAACTCCCCAACGTTTGGCCAGGGCATCTCACCCTATTGCTGTATGTGCACAGGTGTGCACATATTGGCACCAATGGTGGAGTTGTTCCCAGATACATTTGTTTTGGAAGGAGATCCTGGGGTGGATCTACAAGATTGAGGGCATCCAGAGAGACTTATCTCCCCTTCTGGCTCTCTTTAGGGTCGAACATGTTGAGGACAGATACACACTCCTCCCACACATGCCAACAAACTTGCTTCTAGCAGCCCGGGTCTGTATCACAATGAAGTGGAAGGCCTCTTCTCTCCCCACAAAATCAGATTGGTTGAGAAAAGCGAAAGAAATTTACGAAATGGAAAGCCTGACCGCCCTCCTAATGGAAACACACTCGCACATAGGCCAGCAATGGCTTCCATTTTTGCAGTTCCACAGAGAAGCTCAAGCGGAAATGCACCCCACCGCCCACGTCGAAAGGCAAGACTGACTGTCACACAGGACTTCGCCCTCTACACGTAAAGTAGCCTCAGAGACCTTTACATAGGAATGTTCCTCCGCATCACACTGTTAGCGAGAATTCTCATTTATGGCTAATTTCCCTTACCTAGGGAGTCCCTGGGAAAGGGGATGAATTCCGGCCCCCACCATAAGCGCTGTATCAACCCGCATCAGCTGGGGTCCACATGCGGGGAGGAGCCCCTCCCTCGCCCCCTCATTGAGCAGAATAAGGAGGTCGCCACAGTGCCAACGTGAATTCAGTGGAGCCCTACATCATAGCACCCCAGACCCAGGGTGACAGAAGGAGGGCAGGGTAACAGCAACGCCGGTAAGAACCAGCAGAGCTGCGGTGGTTGGTGTTAGGGAGAATTCTCATTTATGGCTAATTTCCCTTACCTAGTGAGTCCCTCAGCAGCTTTGCGGGATTTCTGGGGTTTATTTTTTCCACCTGGTAAGAGTGTGAACCTTTTTCCCACTCTTACATGTGTTTTGCCATGTGTATTTCTACTTTTTGTGTGATCTTGGGCTCTGAAGCCACACCACTCCATGAGCCCAACTTCTTGAGTGTGTTACACAGCACCCTCAGTGCAGTGACACAGGGTTGTCTCTAAGACTTCCCACTGACTCCATTTTTCTGGGGATGACTACTGTCCCCCAGAAACAGGTAAAGTTGCCATTTACTTTATGTAGTCATTTAAACCTACAGACCCAGTACACCCCATCTTACATGGAGTATTGGAAAGGGTTAACTCTAACCCCTTTTTGTCTGTACCTCCTGGAGCCTTGTTTCGCTCCCTTAACACTAAGACCTGGCTGGTGGCTGTGGTATCTACCCTAACTTTTCTACCGTGATTATAGTATATAAACGTGGTACTGTTTTAGGCTATTGTGTTAGCCTAGAACATAAACCCGCTTGAGCAAATATACTTTATTTTGGCTCCGGTCAGGTTTAGTCTCCATTTCTTTGTGTTAACATCCTTCTTGTGTTTTACTTTGCGCGGCAAACCAGGTTTGCCTTATTTGTTCGCCGGCCTTTGGCGGGCTTCTGCGAAGAAGCCCTCCTTTGGCGCGTCTGGGTGTCTAGGTGGGCTGAATGTGATGGAGGGGTTTAGTAACCCCCTGCACAGGGTCTCCTTGGAAACCCATGTCGCACTTTGTGTCCATTGGCTGAGGTGGTTGTCCGGGCTGGACAACCCCCCTTGCTGTGTGATTGACAGCCCGGCTGTGTGAATGGGGGATTTTGGCATAAAAGGCAGGACTCTTGGGCTGGAAGTCAGAGTCGCCACTGGAACTACAAGAACCGAAGAGAAGCAGAGAAGCAGACGTCTGCTGCAACTCCAGAGTCCCGGTGAAGCCCTGCTGCAGTCCCGAGCCATCTACCCTTCAACGACAGAGAAGATCCAGTTTGGAGTCTTCTTCTCTTGAGCCTGGTGGGATCAACCAGCTCAACTTCTACAGCCAGAGAATCCTCTTCTGAGTCGAAATCGCTACACGAAGCTGTAGTGGTCCGGACAGCCATCAGAAGAGCCCTCTCCTGTTTTAAAGGAGTGCAGCTTTTATTCACTGTTGCTTTGCTGCTGCTGGCCTCATCCCTGGGTAATGCAGATCGCTCCAGACATCCTCCTTGTCCCCACAACTGAAGCTTCAGGAACCACGAGTCTGAATGAACTACCAGGAACAACTGCTGTGGCACCAGCTTTCTTCATTCGAATAAGGTACTGTGTCCATTTGGTTGTTCTCTCCGTCCGACCTTGGGGAATTGGGGTGAACCCTTTTCCTTACCGAAGGCTTGTCCTTTCTTCCTTCCCTCTTATAACTTTTGCCTCCCTTTGACAATATCCAAGTACTCCTGGCAGCATTGATCTCGAACTGTTCTAATCATGTGATCCTCGACAACAGAGCCCTGCTCCATTTGACACTGGCGCAGGCCTATTAACTTGATCTGTCTCTTAGAATACGTCCTCTGAGTCAAGTGCCTTGACAAAAGTATTGCCTATGATTTTTATCCCCATTTCCTTGGTTTTTATTCAATGTGCTAAATGTGTTTTGACTACGGTTACAATTCTCCCCGTGGGTACGCTTTTCTTTCGTAAAGCCGAACTGTCATTACTGTCAAAAAGTGAGTGCTGCTTAAACCCCCGGTAACATCTTTTGTTTTACAACACGGATCTGTCAAATCCGAATGAACTTACCTTGAATTGACCTGAACCAAAGGAATTGGTTGTGTGTGGTATATTTATAGTGTGGTTTTGTTTAATAGAAGTGAAGTGTTTTGTGAACAGATGGTTTAAAAATAAATGTACTTATATTTCTTTAACCAGAAACCTTGAGTCAGTGTTTGTTTGAGTCACCGTAATTCTAGTCCTTGGTGTAATCCCTATCACTGCTCATTTGCTCTTGAGATAAGTCTGGCTGCTCCTCTACTGCTACCTCTATAACTGTGTAGTACAGGCTTGTACCAAAGGTGAAATTGTACTACCACTTGTGGACTTAATTGTCTGTAGTGTTCCCTAAGGGTACTGCAGAGGATTCTGCCTAACACACTCTTCAACGGTAATGACAAGTGTTCCTCACAATTTTGGCTAAGCTCCCCAGGCAAACACTGATCACCAAGGAAGCCAACTGGTCCATTGCTATCTTCTATGGTCAGGTCCACAAGAGGGAAGAAGGTGGGGGGAGGGTAGGGTTTTCTGTCTCTTAGCTCTTTATGTCACTGCTTCTTATTCTTCATTTCTACTTTACTATCCCCCCTCCACTGTCTGACTTACTCCCGGCTGGGGGATCCTTTTTTCACATCTATCACTTCAAAATCGAAAATTGTACTCTCAGTGATCGCATTGTTTAACTTGTCAATTGTTTATTTTTGAGCCTCATGGCTGATGCTCCTGTTGATCACAATAAAAATATATTAAATAAAATAAAAGGGGGGAATTGGGCTTGCCGGTATTAACATTATATTGCAAAACATTTCTATAGAGCTAGAACACTTCTCATGGAGTCATGTGAAAAGATGGTCGAAGGAGCTTGACGACATGTCACATTTGCTGAAAGTGTTTGATTGCGGCTAAAGGGATCAAACTGTTGACCTGAAATGTACGGGGCCGGAACAATAATGCAAAAAGGAATACAGTGTACTCTTATTTTGGTAGACACAATATCGACCTAGCCCTGCTACAGGAACCCCACCTTTACGGCAGAGAAGCAAGCACTGCTTGCCAGAAAATGGGGAGAAACGGATTATAGGCTCCATGTACTCTGTGTATGCTCGCGGAGTACTGACCTGGATCGCACCCACAGTGCCCTTTAAAGTAACCCAGTTTATACCAGACGAGGGCAGACTGGTGCTTATACAGTGGCTTTTAGAGAACGTCGACATCTGTTCGGTAAATACATATGCACCCAATCACAACACAGCAACTTTCTTCCAGACATTCTACCCGAGGCTTGGCCCGTACAGAAACGGTAATGTCATATTGGGGGGCGAGGGGAACTTTAACTGCATCATGAATCCTTGCATGGACAGGTCGGCCTCTAAAATTCTAAGACCAGCCCCATCAGCCAGATCCCTACAGACGCTGCTAATGTCATTCAAGCTGGTTGAGATTTGGAGGATGCTCCACCTGCACATTAAACATTACTCCCACACCTCCTCTTAACACACTGTTCAAACTAGGCTCAACTACTTCTTTGTGGGGAGTAGTCTGATGGACGGATCAATGACTGTGGAATATAAGAGTACGGTTCTGTCCGACCACGTCCCCTTGCTGCTGCAATGGCAATATACACCTGAGGCCCCCCTATTCCAACATGGAAGCTGAGCAGCGAGGCCCTACTGGACATGGCTTTCCGTGATCATATTAAAGATGGTATCAAGGAATATCTCCTGTATAATAACAGCAGCATGAACAGTGCGGGCACCCTATGGGAAGCCCTAAAGATGGTTATTAGAGGTAGCGCAATTGCCAAGTCAGGGGGTATTCAAGCTATGCTATGTAAGGAACTGTCCACCGCTGAAGACAAATTGCAAGCACCGACACAATCCCATATTCGCCAGGGGGCCAGGAAGGCAAGGGAAACTGCTTTGTGTCAACAATGCCTGAGCTGCTGGGAACGTTTGGGCAAGCACAGCTATACCAAATACATAGAGAGGCAACACACGGAGGGGATAAGCCGGACAGACTTCTTGCATGGCTATGTAAAAAAGAATAACAACGCACACCCCATCTACTCTATACAAACACAACAAGGTGCCACATGTAACACCCAGGAGGGCATCAATGCAGTTTTCTACGACTTCTACAGTAGTATATATCGAGATACACCCACGCACACTTCCATAGCTATGGAGGTCTTGAGTGAAATAGATCTTCCTAGACACACCAATCACGGCTGAGGAATTGATAAACACAATGTCGCTACCCACACGGAAAACCCTGGGGTCAGATGGCCTGCTGAGCGAGTTTTATAAGGAAATTGCTACAGAATTGGCCCCCCACCTTCTGAATGCCCCGACAGGGGCGCACGATTGCAGTATCCTCCCGCCTATCCACCGAAAATCAATAATAGTACCCCTGCTGAAACCCAACAAGCCGCCACAGGATTGCAGCTCATATAGACCCTTGTCTATGCTTAACCAGGACAGCAAAATCCTAATGGCAATGTTAGCCAAAAGACTAAAAAAGTTAATACATACGCTGGTACACCCCGACCAAACAGGATATGTGCCAGGCAGAAATATGTCCTGGAACTTGAGACAATTACACCATATTATGTACAGCACGGCCTCTTGGGATCCATTGTGCACCATAGCAGGTTTGGACGCCATAAAAGCTTTTGATTCCATTAAATGGGACTGGCTACATGACACCATACGCAGGTTATGCTTCGACCCGTACTATTTACAGTGGGGTGAAATAATATACAAAGACCCAGTGGCGAGTGTCGGGACAGGCAGGAACTTCTCAAAGCCCTGGGTGCTGGAGAAAGGCACTAGACAGGGCTGCCAGTTATCCCCACTGCTGTACATCAGGCAATGGAACCAGTGGCTACATATCTCCGAACGGTATACATGACAGCAGACATACCGGTTCTAGGGACTCTCCACCAGATTTCCATGTATGCTGACGACACACTCATATGTGCAAAACCCGGAAGACAACCTAAAACTTATAACTGAAGCCCTTGCTTGCTTCTCTCAGATTTCGGGCATTACTTTTAGTATGGACAAGTCATCCTTGTTCCCATTGAGTGGACTAGCTAGAACAGAACCCAACTCCCTGGGTTGGCCCTAAAATGGAGCACCACCACATTTCAGTATTTAGGGGTCGACATATTCCAGGACGCGGCCAGGGAGCATGACAACACACAAACAGTACTAGTGGAGATTAGGAACACTATGGCATTCAGGACCAAATTGCCTCTTTCATTGATGGGTAGAGCGGCTCTGTTAAAAATGGTCGCCCTCCCACGACTCCTACATTAATTTTTTAATGTCCCATTTAATATACCTAAAGCCTTCTTTAATACTATAAGCTCATTGCGCAGGGTATTCTTGTGGCATAATGGTAGATGCAGGATAGCACTAGCTTTACTACAAAGACCGGTTATAGGTCAAAGTTTCGACTCAAAAGGGTTGAATGACAAAAGGGTAGAATGACAAAAGGGTCGAGTCAATTCGACTGAAAAAAAGGGTTGAATTTATTTTGGGGGGGTGGTGTCCCCGCGAAACCCTGTTTTTGGTGTAAAAACACCTTTTTTTACCAATACTAAAGCCACAAAAAAAAAGATACATTTAAAAAAATATTCGATCCTTTTGTTTTCGGTCGTTTTGACTCGACCCTTTTGTCATTCGTCCCTTTTGAGTCGATCCTTTGACCGGACACCACAAAGACCCTATGAAGGAGGCATTAGTGTGCCTCATTTTCAGCTGAATTACATAGTGCAGCAACTGCAATTCGTGGTAGGATGGCTAGCAGATGAACCTACCTTAGATACTAGGCTAGTCCAACCCGCAGCGTTGCGCATCTTTCTAAAAGAAGTGATGCGGAGCAAGCGACTGCGAGCAGGCTGTCACCCTTACTTAGTAAGACTGGGCATTCAGTTGTGGTACAGGGCAATGGCATTAATTAAACTGAAATAGTCTTAGATGAGACTCAAGCGCACTTGGGCATTAAGACACATTGGGAACCAAAGGGCGTTGCCACAATAGGGGAACTGCTCAGACTCTGCCTTCAGAACATTTCAGGAGCTAGACGACAATACGGGCCTACATCACGGCCAAGTGCTACTACACCAAACCATAAAAAACATGATTTTACACTGATGGCCTATTTTTGGGGAAATAGCGGAAGCACAATCCGTAATAAGACAACTTGTACGACATCGCTGAAGGCACACAGACAATCTCTAGGTTGTATGCTTTCCTTCTTCCGAGCAGACCGTCATCAGAGGCACCCATAAGAGCTAGGTGGGAGGGAAATCTGGGAACTCCAATCCAAGACACGCACTGGGCACAAATACTGCAATACCACAAGAAGGTGATACAACTGTATGTAATGCACCGCGCACACTTGACTCCTCTTATGATATCCACATTCCATGGAGCAGTTGCACAACACTGCCCTAGATGTGCGGCCCCGGATGCTGGAATATTGCACATGTTCTGGTGCTGTCCTACAATACGGCAGTACTGGGAGAGTATAGTGGACAGAATAAACAGATGTAACCTTAAAATATGTCCACTATCACCCTCAGCCTGCATGCTTGGTCGTTTTACATCCCTGAACACACACGTTCTGCTTCTAGTATGAAAGACTTGGTGTTTGTACTAGCTAAACGCAGGATAGCGATGACATGGAAGTCCAAGAGGGGTCCTCACATAGAAGACTGGTGGCGGAATGTAAAAAAAAATAAATGGGCACCAGGCAAGACAACAGCATGGCGGCGAGCAGCGCACATAAGCCTCTTGGACACCAATGCTGATCTAGCGGCATGGAACACGCTCAGCCAATCGTTGTTTACATCTGCAACACTAGAAACCGAGACGGAACAAGTATCTCGAATGACCATACAAACAGACTAACTCTAGTATAATATGGATGTAGTGAACTGAGTACCAGTATTATAAGCAACATGGGGCGAGGGTGTTCGGTGGGAGGGCATTTGGGGGTTAATTAGGAAAAGTTGGTTACTTTCTTATGTTATCGCTATAACAGTATGGGAAGAAACTCTTAAATTTACAAGATCCTCTTGTCTTTTGAATGTCATGTATATGTGCAATGTTAAAAACAATAAAAGCTGTTAAAAAAAAATAAAAAAATAGGTGTATGTTGTTTATGTATATTCTACTCCCAACAAGTTTAGGAAGGGTGGTGTGAGAAACCTGAAGGGGTTTCAATTACTAGTCCCAAGGGAACTCTCATCCAGGTGGCCAGGACACAGCAATCTCTTTCAAGTTCTTGGGGGTGGACCAGTGAAGGAGGATCACCTGGATGAGGGTTCTTCAGGGAGTTGAAGTGGGATACTGACGGACGAGGCGCGGTAGCCCCTGCCTTTTCCACCTTTTCCCCATCCTACCCGTTAGGATATTTAGAAGCTCTACCCTACCCCTTTTCTGACACAAACACTTTCTTACACCATAACAGACAACAGATTAACACAAGAGCCGTTTACCTGACCTGTCCCAACACACGAGTCATGCAATTGACAATAACAATGCACATCTGCCAGCTCTTTAGCTACCATACAGGGATATAAAGCGGAACACAAGAGCACACTACGAACGCACAAGGAATCAGCTATACCGAACCGGCAGTTCAGACCGAGGCCCTTGCCATTTGCAACTCAGACCCGCAAAGCCTCCGAAAGGGAAATCATAAAACCGGGATTAACAGTTGGCGTGTGGAGGAACAGATGTCACCGGTGCACGGGGGGCCTCCCGTATTGATAGAACAGGTGGAGAGACATGCTGGCTACCATGGTACCGTCCTTGACTCCAGAAGGAAGACAAGCCCAACGGGTTCAACACAGCTTGTGAGTCGGACGAAGATGATGGCAAACCGAACTCTGTTGAGCCTAAAGTTACAAGTAGCAACATTATATCAACGTAAGAAACTTGAGAAGAAAGAACTTGTGTGTGTTTGAACTTTTGAGAAAGCCCAGACAAGGGCCAGCTCCAGAGTGGTCAGGCGCCGTAGGAGTCCTCATTCGAAGGACTATCGCTGGCACCTTTGATTTCGTATGAAAACTGCAAATAACAGAAGGCCCGAGGAAAGGGCAGAGTGAGGTGTCGGAGTGGTCCTACAAGGGTCTCGTCAAATGCTTTGTACAATCGAAAGTCTCTGACCCATGTCCAGGAGAAAGCTAGGGGAAGGGAACCCTGCTTTCTGAAAATATTGGCAACTGTGGAATAAGGCAAGTGTGAAACCGACAGAGGGATGCCGAAAGAAAGATAGGAGAAGGAAACCCTGTTTACTGATGAAAATGAGCAAATCATGAACTGTGTTAAAGATGGCTAGGTGAATCCGACGGAGGGATGCCAAGGTGAAAGCTCCCGAGAGTGAATCCCGCATTGAGATAAAGCAGAGGGAACTGTATATTTGGCAAACGTGAACCCGGGAACATTGTGTCGACAAGAGTGAATTCGGTGGAGGGTTGTCCACAGTGTTAGTTTAAAAGGACATTAAGGCTCGTGAATTACCAGGTTACTCACCGTAGTGACCACCTTACTCCTAGTCCATAGTCCCCTTTCCTCCATACTTGTGGGACATCTCTCCGTCCTGTGGGACGGGACCGGAACACTTTGTAAAAAGCATCCACATTTTTCCAAAAATGTGTCCTTCCTCGCTTTCCTGCGCGGGACCCGGCACGCGGCCGTAACCCCGCCCACCTTGGCACTGCCCCGCGCATCGCCCCTCAGTCCTTTTCTTTGCCAGGTCAGAGACCCATTACCAATAACAGAGGAACCTTATTAGCGGGGACGGCGGGCGTATGGAGGAAAGGAGACTATGGACTAGGAGTAAGGTGGTCACTACGGTGAGTAACCTGGTAATATTCCTACGTCCCGTCCCCTTTGCTCCATACTTGTGGGAGATTCCCAAGCACTCCTTACAGGAACTACGGGTGGATGGAAATACCCCTTACTGAAAAGGGTTCTTCAGCACAGCCTGACCAAACTGAGCATCAGCTCTAGAACTCATATCGAGGCAGTAATGCTTACAGAAAGCAGATTGAGAGGCCCAAGTAGCTGCCCTAGCGATGGACTCCCAGGGAATATACTTCTGAAAAGCAACCGCAGCTGCCTGGCCCCGCACCAGGTGTGCATGAATACCTTTAGGAGGTTTCAGCTTTTGGACAGTGAAAGACTCCATGATGCAGGCGGCAATCCACCTAGAAATAGTTGCCTTAGGCGCCTGCTTGTCTTGAGGGTTGCCGAAAGTCACAAAAAATTGAGAAGAACTTCTAAGCTCGGAAGTCCTATCCAGGTAGAACTTAAGAGCTCTTTGGACATCAAGACAGTGTAGAACCCTCTCGGCCTCAGAGGCGGGGTTCGGACAAAAGACCGGTAGGGAGATCGATTGATTCAAATGGAATTCGGTCACTATCTTCGGCAGAAAAGCCGGATTAGTTTGAAGGACTACCTTGTCCTTGTGAAAGACCAAGAAAGGATGCTCCACCGACAATGTCTGGAGCTCACTCACTCTCCTTGCCGATGTGACGGCGACCAAAAAGGACACTTTCCAAGACAAGTACTTGAGGTCCACAGTAGCCATTGGCTCAAAGGGTTTATGGCACAGTGCCGTCAGGACAACATTCAGGTCCTATGGCGGGTGCGGATTACGAACTGGAGGGTACAGGTGTGTTAAACCAGCGAAATGCCTCTTTACCACTGGGTTAGTCAGAGAATACGAACACTGATCCGTAGAAAGATAAGCGGAGACCGCTGAAAGGTAAGTCCTGCATGACAGAACATGAACCCCTAACTCTGCTAAGGAGGACACGAAGGACAACACTGTGTCAACCGTGGCCCCCCTTGGATCCAATTTCTTCTCTAGACACCAATGACAGAACCCTAGCCATTTACTCCTGTATTGGGATCTGGTTGAGGGTTCCCTGGCTGCCTGCATAATACGCATGTTATCCGTAGACAAGTTAAAAAGCTCTAAGACTTGAACTCAGGCACCATGACGCCAAGCAGAGCGATTGTGGGGAGGGGCGCCACATCTGCTGTTCCCCTTGATGAAGAAGATCTGGGGTTACTGGTAACCTGATCAGCGGAAACACCGACAGGTGTTGAAATTCTGAGAACCAAAAAACTGGCCCGTCACCACGGGGCCATGAGCAGAAGGGAACAGTTCACAGAGTTCTTCCCCTTCCCAATTGCTCGATGAACTAGGGGAAGAGGTGGGAAGGCGTAAGCTCTCATGTTGTGCCATGGAATCTCAAGAGTATCCCCCAGAGAGGAGGCTCTCAGCCCCCCTCTGGAGGCATACCGAGGAAGCTTCTTGTTTACCACCGTAGCGAAGAGGTCCACCTCCGGTGTGCCCCAACGCAAGAAAGTCCATGAGAGGACCTCCGCCTTCAACTCCCACTCGTAGCTGACCACTGTACGCCGGCTGAGGGCATCCGCTGTGACATTCAGCGGGCTCGGGATGTGCACCGCAAGCAGCCAGACGCTATGAAGCATGGCCCACACCTATATCTGGATGGACAGATCAACCAAAGGTGCCCCCCCCCCCCCGCAGGCAACAAAAAATTGTGCGGAAGGGGTATCCGGGCATTCCGGTCATAAACTGACCGAAAAGGATGCACACAAGGCCGAGAAACAAGCCCTACACCTGAGGCCGATGGCGAAGCTGTAGGGGTAGCGTTCAAAATGGCCGCCACGGTCGTGGCGGGAACGGGCGCCATTTTGTCATCACCTGAGGGGAACTGCGGGGTCCCCGTCGATGGATCAGGGGTCTTAACTTTAGCCTTAAAATAAGGAACCTCGACAGAACAGGTACTATGAGGCCTGGAATGTTTCTGCGACATACCAACCAGCGAATTAGCCTTCTCAAGAAGGACCTCGGCGCTGCCGGTAAAGAAAAATTTCCCTTCTTTGCCCCCTCAACAGATCTGGTGTCGCCGCAAGAGCAGGAACGGTGAGAAACAACCTTCACCGATAAGGCCTTGCCAGGCCCTCAGAAATGTTGGTAGCTTTAGCCTCTGTACGAGGGACCTCGGACCCAGGTCCGGTAACAGCCTTACTTGCGCGGGCCTCGAACATCCGTTCGGTAGCACCAAGCGCCACCAAGGCCTCGGGCGCACCCCGGCATAAGAGCCAGTCGTCCCAATACAGATACTCATGGATACAGTGGAGACGAAGTTAGGCCGCAATCACCGACATCATCTTCGTGAAGACACGCGGCGCCGAGCTGAGGCCAAAAGGAAGCACCCAAAACTGGAAGTGCTCCTCTCCCAAAGAGAAACAGAGGTACCTCCTATGTGGAGCCCAAATCAGGATATGCATGTACGCATCCTGAAGGTCCACCACGCTGAGCAAATCGCCCGCCTGCAACGAGGAGCGAATCTGGCCAGGCGTGATCATCTTAAATTTCTCTTGGGGTAAGGAAAGATTGAACTGGGAAAGGTCTAAGATGGTGCGCAGGCCAGCCTGGTTGGGTTCGGGCACCGTAAACAGCCGGGAGTAGAAGCCCTCCCCTCACTCCCCAAGGGGAACGGGTTCCACAGCTCTGAGGAGCAGAAGTTTCTGAACCTCGGCCTTGAGGGAGGGTGAGCCCGACAGCTGAAAAGGAGGGTTGAGGGGTGGGGTAGGGGGTAAAGGTAAGCGGAAGCCCGCCCGAGCGACTGACAAGACCCATCTGTCTTCTGTGATGGTCTGCCAAGCCTCCCAATGAGACGCAATGCGTCCTCCCACCGGGGTCTCGTGCGAGCACGGAAAAACCTCATTTGGCAGGTTTATCGGTGGCGGTGCCACCTGAACCTGATGAGGAGGCTGAGGAGCGGGAGAAGGAACAAGTTACTTACCTGTAATTGTTGTTCTCCAGCATGGGTCTGGCATGGATTCACATGCTCATGAATATTCCCCGTCAGGCTGGGAATCCTCGGTAAAGAAAAAATCAGTATCAGTTTGGTTACTACTACGAAAGACAGATCAGAAACGAATCACTGATCTCTGCGTCATACTGACCACAGCCAATGACTGCCCTCTACCTAAGCCCCGCCTCTGGCAGCCATCTTCAGATTTGGTAGCACGTGAAGTGGCAGTATGACCAAGTGAAGAGCCGCAGAGGGGTAGGCGGGAGGGTTCGCATGTGAATCCATGCCAGACCCATGCTGGAGAACAACAGTTACAGGTAAGTAACTTGTTCCTTCTCCAGCATGGGGTCTGGCATGGATTCACGTGCTCATGAATAAAGAATACATAGCAGTACACACATGCACAACCACGGGAGGTGGCAAAGGCTCAACATTAAGCATTACATCAAACTCAACATTAAGCAATTCTTAGCTCCACACCAGGCTCACCTTAGGCGAACAGATTGCGCAGCACTGCTTGGCCGACCCTGGACTCCACCCTGGAATCCCGATCGACGCAGTAGAATTTCGTGAAGGTGTGCGTCGACCTCCACGTAGCAGCCCTGCAGATGTCCAGCAGGGGCACACCAGATAAGAACGCCGTAGTAGCAGCGATCGCTCTGGTCGAATGGGCTCTCGGACGGCCTGGCAGCGGTCGGTTAGCCAACCGGTGACAGTGCATGATGCAGCCGGAGAGCCATCTGGAAATAGAAGACTTCGAGAGAGCCTTCCCTTGATTCACAGGTCCAAAGTTCACGAACAGCTGTGATGTCCTCCGGAAACTCTTTGTGCGGTCCACGTAGAACTTCAGCGCTCTAGCCACATCCAGCGAGTGCAAAGTCCTCTCGGCCGGCGACGAAGGAGACGGGAAGAAAACAGGTAACACCAAGGGCTCGTTAAGATGGAAGTCCGACGGCACCTTGGGCATAAAGGAGGGGTGCGTCCTAAGCACCACCCTCGAATCATGGAAAGTCAAGTACGGTGGTTTACAGGATAGGGCCTGGATCTCTCCCACTCGTCGTGCGGAGGTAATGGCCACCAGGAACGCAGTCTTCCACGATACAAACTTCATCGGTGCGGAGTGCATCGGCTCGAATGGGGGCCCCATGAGCCTGGTCAGCACCACGTTAAGTTCCCACGCCGGGGCCGGGGCCTTCACCGGCGGGAACGACTGGAACAGTCCCTTCATAAATTCTTTTACCAATCGATGGGACCACAGGGACGTCCGTCCTGTGGTTCTGGTATATCTGGATATCGCCGCCAGATGAATCTTAATGGAGGCATGGGCTAGCCCAGCCTTTGCCAGCGATAGGTAATCCGTAGGGGGTTGTTCTTCTGTGCTCGGCACCAGATAGAGAACCTCTTCCATTTGTGTCCGTAGCATTTGAGAGTCGAGGACGCCCTGGCCTTTGCAAGAACCTCTCTGCAATCGGCCGGTATATCGTAGCCTCCAAACTCTAGCGCTGCAGGAGCCAAGCCTGCAGGTTCAGTGACGCCGGGTCGTGGTGGAAGATGGCGCCTCCTTCTCTGGAGAGAAGGTCCGCGTCCGCCGACAGCTTGATGGGAGGGGACGTTGACAAGTCCAGAAGGTCCGGGAACCAGATCTTCCTCGTCCACGCCGGTGCGACGAGGATCATCCTGCACCGGGACCTCTTGAGCTGGTTGATGAGTCGAAGCAGCAACGGCAACGGAGGGAACGCATACAGGTATAGGCCGTCCCAGGGGAACGAGAACGCGTCGCCCATGCTTCTCGGCTGGGGAAACCTGCTGGCGAACCTCTTGCACTTCGAGTTCGTCGCTGTTGCGAACAGGTCGATTTGGGGTTTGCCCCATCGTCGGAAGAGTTGGTCCACCTGATCCTGTCGCAGTTCCCACTCGTGACACGCGCGCAGCTCCCTGCTGAGCGAGTCGGCGATGGTGTTGCTTTCTCCTGCCAGGTGGAAGGGAACCAGGAACATCCCCTGGGCGACCGCCCAGTGCCACAGATCCTGTGCCTCCTTGGATAGGGCTGGGTATCTGGTGCCTCCCTGCTTCCGTATGTAGAACATTGTCGTGGTGTTGTCCGTGAAGATCCGCACCACCTTGCCCTTGAGCGACGGGAGGAACGATTTGAGAGCCCAGAACACGGCTCGGAGTTCCAGGACGTTGATGTGCAGGAGCCTCTCCTCCGGGAGCCAGAGGCCTCTTGCGTGGAGATCTCCGGTGTGGGCGCCCCAACCTTCCAGGGAAGCGTCCGTCGTCACCGTCTCCTGGTACGCTGGTGTCTGAAAGTCCTTGCCCGCCGTGAGGTGCGCTCGAACACCCCACCACTGAATCGCCCGCCGGAACACCTCGTTGAGGGGAACCCTGTCTTCGAAGGTGCCCGTCGCTTGCATCCAATGGGCGTCGAGAAATTCTTGAAGAGGGTGCATCCGTAGTCTGCAGAGGCGCACCAGGTAGATGCAAGAGGACATCATCCACAGGAGGGACTTGATGGACCTCACCCTGGCCACGTCCGAGGCAAGCAGGCGCTGGACTTTGCCTAGAATGGTGTTTGTCCGCTCTCCCGACGGGGCCGCCAGGCGCCTCACTGTATCGAGCTTCGCTCCCAGAAACAGGGCCACCTGCGACAGCACCAGGTGGGACTTTGGGTAGTTTATGGCGAATCCCAGGTCTGTGAGTAGCTGGACGGTCCTCGCAGTGTGTTCGACGGCGAGTTCCTTCGTTCTTGAGCGGATGAGCCAGTCGTCCAGGTAGGGGTAGACGTGAATCCCCTGCAGGCGCAGCCGCGCCGCCACCGGTGCTAGGCACTTGGTAAAGACTAGGTGCTAGGCACTTGGTAAAGACCCTTGCCGACGGCGGCAAGGCGCTCTGTGCTTGCCGCGACCCCTGTAGGCCTCCTGAGACGAGGAGCGTGCCGCCTGGCGGTAGGGCGACGAGCCACCGCTGGATCCCTTGGAGGCACCCTGTCTGCCTCCGGAGCTCCGAAAGGGCCGTCGTTGTTGAAGGGCTCCTAGGGCGCGGGCCGTCTCCGTTTTTATGGCTTGGAGGGATTCGTCCACCGCCTTTCCGAACAAGTTGCTGCCGTCGAACGGCATGTCCAACACCCTGGTCTGGACGTCCTGACGGAAGTCGGTCGCCCGGAGCCAACCCCGTCGCCGTAGGCAAACACCATTGCCCAGCTGGCGGAACCCAGTATCGGCAATATCAGTTGCCACCGTTATGGCGTGGTCCGACGCCACCTCGCCCTCTTGCAGTATTTCCAGGGCCTCGGACCTCTTGTCGTCCGGCAGGAAGTCCAATATGGGGCCCAGCTTAAACCAGAGCTCCCTGTCGTAACGGGCCACGATCGCCAGGGCGTTGGCCGCTTTGATCGTCGTCGCTGCCGACGAAATGACCCGCCGCCCCATGGCGTCCAACTTCTTTCCCTCGCCGTCCGGCGTGGAATTCGACGTCGAGGCGCCTGACCCCGCCGCTTTCTTCTTCGCCGCCGCCGAGACGACCGAGTCTGGCGTTGGCTGGGCCCTGAGGCAGAGGGGAGCGGTTTCGGGGACCCGGTACTTCTTCTCGTACCGGTCCCATTTGGCTGGTTCCGTGGAGCGGTTCTTGAGAACCGACAGGCCCTCCTCCCAGATGTCATCGATTAGGGGCACCGGGATGACCGTCTTCCTCTTGGCCTCCCGGCGCTGATAGAGGAAACCTTCCTTTCTCTGCTCCTCCGGGCAGAGCTGGAACAATTCGGACGCCCTGGCGATCATGGCGTGGAATGAGCCAATCTCGTCGGGCGGCGAGGCCCGTGCGACGGGAGACGGGAGTCCCGTTCCGTCGTCGTCGGCCTCAGAACCCGTCGTCGAGCCCAACGCACCGTCATCTCCCGACTCGTGGGAGGATGAGGAGGGAACTGCAGGCCTTACGGGGGCGAGCGGAGGAGAGGGTTGGGTCCTCCGTCGTTTGTTCTGAGGACTTCCTGACGGGCCCGGTTGCGGGTCCTCCGGCCTGGGCTGTGGGAATCTCGTCCTTATCTCAGAGCATAAGGACTGGATGGCCAACAAAATGGCCGCCGAGCCATCCTGAGGCCTAGGATCCGGCTGAGCCGGAAAGGAAGGTCGCTCTTCCTCACCATCGTCGTCTTCCTCAGTTATCTCCCGAGGAACTTCCTGACGGGATCGAACCTTCTCGAATTGTTCGAGGTTCCTCACGGCCTCGGTCAGTTCCTCCTCTGAGGCTGACTCCGAGCTCGAGGAGGGCACAGTGCCCCCCCTCGCTTCTTCCACCATGGCGGCCACGACGATGGGTTGAAAAGAGGATTCCCTCCTTGGCGGCAGGGAAACTCTAGTCCCGGAGGCGGTCTCCGCTGGCGGTGTCTCTGCCGGCTTGGCCAGAGTCGCCGCGATAGCCTCGATAGAGGCCTTTGCCTGCTGGGTAGGGGCCTTGACTACCTTAGGTGCGTCCCGGGCCCTCTCCTTCGGGGGAGGGGCGATGCCTCGCTCCCAATCTCTTCCGAGATCGGACGGGGCTTCTCCCGAAGCTTACCCGGGGTCTCGGACTTCCTCTTCCCCGAACCGGAGCATTGGCTCGTCGTTGACTGTGCCAGGGAAGGTGCGCCCTGCCTGGCGACCGAAGAGCCCGACCTTTCGGCGCTCCCGGAGCCAGCGGACTCGCGGCGCTTGGCCTGGTGTTGAGCCCCCATCGCCGGAGCGACCGCACAGGACTTAGAAGCCCGTTCGGACCCTTTCTTCTTCTTCTTCTCACCCGTCGAGCCCTTCTCCAACAAGCTTGCGGGACGGGATCGATGGTCCGCTCCGACAAGTTCTTGCAGAACTGGCAGTCCTTCTCTACATGAGTCTTGTCCCCATGAAGACAGTAGAGGCATCGCGAATGTTCGTCTTCCTTAAACACATTCTGCAGCCCGCATCCAGGTCAGCTCCGAAACAGCTTGGGACCGGGTGACAAACTCGCGTCCTGGGCCATCTAGAAGTAGGCCTCGAATCTTCTGGAATCCTCCAAGAAGTTGATTCGACAAAATCTTCACCCTTGAGGGGAAAATCCCGCAACTGATTGCCATTAACGGGAGTAGAAACGGTGGAGCTTGAGGCTCGATTAACCGAAAATTCACCTGAAAAAAGTGCGAAACACGCAGTAAAGCTCGAGAGCTAAGCACGAGGACTCCCAACACTTGAACGTGCGGTAAAAATCTGAAGATGGCTGCCAGAGGCGGGGCTTAGGTAGAGGGCAGTCATTGGCTGTGGTCAGTATGACTCAGAGATCAGTGATTGGTTACTACTACGAAAGACAGATCAGAAACGAAACTGATACTGATTTTTTCTTTACCGAGGATTCCCAGCCTGACGACTGGGAATATTCATGAGCATGTGAATCCATGCCAGACCCCATGCTGGAGAAATACTGCATACGCTGTTGTCTACGGCGGTTATTCCCCGCAGGAGTATCCACTCTGCGCGATTTGCAGTCGAGGAAGCCCCTGAAACCAGAAGAAGGTCGACTCTGCGATAACGGTCTCTGAGGTTTGAAAATAGCTTTAACCAGAACAGACAATGATTTAGCTGTCTGAGTGCTATCCTTGGTTTTGGTGAGCTCTACATCAGTAGAAGAATGAAAAAGATCCTTACCATCGAATGGAAGGCCCAATACTTTGTCTTGCACTTCCTTAGAAAACTTAGTGGCATGCAACCACGCTTGCCTCGAGGTATCAATCCCGAGCATCATGCCCCGAGCCGAGGTGTCTACCTGATAAGCCGCAGCCTCCAGGAGATCCTGGGCCAAGACCCTGGCATCGGAAAGGCCACCTCTGAAATCTTCCAACTTCTCGACCGGAATGTGCTCCTCAAACTCCCGACAGACCTTTCCGCATCCGCATGTTAGCTCCTGCCAAAATCAATTCGCCTTTGGCCTGCCTGAGCTGCAAGGCCGAATTGGCAAAGATTTTCCTCCCTAGAGAGTTCAGGAGCTTGTCCTCCTTTCCCAAGACCTGAGTAGCTTCGCGGAAGAGGATGCTGCAGGTCTGGACTGCAACGTGGCCGCAGCCACCACTGTGGAGGAGGGAGGCTGACAAGAAGACAAGGCCACTTCCTCCGAAGAGTGCAGCCTGTACCTTGCGTCAATCTTTTTATTTACAAAAAGTGAGTGTGGCTTCTCCCAGACTCTTCGGACCTCGGCCAAAACATCCTTCTGCAGGAAAAGGCCGGTACGCTCCAAAGGAGACAGGGTGAACGCCCCAGAAAGCACACCCTCCTGAGGAGCAGGTGCCTCGGGAACTGGAACATCTAAGAAATTCATCATGTCCAGTACCCGGTCATGAAAAGCTCTAATAGAGAGGGGAAGGTCCACGTTGTCCTGCTCACCTTGAGGGTCATCTGACAGGTCAGGATCCTGCTGAACCGTGTCAGGCACTGCCTTGTCCACTGGGGACAACGGTGGCAAAGGCGGAAGAGCAGGGGCAGGCACCACGGGCAAAGGAGGCGCCGGCGGAACCACCAGAGGAACGGGTGGAGCCGGAGGCGCTGGTGGACAAATTTCCTTAAAAAGCCCTTTGAAATACTCCCTCATGGGGTCGGAGCGCATAAGCGCTTGAAATTTACCGAAAAAAGCGTCCTCAGGAGATTGCTTCGGAACCTGAGGAGGCCTCATGAGGTGGACAAATCCAGGGACGTAACGGAGAAGGGTGCCATGCCGGGCCCTCCGCCGATGTATCCACATAAATCTAAGGGGCCGCCACTGCAGGCAACGAAACATTGTGCGGAAGAGGCATCCGGGCGTTCCAATCATAAACGGGCCGGTAAGGATATGCACAAGTAACCTTAGGTTCACCCAAAGGACCGAACTCTACACCAGAGGCGATGGCGTAGTTGTAGGGGTAGTACCTAAAATGGCCGCCGTGGTTGCGGCGGGAACGGCCGCCATATTGTCTTCATCTGAGGGGAACTGCGGCACGTGAGGAGGTGAGGCAGGGGTCCCCGTCGATGGATCAGGGGTCTTAATTTTAGCCTTAACATAAGGAACCTCGGCAGAGCCGGTACTATGAGGCCTGGAATGTTTCTGCGACATACCAACCGCCAACAGAGCCTTCGAAGGAAGGACCTCGGCACTGCCAGTAAAAGAAGAACCTTGCTTCTTTGCCCCCTCAACAGATCTGGTATCACCACAAGAGCGGGAACGGTGAGAAACCGCTTTCACCGACAGGGCCTTACCCGGTCCCTCAGAACTGCTGGTAGCCTTAGCCTCTGTACGAGGGACCTCGGGCCTATGCCCGGTAATAGCCTTATCGGCACGGGCCTCGAACATCCGTTCGGTAAACACAAGCCCAGCCAAGGCCTCGGGGCGCACCCCGGTCTTGTTTTTAAGGGAAGCCGAAAGAGAGGCCTCAGAGCAAGCTCCGGTACCCTGTGACTCAGCAGAACTGGGTCTACACACAGCCCCCACAGGAGGGGCTTCGGAAGTTACTCCGGTGTACACAGGCCCCTTACGGAGACCCTCGGAGAAAACTCCGGTAGAATTATTAGGCCCGACAGGCACCTCAGGGCGAACCCAGGTGACAGAGCGATCAACGCCCCTTCCGGCTCGAGAGGAACCCGGGAAGGTATCCCCCGGCCGGGGTGCTCTGAAAACTAAAGAACTTACCGGGCGTTTCTTCTTCTCGTCCATGAAGGCCTGAAAATGAGATGGAGGAGTGCGTCGGAACACCTCCTCCCACCGTTCCAACCGACGTTGAAGAGCCCGGACTGAAAGGGAGTCACAGTAAAAACAGGAGTCCCAACAGTGTTCCGGACCCAAACACTCTAAACAGAGAGGATGGGGATCCGCCCTTGCAAAGCGACGATGACACGAAGAACAGTCTGGAAAGTCTAATTTAAAAGACATAGACAGACTAGAAGACGAACGCTAGCGAGAGCCAGAGAGGAAAACAGGGAAGAAAATCTTGCGAGGATGCAAGTGCTTCCGGCCCCGATCGAGCGGAGAAAAGGACTGAGGGGCGATGCGCGGGGCGGAGCCAAGGTGGGCGGGGTTACGGCCACGTGCCGGGCCCCGCGCAGGAAAGAGAGGAAGGACACATTTTTGGAAACATTTGGATGCTTTTTACAAAGTGCTCCGGTCCCGTCCCACAGGACGGAGAGATGTCCCACAAGTATGGAGGAAAGGGGACGGGACGTAGGAGTATGTTAAGCGCTATATTTGAAAGGCCATAGTGAACCAGACGGAGGGAGGCCCACTTTTGCAAGGAAGATCTGAGCTTGGCGGAGGGAGGTACTAGGGGCGAAGACCAATCGCTCGATGTGCACGACCACCGAAAGAACATTTGTTTGTTTGTTATTTTTGATCCAGCAGGCCGTCTAAGAAAAGAGAATTAGAGGAAAGACTTGGCCACTGAAGGTTCTGGCGTCATTTAATATACTTTTGAACCTTGTGCTGGAACGGCAGAGGAGTGTGTCGTGCTCAAGAGTCCTGCCTTGTCCTATTAAGATGGAATTCTGAACTCTGACCTGGTGGGCAGAGGTACAGAAGGGCAGCCTAGTTTCTTGGAACAGGGTAACCTTCAGGACAAGACAGACCAATCAAGGTAGCATTGGCGGCGGTGAAGACTAGGTCTCAGGAGGGGTCAGGGGGATCAAAAGCTCATAATGAGCACACAAAGTGAACAAAACCATGTAATTCTTCAGCAGTAATAACAAATAACAGTAATAGCAAAACCAACAAAACATTAATCTAGCAAACATATATAACAGTATATAACAGTAACCAATGGCCAACAGGGATATTACTCAGTACAGTGTGAAAAACCTGCAAAGAAAGGGGTTATACAGTGCGAATATCTGTGGCAGGCCTTCACAATTCACACCCTAGCTAAAAGGCAGCCTGATCCCTAAGATGAGTGGAGCCTTGAGAGATTGTGCAGTTAAGTGAAACAGGGTCTCTTTAAGGGGATGTAGCGACTCAGAAAGGTGGGTGAGACAGTGAAGAATAAGTTCCCATTATTCGAGGAGGTTCTCCCCAAGAGGCCACAACAGGATCCAAGAGTTGGGAATAGCTTCGTAGCACAGGCTACCTCGATGAACTAGAGTGGTCCTCAGGGGACACTCGTGCATAAAAAAATGGATGGAGGGCGATCTTTAAATCCATCTTTTCGGGGACTTTATATACCTCGGCCATGGAGCACAGCTTCAGGATTCTGCATTCTTGGCATCGTCCCCCTGGCATCCTGACCTTGATGTATGAGAGAGTGTCTCCACTGCGCCCCAGGATGTGCTCACACCGTGGTACCTGGTACCATATGTGGCGGGAGTGTCCGGTTATTCAAGTGTACTGGTCCGAACTGCTCAGCTGGATCAAAGACATTGTGGGTACGAGCCCGACCCTTCTTCCCCTGGAGATCCTTTTAGGTACGCCTATGCCCAACTCTGAGCTGTATACCTTCCCAAAAGTGATGGTGGCAATGCTGAGAGCGGGGAGACTAGCCCTAGCTCAGAAATTGAAGAGCACCTCTGTTCCCTCCAAGGCAGGATGGCTCAATAAGCTATTGGCTATTTTTACGTATGACGGAAGGGAACAAAAAGAAAATTGAATTTTTTCTCTAATTGATGTATCAGATGTTTATCGCCAGGAGCTTCCTGGCTGTTTTTTTGTATGTTGAAATGCTTAATAAAAACAAAGTAAAAAATAAAAATAAATGGATGGATGGATGCGCCAGGAATTATTCAGTGGTGGGATAGTGACGATTTCTCCGCTCCTGGTGAAGGGATCAGGCCAGTTCCACTGCAGCGAGTCTGATGGCACAGGGGGGGCACAGCAGCAAGGCACCCACAAACTTCATAACCACAGCTGGGCGACACGGTAACCCTGTATGCTCGGGTTCAGGCAAACTCTAATTCCAGACCTAAGAATGTTAGATTTACGACATTTGGCGGGAAAGTGCCTTATACCCATAGTTTACAGACTCCAAAGGCTCAAGTCGAAACTGCAGCGGTTCCAGGGCAAAGGTTCCGTACGAGCTGGTCAGTTCACTGGGCGGTCCAGAAACGCTACCGAAGTGGCTCGTTTACAGGTTAAGTTGGAGGTGCCGTGAATAGTTGGTCCCACTATTCCAATGGGTCGAAACACCCTTTCAGGCATTCTAAGTTCGATCAGAAACAAGGGGTCAGACGGGACAACAGAGGGCTCAGGGTGCCAAACCTTCCAGCGGGTCACCAGCGGTTCCACAGATCTGCTTCTTTGATTCTGGATACTTGGCTCCTTTACTAAGTTCGGTGTGAACTCAGAAGATCAACCTGGAATGGGTCTAAGATGCCTTCTCTTATCCAAAATCTCCTTCAAGCCAAAATGAAAAGAACCAATAGGAGATCTGCTCACATACAGCCATCCCAGATGTGGACCAATCACAGGCCATGGTGGTCCCAGTCATACCAGCACACCAGACATCCTGGCACCCAAGATGTGTATTGGAACTAGACAGCTCCTGCCCACATTCTGGGCATACACACACAAGGCATGCAGAAGGGCGCAACAGCTTTGACTTGTGCGGGGGTCTGCATGACCAAATAAGGAATTTTCCAGGTCCACCTGGGGAAGGCAAAGGGACAAGATGGACAAATGACAGAACAAAAGACCTCGTCGCATGGCCATTTTAGGCACTGGCCACTGTCCTGGGCCAAACATGGTAAATGCGGTTTGGACCATTGAAAACAGTTGAAAACACATAAAAAGTAACAGCTGCCACCAGCTCTGTCCAAGGAACACTCGTACATCCACCAAAATTCCTTTGAGGGTGTCTGGGGCCTTAAAACTGAAAAAGGGACGAGGGCACAGTACTTTGTGCACTGATAAAATGTTACTAAGGAACAAGTTACTTACCTGTAACTGTTGTTCTCCAGCATGGGTCTGGCATGGATTCACATGCTCATGAATATTCCCCGTCGTCAGGCTGGGAATCCTCGGTAAAGAAAAAATCAGTATCAGTTTCGTTTCTGATCTGTCTTTCGTAGTAGTAACCAATCACTGATCTCTGCGTCATACTGACCACAGCCAATGACTGCCCTCTACCTAAGCCCCGCCTCTGGCAGCCATCTTCAGATTTGGTAGCACGTGAAGTGGCAGTATGACCAAGTGAAGAGCCGCAGAGGGGAAGGCGGGAGGGTTCGCATGTGAATCCATGCCAGACCCATGCTGGAGAACAACAGTTACAGGTAAGTAACTTGTTCCTTCTCCAGCATGGGGTCTGGCCTGGATTCACATGCTCATGAATAAAGAATACATAGGAGTACACACATGCACAACCACGGGAGGTGGCAAAGGCTCAACATTAAGCATTACATCCAAAACTCAACATTAAGCAATTCTTACCTCCTCACCAGGCTCACCTTAGGCGAACAGGTTGCGCAGCACTGCTTGGCCGACCCTGGACTCAGCCCTGGAATCCCGATCGATGCAGTAGAATTTAGTGAAGGTGTGCGTCGACCTCCACGTAGCAGCCCTGCAGATGTCCAGCAAGGGCACACCAGATAGGAACGCCGTGGTAGCTGCGATCGCTCTGGTGGAATGGGCTCTCGGACGGCCAGGCAGCGGTCGGTTTGCCAACCGATGACAGTACATGATACAGCCGGAGAGCCATCTGGAAATGGAAGCCTTCGAGAGAGCCTTCCCCCTGATTGACGGGTCCAAAGTTCACAAAGAGTTGTGACGTCTTCCGAAAACACTTTGTGCGGTCCACGTAGAACTTCAGCGCTCTAGCCACATCCAGCGAGTGCAAAGTCCTTTCAGCCGGCGACGAAGGCGACGGGAAGAAAACAGGCAACACCAAGGGTTCGTTGAGGTGGAAGTCCGACGGCACCTTGGGCATGAAGGAGGGGTGCGTCCTGAGCACTACCCTCGTGTCGTGAAAAGTCAAGTACGGGGCCTTGCAGGAAAGGACCTGGATCTCTCCCACCCGTCGTGCGGAGGTGATGGCCACAAGAAACGCTGTTTTCCACGACAAGAACTTCAACGGGGCCGAGGGCAGAGGCTCGAACGGAGGTCCCATGAGCTTGGTCAGCACCACGTTGAGCTCCCACGACGGGGCCGGAGCCTTCACCGGCGGGAACGATCTGAACAGTCACTTCATGAACTCTTTCACCAGACGATGAGACCACAAAGACGTCCGCCCCGTGGTTCTGGTGTATCGGGAGATCGCAGCAAGATGAATCTTGATGGACGGGTGCGCCAGTCCAGCCTTGGCCAGCGTCAGTAGGTACGGCAGTACTTGGGGAGCCGTAATCCGTAGAGGGTTAATCGTCTGTGCGTGGCACCAGACAGAGAACCTCTTCCATTTGTGTCCGTAGCATTTAAGATTTGAGGATGCCCTGGCCTTTGCAAGAACCTCTCTGCAGTCGGCCGGTATGTCGTATCCTCGAAACTCTAACGCTGCAGGAGCCAGGCCTGCAAGCTCAGCGACTTCGGGTCGTGATGGAGGATGGCGCCTCCTTCCCTGGAGAGAAGATCCGCGTCCACGGGGACGGGGACAAGTCCAGAAGGTCCGGGAACCATATCTGCCTCGGCCACGCAGGTGCGACGAGGATCATCCTGCACCATGACCTCTTGAGCTGGTTGATGAGCCGGATCAGCAATGGCAATGGGGGGAACGCGTATAGAAACAGGCCCTCCCAGGGGAACGAGAAAGCATCGCCCATGCTCCTCGGCTGGGGAAACCTGCTGGCGAACCTCCGGCACTTGGAGATCGTCGCCGTCGCAAACAGATCGATCTGGGGTGTGCCCCACCGTCGGAAGAGGCGGTCCACTAGATCCTGTCATAGTTCCCACTCGTGGCACGAGCGTAGCTCTCTGCTGAGCGAGTCGGCGATGGTGTTTTTTTATCCCTGCCAGATGAAACGGCACCAGAAACATCTCTTGGGCGACGGCCCAATGCCACAGATCCTGCGCCTCCTTGGACAGGGCTGGGGACCTGGTTCCGCCCTGTTTCCTGATGTAGAACATGGTGGTGGTGTTGTCGGTGAAGGTCCTTACCACCTTGCCCTTGAGCGACGGAAGAAAGGACCTGAGGGCCCAAAACACTGCACGGAGCTCCAGGACGTTCATATGGAGGGACTTCTCTGTCGGAAGCCAAAGGCCTCTCGCGTGCAGATGTTCGGTGTGCGCTCCCCACCCTTCCAGGGAGGCATCCGTGGTCACTGTCTCCTGGTGGCCGGGGGTCTGGAAGTCCATGCCCGCCGTCAGATGCGCGCGGGTGCCCCACTACCGGATCGCTCGTCGGAAACTCTCGTCGAGTGTGATCCTCTCCTCGAAGCTGCCCGTCGTCTGGATCCAGCGCTCGTCCAGGAACTCCTGCAACGGGCGCATCCGGAGCCTGCACAGGCAGATGAGGTAAATGCAAGAAGACATCATTCCGAGGAGGGACTTGATGGACCTCACTCTGGGCGCGTCCGCAACCAGCATCCGCTGCACCTTGCCCAAGATGGCCCTCGTCCTTTCCTCCGACGGAGAGGCCAGAAGCGACACTGTGTCGAGCTTCGCTCCCAGAAACAGTGCGTCTTGCGCGGGCACCCGGTGGGACTTGGCGTAGTTTATGGAGAATCCCAGGTCCGTGAGTAGTTGGACGGTCCTTGCCGTGTGCTCCACGGCGAGCTCCTTCGTCTTCGCTCGGATGAGCCAGTCGTCCAGGTAGCGATAGACGTGGATCCCCTCTCGGCGCAGCTGCGCTGCCACCGGTGTGAGGCACTTGGTGAACACCCTGGGTGCCGACCTCAATCCGAAGGGGAGGGCTCTGAACTGGTAGTGACGCCCTTGGACCACGAACCTGAGAAACTTTCGGTGTCCCTTTAGGATGGGAATATGGAAGTAGGCATCCTCCAAATCCAACGACGACAGGAAATCGCCCTCCTCCAGCTGACCCAGGACGTGTTGGAGGGTGACCATCCGGAACTTCTGTGCCTTGATGTATTTGTTCAGTCGTCGTAGGTCCAGGATGGGACGCCATCCTCTAGTCTTCTTCTTCACGAGGAAGTATCTTGAGTAAACTCCGGAGCCCCGAAGCCTCTTTGGGACGAGCTCGATGGCGCCCTTCTTGAGCATCGCCTTTACCTCCAAGAGAAGTTAAGGGACGTGATGTTCTTTCCTGGCCACAGGAGGGACGCGCAGGCACCTCTTTAGAAACTCGAGCGCGTGACCCTGAGCTAGGGCGTCCAGCACCCAACGGTTGGTGAAGATGGACTCCCACACGCTGATGAAGCTCGCCAGCCGGCCTCCCACCGGGGTGCTTCGGTGGGGGCCCAACCCCACGCCCGGTTCAGTCCTGCTTCGACGAGGCTTTGCCGCCTTGTCCTTCTTGGCGACGACGGCGGGGTCCGCCTGACTTGCCTCGTCCCCTGTAAGCTTCCTGTGACGACGAACGGGCCGCTTGACGGTAGGTGGAAAATCCGCCGCTGGAACCTATGGAGGCACCCTGTTTGCCTCCGCCGCTCCGAAAGGGCGGCCGCCGTTGCTGGAGAACCCCAAGAGCCCGGGCCGTCTCCGTGTCCGCCTTGATGGCTTGAAGGGAATCGTCCACCGTTTTCCCAAACAGGTTGTTTCCGTCGAACGGCATGTCCAAGACTCTGGTCTGCACGTCCTGACGGAAGTCAGTAGCCTTGAGAAATCCACGCCGCCTAAGGCACACGCCGTTGCCCAACTGGCGAAATCCAGTGTCAGCGATGTCCGTCACAATCGTAATGGCGTGGTCCGACGCCACCTCTCCTTCCTGCAAGATCTCTAGGGCTTCCGCCCTCTTGTCATCCAGTAGGAAGTCCAGCAGGGGGGCTAGTTTGTACCACAACTCCCTGTCGTAGCGTGCCACGATAGCCAAGGCGTTGGCCGCCTTAATCGTCGTCGCTGCAGACGAGATGACTCTGCGTCCCATCGTATCCAATTTCTTTCCCTCGCCGTCCGGCGGGGAGGTCGATGTAGAGGCCGCCCCCCCCCCCCGCTTTCTTCCTGGCCGCCGCGGAGACGACCGAGTCCGGGGTCGGCTGTGCCCGAAGGCATAAGGGGGCCGCGTCGGGGACCAGGTACTTCTTCTCGTACCGATCCCTTCTCGCCAGCGTCGTGGATGGGTTCTTGAGGAGGGCAAGGCCCTCATCCCAAATATCGTCCAGTAGAGGTACAGAGAGGACCGTCTTCCTCTTGGCCTCGCGCCGTTGATAAAGGAAACCTTCCTTCTTCTCTTCCGGGCAGAGCTGGAAAAGCTCGGATGCCCTGGCGATCATGGAGTGAAACGATCCAAACTCGTCGGGCGGAGAAGCCCGGGTGGGAGGTGACGACGGCAGATCCTCATCGTAAACCTCGTCGTCTGTACCCGTCGCGGCCGTGTCAGTCCCCGTATTATCCCCACGTGTCGTGGACGGGGAGGAGGGCTGAACAGGGCGCGATGGCTGAAAAGGAGGCGGAGGATGAATCCTTCTCTTAGGGGGAGGGCTCCCAGAAGGGCCTGGCTCCGGGTCCCCCGTCGGGAGCGGTTCCTCTGCTGGTGGTAACGGCAGTCTCGTCCTTATCTCCGAGCACAAGGACTGTATAGCCAACAAAATGGCCGCCGAGTTGTCTTGCGGCACTGGTTGAGGGGAATCCGACGGGCGTTCAGGAGCCCCGTCGTCACCATCGACGATATCGTCGTCTCCTAAGTCGGGGTCCCTCCCGACGGGCTGGTCTTTTTCCACGCCGACGCCGTGGCTTAAGACTTCGATCAGCTCTTCCTCAGAGGTTGAGGCCGAATCCACGACGACCTCCTGCCCCCCCTTTTTCTTCTCCGCCGGAGGTTTCACGGGGGTCCTGTCGATGGGCATAAAAGAGGACTCCCTCCGTGGTGGCAGGGAGACTCTGAGCCCCGAGGTCGCCACCACTGGTGTAGCCTCCACAGGCTGAGCCAGGGCCGCCGCGACTGTCTCGATAGAGGCCTTGGCCGGATGGATTAAGGCTTTCACCACCTTAGGTGCGCTCACCGCCTTCTCCTTGGGGGGAGGGTCACTGCCTCGCTCCCCCTCCGATGGGGCCTTCGAGCTCGACCGGGGTCTCTCCGGGAGCTTCGCCGGGTGCTCGGCCTTCCTCTTACCCGAGCCAGAGCGTTGGCTCGTGGTTGATGGCGGCGGGGAGGATGCGCCCTGCCTGGCGCCCGTAGAGCCCGACCGTTCGGCGCTCCCGGTGCCAGCGGACTCGCGGTGCTTGGCCTTCTGTTGGACCCCTGTCGCCGGGGCGCCCTCAAAGGTCTTAGAAGACCGCTCGGACTTCTTCTTCTTCTCGCCTGACGGGCTCTTCCCTTCCAGCCAGTTGGCGAGACGTTGATGGCGGTCCTTCATGGTCAGCTCCGACATATTGCAGCAAAACGCACAGTCCTTCTCCACGTGCATCTTGTCTTCATGTAGGCAGTAAAGGCAAAGGGAGTGTTCGTCCTCCTTAAAGACATTCTGAAGCTGGCATCCAGGGCAGACCCTGAACAGCTTTCCGGGCGTCGAGCTTCCCTTCTCCTGAGCCATGTCCGAGATGGGCCTGAGAAACTTCTTGAGTCCTCCAAAAGCGTGGCTCGACGAAATCTTCACCCTTGAGGGGCGTAGACGAATCCGACACGGGTCCCCGTTGATCGGATGAAGAAACGGTGGAGCTTGAGGCTCTTTTGACCGAAAAATAGAAGTTTTTTGAGAAAAAAACGTGAAAAATAGCACTAACGCTCGAGAGCAATAGCACGAGGATCCCATCACTTGAACGTGCGGTAAAAATCTGAAGATGGCTGCCAGAGGCGGGGCTTAGGTAGAGGGCAGTCATTGGCTGTGGTCAGTATGACGCAGAGATCAGTGATTGGTTACTACTACGAAAGACAGATCAGGAACGAAACTGATACTGATTTTTTCTTTACCGAGGATTCCCAGCCTGACGACGGGGAATATTCATGAGCATGTGAATCCATGCCAGACCCCATGCTGGAGAAAGTATAGTAACAAAGTGCAAGATTAAGGGAAACAAAGTCTTCCAGTACTGGCTGTCTTAAGGGCATAAACCAACAAAAAATGTCCCCACAGGTTATAAACTGGTGATGCGGTATATATATTACCTATACACACCTCTTTCTCTCTGACCAAACAAAATTTTTTTTTAAAATCATTTACTTTGATATTTGTCACTTAACCAGATATGAAGTCACACCCTATACATCAAGGATGTTTTTCGATTATTTAATAAAGAGCATAAAACAATATATTACACATGAGCCTCTGTGACATTTCACTGGCTATTAGGCACTTTTTTTCTTTTTTTGTGTGTCAGGCTCAAAACATATGACAATCAGATCAACAATATCTCAATAAATCATACACCACACAGAACGATAATAATCAAAAAAACCTGCATCAATTACAAAAAGAAAAACTATACATTTTGAGAAAACAAACAAGAAAAAATTAAACATAGAAAGGAGAGATTTTCCTTTCAATAGAGACACTGAATGTCACGAAAAATACATTCTTCTTCTATATCCAAGAAGTCTTCTGAGATTACTTTGCTTCCATCCTGTTTTAATTATGAAATAGCTCAAATAATACTGCTCAGGTTTCACTTCTTACAAAACTGCTCGGGTCTACGTATAGGATCTGGCCTAGCAAGTGCAGGCACAGATATCACCTCTGGGGGCCGAAAAAAAGGTCAACCAGGTGTGGTCAAATACGTTTCGGCGTAAAGACTTTAACAGAAAACGCCTTCCTCAGGACCAAAGGTCAGATGTGTAAGACATTAACCCCTAGGGAAAAGAGACAAAAATAATAATAAGAATAATAAAGAGGGGATGTTGAAGTTAAAAGAGCCACCCAACGATGGCTGGACAATATTTAAAAGCATTCCAATTCCTAGCTCAGGGTTGTAGCAAATGAATAATTCAAGAGTGATATATTCTAAGCAGATAATCTATACAACCGCTGGGACAGAAAGGGAGAGCAAGAGTACACACCCGATCTCAGTGTAGAGTAATTCAACATGTACTAGAGAGTCGTGCTCTGAAGGAATAAAAAGGTGTGTAACTCCTAGCCCAAAAGTAAAGAAATTGAAGTAAATGAAAATAAATAAATTAATAGAAACGCCACATTATGGTTTCAGTAGGAGGAAAAGGAAGAAGAAAACACCATGCCATGTGCGTGCTAGTTCGCCTAGATGGAATAGGGCATTACAGGTAATAGGCCCTCAATGATACAGGAGAGACAGATCTGAAGAAGGTGTGCCCAAAAACTAGAGGCAATACTTTACCTCAAATGGGGTTTCGAAGTAAAGCACAAAACCAGCAGGACCGGATATAGATGCAAAAATGTCGACTCACTGAAGGGCACCAAGGTGCACTTCACCAGATGTAGTCTGTGTCTGCTACAAAATGCCTGAAGCAAAACAAAACCAAAAGCCAAGCCACAATGTATATATTTATATATATAATCCTCTAGTCTCAAAGAGTACTAAGGAGGATAAAACATGTTGGTAACAAGGAGTAAAGCGTATAATTAAAAACAATACCTTGCTATAATGTTCTTAAAGGGCCCTATGTTCTCAAGTTTGGCTCTAATATCTGTGGCTGCTGGATGTTCACTGTTTGTGAATCCGTCAAGGAGAGAAAAAGAAAAAAATACAAATGGTATGTCAAAGGTGCACTATCGTCGTGTGCTAGCCGTAATTATAAAAGAAAAAAAATTGAATTGTTAACAGGCAGCAAACACAAACTCACCAACTTCTGTAATGCGGCAAAGTTGCTTCCTGTGCTATAATTAAGCACACGATTCTTCGAGAAACAGAGCATATACCGTCGCTCTGGAAATCCAAATAAGTCAGTCCGTTTGATAACGCGCTGCACAAAGGTCTCCCCGTTACCGTGTGACAGAGTAAACAGGGCAGCCTGTATGTGCTCCAGTGTATTTACCATGGTTTGTATTGGAGCATCGAGTTGGGTGACGTACAGCGGGTAGTCCACGTTTCCATAGTGGTTGGGGACTGCATCAGTAGTCCAGGTTGGGGGAAGAGCGCCATTGTTATGATAGCGGTCAAGTAGGAAAGTACATCCTACCCAAGAGGATTTCTCTGTAATAACAAGGGCCAATATTTCAAATGACGGGTAGAATCAACATCAAAGACTTAATGGCAATGAGGTCTTAATAATATATGCCATAGTGTTTGGCAGGCTAATACCCCTCAAATAGCTGCAGGTTGTTCAAAAATAGCCTGATGTCCCAAAAGGTTAACTTAACCTCGTGTATATCAGCTATGGGGAAGTAAATGAAGTACAATAGATGGCTGCAGTATCAACCGACTAGGAAGAAAGAGTGGCTGCCAGAGTCTACAGAAAAACGGGCACTAAACAAGGTGGTAGGTGAAGTGAAGATGACTGATGGCCTCTAGTAATCAAAGTGTAGGGGGTGCCGGATAAGCAAATATAAATCTAACGAGTATAATGTGCTACAGCACTGCAGATTTTGGAACCATTTTTTAAAAAAACATTAGATGTTATAAAGATTTTAGACAGAGCCCCATGTGGGTGAGTTGACAAGACGTAGATTATAAGAGTCACTGGCGGATTAAAGCATGCCCAAATTTATTGTGAGAATTCATAGGAGGGAGATTCTTCATTGAGTCCTCTCGATTTATCGAGAGTTTGCAAACGATGGATCCATCTGGATTCTTTGTTGCTCAGAGCTCTCTTCGGGTTGGAGCTGTTTTTCACAACATCCAACACCCACCATTGAATGTCATCCGGGGTATGTGCAAAAGCAACAAAATGAGACACCAGTGGTGCTTGGTGGTTCTTGCACCTAATCCTGGATCGATGTTCATTGATCCTTATGTGCACTGATCTTGTGGTTTGGCCCACATATCTCAGTCCACATGGGCATTGGATACAGTATATTACATTCGATGTTTTGCAATTGGATAAGAAACGTATGTCCCATGTTCTCTCCTGAATTTTAAAATTGGACATTTTTCTTGTGAATTTACAAGCCCGACAATTTCCACAAGGGTAGTGTCCCAACAATGGTCTGAGAGTTCTAAGGCTTGTATTCGGCTTGCCGTGACTCGTTGAATGCACCAGTTTGTCTCTCAGATTTCTCGATCTTTTAAAGGCAAACAATGGTTTGCCTTTATCATGTAAGCAGTTACTCACCATTGGCCAGTATTTCAAAAGTGTCTTCTTAATCAAAAAAGATTGTGTACTGTAAGTTGTGACACATGTTATACGATTCTGGTTTCCCTCCCTCAGGCTAGGCTCTAGCAAATTTTCCCGAGGGGTGAATCTTGCTCTTTTGAGGGAGTGAGACACCAGTTTCTTTGGGTAGCCTCGTTCTTTGAGGTCACTGGCAAGTTTGTTAGCATGTTTATAATAATCAGCAATCTCTGTACAGTTTCTGCAGAGTCTGAGAAATTGACTAAACGGCAAATTCTCTTTAAGGGATCTTGGATGAAAGCTCTTAAAATGTAAAAAGGTGTTTCTGTCGGTCGTTTTTTTGTGTAGAGAGCAAGCCAGATGTCCTACTTTTACATAAATGCATAGGTCCAGAAAATTGATTGTTGACTTAGAGTGCAACATCGTGAATTTGATGGTGTTATGTTGACAATTCAAATAGGCAAAAAATTCCTGTAGAGACTCAATGTTGCCCCTCCAAAGAAAAATCACATCATCAATATACCTATACCATTTTCTGATATGTGGTCTATGGATGTTGTTTTCCGAGTGGACATATCTCATCTCGAAAGCAGCCATGAACAAAATCGCCAGGCTAGGGGCAAATGCTGCTCCCATTGCCGTGCCTCTTGTTTGTAGGAAGAACTGCCCTGAGTAAATAAAGAAATTTCTTTGTAGAGCAATAGTCATTAATTCGACTATAAAAGCCGCTGGGACCCTATGTTGGGTCGCCTGGTGAGTGAGGAAAAGATGAACTATCTCTATTGCCTCCTCTTGAGGGATGTTTGTATAGAGCGATGTAATATCCATTGTAACTAGGAAATCCTGATCTTCATCAAATGGTTCTCCCTCAAAGATTTTTATAGTTGCTGTGGTGTCTTTCAAATATGTGTCTGTTTGTTGGCTGATCGGTTGCAAAAATAGATCTATAAACTTACATAAAGGTTCCAAGATGGAACCACAGCCCGACACAATCGGTCTACCCGGAGGGTGTATTTGGTCCTTGTGGATCTTAGGAAGACTGTAAAAAGAAGGAGTCCTTTTTTCCGAATAGTTTAGATATTCAAATTCTTCCTTTGTTATCCATGATCGTTCTACTGCATATTGAGTGACATCCCTGATCTCTTTTTCTATGTCTGATGAGGGATCCTTCCTCAGGTTGCGATAGCTTTGGGTGTCTTCCAACAAGTCTAAGGCCATACGGTTGTATCGTTCCCACGAGAAGAGGACAATACCTCCCTCCTTGTCAGCGGGTTTAATGATCAGGTTGGGATTTGATGTTAGTTCTTCCAGTGCTTTCTTCTCTTTATTTGAGAGATTATTTCTGACCTGATGATTTATATTCTGGATACTTCTCAGATCATTCAAAACACATTTTTCAAATAAGACAATTTCCTCTGCCACCTGATTATCGGATGGAGTAAAGGCCGAGGGAACCCTAAGTCCAGTGTCTGTCGCAATCTCGTGGTCCCCTTGTTCACAAAAGAAGTTACTAAGTCTAACTTTTCTGAAGAATTGTTTCATTTCAATTTCCGTAGAGTACCAATCCGTCCTGTTGGTGGGGACGAACGAAAGGCCCTTTGTGAGAAGCTGAATTTGTTGATCAGACAATGCTATATCTGATAGATTAAAAACTGGAATGGTTTGAACTTCCCTATTCCTTGCCTGAGGGATAGTAGGGGTTTCTATTGGTTGTAGCCTCTCCTGCGGGGTCGTTGCCACCTTCCTCCTCCCCACGTGTCCCATGGTTGACTGTAAAAATCCCCTGGGTAGCCTCGAAACTGGCCTCTCCCTAAAAAAGATCTTTGTCCCCTGGGTCTAAAGGTTTGTGGGGGTCCCAGTTGGTGCTGGTCCTCCCCTGCAGAATCACTGCTAGTGTCCGAAAATGTCACCCACCTTCTAGTTCCCCTCCTGTTTCGTCCGGTCTGTTGGGATCTTTCTTGGTTTTTTTGTTGCAAATATTCTGCACACAGGTATGGATATATTCTCTCTAATCTAAACTCTTGGATATCTTTATTGAGTTTTTTGGTTTTTTTTTGATAATGTAGATGTTTTAAATTCTTCAAAAAGTTTTTCAATTTCTCTTAATTTCTCCTCCGCATTAACGATTAGAGGATTAGATTTAAATTTAAGTTCATCCGTTTCAATATCCTTTTGTACTGTTATTGCCAGTCTCTGAGCTGTTGAGATCGTCACGGCCATCAGATCTCTACTGCATTTGGTGGCAATTTTGCTAAAGCCCGTTTTGTATTCCTCGTCTTCCAGAAAAAGACCTGGCTCATTGTGTATAACCAGGCCAGCTGGTATGATGCTTGCTCTTAAATACTCCCTCAAAAAATGGCCGTGCAATTCTGTTCTGAATCCCTTCTTTTTTAGTTTTAACAATTCTTCAGTATTGCTTTGTGTTGATATAGGTGCTGTGTTTTCGCCTTGATCAAAGAAAGAAGGGCCTCCAATTATGTTCAGTATTTGTTCCTCACTGAAACTCAATGTGGCATTCTCTGCCATATCCTAATCAAAGGATATTGCAGTAGAAAAACAATATAAAAAGTAAAAATTGCTATTTTAGAAAATAGTGCAGAGAAAAAAACAATAGGAATATAGAGAATAGAAAATATGAAAAAAGTAGATAGTAGAAACAGTCTGCTCAAAGTCTAATAGAAAAGTAGACTGTTTCTAGGAATGGAAAGGGCATGTCAGTTTCCCCATGACAAAATGAGCAAAAGCCCAGTGGAGTACAGCAGAAGGAAGAAGGCTGGGCTGCACTGGTAAAAGTCAGGCTAGGATGGCAGACAACAGCAACAGGTTGGAGGGGGGAGGCGTGAGGGGGGGCTACACAACTGGAGGGAAAATTACCCATAAATGGAAATCTTTCCTAACATGTCTCGTGCTAAAAACGTGGGGAAGGGAGACCCTGCCATACAATCCTTACTTATCTATTTGTGAACACTTCTTTCTTTTCTGGTGAACATTATCCAACACTCCTTTTTGTAACTTAGTGGCAAGGATTGGCAATAGTTCTTTTTAGTATAGGGCCTTTTTATTTGACAAGACACTACTAGGACTGGGTATTAACCAAATTGTTCGAACACAATTGTTCGAATTACCGAATTGACCGAAAGTCGAGGGTCCGAATTGACCTTTGCACAATTGACCATATATATGGAATACATTACTCACCGTAATCGTATTTCTGATGCTTGTATCTGCTTAGATTCACATGCTGTGCATAGGCCGACATCTAGTGGAAGCTGCGGAGTATTACAGTTTGTTTTTCGAAACTCGAAAATGGGCGTCGACACAGGCGTGCCAGTAATACTATCCCTACTGTGACGTCCACTGTACCCAAGATCCCTCACGCGTCTAGGATCCTCAGATTGTATTTTTTCTGACATGAGGAAGCATGAGGAGTAGCGTGAGTACAGATAATCCAAGCAGATCGACAGAAAGGTAAGACTACAAGCAATCATGCGCCTTCTCTCGGAGGGGAGGAAGGGTGGGTCGCATGTGAATCTAAGCAGATACAAGCATCAGAAATACGATTACGGTGAGTAATGTATCCCTTCTGAGGCTTGTGGAATCTGCTTAGATCACATGCTGTGCATAGATTAGCGAGCAGTACCAGAAGAAGGAGGTGGGATGTGAGAAGGGTCATGAGCAAACAGGTGTCTTAGAACCGCATGTCCCACTTGTGCATCTGTCTTGGAATGAGTGTCAATGCAGTAATGCTGAGTAAAAGTGTGAATAGAGCTCCAAGTAGCTGCTTTGCAAATGGTGTCGAGGGGAACATTTGCAATGAAAGCAGGAGTGGCCCCAATGCCTCTAGTAGAGTGGGCCCTTGGCGTAAAAGGCAGAGTTTTTTCAGAAAGAGAGTAACACAGCTGTATACAGTTGATAATCCACTTCGAGATAGCGCCCTTAGAGATGCGATCTCCCTCTCTGCCTGTAGCTACGGAGACAAACAGTTGATCTGTTTTCCTTAGCGGTCTGGTTTTATTTACATAGTAGAGGACCGCCCTACGCACATCTAGGGTGTGTAGTTTCACCTCAGCCGAGCTTTGCGGGTTCTGGAAGAAAGCCGGAAGCTCGATGGACTGGTTTACATGGAACTTTGATATAAATTTAGGTGAGAACCTAGGGTGTGTGCGTAAAACCAGTTTGTCTTTGTGGATAGTAAAGAAAGGATCCTGCACTGACAGAGCCTGAATTTCACTAACCCTTCTTATAGAGGTAATGGCTACTAAGAAGGCCGTTTTATAAGTCAGGTGTTTGAGACTACTTTTATGCATGGGTTGGAAAGGGGGGCCCATGAGCTTAGCTAGCACCACATTAAGGTCCCATCCTGGCGGTGGGTTCGAAATAGAAGGGTGAAGTCTCTTTACTCCTTCCATGAAGGCTTTAACTACTGGTACTTTCCACCACGACACCTTGTTATGGGATGTGGTGTAAGCCGAGAGGGCTGTCAGGTGTACTTTCAGAGAGTTAAAAACCAATCCTGCATCCAGCAGGTGGAGCATGTATGTCACGACGTTGGAAGGAGTGCAATCAACAGGGTTGATTTGTTTATTCTGGCACCAAATAACAAATCTCTTCCACTTGTCAAAGTAACAGTGCCTTGTGTTTGGTTTCCTGGATTCTTTTAGGATGTCCATACACCTCTGTGGTAAATTGAGATGTCCAAACTCTATGACCTCAGGAGCCATGCTGCCAGGTTCATTGAGTTGGGTTGCTGGTGCACTGTTTGACCTTGATGCTGGGACAGTAGGTTGTACCAGGCTGGAAGTTTGATGGGCTCGCACACCGCCATCCTGCGTAGGTGTGGAAACCATGGTTGTCTCGCCCACATGGGAGCAACTAGGATGAGCGTCATCGATTCCTTGTTCATCTTGTACACCACCTTCCTGATGAGGAGTTGGTGGAAAAGCGTACGCAAACATCCCTGACCAGTTCATCCACAGGGCGTTCGCTTGGGAGTCTGGCTGGGGGAACCTGGATGCAAATCCTGGGCATTGTTTGTTTTCGCTTGTGGCAAATAAGTCTATAGTGGGGAAACCCCACTGAGAGAAGAGATCTTCTACGATCTCTCTGTGAAGGACCCATTCGTGTTCTTCTGGGAGGGAGTCTCTGCTTAGAGCATCCGCTAGGGAATTGAGCTCCCCTGGAACATGTTGCGATGACAGGAAGATGTTCCGTCTGAGTGCCCATATCCAGATTTTCTGGGCAAGCTTGGACAGATTTGGCGAACGAGTCCCTCCTTGCTTGTTCAGATAGAACATGGCTGTCATGCTGTCCGTCCGGATCTGCACCGACAGGTTTAGTAGATGGGGCTCGAACGCCCGAAGCGCTCGGAATACTGCCAGAAGCTCTAGGAGGTTGATGTGGTTCTTGGCTACTGAGTGAGACCAGAGACCCTGAGCTATGTGGTGGAGATGATGAGCTCCCCACCCAGTCAGGCATGCATCTGTAGTCACCACTGCCTGTATTTCGGGATCGTAAAAGGGTTTTCCCCTTGCGAGATTCTCTCTTGTCCACCAGTGTAGGCTCTGTACAAGTGTTGGCGAAACGACCACTAGATCGTCCCACTGACCACTTGCCTGAGACCACTGTTTCGCCAACCATTCCTGCATGGGACGCATGCGCAGTCGCGCGTGGGGGACCAGGTAAATGCATGACGCCATCATGCCCAGTAACCGCATTGCTTTGCGTACCGTTATTTGTTGACCGGACTGATAATGTGGAATTTGCAGTAGTATATTCCGAATTCTCTCTTCCGAAGGGAAGGTCAACCCTTCCTGAGTATCTAGAATTGCTCCTAGGAACTGTTTTGAGGTGCTTGGCACCAGGCTTGACTTCTTCTCGTTGATTGAGAAGCCTAATTCGTGGAGGAGGTCGATAGTCCTTTGAATGTTTGTCCTGCAAATTCCTGGGGTTTCCCCCGTTATGAGCCAGTCGTCCAGGTAAGGGTACACTGGGATTGCCTCCCTGCGTAGGTGTGCCGCTGCCACCGCCAGTACCTTGGTGAATACCCTTGGTGCTGAAGCTATCCCGAAGGGCAGTACCTTGAATTGGTAGTGGCGACTGTCCACCTTGAAGCGCAAGTACTTTCTGTACGCCGGGAGCATGGAAATATGAAAATAAGCATCTTTCATATCCAAGGTTGCCATGTAATCCCCCTTTTTTAGGAGGGGGATTACCTCTTGTAGCGTGGTCATACGGAATTTTTGGGGCTTGACATACCTGTTGGCAGGCCGTAGGTCCAATACTGGGCGCATTGTCAAATCTTTCTTTGGCACAAGGAAGTAAGTTGAATAGATACCCTTGTTTACCTGGTGTCCTGGGACGAGTTCTATCGCGTCCTTTTCTAGCAGAATGGCGATGTCCTCGAGAAGGATTTTCTGATGTCCTAAGGAGTGTACTTTTTGTCGTGGAGGATGGTTCCGGGGACGCTGCAGTAATTCTATACAATATCCAGTGGACACTGTTGACAGCACCCATCTGTCTGAGGTGATCCCTTCCCAAGCCTGGGCTTGTTGGGGCTGCCTCTGCCTCTCCCACGACCTCTTTTGTTAGCCCTGCCGTAACTTTGGGTAGACTGCTGGCTGTTGTTCCACTGTGTACCCTGTCCCTGGGCATAGTTGCCTCTTTGTGAATTTTGGCCGCGTGGGCGACGAAAATTACTGTTCCCCCTCTGGTTAGGGGGTTTGTTGGTTAGTTGGCCAAGGGATTTCAGTGTTTCGTATTCGTCCTTGGCGTTTTTCAGTGCGTCTTCGACCGCTTTCCTAAACAATAGATCGGGTTCCACCGGCTTGTCTATTAATGAAGCCTGAGTTTCTGTTTTGAACCTCGACTGCCGTAACCACGCATGTCTCTTGATAACAGTACCTTCTGCTATCAATCTCCCTGCGTTGTCCGCGGCGTCGAAAGTTGCTTTCAATATGCAACCAGACACGGCTCTCCCTTCTGCCGAGATACGAGCCAATTGGCCCTTTAACGGTTCAGGAGCAGAGGCTATGAGTGCCGCGACCTCTTCCCATTGATGGCAGTTGTAGCTGGCCAACAGGGTGGTGGAGTTAGCAATCCTTGCTTGGTAGGCGGACGTTGAGGCTACCTTCCTGCCAAACCCGTAAAGTTTCTTGCTCTCCTTGTCGGGAGGAGCTTCTGACGAAGATAAGGGTGTTCCAGCCCTCTTCCGAGTGTTGGTAACAACTAGGGAGTCTGGTTTAAGATGTCCTCTTATATAGAGAGGGTCAGACTGGGCTGCCCGGAAAAGTTTTTCGACCCTGGGGTTGACTGCTCTGGTGAGGTTTGGGTTCACCAGGGACGGATCTATTCTTCGTTGGATGGATTTAAGGATAGGGATGGTCTGAGCGAACGGCCTCCTCTCTCCCACCAACTCTTCTGCGAAGTCCCTTTCCTCCTGTACACCGTGGGTGTCGATGTGAAAATGTTCTGCCGCGCGAGCGAGAACCTCATTAAGGAGGGGCTGGTTATCGACTGGCGAGTCGGTAACTGGGGCTTCGTTCTCTACCGGGGAATCTACTCTGTAAATTTCCTGCTCATCTTCTCCCTCCTCCTGGTCCTCATCATCCGCATAGTATTCCGTCCCGGTTTGTTCCTCCATAATTTCAAACTCCTGGTCCCCCTCAGGGAAAGGCTCTCCTTGGTACCTGGGGTGTGGAGTAGAGTATGGAGTAGAGTAAGGCTGTACCTCGAAGGGTTCAGGTCTTTCGAACCGGGCCCTTTTACTTAGGGGGATGGGATCAGTGGAACCTGAGGGTGTGGCCCCCTGAGGGTCATACGAGAGGAAATGCTCTGGATTCTTGTCGTAAAAATCAGCCAAGGAAGACATCCTTGACATGACCCTGTCTGTCTTCGCTGGACCATTCTTTGGAACAGGGGATAACTTTAGTAGGCAATTTAGGGGACTTATCAAGGGTACCCTTGCTGGATGTTGATCTCTCAGTAGACTTGTATTTGCTTGTCTGCTTAGGGGGGAAGGATGGTCTTACAGGAGTGGAAGAATGTGCTTTCCGCTGTTTCCCCCCCTCCCCGTGCGTGGAAAAATGTTTTCCCTGTCCCTTGGAGGCCCCGGAGACTTTCAACGCCTGGCGTCGAGGATCGGGAGAGGTATCTGTGTTTTTCGAGCGTGGGGCCTCGCTGGTGTTAACTGCGGGCTCCGTCTCTTGGAGCGCGGCCTGGGGGTGGAAGTCGTCTTCGTCCTCCGACGATCGAACTTCCATTAGTCTAGGGAGCGAGGCACTCTTGGCAAGAGTGGATGATTGCCTTGCGTCATGAGGCGATCTCGATCGAGAGCGCCCAGAGGACACCGAGTCGGACCGTTCTATCTGTGCCTCTTTCCGAGAAGTCGACGTCGTCGAGGTTCGGTTGGACTTAGTGTGCTTAGTGTGTGTAGGGTGTGTAGCGCTTGCGTCGCCGGGGGTCTTCCCCATAGCCGCCCTGCCGGACGACCTTCCGAGGTCGGGGACCTGCGCTCGGCTGTCTTTCGACGCCGTAATGCCCTCGCCGTCCGAAAGTACGGCGTCGCTGCCATCGCTGAAGGCGCGCTCCGCTGCCATGGCCGCCTGCCTGGCGTGGTGGGCCCAACGCTTTGTCGAACGGTCCTTAAGTGTCTTAGGTTTAAACCTACTACACGCTCTGCAGTTCGCTTCGGGGTGGTCCCTCGGCAAGCAGAGATTGCACGTGGCGTGCCTGTCGACCCAAGGGTATTTGCGGTTGCACTTGGGGCAGAATTGGAAAGGGGTACCCTCCATACGCACCTTGAGGCAGCGGGCTGATAAGTGTAGGAAATATATAAGTGTATCTATATACCAAGAGTGAAGAGTATGTACCACCCCCCACTCTCCCTACTTGCAGGGCTAAGGCCAGCGGCCTACTAGGCCCGGGCCGAGGCCAGCGGCCTTCCGAGGCCCAGATCCGTCGTGCAGCAGCCGACGGTCGATGTCTTCTCCAGCCGTCGTCGAGTGTCGACGTTGGGGTGGGGAAGGATGTCAATAAAGAATAATAAATTTCAATTATTAGCAAAAGTATGGCTAAGGCCAGGGGACTCCGCAAGATGCTTCCGACCAGTATGGCGGAAAAAAACAATCTGAGGATCCTAGACGCGTGAGGGATCTTGGGTACAGAGGACGTCACACTAGGGATAGTATTACTGGCACGCCTGTGTCGACGCCCATTTTCGAGTTTCGAAAAACAAACTGTAATACTCTGCAGCTTCCACTAGATGTCGGCCTATGCGCAGCATGTGATCTAAGCAGATTCCACAAGCCTCAGAAATATATATATATTGGTTTGGTAATATATATATGACAATGCATTACTTACCGTAAAAGCATTTCTGATGGTTGTATCTGCTTAGATTCACATGCTGTGCATAGGTACGACATCCAGTGGTCACTGCGGAGTATTGCATTTTGTTTTTCGTAGTCGAAAAGGGGACGTCGACAAGGCGTGTCTGTAACACTATCCCTATAGTGATGTGCGTTGTACCCACAATCCCTCACGCGTCGAGGTCCCTCTGTTTGTATTTTTTCTGCCCTGAGGTAGCCTTCTATACGTGAGTGAGTACAGAAAAGAGAGAAATGTAGAAAGATGTCTATGTTCCTTCCATCTGAGCGGGGAGGAAGGGTGGGCGCATGTGAATCTAAGCAGATACAACCATCAGAAATGCTTTTACGGTAAGTAATGCATTGTCTTCTGATGTTTGTTAATCTGCTTAGAATCACATGCTGTGCATAGACTAGCGAGCAGTACCCGGAGTTGGCGGTGGGTTATGAGAAGGAACAGTAGAGAAAAGATGTCTTAATACTGCCTGTCCCACCTGGGAGTCAGATCTAGAGTGTGCATCTAGACAGTAGTGTTTTGTAAAGGTGTGCACAGAACTCCAGGTAGCCGCTTTGCAGATGGACTCAAGGGGAACATTTGCAATGAACGCTATGGAAGCCCCAGTGCCTCGAGTGGAATGTGCTCTTGGCTTGAAGGGTAGTTCTCTCTTAGCAAGAGTGTAACAGAGAGTGATGCATTGAACAATCCATCTAGATATAGTGGACTTAGAGACTGCATCTCCTTCTCTTCCTGCTGCCACCGAGACAAAGAACTGGTTAGTCTTTCTCAGTGGTCTGGTTCTTTCCATGTAGAACATGACAGCTCTGTGTACATCTAGTGTATGCAGACTTTTTTCTCCCAAACTGGAAGGGTTTTGAAAGAACGTTGGTAGTTCTATTGACTGGTTTACATGAAATTGAGATTCATTTTGGTGCAAACCTTGGGTGTGTGCGTAGAACCACCTTATCCTTGTGAACTGTTACGAAGGGGTCTAGAACAGAAAGAGCCTGTAGTTCACTTACTCTCCTAATGGAGGTGATAGCTATTAGGAAGGCAGTCTTAAGAGTGAGGTCCTTAAGAGTTGCCTTGTGCATGGGTTCAAAGGGAGGGCCCATGAGTCTAGAAAGTACCACATTTAAGTCCCATCCGGGAGCTGGGTTAGCTATCGGAGGGTGTATTCTCTTAACCCCCTCCATGAAGGCTTTGATAAATGGGTCAAGTACAGAACAATGTTCGTGGGAGAGCAGTCAACCGGGTTGATGCTCTTACCTCTACACCAGATGACAAATCTTTTCCACTTGCTAGAATAGCAGTGGCGAGTATTAGGTTTTCTGGCTTCCCTGAGGATGTCCATACATCTCTGCGAGAGTTGTAGATGTCCAAATTCTATGATCTCAGGAGCCAGGCTGCTAAGTTCATGGTCTGGGGGCATGGATGCAGTGTCCTACCCTTGTCCTGTGACAGCATGTTGTACGGGCAGGGAAGTCTCACTGGGGGAGATGGGGACATCTCCATCAAGTGAGCGAACCATGGCTGCCGGGCCCACATTGGGGCCACTAGTATCATGGTAACCTGTTCCTGGTGCATCTTGTGCACCACCTTGTTGAGAAGGGCAGTCAAGGGGGAAAGGCGTAAACAAATTTCCCTGACCATTGAATCGACAGACCGTTCCCCTTGGACTGGTTTTGGGGGTTCCTGGAGGCGTAACTTTGGCATTGTGAGTTCTCCAGTGTTGCGAACAGGTCTATTTCCGGGAATCCCCATTGCGTGAAGACGTCTAAGACGATGTCTTCGTGCAATTGCCATTCGTACTCTTCGGGCAGGGGGAAGTCTCTGCTGAGTTCGTCTGCTAGCAGATTGAGTTCCCCTGGTACATGTTGTGACAGTAGGAACATGTTGTGTTTGAGAGCCCACTTCCATATATTCTGTGACAGTTTGGACAGTCCTGGAGAGTGGGTCCCCCCTGCGTGTTGATGTAGTACATGGCTGTGGTGCTGTCTGTAAGGACCATCACTGTCTTCCCTTGTAGGTGTTCCTGGAAGGCTTTTAGTGCTTTGAACACCGCTAGTAGCTCCAGAAGGTTTATATGCTTGGATGCTACGTTCGGAGTCCAGACTCCGTGAGCAGTTTGATGCGATAGGTGAGCCCCCCATCCTGTGAGAGATGCGTCCGTGGTTAGAGTGGCCTCCACCGCGGGTGTGGCAAAGGGTTTCCCTATTATCAGGTTTTCCTTTGTCCACCACCGTAGCGAGAGAACAAAGGCCTGCGAGACCACCACTAGATCGTTCCATTGTCCGCTGGCCTGACACCACTCGCTGTTGAGCCACTCTTGCATTGGGCGCATGCGAAAGGCGCGCGCGAGGTACCAAATAAATACACCACGCCATCACACCTAGCAAACGCATCGCTTTGCGCACCGTCACCTCTCGACCTGCCACATATTGGGGGATCTGAAACAGCATGTTTTGGACCCTCTCGTTGGAGGGGAAGACGAGGCCGTCCTTTGTTCGAATTAGAACCCCTAGGAATTGTTTGACTTGGCTGGGCTGTAAGATGGACTTCTTCTCGTTGATGGAGAAGCCCAGTTGGAACAAAAGGTCTACAGTCTTTTGGGTGTTTGAGAAGCATGTCTCGTAAGAATCCCCTGTTATGAGCCAGTCGTCGAGGTAAGGGTATACTGGGATGGATAACCTGCGCAGGTGTGCCGCTGCCACTGCCAGTACTTTCGTGAATACCCTTGGTGCAGATGCTATGCCGAAGGGTAGCACTCTGAACTGGTAGTGTTTGCCCTCTATCACGAACCTGAGGTATTTTCTGTGCGCTGGCAACATTAAAATATGAAAGTATGCATCTTTCATGTCCAGTGTTGTCATGTAATCTCCCTGTGATAGCAGTGGGATCACTTCCTGTAAGTTCACCATACAAAACTTCTGGGGTTTGACAAACTTGTTCGCTGGGCGCAGATCTAATACAGGGCGCATGGTTAGATCCTTTTTGGGTACAAGGAAGTACACTGAATAAATACCTTCCATTACCTGAGATAGAGGCACGACCTATATGGCTCCTTTTTCCAGCAGTTGGTCCACTTCTTGGAGAAGGATGGCGAGGTGTTCTGGTGTCATGCGGCGTCCCCTCGGGGGTCTGTATGTTGGGGAACTGTTGAACTATATACAGTAGCCGCGGGCTACGGTGGAAAGTACTCAGCGGTCTGATGTTATTCCCTCCCATGCTGGAAGAAAGGATGTTAACCGGCCCCCAACCGGCATTGCATGGGAGGGGACGCACATCTTCGCGTCACTTGGTGGTGTTGTTGGCTTGGGAGCCTTTGTGGGTGGAACCCCGGCCTCTTCCTTTGCCACGACGTTGACCCCTCCGATTGTACTGGCCGCTATTACTCTGGTAGTTGCTGGCAGAGTACTGTTGTTGTTGGTTTTGTTGCTGGCGTTGTCCACTAAAAAAGCGCTTATTACCAAATCCCCGCCTATTAGGAGGTTTAGAAATTTGGTCTAAGGTCTTCATAGTATCAAATTCTTTTTTCGCGTTCTCCAGCGCGTCATCCACTGCTCTCCCAAAGAGGTTGGATTCCTCTATGGGTTTATTAATAAGGGATGCTTGTGTTTCCGCCTTAAATACGGAATTGCGAAGCCAGACGTGACGCTTCAGTAAAATTCCTTGTACCAAAGTGCGGCCAGCCGTCTCTGCTGCATCGAGGGTATTCTTGACGATGCTTTGATTGACCAGAGAGCCCTCGTTAACTGTAGCCAGTAAACGACTCCTTAGGGGTTCGGGAGCTTCTTCGATGTCCTGTCTGAGCTTAGCCCATTGATCATCGGCGTAGCTTGCCAATAGGGTATTATTATTGGCGATTCTGGTAGAGAATGCTGCAGAGGTGGTGATTCTCTTGGCTAGGGCATACAGCTTCTTCCCCTCTTTATCTGGGGGTGCCTCGCTAGTAGATAGTGGGACTCCTGCCCTTTTTCTGGTGTTGGTCACGACCAGGGAGTCCGGGATTGAGTGACCCTTAATATATAATGGGTCTGATTGAGAGGGAGAGAACAGTTTCTCAATCCTCGGATTGACCCCTCTCACCAATGCAGGAGTGGAAAGAGAAGGTGTAATACGTCTCTTAACTGAGGCGATGATAGGTATAACCTGGCTAATGGGGGGGTTTTCTTTGATAATCCTCTCCACAAAATCGGTGTCTGGGGTGACGTCTCCAGTTTCGATTTCGAAATGCGCTGCTGCCTTCTTCAGCAGTGCATTGAAGGTGGGTTGATCATCGACAGGCGAAGGGTTCCTGACTGGTGTAGTTTCAGTAGACCTGATGACTATACTGCTACTGCCTGTGTCAGTCGACCTAGCCGGTGACTGCCAGGGATTTTGGTCGCCCTCGCCTGTGTCTTCCTGGAATCCTTCCTCACATAGGTTAGTTTCCTCGTGAAAACCTTCCTCTTCTTGTTGGTCCTCAACATAGGTGAACTCATCTTCCTCTTGGAAGAAGGTGTCTTCCTCAGTGGGATTGTAAGAGTTTATGTCCTCCTGTATGGGGTTATAAAACTTCAGGTATTTAGCCCTTGGACTCTCAAGGGGTGCCTCCCTTGGTCTCTTGGGCGCTCTGTCTTCTGGGATGGACATGAACCTATCTAGTTTGTCCATACAGGTCTGGAACCTTTCAAAGGTCCATTGAGGTCGGCCAGGACGGTCTGGGAAAGAAAAGGGGGTTTCTTCCTCCTGTAATTGTCTGGTTCTGTCCCATAACGTCGAAGAAAGAGAGCCTTCGCCTTCTGAGTAGCCTTCTTGCTGGCTAGGGCCTTCCGGCGGCGTCGGGAACTGACCTGATCTGTTTTCCGGCACCTTCGGCGTATCTTTAGCCTTGTGCACGGTTTTCGGCGTTTCACTCGCCGTACGTCTTTGACCGTCCTTAGATGCTATGCGCGCGAGGCTTTCGGCGATCATTCTCTCTTCCGAGGGATCGGTCGCCGTCGCGCTATGGAGCGTCGTGCCTTTGCTCGCCGAGTCCTTGGTCGTCGAGTCATTGGTCGAGTCATTGGTGGCAACTTGAGCGCTCTTGCGATGCGTGTCGCCGGAAATTTTGCCGTTGGCGCCCTTATTTTTAGAGTGCCCAGTCGCCTGTCGCGGAAGCGGTGGCGGGGAGGGCTGATGACCCTTACGGTCGGTGGAAGACGTCAGTGGGCCCGGCGTCCCCGTTGGCGCTATGGCTGTCTTCGTCTTCGACGAATGTGTGCCTGGGAGTATGTGCTTTGGTGTTTTTCTGTGTGCGTCCTTGTCGCCGGGGTGTTCATCCCCATAAGCTGGGCGTGAGCCGGGCTTGTCGGGCCGGTGAACGCTCCTTTGAGAGGTCTACAGCCTCCGTTACGGGGGCCTAAAAGTCACTATCCTAGTCACACTCGGCGGCGGCGGCGGCGGCAGCGGGCGAGGAGTCAGGCCTAGACATAGCACAGGCCGCCCACCTTTTGACCCTGCGGTCCTTTAGAGTTTTGGGCTTTAGTAATTTGCAGGCCGCACAGCCGTCCTCCTGGTGATCGAGGGGTAAGCAACGGTTGCACCGTTTATGCTTATCCTTCCAAGTATATTTACCCTTGCAAAGCGGGCAAAACCTAAATGGCGTCCTCTCCATAGCTGAGGGTAATAGGTGTGACTACGACCTCGAAAGAGAGGGAGGGGAAAGAGAAAGGCATTCTTAAAGAAAAGAAAGACCGACCACAAAGCCCCACTCTCCATACTGTGTATGGCCGGCGAGGCCAGGCCACGTGTTCGGCAGCGCCGAAGGATCTCCTCCGCTCGTCCTTCCGTCGAAGATCTTGCTCGGCGGAGAAACGGCTCTGCGTCGAGGGAGGGATCTATCGTTATTGGTATAAATAACAAACAACCAAAGGTCGAAGAAACTATTTGGCAATGTCTCTCGAGGAGCTCCGCATAAAGGCGACCAGTAGCTGGGCGGAAAAAAACAATCTGAGGGACCGCGACGCATGAGCGATTGTGGGTACAACGCACGTCACTATAGGGATAGTGTTACAGACACGCCTTGTCGACGTCCCCTTTTCGACTACGAAAAACAAAATGCAATACTCCGCAGTGACCACTGGATGTCGGACCTATGCACAGCATGTGATTCTAAGCAGATTAACAAACATCATATATATATATATATATATATATATATATATATATATATATATATATATATATATATATATATATATATAGGATACATTACTCACCGTAATCGTATTTCTGATGCTTGTATCTGCTTAGATTCACATGCTGTGCATAGGCCGACATCTAGTGGAAGCTGCGGAGTATTACAGTTTGTTTTTCGAAAATCGAAAAAGGGCGTCGACACAGGGCGTGCCAGTAATACTATCCCTAGTGTGACGTCCACTGTACCCATGATCCCTCACGCGTCTAGGATCCCCAGATTGTGTTTTTCCTGACATGAGGTAGCATGAGGAGTAGCGTGAGTACAGATAGTCCAAGCAGATAGACAGAAAGGTAAGACTACAAGCAACCATGCGCCTTCTCTCGGAGGGGAGGAAGGGTGGGTCGCATGTGAATCTAAGCAGATACAAGCATCAGAAATACGATTACGGTGAGTAATGTATCCCTTCTGAGGCTTGTGGAATCTGCTTAGATCACATGCTGTGCATAGATTAGCGAGCAGTACCAGAAGAAGGAGGTGGGATGTGAGAAGGGTCATGAGCAAACAGGTGTCTTAGAACCGCTTGTCCCACTTGTGTATCTGTCCTGGAATGAGTGTCAATGCAGTAATGCTGAGTAAAAGTGTGAATAGAGCTCCAAGTAGCTGCTTTGCAAATGGTGTCGAGGGGAACATTTGCAATGAAAGCCAGAGTGGCCCCAATGCCTCTAGTAGAGTGGGCCCTTGGTGTAAACGGCAGAGTCTTTTTAGAAAGAGAGTAACACAACTGTATACAGTTGATAATCCACTTAGAGATAGCGCCCTTAGAGACGCGATCCCCCTCTCTGCCTGTAGCTACGGAGACAAACAGTTGATCTGTTTTCCTTAGCGGTCTGGTTTTATTTACATAGTATAAGACCGCCCTACGCACATCTAGGGTGTGTAGTTTCACCTCAGCCGAGCTTTGTGGGTTTTGGAAGAAAGCCGGAAGCTCGATGGACTGGTTTACATGGAACTTGGATATGAATTTTGGTGAGAACCTAGGGTGTGTGCGTAAAACCAGTTTGTCCTTGTGGATAGTAAAGAAAGGATCTTGCACTGACAGAGCCTGAATTTCACTGACCCTTCTTATGGAGGTAATGGCTACTAAGAAGGCCGTTTTATACGTCAGGTGTTTGAGACTACTTTTATGCATGGGTTCGAAGGGGGGCCCCATGACCTTAGCTAGCACCACGTTGAGGTCCCATCCTGGCGGTGGGTTCGAAATAGGAGGGTGAAGTCTCTTTACTCCTTCCATGAAGGCTTTAACCACTGGTACTTTCCACCACGAGACCCTGTTATGGGATGTGGTGTAAGCCGAGAGGGCTGCCAGGTGTACTTTCAGAGAGTTAAAAACCAACCCTGCATCCAGCAGGTGGAGCATGTATGTTACAACGTTGGAAGGAGTGCAATCAACCGGGTTGATTTGTTTATTCTGGCACCAGATAACGAATCTTTTCCACTTGTCAAAGTAACAGTGTCTTGTATTTGGTTTCCTGGACTCTTTTAGAATGTCCATACACCTCTGTGGTAATTTGAGATGTCCAAACTCTATGACTTCAGGAGCCATGCTGCTAGGTTCATAGAGTTGGGTTCCTGATGCAGTGTTTGACCTTGTTGCTGGGACAGAAGGTTGTACCAGGCTGGGAGTCTGATGGGCTCGCACACCGCCATCCTGCGTAGGTGTGGAAACCATGGTTGTCTCGCCCACATGGGAGCAACTAGGATGAGCGTCATTGATTCCTTGTTCATCTTGTACACCACCTTCCTGATGAGAGGAGTTGGTGGAAAAGCGTACGCAAACATCCCTGACCAGTTCATCCACAGGGCATTCCCCTGGGAGTCCGTTTGGGGGAACCTGGATGCAAATCCTGGGCATTGTTTGTTTTCGCTTGTGGCGAATAGGTCTATAGTGGGGAAACCCCACTGAGAGAAGAGATCTTCTACTACGTCTCTGTGAAGGACCCATTCGTGTTCTTCTGGGAGGGGGTCTCTGCTTAGAGCATCCGCTAGGGAATTGAGCTCCCCTGGAACATGTTGCGATGACAGGAAGATGTTCCGTCTGAGTGCCCATATCCATATTTTCTGGGCAAGCTTGGACAGATTTGGCGAACGAGTCCCTCCTTGCTTGTTCAGATAGAACATGGCTGTCGTGCTGTCCGTCCTGATCTGCACCGACAAGTTCAGTAGATGGGGCTCGAACGCCTGCAGCGCTCGGAATACTGCCAGAAGCTCTAGCAGATTGATGTGGTTCTTGGCTACTGAGTGAGACCAGAGACCCTGAGCTGTGTGGTGGAGATGGTGAGCTCCCCACCCAGTCAGGCATGCATCTGTAATAACCACTGCCTGTACTTCGGGGTCGTAAAAGGGTTTCCCCTTTGCGATATTCTCTCTTGTCCACCAGTGTAGGCTCTGTACGAGTGTTGGCGAAACGACCACTAGATCGTCCCACTGACCACTTGCCTGAGACCAATGTTTCGCCAACCATTCCTGCATGGGACGCATGCGCAAACGCGCGTGGGGGACCAGGTAAATGCATGACGCCATCATGCCCAGTAACCGCATAGCTTTGCGTACTGTTATCTGTTGACCTGACTGATAATGCGGAATTTGCAGAAGTATATTCCGAATTCTTTCTTCCGAAGGGAAGGTCAATTCTCTCTGAGTATCTAGGATAGCTCCTAGAAACTGTTTTGAGGTGCTTGGCACCAGACTTGACTTCTTCTCGTTGATAGAGAAGCCTAATTCGTGGAGGAGGTCGATAGTCCTCTGAATGTTTGATCTGCAGATTCCTGGGGTTTCCCCCGTTATGAGCCAGTCGTCTAGATAAGGGTACACTGGGATTGCCTCCCTGCGTAGGTGTGCAGCTGCCACCGCCAGTACCTTGGTGAATACCCTTGGTGCTGAAGCTATCCCGAAGGGCAGTACCTTGAATTGGTAGTGGCGACTGTCCACCTTGAAGAGCAAGTATTTTCTGTGCGCCGGGAGCATAGAAATATGAAAATAGGCATCTTTCATATCCAAGGTTGCCATGTAATCCCCCTTTTTTAGGAGTGGGATTACCTCTTGTAGCGTGGTCATACGGAATTTTTGGGGCTTGACATACTTGTTGGCAGGCCGTAAGTCCAATACTGGGCGCATTGTTAAATCTTTCTTTGGCACAAGGAAGTAAGTTGAATAGATACCCTTGTTTACCTGGTGTCCTGGGACGAGTTCTATCGCGTCCTTTAGGAGCAGATTGTAGATTTCCTCGAGGAGGATCTTTTGATGTTCTAAAGAGTGGACTTTTTGTCTTGGAGGGTGGTTTCGGGGACGTTGCAGTAGTTCTATACAGTACCCCTTGGATACCGTCGACAGCACCCATCTGTCGGATGTTGTCCCTTCCCATGCCTGGGTGAAGCTGGATATTCGTCCCCCTACTGGGGTTGCATGGGAAGGGACCCTGAAATGAGCGTCACTGCTTTGGTGGAGGCGTGCCGCCTCCTTTACTGGGGCTGCCTCTGCCTCTACCACGTCCTCTTCTACTAGCCCTACCATACCCCTGGGTAGACTGTTGTGAGTTGGTGTTCCACTGTGTACCCTGGGTGTGGGAATAGCTATTTCCTCTATTGGAATTTTGGCCGCGGGGGCGACGAAAATTGCCGTTCCCTCTTTGGTTAGGTGGTTTTGTAGTTAACTGGCCAAGGGATTTGAGGGTGTCGAATTCCTCCTTAGCGTTTTTTAGTGCGTCCTCGACTGCCTTTCCAAAGAGGAGATCACTTTCCACTGGTTTGTCTAAGAGTGCAGCTTGTGTTTCTGCTCTGAATCCCGACTGCCTCAACCAAGCATGTCTTTTGATGACAGTCCCCTCTGCTATAATTCTACCCGCATTGTCTGCGGCGTCTAAAGTTGCTTTTAAAATGCAGCCTGAGACGTTTCTTCCCTCTGCACAAATGCGAGATAGCTGGCTCTTAAGGGGTTCGGGAGCGGAATCTATTAGTGCTGCCACTTCTTCCCACTGATGGCAGTTGTAGCTGGCCAACAGTGTGGTGGAATTCGCGATTCTGGTTTGGTAGGCTGCCGTGGAAGCTACTTTTCTACCAAAACCATAGAGTTTCTTACTTTCCTTGTCGGGGGGAGCCTCCGAGGAAGATAATGGGGTTCCAGCTCTCTTGCGGGTGTTAGTTACGACTAGAGAGTCTGGCTTAAGTTGGCCTCTAATATATAGAGGGTCCGACTGGGCTGCTTTAAACAGCTTCTCTACTCTCGGGTTTACAGGTCTTGTCAGGTTTGGGTTGACAAGGGATGGTGCTATTCTGCGTTGAATAGATTTCAGGATGGGAATGGTCTGGGCTACTGTCTTCCTTTCCCCTATTAGTTCCTCCGCGAAGTCCCTCTCTTCTTGGACACCTTGTGTGTGTCTATTTGGAAGTGGTTAGCTGCCCGAGAGAGCAGTTCATTCAGGAGGGGCTGATTATCTATTGGGGAATCAGACACTGGGGCTTCCCTTTCGACTGGTGAGTCCATTCTGAAAATATCTGGGCTATTTTCTGGCTCATCCTCGTCTTCGTCCTCCCCGTAATAATCTGACACTGCGAGATCTTCTGGTGTCTCAAAATCCTGGCCCTCTATAAGGGAAGAGTCTCCTTGGCCTGTAGGGAAAGGGCAAGAATAGGGTTGGACCTCGAAGGGGTCTGAAGCCTTTACTGGTGTCTCGACCCGGGGCCTTTTATTTGAAGGGATAGGGTCCCTTGAACCTGAGGGAGAAGATTCCTGAGGGTTTAAAGCTAGTAGTTGGTCAGGGTGTCTTTCGAAGAAATTTGCTAAGGAGGACATCCTTGACATTACTCTGTCAATGTCCTCGCATGACCAGAGTTTTGAGCTTGGGGTGACCTTGCTGGAACTCTCTATGGACTGTCCCTGAGAAGACTTGGACGGGGAAGTCAGTTCTATTGTTGTGGGGGATTGCAAGGGTTGTTTCCTTTGTTGCTTACCCCCTTCCCCGTGGGTGGAAGTGTGTTTACCCTTTCCCTTATCTTTCGACGCCTGGCGTCGAGGATCGGAGGTGGAATCCCTGTGTTTCGACCTAGGCTTCGAAACTGGGCCCTCCTCACTCCCAAGTGATGTACCCTTTCCCTGGGGTGCAGGCTGGGGATGGAAGCCGTGTTCGTCTCCGGACGAGTGATCTTCCATGATGTTAATGGGCGAGGCACTATGTGCAAGTGTGGAGGCTTGCCTGACGTCGTGCGGCGACCTCGACCGGGACCGCCCAGAGGATGTCCTTTCGGACCGCTCCTTCTGTGCCTCTTTCCGAGGTTTCGACGACGTCGAATCTCGGGTGGGTTTTTTGTGTTTAGCGTGTGTATGTGTAACGCTCTTGTCGCCGGGGGACTTCCCCATAGTCGCCGGGACGGACGACCTTCCGAGGCCGGGGACGTGCGTTAGGCTGTCTTTCGACGCCTTGGTGCCCTCGCCGTCCGAAAGTCCGGCGTCGCTGCCGTCCCTGAAGGTACCCTCCGCCTCCATAGCTGCTAGCTTGGCGTGGTGGGCCCAACGCTTGGTGGAGCGGTCCTTAAGAGTCTGTCTTAAACCTGCTACAGGCCCTGCAACCCGCCTCGGGGTGGTCTCTGGGCAGGCAAAGGTTGCACGTAGCGTGCTTATCTACCCAAGGGTATTTCTTATTACACTTGGGGCAAAACTGAAAGGGCGTACCCTCCATACGCGCCTGTGGGCAGCGGGCAAGTGTGTGTAGGTAAGAAGGTGTCTATAACCGAGTGTGGAAGTGTACCACCCCCCACTCTCCCTACTTGTAGGGCCGAGGCCAGCGGCCCAGGCCCGAGCCGAGGCGGAAGCCTCAAGGCCCAATCCGTCGGGTTTCGACGTTGATCTCCTCCCCAGTTCGGCGTCGAGATGCTGGTCGACGTAAGGGTGACAAAATGGGGCAAATTAGAATTAGTTTTAAGTGTAAATATGGCAAAGCCAGGGAACTCCGATGAAGTGCTTCCGACCAGAATGGCGGAAAAAAACAATCTGGGGATCCTAGACGCGTGAGGGATCATGGGTACAGTGGACGTCACACTAGGGATAGTATTACTGGCACGCCCTGTGTCGACGCCCTTTTTCGATTTTCGAAAAACAAACTAATACTCCGCAGCTTCCACTAGATGTCGGCCTATGCACAGCATGTGATCTAAGCAGATTCCACAAGCCTCAGAAATATATATATAAAATGGGGAGTTGCGGGGGGTTTCTGTAACGCTCACCTGATTCCCACGGAGGCGCTGGTCTAGGCAGGAAGGTGTCTGTGACTCGAAAAGTGATGTGCAGGACTCGATTGGCTTCTGGGGCTGAGCCTCTTCGCACTGTGTGTCGAACTCGAAGGGTGAGATTTCTGCAGGTGAAAGGATATAGGGGTTAATGATCTGGGCTGTTGAGTGTCCGTCTCTCCCTCTCTCTCTCTTCCTAGCTTCTCCGTAGAGCCCCCAGGTCAACGTGCTCACCTTATATAGGTGAATGCTGGACTCTCCATCTGCGTCTGGTGCAGGGTGCCGTTGCCAGTTCCTTCACTGGGTGAAACGTAGGCCTCTTGACATCAGAGGATCGCTACCGCCGTTAACTGCACGAGCGGTGAGTTTCCGGACACCTTTTTAGTCCTTATAGTCTTTAGGTGCGTGGGCACGTAATATAGAACAGGGCTTGATATGATGCTTTCTCCTATTTGTTTTGCTGGGCTCTTGGAATAGAAGATGGTGTGAAGAGAGCCGAAGCTGGAGCTAGAGCCTTGGGACGAAGCGCTTTGAGATGCGTAAGTAATTGCAAGCGCTCTAACTGTCTCTTTTCTCTTGCAGCTGTGAGTTCGTGCTGAAGAGTTACTGGAAGACGCCGGAGTATTTGCAGGCGTTCTATTGTGGCGAGCGCGATGGGCGTAAGTAAATACCTGTCTAATGTCTTTTCTTTTGTATTTCAGATGCTGGGTCGCAGCGTTGAAAACATCCGGAATGCACAGAGTGCTGGTAAGTAATAACTATGCTTCTGTTTTCACAGGCGGAGATGCAGCGTGAAGAAATGGTCGCTGCCGATGAATCAGGTGAGGAATGCGCCGCATGTGAAGGTTGTCGTGCTAACCTGTTGTTTCTTATCTTTACAGGTGCTGCTGACGACTGGATTCAGGAATGGTAAGGAACAAGTTACTTACCTGTAACTGTTGTTCTCCAGCATGGGTCTGGCATGGATTCACATGCTCATGAATATTCCCCGTCGTCAGGCTGGGAATCCTCGGTAAAGAAAAAACCAGTATCAGTTTCATTTCTGATCTGTCTTTCGTAGTAATAACCAATCACTGGTCTCTGCGTCATACTGACCACAGCCAATGACTGCCCTCTACCTAAGCACCGCCTCTGGCAGCCATCTTCAGATTTGGAAGCACGTGAAGTGGCAGTATGACCAAGTGAAGAGCCGCAGAGGGGTAGGCGGGAGGGTTCGCATGTGAATCCATGCTAGACCCATGCTGGAGAACAACAGTTACAGGTAAGTAACTTGTTCCTTCTCCAGCATGGGGTCTGGCATGGATTCACATGCTCATGAATAAAGAATACATAGCAGTACACACATGCACAACCACGGGAGGTGGCAAAGGCTCAACATTAAGCATTACATCAAACTCAACATTAAGCATCTTACCTCCTCACCAGGCTCACCTCAGGCGAACAGGTTGCGCAGCACTGCTTGGCCGACCCTGGACTCCTCCCTGGAATCCCGATCGAAGCAGTAGAATTTCGTGAAGGTGTACGTCGACCTCCACGTAGCAGCCCTGCAGATGTCCAGCAGGGGCACACCAGAAAGGAACGCCGTGGTAGCTGCGATCGCTCTGGTGGAATGGGCTCTCGGACGGCCAGGCAGCAGTCGGTTTGCCAACCGATGACAGTACATGATACAGCCGGAGAGCCATCTGGAAATGGAAGCCTTCGAGAGAGCCTTCCCCCGATTGACAGGTCCAAAGTTCACAAAGAGTTGTGCCGTCCTCCGAAAACACTTTGTGCAGTCCACGTAGAACTTCAGCGCTCTAGCCACATCCAGCGAGTGCAAAGTCCTCTCAGCCGGCGACGAAGGCGACGGGAAGAACACAGGCAACACCAAGGGTTCGTTGAGATGGAAATCCGACGGTACCTTGGGCATGAAGGAGGGGTGCGTCCTGAGCACTACCCTCGTGTCGTGAAAAGTCAAGTACGGGGCCTTGCAGGAAAGGGCCTGGATCTCTCCCACCCGTCGTGCGGAGGTGATGGCCACAAGAAACGCTGTTTTCCACGACAGAAACTTCAACGGGGCCGAGTGCAGAGGCTCGAACGGAGGTCCCATGAGCTTGGTCAGCACCACGTTGAGCTCCCACGCCGGGGCCGGAGCCTTCACCGGCGGGAACGATCTGAACAGTCCCTTCATGAACTCTTTCACCAGACGATGAGACCACAAGGACGTCCGGCCCGTGGTTCTGGTGTATCGGGAGATCGCAGCAAGATGAATCTTGATGGACGCGTGTGCCAGTCCAGCTTTGGCCAGCGTCAGCAGGTACGGCAGTACCTGGGGAGCCGTAATCCGTAGAGGGTTAATCTTCTGTGCGTGGCACCAGACAGAGAACCTCTTCCATTTGTGTCCGTAGCATTTAAGAGTCGAGGACGCCCTGGCCTTTGCAAGAACCTCTCTGCAGTCGGCCGATATGTCGTATCCTCCAAACTCTAGCGCTGCAGGAGCCAGGCCTGCAAGTTCAGCGATTTCGGGTCGTGGTGGAGGATGGCGCCTCCTGCCCTGGAGAGTAGATCCGCGTCCACCGGCAGCTTGATTGGCGGGGACGCTGACAAGTCCAGAAGGTCCGGGAACCATATCTGCCTCGGCCACGCAGGTGCGACGAGGATCATCCTGCACCGTGACCTCTTGAGCTGGTTGACGAGCCGGATTAGCAGTGGCAAAGGAGGGAACGCGTAGAGGAACAGGCCCTCCCAGGGGAACGAGAAAGCATCGCCCATGCTCCTCGCCTAGGGAAACCTGCTGGCGAACCTCCGGCACTTGGAGTTCGTCGCCGTCGCGAACAGGTCGATCTGGGGTGTGCCCCACCGTCGGAAGAGGCAATCCACTAGATCCTGCCGTAGTTCCCACTCGTGGCACGAGCGCAGCTCCCTGCTGAGTGAGTCGGCGATGGTGTTTTTTATCCCTGCCAGATGAAACGGCACCAGAAACATCCTTTGGGCGACGGCCCAATGCCACAGGTCCTGCGCCTCCTTGGACAGTGCTGGGGACCTGGTTCCGCCCTGTTTCCTGATGTAAAACATGGTGGTGGTGTTGTCGGTGAAGATCCTCACCACCTTGCCCTTGAGGGACGGAAGGAAGGACCTGAGGGCCCAGAACACTGCACGGAGCTCCAGGACGTTGATATGGAGGGACTTCTCCGTCGGGAGCCAAAGGCCTCTCGCATGCAGATTTTCGGTGTGCGCTCCCCACCCTTCCAGGGAGGCATCCGTGGTCACTGTCTCCTGGTGGTCTGGGGTCTGGAAGTCCATGCCCGCCGTCAGATGCGCGCGGGTGCCCCACCACCGGACCGCTCGGCGTAAACTCTCGTCGAGTGTGATCCTCTCCTCGAAGCCGCCCGTCGTTTGGATCCAGCGCGCGTCCAGGAACTCCTGTAACGGGCGCATCCGGAGCCTGCACATGGGAATGAGGTAGATGCAAGAAGACATCATTCCGAGGAGGGACTTGATGGACCTCACCTTGGCCGCGTCGGAAACCAACATCCGCTGTACCTTGCCCAGGATGGACCTGGTCCTTTCCTCCGATGGGGAGGCCAGAAGGGACACTGTGTCGAGCTTCGCTCCCAGAAACAGTGCGTTTTGCGCAGGTACCAGGTGGGACTTGGCGTAGTTCACGGAGAATCCCAGGTCCGTGAGAAGTTGGACGGTCCTTGCCGTGTGCTCCACGGCGAGCTCCCTCGTCTTGGCTCGGATGAGCCAGTCGTCCAGGTAGGGGTAGACGTGGATCCCCTCGCGGCGCAGCTGCGCCGCCACCGGTGCAAGGCACTTGGTGAATACCCTGGGTGCCGACCGTAGTCCGAAGGGGAGGGCTTTGAACTGGTAGTGACGCCCTTGGACCACAAACCTGAGGAATTTTCGGTGCCCCTTTAGGATGGGAATATGGAAGTAGGCATCCTCCAAATCCAACGACGACAGGAAGTCTCCTTCCTCCAGCTGACCCAGGACGTGCTGGAGGGTGACCATCCGGAACTTCTGCGCCTTGATGAACTTGTTCAGACGTCGCAGGTCTAGGATGGGGCGCCATCCTCCCGTCTTCTTCACGAGGAAGTATCTCGAGTAAACTCCGGAGCCCCGAAGCCTCTTTGGGACGAGTTCGATGGCGCCCTTCCTGAGCATCGCCTTTACCTCCAGGAGAAGCTGAGGGACGTGAAGCTCTTTCCTGGCCACGGGGGGGACGCGCGGGCACCTTCTTTGAAACTCGAGCGCGTGGCCCCGGGCTAAGGCGTCCAGCACCCAACGGTCGGTGAAGATGGACTCCCACACGCTGAGGAAGCACGCCAGCCGGCCTCCCACCGGGGTGCTTCGGTGGGGGCCCGACCCCACGGCCGGTTCAATCCTGTTTCGACGAGGCTTTGCCGCCTTGACCTCCTTGGCGACGACGGCGGGGTCCGCCAGACTTGCCTCGTCCTCTGTAGGCCTCCTGAGACGACGAGCGGGCCGCTTGACGGTAGGTGGAGAAACCGCCGCCGGAACCTTTGGAGGCGCCCTTGCCTCCGCTGCTCCGAAAGGGCGTCCGTCGTTGCTGCAGAACCCCAAGGGCCCGGGCCGTCTCAGTGTCCGCTTTAATGGCCTGAAGGGAATCGTCCACTGTTTTCCCAAACAGGTTGTTCCCATCGAACGGCATGTCCAGGACTCTGGTCTGTACGTCTTGACGGAAGTCCGTAGCCTTGAGCCATCCACGCCGCCTAAGGCACACGCCGTTGCCCAACTGGCGAAACCCAGTGTCGGCGATGTCCGTCGCAATAGTGATGGCGTGGTCTGACGCCACCTCACCTTCCTGTAGGATCTCCAGGGCATCCGCCCTCTTGTCGTCCGGTAGGAAGTCCAGCAGGGGAGCCAGTTTGTACCATAGCTCCCTGTCGTAGCGGGCCACGATAGCCAAGGCGTTGGCCGCTTTAATCGTCGTCGCTGCAGACGAGATGACCCTGCGTCCCATAGCGTCCAATTTCTTTCCCTCGCGTCCGGTGGGGAAGTCGATGTGGAAGCCGCACCCCCCCCCGCTTTCTTCCTGGCCGCCGCGGAGACGACGGAGTCCGGGGTAGGCTGCGCCCGGAGGCACAGGGGGGCCGCGTCCGGGACCCGGTACTTCTTATCGTACCGGTCTCTTCTAGCTGGCGTCGTGGAAGGGTTCTTGAGGAGGGCGAGGCCCTCATCCCAAATGTCGTCCAGTAGAGGCACCGCGAGGACCGTCTTCCTCTTGGCCTCGCGCCGTTGATAAAGGAATCCTTCCTTTTTCTTCTCCTCAGGGCAGAGTTGGAAAAGCTCGGATGCCCTGGCGATCATGGAGTGGAACGATCCAATCTCGTCGGGCGGAGAAGCCCTGGTGGGAGGTGACGACGGTAGATCCTCGTCGTATACCTCGTCGTCCGTACCCGTCGCTGCCGTGTCAGTCCCCGTATCATCCCCTCGGGTGGACGGGGAGGAGGGCTGGACGGGGCGCGACGGCTGAAAAGGAGGTGGAGGGTGAATCCTTCTTTTCTTGGGCGGGGGAACACCAGAAGGTCCCGGTTCAGGATCCCCTGACGGGAGAGGTTCCTCCGTCGGCAACGGTAGTCTCGTCCTTATCTCTGAGCATAAGGACTGTATAGCCAACAAAATGGCCGCCGAGTTGTCTTGCGGCGCTGGCAGAGGGGAATCCGACGGGCGATCAGGGGCCCCGTCGGCACCCTCGACGATGTCGTCGTCACCTGCGTCGGGATCCATCCCGACGGGCCGGTCTTCATCCACGCCAAGGCCGTGGCTTAAGACCTCGATCAGCTCTTCCTCCGAGGTTGAAGCCGAATCTACGACGACGCCCTGCCCCCCCTTTTTCTTCCCCGCCGGGGATTTCACGGGGGTCCTATCGATGGGCACAAAAGAGGACTCCCTCCGAGGTGGCAGGGAGACTCTGAGCCCCGAGATAGCCACCACTGATGTAGCCTCCAAAGGCTGAGCCAGGGCCGCCGCGACAGTATCGATAGAGGGCTTGGCCGGATGGATTAAGGCCTTCACCACCTTAGGTGCGCTCACCGCCTTATCCTTGAGGGGGGGACACTGCCTCGCTCCCCCTCCGATGGGGCCTTCGAGCTCGACCGGGGCCTCTCCAGGAGCTTCGCCGGGTGCTCGCCCTTCCTCTTACCCGACCCAGAGCGTTGGCTCGTGGCTGAAGGTGCCGGGGAGGGTGCGCCCTGCCTGACGCCCGTAGAGCCCGACCGTTCGGCGCTCCCGGTGCCAGCGGACTCGCGGTGCTTGGCCTTGTGTTGGACCCCCGTCGCCGGGGCGTCCTCAAAGGTCTTAGAAAACTGCTCGGATTTCTTCCTCTTCTTCTCGCCTGACGGGCTCTTCCCTTCCAGCCAGTTGGCGAGGCGTTGATGGCGGTCCGGGCGTCGAGCTTCCCTTCTCCTGGGCCATGTCCGGGCCTGAGAAGCTTCTGGAGTCCTCCAAAAACGTAGCTCGACGAAATTTGTACCCTTGAGGGGCGCAGACGAATCCGACACGGGTCCCCGTTGATCGGATGGAGAGTCGGTGGAGCTTGAGGCTCTTTTGACCGAAAAAAAACGAAGTTTTTGAGAAAAAACGTGAAAAAATAGCACTAACGCTCGAGAGCAATAGCAGGAGGATCCCAACACATGAACGTGCAGTAAAAATCTGAAGATGGCTGCCAGAGGCGGTGCTTAGGTAGAGGGCAGTCATTGGCTGTGGTCAGTATGACGCAGAGACCAGTGATTGGTTATTACTACGAAAGACAGATCAGAAACGAAACTGATACTGGTTTTTTCTTTACCGAGGATTCCCAGCCTGACGACGGGGAATATTCATGAGCATGTGAATCCATGCCAGACCCCATGCTGGAGAAGTATTGTTCTTGCAGGTTCAGGATCGGAATAAGAGAAGCTGGAACAGACTCGGTGAGCGTTCTGCTGCAGATGCAGAATAACGCGAAGCACGTTTCATCAATCGGGTGTGGTTTAAATAGCCTTGGAGTGATGAGGGGTCTTCCTCCACGGCCCCGCCTAGGTAAGAAAAGAGTTCCTGTTCCAGAAGAGTTCCAGTGTTGTATCCAGGGAGTGGAGCTTGCCCCACCCAGGTAAGAAAGTAGTTCCGGCTTACTGAGGATTCCTATGCAGCTGGTAAGTAAGCAGCATGGTCTGCTGCAGGTAAGTCCACCCAAGCATCTTCATATATATCATGAGCCCGGCGCTTCCAGTGCCGGGACCGATGGCATTGATGAGCCTGGCGCCACTGGCGCCAGGACAAGGTCCAAAAGGTCCCAGTGGGGACCGGCTGGTGCCTAGGATTAAGGTTAGGGGCCTGCTTCCAAGGACGTTGGGCTGGTCCTGGCTCCTTGGAAGCAGTGATCATGACAGTTTCCCCCTGCATATATGTAACAATTGACCTTCACAATTCGGTCAATTGTGCAAAGGTGAATTGTAATTCGAACAATTGTAGTTCGAACAATTCGTATACATCCTAGGACTGCCCTGTTATTATTTGATGGTCGTAGCTTGCTCCCATCTAAGCTTTAGATTAGGCGTTTTTCTCCCCCAGCATAGTTTAATAAACACCCTTGAACTGTGATCACTTGTGTCTGTATTTACTGTTGCCACCATAGGTTCCTTACAGTGGGCACATTTGAATCAATCAGATAAAGGCATCAAAAAGACGATTACAGATATGTAATGTTAGTCTTCAGAGATTTGTGAATCTGCGCAGAATCACATGCTTTGCATAGACTAGCGCGCAGTACCAGGAGAAGGAGGTGGGTTGGTAGAAGGGAGAGAGGCAAAAAGATTACTCAGCACAGTTTGTCCTACGAGAGTCACTCCTAGATTGTGTATACACACAGTAATGTTGGTGAATGCGTGAACTGAGCTCCATGTTGCAGCTCTACAAATTGCCTCCAAAGGCACATTTGCAACGAAGGCTAATCTTGCATCAGCACCACATGTAGAGTGCGCTCTGGGTGTAAACGGTAGTTCATTGTTAGCCAACCTGTGACATTGTTGTATGCATTTCACAATATAAATACAGAGGACTGCTTTGGAGACGGGATCCTTTCTCTCCCTACAGCCAAGGAAGTGGTCTGTCTTCCCGATTGGTTTTGTCTTATTGGCATAGTTCATGACAGCTCTCCTATAGTCTAGTGTATGTAGAGCTCTTTCTCCAGTGTTCTGTGGGTCTTGAAAAAAATGATGGCAGTTCAATAGATTGGTTGACATGGAAACTAGAAATTAACTTTGGTGTGAATCGTGGGCGTTTTCTTAGGACCACCTTGCTCTTCCCTAATGTGACGAAAGGCTCTGTTAATAATAATGCTTGGAGCTCACTCACCCTTCATAGAGGTGATGGCTATAAGAAAAGAAGCTTTGTTAAGTGAGGTATCCAAGTCTTGGCTTTATGCATGGCTTTAATGGGAGGCCCCACAAGCTTACTCAAGACAATGTTTAAATCCTGGGGGTGGATTTTCAATAGGGGGGTATATCCTCTTTACCCGTTCCATGAAGGCTTTCACGACTGGAATCTTCCACCATGAAACCTTGCTCTGTGATATAGGGTATGCAGAAAGAGCAGCTGAATGGTCCTTTAGAGAACTGAACAGTAGACCAAACTCCAACAAGTACTAGGTTAGAAGGAAAAAGTGACTCACCTGTAACTCCTGTTCTCCAGCATGGGTCTGGCATGGATTCTCATGCTCATGAATATTCCGTCAGGCTGGGATTCCTCGGTAAAAAAGAAAAGCAGTTTTGCATTAGCCTGAAAACTGCATTTCTCCTCTAAACCAATCACTGTCCCTTGAGTCATACTGCCCCCATTCAATGACAGTCGTCTCCCTAAGCTCCACACCTGGTGGTCAGCTTCAGATTTGGCAGAGCACGTAAAGTGGCAGTATGAACTAAGAAGAGCCACAGAGGGGAAGGAGGGAGGATTTGCATGTGAATCCATGCCAGACTCATGCTGGAGAACAGGAGTTGCAGGTAAGTAAATTGCTCCCTCTCCATGGGGCCTGGCATGGATTCACATGCTCATGAATAGGATTACATAGCAGTATATACACAACCACGGGAGGTGGCAAGAATCAACAGAAGCAATGCACCTACTCCTGGAACAGACTTGCCTCAAAAAAGCTGGTTGCGTAGCACTGCTTTGCCGACCGGGACTCCCCCCCTGGAACCCCTGTCGACGCAGTAGAATCTTGTGAAGGTGTGGGTGGACCTTCACATAGCAGCCCTGCAGATGTCGAGCAGGGGAACACCATAGGGAAACGCAGTTGTCGCAGGGATGCCTCTGGTGAAATGGGCTCTCGGTCGGCCTGGAAGAGGTATGTTGGTCAAACGATGGCAGTACATGAAGCAGCCAGAGAGACACTTGGATATGGAAGCCTTAGAGAGGGACTTCCTGCGATTAACAGGTCCAAAATTCACAAAGAGTTGAGATGTCTTCCGAAAGTCCTTACTGTGTGCCACATAGTACTTCAGGGCGCAAGCAACGTCCTGCGCATGCAGCGTCCATTCCACCTGCATAACCAGGATTCGGGAACAAGACTGGCATTACCAAAGACTTGTTGGAGGTGGAACTCTGAAGGAACCCTTCGACATAAAGGTGGGGTGAGTTCGCAGCACCACCCTCGTAGCATGGAAAGACAAGTATGGCTGCTTGCAAGAGAGTGCCTGGATAGCCCGACACGCCTGACTGGGGTGATGGTCACCAGGAAAGCCATCTTCCACGAGAGAAACCTCACAGGGGCCTGATGCATCGGTTCAAACCAGGCCCCCATGAGCTAAGTCAAGACCATGCTGAGCTCCCAAGCTGGAGCAGGAGACTTCACTGGTGGAAAAGTCTTGAAGAGGCCTTTGAGGAACTCCTTGACAAGCCTGTGCGACCAGAGGGATGGCTTACCTGGCGACCTGGTCTAACAGGATATGGCTGCCAGATGCACCTTGATCGAGGCGTGCGTCATGCCAGCCTTGGCCAGGGAAAGCAGATACGTAAGGAGCTGTGACTCGCAGCGGCGCAATCTTCCGAGTCCGGCACTACACTGAAAAGTGTTTCCAATTGTGGCTGTAGCACGATAACAGAGAAGAAGCCCTGGCATTGGCCAGGATCTTCCTGCATTCCAGCAGCAGGGAATAATGCCCAAACTCTGGGGCTGCAGGAGCCAGGCCGTGAGGCTCAGCGACGCTGGATCGTGGTGCAATATCGTTCCGCCTTCTCTGGACAGAACATAGTGAAGTGGAGGCAATCAGAGCGACTGAGCCACTGACAGACGGAGCAGGTCTGGGTACCAGATATGCCATGGCCACACCAGAGCGATGAGTATTATCCTGCAAATGACATTGTCGGAAAGTGTTGATCACATGTAGCAGGAGAAGGATTTGGGGTGAAAGGCATACAGGAAGAGCCCCTCCCACGGGACTGGGAAGGCATCCCCCAGGTTCCTCAGCGTAGGCAACCTGCTGGTGAACCTCTGGCACTTGGGAGTTGGTCGCTGTCGCAAAGAGGTTGCTCCGGGTTTGGCTCCATTAGCTCAAGAGAAAGTTCACTTGACCTTGACAGAGCTCACACTAGTGGCAGGAAGTCGGCTCCCTGCTGAATGAGTCTGCAATGGTATTCTTGGTGCGTGCCAGGTGAAACGGGACAATGACCATGTCCTGAACACACAGACTGAGCTACCAGGGAGAGTGCCGGGGAGCATGTCCCGCCCTGCTTCCAGATTTAGAACATGGTGGTGCTGTTTTCCATGACGATCCTCACCACCTTCCCCCGCAGTTGAGGCAGGAATGATTATAGGACGCAGAAGACTGCGCAGAGTTCCAGAAAGTCGATGTGAAGGTCCTTCTCCTCCGGGGGCCAGAGGCCTCTGTCGTATGACTGTCCGGTATGGGGCACTCATCCTTCCAGAGAGGCATCCGTAGTGACCGTGGCCTGGTACACAGGGTCCCGAAAAGGAGCCACCTTTGTCAGATGTGGGCGCACACCCACCATCATAGAACTTGTCAGAACTTTGGGTTGAGGGCGATTCTGTTCGTCCACGAGCCCTTGACTTGCAGCCACTGCACATCCAGAAACTCCTGAAAATGCCTCATCTGGAGCCAGCAGAATAGTATGAGGTGGATGCAGGAGGACATCATGCCCAACAGAGACTTGACGGCGCGCATGATTGCAGACTGAGCCAATGGCAGGTGCTGTACCTTTCCCAGGATGTCATACTGCCACTTTACATGCTACCAAATCTGAGGATGGCTGCCTGAGGCGGGGCTTAGGAAGAAGTCAGTCATTGGCTGGGGGCATTATGACCCAGAGACCAGTGATGGGTTACTACTAAGAAAGACAGATCAGAAACGAAACTGATACTGATTTTTTCTTTACCGAGGATTCCCAGCCTGACAACGGGGAATATTCATGAGCATGTGAATCCATACCAGACCCCATGCTGGAGAACTTATAATTACTCCTACGTACCGTCCCCTTTCCGTCTTACTGTATATGGGCGAGTACAACTGAATGTAGCCCCACGGTGGAGAGGTACTCTCTTAAGAAAACAAGTTCCTTAACACTGCCTGACCAAATGCTATGTCCGACCTGGAGCCGGCATCCAAGCAGTAGTGCTTGCAGAAGGCCGTGGGCATAGCCCATGTAGCCGCCTTGCTGATAACACGACACGGGATTTGCCTCTGGAAAGCAACCAATGTGGCCTTAGCTCCGATTGCAAGGGCATGCATATTTGCTGGGAGAGGTTTTTACTGCCCCTCGTACGCCGCCTTGATGGCCGTAATCATCCACCTTGCTATGGATACCTTGGAGGCCTGACAGCCAGGCTTTGACTGACCGAAAGTGACAAAGAGGGTCTGATTTGCGGAAGCCCTTGGTCCTGTCCAGGCACGGCTCACATCCAGACAGTGCAATACCCTCATCCTTAGGGTCCGCAAAGAATGTTGGTAGCACTACCTCCTTATTTAGGTGAAAAGAGGAGACATTATAAGTTACTCACGTACTCCTAGTCCATAGTCCCCTTTCCGCCACACTGTATGGACGTCCCCCAGTAGAGACGGGAGACGGAACCTTCTTCACAAGAAAAAATCTTCTTCCACTTTAAATTTAGAGGCGTGCGGGGGCACGGCCCTGGGAGCATGCGCTCCCCTGACTCCACCCACCAGAGCCACTCCTCAGTCCCCTTTGACGCGTCAACAATATTACCATTGCCTAATGACACCAGTTTTATTAAGGGGGAGGATGGAGGGACAGACCTATGGAGGGAAATTGACTAGGAGTACATTTGTCACTACAGTGAGTAGCTTATAATTACTCCTACGTCCTGTCCCCATTCCTCCATACTGTATGGGCGATTACAACTGAATGTAGCCCCAGGGTGGAGAGGTGACCCTCCTAAGAAAACCAGTTCCTTAAAACTGCCTGACCAAATGCAGGGTCCGACCTGGAGCGGGTGTCCAAGCAGTAGTGCTTGCATAAGGCCGAAGGCATAGCACATGTGACCTGCCACAGAACGTGCCTCTGGAAAGGCACAGCCGTGGCCTTGGCTCTGATAGCATGGGCATTCATATTTGCCGGGAGTGGTTTGTGCTGTCCCTCATAAGCCTCCTTCATGACCGCAACCATCCATCTTGCTATTGAGGCCTTGGAAGCTTGACAGCCTGGACTTGACCCACCGAAGGTGACAGAGTTCTTCCGATTTCCGGAAGCTCTTCGTTATGTCCAGATAGAATTTTAGAGCACGCCTGACATACAGACAGTGCAGTACCCTCTGTGCTTCATCCTTGGGGTCTGCGAAGAAAGTAGATAGCACTATCTCCTCATTGAGGTGAAACGAGGAGACTACCTTAGGTAAGAATGCAGTAGGAGTTCTAAGGACCACCTTGTCCTTATGAAAGGTAGTAAAGGGCTCTGGAGCCACCATTGGCTGGATCTCACTGACCCTGCGTACAGACTTAACACCCACAAAGAGGGTTGTTTTAATGGTGACCAGCCCGATGTGCGCAGACGCCTTTGGCTCAAATGTTTTATGCGCCAGGGTGCCTAATACTACATTGAGGTCCCACACCGGGTGTCGCTTCTTGATAGGCGGGCAGAGCCTTGTGAGGCCCACAAAATGACAACTATCGGGTTGGAGGATGAAAAGACCTCCCCCTCAGAGTTCCTGTAGCCTCCGATGGCCGCCAGATAGGTGCAGCATGTATCTACTAGCACCCCGAGTGTGCAAAGTGTGTTGAGAACGACAGCACGTCGTCCAACGTTCAAGTCAAGGGATCGACTTCCTTTGATTCTGCCCAGTGACAAAACCTAGTCCACTTGCTCTTGTACTGGCTCTTAGTAGATTTGCTTCTAGCACCCTCTAGGATGTCTAGGTAAGCCTGTGACAGACACAGGTGTTTTAAGGTGACCTGTTCAGGAACCACACTGAGAGCTAACTTCTGGGGGGCGGGGTGGATGACCGCGTCTCCCTGCTGTGCGAGTAGGTGAGCTGGACCCAGCGGAAGGTGCACAGGGGCATGTTCCAACAGCCTGAGAAGTTCCGAGATCCATGGCCTCGCGGGCCACCATGGAGCTATCAGGATGATACATATGTATGCAGCCTCCCTGACCTTGTAGTTTATCCTGTGGACCAGGGGAGTCGGAGGGAAGGCATACACGTTCATGTTGTTCCACTCAATCTGCATCCCGTCCCCCAGTGAGCTCCAGCCCTGTCCCTGCTCGCACACGAACTAGGGTCACCTCCTGCTGGACCAGGTGGCAAAGAGGTCTACCTGGGGATGACCACATCTGTCAAGGTCCCTTGAAGGACCTGATCGCTCAACTGCCATTCGTAGTTGTCCGCACCAGCCTGCTGAGCCTGTCCAACTCCAGGTTGGACTTCCCAGGGAGGTGTATAGCCCTCAGGTGCATGTTGTTTCCAGAGCCCACTCCCAAATGTTGACTGCCAAGGTGCATAGGGGAGGAGACCTTATGCCACCCTGCTTGTTGATGTAATACACACTGGCGGAGTTGTCCATCAGGATGAGGATCATCTTGCCACTGATCATCGGCAGGAAGGCTTTGGCAGCAGGCTAGATAGCCTTCAGCTCTAGCCAGTTGAGATGGGCCTCCTGTTCCTGAAGAGAACAGACTCCATGGATGCTATGGTTGTCCAGGGTGGCTCCCCAGCCCTCCAAGGAAGAGTCTGTGGTGATTGTAACCTGCAGTGCGGGTTGCCTGAAGGGTCTGTATCCTCAATTTGCAGTCTGTGCTGCACCAGACAAGGTCCTGGTGGAGAAGGGGAGGAATGCTGATGAGTTCCGCCTGGGAACCCCGCTCCTAACTCCATGAGGTTGCGAAGTGCAGCTGCAATCATCTCATTCTGAGCCTTGTGTATGGCACTGCAAGTAGACATGCCGTCATGATACCCAAGAGGTGCTGGTACCACCATGCCGAGGTCATCGCTCTGCAGAGAAAATGACTTGCAGCCCTCTCAATGGCTATGACCTTGTCCTCCGAGGGAACAAATTCTCTCGGAGCTCGTATCCCAGATGAGTCCTAGGAACGTTTGATTCTAAGTACACTCCAGCTGTGACTTCTTGAGATGGATGGTAAATACCAACTCATATAGTGTATTCCTGAGGGCGGAGGACGTGGGATGGACTGCGTCCGGGGATCTCGCCCTTACGAGCCAGTCGTCTATTTATGGATAAACATGACGCCCGTGGGCCTTGAGCAGGGCTGCCACCGCATTCATGAGTCTGGTAAAGACCTTGGGGCCTGAATTAAGGCCAAAGGGTAGAACCCTGTATTGAAATGGAAACCCATGATCCTGTAACCTCAGAAAGGACCGGTGAGGCTGCCTAATAGGGACGTTTAGGTACGCGTCCTTCATATTCAGGGAACACATCCAGTCTCCCCTTCACAGTGTCTCTGCAATAAGCGCTGGGGTAACCATCTTGAACTTTTGAAGAGGAAGGGAAAAGCTCAAGGTGGAAAGGTGCAACACATCTTTCAGGCCAGCCTGGTTCTTCTTGTTGTATATGGAGAAGATCCTGGAGTAGAGGCCCATGTCCCGCTGGGAGGCTGGGATTTCTTCCACTGCCTGACTCTCTATGAGCAATCTCCGCCAACAGTGTTGTCCCAATCTGAGGGAGTGGAGGGGAGAGGGGAGGGAGGAACCCGTAGGCCCTGGAGACTACTAAGAGTATACAGGGGTCCATGAACCTCGCGTTCCAATAATGTGAATGAAGGGCAAGCCTGCCCGCCACCGTAGCCACGTGGACCCAGAGTGGCGCGGCATGCCTTCTTTCCCTCTGAGGCTGGGGCAGAGGAAGGGGCCTGAAAGAAGCCCTTGCTCCCCGCCTTGTGCAGTTTACGCCGGTGCTGACTTGGAGACCTGTCCAGCTGTCTTGACCTGTTCCTGGAAGCCCGAGAACCCGCCAAAAGCCTGCCCCTTGTCGGAACACTGATGCGTCTGGCTGTACGTCTTGGGCATTCACTTCGTGAGGATAGATAAGGATTTTGCAGTCTGGTAACATTTTTCTTATCATTTAGCTCCTCATCAGTGGTGGAATGAAAGGTCGCCATCCTTGAATGGAAGGTCCAATATGCGTTCCTGGACATCCGGGATGAATTTGGAAGCCTGTAGCCAGGCAGTCCTCATGTCCGTGGCGATGCAGATGGCATGGCCTGAGGTGACTATATGCGCAACAGTGGATTCCATGATGTCCTGAGCCACCATTTTCGCTTCTGCCAGCCCCGCCTTGAAACGTGCCTGACTGCCCGGATGTTCCGGTAGGAAGTCGGCTATTTCCCGCCAAAGTCTCTGATTAACGGCAGCGAGCATGGCATCCGCATTAGACTGATGAAGGTGCAGTGAGGCGTTGGAATAGTCCTTTCCATACGCCTCCAAGATCTTCACCTCCTTGCCTAGAAGCGCCGAAGACCAGGTAGCCGAGGTAGAGTGCGGCCGCAGCAATAACCCAAGAGTGCGGCTGAGGGTGTGCCGACAGCAAGAGTGGATCCCAGTCTAATTGCCTGTACTTGGCGTTGAGGCGCCGGTTAGTGGGCTGTGCCGAATGAGGTTTAAGCTATCCCATTTTAGCCAAGGTGACGACGTCCTTCTGCATCAGGATTCCCATTCTAGCCGCGGGGCGTAGAGTGAGGACCTCAGCCAGGACCGCCGCCTCAGGTTGTTCCACCTTGGGTTGTGGAAGCCACAGGTATTCGGCCAAACCTCGTTTATGGAAGGCCTTAGCTGAAGATGGTGTGTTGGGGTCCTCCTCCTCATCGGTGTCCAGCTTGTCCGGACCATGTGGAGGAGTGCTGGGTGTAGAGGGCTGAGGAGTGGAGAACAGAGCCGGAGGCTGGTGTGGAACCGCCTGAACTGTGGAAGGCAGGGAAGAAGGAATCGAGGGAACCGATGTGGGCAGCTGCGTGGGGCCTGGGATGCTGGAGCCATAGGAGGAATGACTGCAGGCACTAGAGGCAGGACTGGAGGCAGCATATCCCTGATCACATCCCAAAGGATGGCTCCCATTTGGGGGGACCTCATAAGTGTGATCAACTTTTCAATTAACCTGTCTTTGCAGGCCGGTGGGTGGCAGGTGGATCGAGAGTAGCAGCAGTAGGCTGCTGGGGCCTGTGCGTAGTCGGCCTTGCTGGTTGTGGGGTTCATATGCCCTGCGAAGCTGAAGGATAAGTGGTGGCGACATTCCTGGCGAAGACTAGTCCCACCTGGACACTTGTTCTCCTACCTGCTCCCCGAACAGGGGTGGTGTCGGACGAACAGTCATTTAGTCTGGCGCAGCAGCCATTTTGTCGGGATGCATGCTACATGCCTGCGTGGTGGCGATTGCCGCTCTGGGCTGAACTCTTGGCGGAGAAGCTTGAGGCCTACCTTGCACCTCAGGACGGGGCCTGGTAAGTGTAGTGCCCTCGGCTGCATTGCCGATAGTGCTGTGCACAGGCGCCCCCTCAGACATTTGTCCAGTCGTAGGTCATAGGCCGTAGCCCCTCGGGTGTACACCTGGTAAAAGAACCTTGCGGTCCCTCACCGGCAGTATCTAGCGAACCTTCGACCTGGCGGCCAGTAGCTTAAGCAGCCTCGGTACTGGTGCCAGTTTCAAAACCTCGACAGTCCCTCCCGCTCTGACGAGTCCTGGGGAAGGAGTCACCCCTGCGGGGTGTAGATGAAAAAAGTGGCCCTACATTGGGCCTTGACTTGTGCTTGACGAAGTTCTTCCAAGTCCTCTGGAGGCAATCGTTCAAAGAGCTCCCTCCACTGAGCTAACCTGTTCTTCAGAGCGCGCAGGGTATGCACATTGCACGCGGTACAACCCTCCCAGCCGTGAACGTGGCAAAGAGCATGGGGTCGGACATAGGGAAGAGCCCCTCGCAGGATAGACACCTGCTGAAGCCTGCTGATGTGGACATGCACCGGGGAGGAGCATGGCGCCAGAGGACAGAGTACCTGTTTGAGAGAGAAGAAAAAGAAGACAAAAGTACTTCTCCGGGGAGAACATGTGGAATTACTAGGCCGGAGGCCTAACTCGGGAACACTTGTAAAAGCGGTCCATTCCCATAAATGCAGAAAAGAGGACTGGGGAGTGGCGCCGGTGGACGGAGTAAGGGGAGCGCATTGCTCCCAGGGCCGCGCATCTAAATTTAAAGGGGAAGATGATTTTTCTGGTGAAAAAGGTTCTGTCTACCGTCCCTAGTAAGGGATGCCCATACAGTAAGGAGGAAAGGGGACGGGACGTAGGAGTATCCCAGGTCGTATAGTGTATCCATGAGGGCGGAGGCCGTATGCTGAACTGCCTCCAGAGAACTTCCCTTGACTTGCCAGTCGTCTAGATATGGATAAATGTGATGGCCCTGTGCCCAGAGTAGGCCTGCCACTGCGTTCATTAGCCTTGTAAAGACCCTGAGGGCCGAATTGAGTCCGAAGGGTAGAACCCTCAACTGAAAGTGAAAACCCATGATCCTGAACCTCAGGAAGGACCAATGGGGTTCCCAGATTGGGACGTGTAGGTGGGCATCCTTCAGATTCAGGGAGCGCGTCCAGTCTCCTACACACAATGGGCCTCATTACGAGGTATGCCGGTAAGTGAAAAACGATGCCGGTATGCTAATACCGGCATCGTCATCCGTTCAGTTGCATTCCGACACCCAAACCCGGAATGAACGGCACCCTAAACCACGGTACCGTTAACTGCGGCGTAGGCGCGTACACGCGCCCCTCCATTGAGTAAATACCGGCATGCCGGTATAAGGGGAGAATCACAACCTACGCATACATGGAAATACCGGCATCGTGAACCCGGTAATCACGTGCTACACGATGCCGGCCACACAGGCATCTCAGACCACCCGCAAACAGTAATCAGGATACAAGGCAGCTGCCACAAGAGCACAGAATCAGTCAATGTAGGCTGAGCCAGTATAAACTTAGCACACCTACACACAACAACCCTTCCCACACCAAAATGCCCGAAGTATCAGTTGCAACCATGGCACTGTTGGACATGCCTATACTGCTCCAACAACAGCAACTACAGCAACAACTGACACAGCAGCAACAATAGGCAGCACAGAGGAGACGCAGGAGGAGAAGGAGGGTGAGACAGGGCCAGCAATTACCACCAGCGCAGACACCAGTGCCTTGTAGGCAGCCACCAATCCCTCGCACCAGACCCAGCCCATCCAACCAAATCCCTGGCACATCCACTCCCTATACCGGTTGGACTGTGACACCATCACCACCATAGTGTACATGATACATTTTCATCAACGTATAAATACGCACTGCCATCCCCCACCACCAAGGGTGCTGTCTGTGCTACACTACCTGCTGCAGGCACCTACGGGCCAGCTGCATGGCAGTTCACAACCGCCATCTACACGTATGCTGAACCAAGTGCACGATGCCCTCATGAAGCACACAGGCAGCCATGAATCCCCATCACGGACTGGCCAGGATATACCCAAAACCAAAGTATGCTTCCATGCACTGCCATACATGCCCAAAATCGTAGGTGCCATCGACTGCACCCAAGTAGAATAGTAATATTCCCATAACATAGAGGCTGTGTCCCGCAATCGCAAGCAATACCACTCCCTCAATGTGCAAATGGCATGTGACACAAGCAAGATCATCACCCATTGCTGTCCCTGAATCCCTGGATCCACACATGATGCCATGGTACTGCGCAAGTCAACCCTACACCATCACATGCCGCAACATGCTGGACCACGTGCCTGGCAGCTTGCTGAGTCGAACCACAAGGCCATGGCCATGCTGTGGGGTACTGATGTGTGCGGATGCAGAAGGGGGGTTGGCCCACTGCACCAGGGTGGGAAAGGTGTGTGTGTGCGAAAGCACGCCAGTGCGCCAATAGCCACTGACTTGGGAATGCATGCAGAGGCAAACACTCCTCACCTGAACCAGCCGAATGAAACAGGACACATCACTGTGCCACACATCCCAAATGATGCATACGGATGAAAATATGTAAGAGGCACAACCAGGGCAGCATGGTGCTGGCAAGCAATGCATGACTGAATGGGATGGCAACTACGGCAATGCGGCTAGTCTGACCATGCATAGCAAACAATATCCCTCATGAATCTCCAGACTACACATTGTCGCAATACCGCAGCACATGACCCTCAGCATGTAGGAATAGACCCTGTATCTTCCATTCAATCCCATCAAGTGTACCACATCCCATTACAGTATACGTTGCATCTAGGTGACCATTTCCCACATCAAGTAGCTGCTGACATGACTCTGCTCCCTGAAGGTGGTAGTTCTGAGCAACACATACCGATTCGTCTCCACCTGCAGGTGATGGAGGACATCCCTTGAGGCATTGGATACTTACCCCTGTGCGTAACCCGCAGAACTGCCATGAAGAGGAGTACAGTTGTGTGCACACTCGTACCCTTGTGGACATTGAGCCGGCCTTTGGCCTGCTGAAGGTGCGTTTCCGCAGCATAACCAGGCCTGGTGGGGCACTCCCATGTAGGCCGGAGAAGGTGGCACAGATCACGATGGCCTGTGTCATGCTGCACAATATGTGCGTCTGAAGGAATGTAACACTGCCACCTCACATTCACAGGCATGGCCTGGGTGAGGATGAAGGGGATGGAGACAGAGGCGAAGGAGTCCCCCTGCCAGTACGTGCTGCACGGGATACACATGCTGTACGCCAATGCAAAATATACACAATCCATAGAAACGCATGGACGATGTGATTAATGTGTCTACGACACACTGAATGAGGACATGCACACCTTGATGTTCCCAATTGGCCCACTGCACACCAAACAAAATGAATGCACATGTCTGAAAAGAATGAAGTCCAAACAAGGATATGCTTGCACACTACGGTGTATTTCAATCAAACGTGATGTGGCGGACATAATACCCTCAAAACACCCCTGTGAACTCCCCCCCCCCACAAACCCTCAAAACACCCGTGAACTCCCTCTCCCACCCCACAAACCCTCAAAACACCCCTGTGAACTCCCTCTCCCACCCCACAGATGCAAAGTGTCCCCATATGTGCAACGAACAGTGCTCCCTTCCCCAATGTGGTTCTCCACAATGTCATTGTCCGTGCATTCACTTCTTTGGAAGTTTTGGTTCGGGGGGTGCCATGGCCGACCGTCGTGCACTCCTCCTCATCAGACGCACTGGACTGGATTGCGACGAGGTGGTAGGGGTAGTTGTTGCGGAAGTATCTATTGTCAATCCACTGTCTGTGGCAAGGTGTGGCCGCTGCATCTGAGAGTTACCTGCAAGGAGGGCCTCTGTCAGTGACCCCATGCACTCCCTGAAGGCACGCGTATGTGCCTCCACTGCAGCAGTATTGGCTGCAATAGCCGTTACAATGGAACTCATGGCCTCTTTCCCTGCTTCTACCTGCTGTGCATGATTTGGAGCATGGACTCCTGCCGGGCCTCTACCCTTGTCAGGCGGGACTCCAACGAGGTGTCGTCCGCAGGTGTGCTGGTTGCTGGCCGGGTGGTGGCTGGCAGAGTGGTGGCTGGCAGAGTGGTGGCTGGCAGGGTGGAGGAAGGCAGGGTGGAGGAAGGCAGGGTGGAGGAAGGCAGGGTGGTGGCTGGCAGGGTGGTAGCTGGCAGGGTGGTAGCTGGCAGGGTGGTAGCTGGCAGGGTGGTAGCTGGCAGGGTGGTGGCTGGCAGGGTGGTGGCTGGCAGGGTGGTGGCTGGCAGGGTGGTGGAAGGCGCCTGCGCGGAGCCCTCGTCCGGGGCACTGTCCTCTAACAGCGCATAGTCTGATTCCCCGAGGTCGGAGTCATGTAGACAGGGATCATTGAGGCACTCAGACTCCGCAAGAGGTTGGGGGCTGGCAATGTGGCTTGTGGTGGGTGTGCCAGACATCAAATCTGCATCATCTTCCACCTCAGTGGACACAACGTCCCTGGTGGCTGGCGGCATGGCTCCCACTGATGTGGTTCTCTGTTGTTGTACAGTGGGTGCAGGTGTCCCCTGCAGGGTTGGTGCCTTGCGTGGCACACTGGCTTTGGCAGATGTCATTTCCTTGGCCTGGTGGGTTGCGGTGGCCCTGGTCCCCTTGCGTGCACTGGACGTGCCTGCACCCCTGTCCAGTGGTCCACCTTCATCATCCGTGCCTGGGGGATAGAAGAGATGCAGGTCATCAGTGATGTTGTCAAATGGCAGCTATGATGAATTGCGGTGGGATATGTTCATGCATTCAGCCATCATTTCATTTCTGGGTTGTTGCTTTAGGTGTACTGAGGGGCTATGTGGGGAATCAATGCATGGCTGGTGGGGTAGCATTAGTTTGGTCTCTATGTGGTGGGTGCATGGGGATGGTTGGGTCATGTGGCACCTCTGTTGGGATTGGGGTCGTCACTCAGCGTCCATGTGGTGCAGGGAATGACAATGATTATTCTATGGATATGTTGATGCATCACCTTGCCCACTCTAACTTCCCTATCAGTTGGGCCACATCATGTGTCGTAATACGTGGTTGTGGTGGTACACTCACCTTCCTCTGCGGTGATTGCTGCGCCGGCCTCCTGATCTCCGATCCCCTCAATGGATTCAGGGTCGATGAAACCACTTGCAGTCTCCTCCCATGGCATCAATTTGACTGAGGAGTGTGGGCCACCGGCTGTCGCCATTGCGGCATTCCGGTTCTCCGACAGGATCCTCCGGACACAGAGGCGGAGGTCATCCCAGCGCTTCCGGCAGTCACACACACTCCTTGGGGCGCTCCCCACTGCTGACACCCTCTGAGCGACCTCAAGCCAGACCTCTTTTTTGCTGGTTTGGGCCGCATGCTTTAGGTCTGTGCTGCGGATTATGTCAGCATGCTCTTCCAGGGTGTTGGCGAGCATGGTGAGCTCAGCGTCCGAGAAACGCTGCTTCCTCTTCCTCTGGGTGGATTTCCTGCTGGCCTTGGACATGATGATGCTATTCTGACACACGACAACACGGGAGGAGTGGTGGTTGTGGAGGATTGCAATGGATTGTGTTTTTAAAGATGGCCGCCGGCCCATTTCCCGTTCCTGCGCGATGACGTAATTTCCGGGTCCGGTTTTGCGAACACAGTGATTCCGTGCCGGAGTTACCTTGCAGGTTTTTAGTGGTTCAATGAAGGCGGTTACGGAGTGGACGCAAGCCACAATGCCGGTATAGGGGGGTTGGTGGGCCGTTACCAGGATGGCGGTTTTTCCACTACCGGCATGGGGGGACGCGTGTGCTTGCGCACTCGTGATCGGCCGCTGTTAGCGGGTTCTTGAGTGCACGGATACGCACTTCCTGCCATGCCGGTAATTGAGCCGGATTTTCTGGGCAACTCGGAATGAGGCCCAATGTCTCTGCTATAAAGGCTGGGGTAACCATCTTGAACTTTTGGGGGGAGGGGGAGGTTCAAGGTCGAAAGGCCTAACAACTCTCAGCCAACCTGGTTCTTTTTGTATATTGCTAAAATTCATGAATAGAAGCCCCTGTCCAGCTGTGAGGCTGGGACTTCCTCCACTGCCTGGCTCGCTACAAGCGAGCAGATTTCCACCAACACAGTTGCTGTACCAATCTGCGGGAGCAGAGGGGAGGAAGGAGAAGGAGGAATGGGGAGCCGGAAGCCCATGGATACTACTGAGAGGATCCAGGGCTCCATGAACCTTATCCGCCAGCAGTGTATGGGAAGGGCAACTCTGACCTGCCCCACCCCCAGCCCGAGACTTGTGGATCCGGGTGGGGCTGTCACAACTTCTTGCACTCTGAGGCTATGGCCGAGGAGGGGGACTGGAAAAAATCCTGGTTAAGGAACAAGTTACTTACCTGTAACTGTTGTTCTCCAGCATGGGTCTGGCATGGATTCACATGCTCATGAATATTCCCCGTCGTCAGGCTGGGAATCCTCGGTAAAGAAAAATCAGTATCAGTTTCGTTTCTGATCGGTCTTTCGTAGTAGTAACCAATCACTGATCTCTGCGTCATACTGACCACAGCCAATGACTGCCAACTCCCTAAGCCCCGCCTCTGGCAGCCATCTTCAGATTTGGTAGCACGTGAAGTGGCAGTATGACCAAGTGAAGAGCCGCAGAGGGGTAGGCGGGAGGGTTCGCATGTGAATCCATGCCAGACCCATGCTGGAGAACAACAGTTACAGTTAAGTAACTTGTTCCTTCTCCAGCATGGGGTCTGGCATGGATTCACATGCTCATGAATATAAGAATGCATAGCAGTACACACATGCACAACCACGGGGGGTGGCAAAAGGCTCAACATTAAGCAATACAAAAACTCGCCATTAAGCATCTCTTACCTCCTCACCAGGCTCACCTTAAGCGAACAGGTTGCGCAGCACTGCTTGGCCGACCCTGGACTCCTCCCTGGAATCCCGATCGACGCAGTAGAATCTCGTGAAGGTGTGCGTCGACCTCCACGCAGCAGCCCTGCAGATGTCCAGCAGGGGCACACCAGATAGGAACGCCGTAGTAGCAGCTCGGACGGCCTGGCAGCGGTCGGTTAGCCAACCGGTGGCAGTGCATGATGCAGCCGGAGAGCCATCTGGAAATAGAAGACTTCGAGAGAGCCTTCCCTTGATTCACAGGTCCAAAGTTCACCAATAGCTGTGATGTCCTCCGAAAACTCTTTGTGCAGTCCACATAGAACTTCAGCGCTCTCGCCACATCCAGCGAGTGCAAAGTTCTCTCGGCCGGCGACGAAGGAGACGGGAAGAAAACGGGGAACACCAGGGGCTCGTTAAGATGGAAGTCCGACGCCACCTTGGGCATAAAAGAGGGGTGCGTCCTAAGCACCACCCTCGAGGCATGGAAAGTCAAGTACGGTGCTTTGCAGGATAGGGCCTGGATCTCTCCCACTCGTCGTGCGGAGGTAATGGCCACCAGGAATGCAGTCTTCCACGACACAAACTGGTCAGCACCACATTAAGCTCCCACGCCGGGGCAGGAGCCTTCACCGGCGGAAATGATCGGAATAGTCCCTTCATGAATTCTTTCACCAGGCGATGAGTCCACAAGGACGCTCGTCCCGTAGTCCTGGTATATCGGGAGATTGCAGCGAGATGTATTTTGATGGAGACGTGAGCCAGTCCAGCTTTGGCCAGCGACAGTAGGTACGGCAGTACTTGAGGGGCCGTAATCCGCAGAGGGTTAATCTTCTGTGCACGGCACCAGACAGAGAACCTCTTCCATTTATGTCTGTAGCACTTGAGAGTTGAGGACGCCCTGGCCTTTGCAAGAACCTCTATTCAGTCGGCCGGGATGGCGTACCCTCCAAACTCTAGTGCTGCAGGAGCCAAGCCTGCAAGTTCAGCGACTCTGGGTTGTGGTGAAGAATGGCGCCTCCTTCTCTGGAGAGAAGGTCTGCGTCCGTCGACAGCTTGACTGGTGTGGACGTTGACAAGTCCAGAAGGTCCAGGAACCAGATCTGTCTCGGCCACGCCGGTGCGACGAGGATCATCCTGCACCAGGACCTCTTGAGCTGGTTGATGAGCCAGAGCAGCAGCGGAGGGAATGCATAAAGAAAAAGGCCGTCCCAGGGGAACGAGAAAGCATCGCCCATGCTCCTCGGCTGGGGGAACCTGCTGGCGAACCTCCGGCACTTGGAATTCGTCGCCGTCGCGAAGAGATAGATTTGGGGTTCGCCCCATCGTCGGAAGAGTCGGTCCACTTGATCCTGGCGTAGTTCCCACTCGTGGCACAAGGGCAGCTCCCTGCTGAGTGATTCGGAGATTGTGTTTTTTATTCCTGCCAGATGAAGAGGCACCAGAAACATCCGTTGGGCGATGCCCCAATGCCACAGATCCTGTGCTTCCTTGGATAGGGCCGGGGACCTGGTTCCGCCCTGCTTCCGGATGTAGAACATCGTGGTGGTGTTGTCGGTGAAGATCCTCACCACCTTGCCCTTGAGGGACGGAAGAAAGGACATGAGGGCCCAGAACACTGCGCGGAGCTCCAAAATGTTGATGTGGAGTGACTTCTCCTCTGGGAGCCAAAGGCCTCTCGCGTGAAGATCTCCGGAGTGTGCTCCCCGGAGTGCGCTCCCCAACCTTCCAGGGAGGCGTCCGTCGTCACCGTCACCTGGTGAGCTGGGATCTAAAAGGACGTGCCCGCCGACAGATGGGAGCAGGTACCCCACCACCGGATCGCCTGGCGGAACGTCTCGTTGAGAGGGATCCTGTCCTCGAAGCTGCCCGTCGACTGGACCCAGCGGGCATCGAGGAACTCTTGTAAGGGGCGCATCCGAAGCACCCGACTTCAATCCGAACTGGAGGGCCTTGAACTGGTAGTGCCGCCCTTGGACCACGAACCTGAGGAACTTTCGGTGTCTTTTTAGAATGGGGATGTGGAAGTACGCATCCTCCAAGTCCAACGACGACAGGAAATCGCCCTCCTCCAGCTGTCCCAGCACGTGCTGGAGGGTGACCATCCTCCTGTCTTCTTTTTTACGAGGAAGTACCTTGAGTAAACTCCAGAGCCCCGAAGCCTCTTTGGGACGAGCTCGATGGCACCCTTCTTGAGCATCGCCCTTACTTTCAACAGTAGTTGAGGGACGTGATTTTCCTTCCTGGCCACGGGTGGAAAGTGAGGGCACTTCTTCTGAAACTCTAGGGCGTGCCCTTGGGCCAGGGCGTCCAGCACCCAACGCTCGGTGGAGATGGACTCCCACACGCTGACGAACCTCGCCAGCCGGCCTCCCACCGGGGTGCTTCGGCAGGGGCCCGACCCCACGGTCAGTTCAATCTTGTTTGGAGGCCACCTTGCCTCCTTCACCTCCCTGTCGACGACGGGCACCACCTGACTTGCCGCGTCCCCTATAGGCTTCCTGGGACGAAGATCTTGCCGCTTGGCGGTACGTGGAGGAGCCACTGCCGGATCCCTTGGAGGCACCTTGTCTGCCTCCGGAGCTCCAAAAGGACGGCGGTCGTTGTTGGAGCACTCCCAGTGCCCGGGCAGTCTCTGTGTCTGTCTTGATGGCCTGAAGGGAGTCATCAACCGCCTTCCCAAACAGGTTGTTGCCGTCGAAGGGCATGTCCAAAACCTTGGTTTGTACGTCCTGGCGGAAATCAGTGGCCTTGAGCCATCCTCGTCTCAAGCAAACGCTGTTGCCCAACTGACGGAAACCGGTGTCGGCGATGTCCGTAGCCACCATGATGGTGTGGTCCGAAGCAATCTCACCCTCCTGTAGGATTTCAAGGGCCTCAGCCCTTTTGGCGTCCGGAAGGAAGTCTAACAGAGGGGCGATTTTGAACCACAACTCCCTGTCGTAGCGGGCTACGATAGCGAGGGCGTTGAACGCCTTGATAGTCGTCGCTGCGGATGAGATGATCCGTCGTCCCATCGTGTCCAACTTCCTGCCCTCGCCATCCGGCGGGGAAGTTGATGTCAAGGCCGATGCCCCCCCAGCTTTCTTCTTTGCCGCCGCCGAGAGGACCGAATCCGGGGTAGGTTGTGCCCGAAGGCACAAGGGGGCAGTGTCGGGGACCCGGTACTTCTTCTCGTACCGGTCCCTCTTTGCCGGCAGGGTTCTTGAGGAGGGCGAGCCCTTCATCCCAGATGTCATTAAGAAGCGGTACGGCGACGACCGTCTTCCTTTTAGCCTCCCGCCGTTGGTAAAGGAACCCTTCTTTCTTCTTCTCTTCTGGGCAGAGCTGGAAAAGCTCGGATGCCCTGGAAATCATGGCATGAAAGGATCCAATCTCGTCGGGCGGGGACGCCCGAGCAGGGGGCGACATGTCCGGTCATCGCCCCCGTCATCTGTACCTGTCGTAGCCGTATCCGTGCCTGTATCATCCCCGTGGGTAGTAGACCGGGGGGAAGGCAGAGCAGGCCGCAGAGGTGGGAGAGGTGGCGTAGGATGCGTCCTCCTCCTCTTATGTGGTGGACTTTCCGAAAGTCCTTGCTTCGGTTCCCCCGTCGGGTCTGGCTCAGGTACCTCTGTCGGGGGAAGGGGCAACCTTGTCCTTATCTCCGAGTATAAGGAATGAATCGCTGATAAAATGGCCACCGAACTGTCCTGCGGCGCCGAAAACGACGGGCGGGAAGTCTCTTGAGGAGCCTTGTCGGCGACACCGTCGCTCTCGTCGTCGCCCTCGTCGAGATCCCTCCCGATGGGATGGGCCTCTTCTACGACTTCGGTGAGCTCTTCTTCAGAGGTCATGTTCGTATCCACGATGGCCACCAGCCCCTCCCCCACCTTTTCCAACGAGGACTTTGTGGGGGTCTTCTCAATGGGCCTGAAAGACGACTCCCTCCGCGGTGGCAGGGAGACTCTGGGTCCTGAGGGCGTCTCCACTGGTGTAGCCTCCACAGGCTGAGCCAGGGCTGCGGCGACATCCTCAATCGAGGTCTTAGCAGGGTGAATTAAGGCCATCGTCACCTTCTGGACGCCTGGGGCCTTCACCTTGGGGGGAGGGTCCGAGCCTCGCTCCCCCTCTGCTGCAATCTTCGAGATCGACCGGGGCCTCTCCAGAAGCTTTGCCGGGTTTTCGGACTTCCTCTTACCCGAGCCCGACCGTTCGGCGCTCCCGGTGCCCGCGGACTCGTGGTGCTTAGCCTTTTGTTGGGCCCCCGTCGCCGGGGCGCCCTCACAGGACTTAGAAGACCGCTTGGACTTCTTTTTCTTCTTCTCGCCAGATGGGCTCTTCCCTTCCAGCCAGTTGGCGAGACGGAGGTGGTGATCCTTCATGGTCTGCTCCGACATGTTTCCACAAAACACACAGGCCTTCTCTGTGTGCGTCTCGTCCTCATGGAGACAGAGGCATAACGAATGCTCGTCCTCCTTGAAAACATTCTGAAGCTGGCATCCAGGGCAGGTCCTGAACAGCTTCCTGGGTGTCGAGCTTCCTTTCTCCTGGGCCATGTCCGGGGTAGGCCTCGGAACTTCTGGAATCCTCCAAAAGCGTAACTCAACGAAAACTTCACCCTTGAGGGGCGTAGAAAACTCCGAAACGGATCCCCGTTGATCGGATGTAGAAATGGTGGAGCTTGAGGCTCTATTTAACCAAAAAATGAGAAAAATCTCCTGAAAAAGCGCGAAAACGCAGCTAAAGCTCGAGCGCTACAGCACGAGGACTCCCAACACTTGAACGTGCGGTAAAAATCTGAGGATGGCTGCCAGAGGCGGGGCTTAGGGAGAGGACAGTCATTGGCTGGGGGCAGTATGACCCAGAGACCAGTGATTGGTTACTACTAAGAAAGACAGATCAGAAACGAAAGTGATACTCATTTTTTTTCTATACCGAGGATTCCCGGCCTGACGACGGGGAATATTCATGAGCATGTGAATCCATGCCAGACCCCATGCTGGAGAACAAGTTACTCTCTTACCTGGTAACGTTCTTTCGATGGGATGGTCCGACGACGTATTCCATATCTATGACATGTAATCACCACAGCTGTGCTGCTTCGGAAAAATCTTCGGCATCTGCGTCCTGCGTCGAAGTCGATACGCCGCCCTCGAGGACCTCCTCCGACGGCCGACATCACTGGATGTTATAAGTAGGACGCACGACGCCCGTAGCCTCAGTTGTAGTTTTTTCCCCAGAACGTGTGGCACCAGTCTTCTGCCAGTCTGACACACAAAGCCTTGCAGAAAGCTAAGCTGCAATCGCATAAGAAATTCTGTAGCAGGGAAGGCAGGGAGGAAGCGATATGGAATACGTCGTCGGACCATTCCATCGAAAGAACGTTACCAGGTAAGAGAGTAACTTGTTCTTCAAGGGGATTGGGTCCTCTGATGTATTCCATATCTATGACAGGCTCCCAAAGCAGTACCAATGCAAGGAGGTGGGAAAAGAATTTAGAAAACAGAAATTTAGAATGCCCAATCAAATTGCAGAGTAAAGGACCGCCTTGCCAAAGGCCAGATCCTGCCCACAGACGTAATCGAGGGAGTAGTGACGTACAAAAGTATGTACCGAAGCCCAGGTGGCTGCATCACAGATGTTACGAATATGAACACCCCTCTGCAGAGCAGTAGAGGCAGTCATACCCCTGGTAGAATGGGACCACAAGCCGACCGGTGGGTCCTTACCCGCCAAGCAATAACACTCAGATAGCCAAAATAATCCAGCGAGACAAAGTCTGTTTCGTCACAGCTTGTCCCAAACGCTTTGCAGCGTAACCAATGAAGAGTTGATCGTCCACTCTAACCCAGGACATGCGTGAAATATAAAAGCTTAACGCTCTCCTAGGATCAAGCCTATGGAGCCTCTCCTCTTCCTTACCAGGATGTGGAGGAGGATAAAACGCTGGAAGAACCACCTTCTGGCCTAAATGAAATTCCGACACCACCTTCGGAAGAAAGGAAGGATGAACTCTAAGGACAACCCTGTCCTTATGAAACACAGTGAAGGGTGGCTTAACTGAAAGTGCCTGTAACTCGCTCACTTTGCGAGCGGAAGTGACCGCATCCAAAAATACAGTTTTAAGAGTTAACAGTCTCAAAGGGCATGAATGCAAAGGCTCAAACGGAGCACCCATAAGAAACTTGAGAACAAGGTTCAAATCCCAACCCGGCACCTGGAAAGGTGACGGAGGGAACACATTAGTGAGCCCTTTCAGAAACTGAGAAATTTTAAAATAGGAACACTCTTCAGACGAGCGCTTAAATATGGACAGCGCCGCCAGGTAACCTTTAACGGTACCCACTTGCAAGACCCTGTGGGCCAAAGAAAGCTAAAAAGACAGAACCATGGGAATGTCATATGCAAAAGGATCCACATTTTTTGAGAGGGCGCTAGAGAGCCAACCAAGATGGCCGCCTAGGTCTGAGCTCCCGTAAACACCCTGAATTAATCTGGAATAATCCTGCTGTTCCCGGAGATCTTTCTGAACTACGTTCCAGATTCCTTGCCTGTGAAGTTGCCAGCTACAGTCCCCCCGAGAACTGGGGCAAAAAACAACCTTCACCTGCCTCTGAACGACTGGTGCGGCCTCAGATGGCTCACCGAATGAGGCGCCGGGCCACTGGCAACCGTCCCCCGCCCCCAGACGATCCCCAAGCGCCTGTGATCCAGCTGGGACGCTCTGAGATACTTGGGGCGAGGCAGGCGTGGAGAAGAAAACTGCGCTCTGCGGCCGCCGAACCAGTGGAGGATCTCTCCCTTCCCCCCCTGATCCTGAGCTGGGCAGCCCACGCCACCGCTGGTCGGGTGATGCCAACGAAGGCCGAGGCGGCTCAGAAGAGAACAGGCGGCCTCCCCCCCCCACACCCTGCAGTATCCACATCACTGGCCACGGTCTCCGGCGGAGCCCTGCGACCCGTCGGGGGGACCGAGAGCGAGGGCCCGGGTGCAACCTTGAAGTGCCACGCTGTCCGGAGCGGCACCCGCCGACGGAGATTCATGCTCGCGGTTGAAGAGGAAGACCAGGATCGACTGCGCGCAAAGGTAAGGAGAGGGGGGGGGGGGGGGGTGCAGCTCTGCGACATCAAGACCTGACCAGCCCGGGCACCCCCCCTCCCACGCGCACAAGCACAAACGGCAAGGACGCCCAAGACTCCGGTAAAGCCGAGTCCCCTCACCCATCCACACCATTGAGGCACTCCACGCCACGCATCGGTGGCGGTGCATACCCTGCACATCGTCCCCACCTCAAGAGATTTGCTCTCCCCTATTGACATTGGCACAGCATTATTCAAAAGCAAAAAGAGCCGATCATACTATAAAGAGCACTCCCCTCCCTCTGCTATCTTAAGACTTATCTGCAACTCATCGAACACGTAGAAAGCCCATAAACTCCCTCAAACATAAAATCACTCAGAGTCCACTGCCGCTAACAGCCACCATCAAGCAACTACCTACTGATCACCCGCAGAGTCGCTCCCCCGCCTGGCGGGGAGGGGGTCTCAGAGGATCTGACCATTCGGACCAAGTGCTGGCAGCACCTTTGTTCAGTCGAAGCTAGGTCTGAAAGAGAAATCACCACACAACTCGAGGCACCGCTCTATAAGAAAGTCATCCTGCCATCCAGCAGTATTTACACTCGCTTTACAAACCAGCCCCCCCCCCCCCCGCCAGTGGGCTTTCGAGCATTCCAGGAGGAGCAGACTAAACGCCCAATCCTCCACACATCATTATAACCCACAATCACGATGGGGAAAATTGACAAAACCCAAAAGAAGTTAAACTTTGAGAGCGGCACGACTCCAAAAGTACCCCAACAACAGGAAGACCAGATGCCCGTGTCGAGCTGTTCTCACCAGATGGAGACAAGTGATAACCCGTACGAGATCAAAGAAATCCTTCTTGATCTAAAAGCTGGCATAGCGAGCTTGAACAACAAAATGGATGGGCTAGCCTCCAAAGTCGATCTCCTTCAACTTTGCATACACACCCACTCTGAGCGCCTGAACGACGTCGAACAGAGAATATCTAACACTGAGGATTCCACAACAACCTTAGCAGGCAAAGTCTCTCAACTGGAAGCCCAAATGAAAACAACCATGGCCAAGTGCGAAGATCTCGAGGGCCGCTCAAGGAGAAATAATATCCGCATAGTCGGAGTGAGAGAACATCAAATACAGGCGAAGATGGAGGACTATGTTGAGTCCCTCTGCATATCCCTCTTCGGCCGCGACGCCCTATCCCAACTCTTCACGAAAGAGAGGGCACACAGGATACCAACGACCTGACCGGCTCCCGGCACGCCGCCCAGACCAATCATCGCGAGACTACTCCACTACAGGGATCGCATTGCCATTCTCAAACTGGCCAGGGAGAAGGGGGATCTCCTAGATGGAGATAAAATTCACTTTTATCCGGATTTCTCCCCCACGGTACAGCTGAAGAGAAAATCATTCACCGCCATTAAACAGACTCAGAGCCAACCAATTGGTCTATTCGATGCTCTTCCCAGCACGGCTCAGAGTGCAACATAACGAAAGAGTCCACTTCTTCCAATCTCCTGACAAGGCAGGCCGATTCCTTGACCAGATAGGCTGCCCAGATCAAAATCCCAACCGCCCCAGACCTCAAGGGGACAGAAACTACGGGAATCCACCATAGTCTACATAAATAGATTCACACAGCAAGTCAATTGTCATCACAAAAGACACCGGAACAACCGCGATCAAAATATCCCAGGGTTGGGGCAATTGCAAGGCCTCAAGCGCCCCTAGCACAGCATCTGTTAGTTCTACAAAGTTCAACTAAAGGGTGTAATTCACCCAGCGGCATGGCTACGCCAGGAACCGCTCTTTGCTCGTTCTTGTTGACAAGGGACCTTTTTGTGGGCCAGTTGGGAATTGCCCACCCCTGGGAAGGAAGCTATACGGGCCAGTTGGGGGTTGCCCGTGGACAGTACTCACCAAGGGAACTGGGAAAGTTTCACGCCACCCACTCCGTGCCACCCTCCACCCCTCAGCTCACCATCAACACGTTTGCACCGTCTGACCAATGACCCTCCAGGCAGCGACCATAATACCAGATCAAACCTAGCCTCAGTATCACCGATCAGTGAAGACCAAGAGCGGATCAACATTAACCTTAACCCGTTCCATTAAAGGTCATAACCTGGAACATAAGAGGAGGTAATGTCCCCTCTAAAACAAGGAAAATCCTGCAGTATCTAAAAAGGCATGAAGTGGACGTAGCTATGCTTCAAGAAACACACCTACTCCCAGGGAAGGATCACCAGTGTGCTAAAAGCTGGGGCTGCCACAGATACTTCTCATCATACTCATCCTACTCCAGAGTCGCCGCAATCCTTATACACAGGAGGACCAGCTTCCGACTTGTTCATACTGCAAAAGACACCGAGGGGAGAGCTATCCTAGTAAGTGGCATTATAGCAGGCCAAAAAAATAACCCTCGTCAACTCCTATGCTCCAAACGTGGACAGCCCCAACAACTTTAACTGTATTAACCCATCTTTCCTCCCAAGACCCCGCAACCATAATCTGTGGGGGTGACATGAACGATGTGCTAGACCCAGCAAGGGACAGATCACAGTCCACGCCACAGCCCCTATCCAAGGCCTGCCGTCAAATAAAAGAAATCTGCAGAGCATTCGACCTAAAAGACGCTTGGAGGGCATCCAATGGGGAGGGGCGCGACTACACCTTTCACTCCGCGGTACACAACACGAGCTCTAGGATCGACTATCTTTTCACCTCAGTGAACGGCCCTTTGACGAGTGGCCCATGCCACATCCAGCCAAGATCTCTCTCCGATCACTCCCCAATAATCCTCAACCCATCCAACCCTAAATCCCCGCTTCAACAGTGGCGTTTCAAAACCAGATCCATGCGGGATGAGGTATTTGCTTCCGAATTGAGAGAGGAGATTACTGTGTTCCTCGAAGCCAACATAGGGTCAGTCCCCTCCGCCAGCACAATTTGGGAAACACTAAAGTGCTTTATTAGAGGGGTCTGCCTCGCCAAAGAAAATGGTATCCTCAAACCCATTAGGAGCGAACTGGCAACCAGCGAAGAGAAGCTAAAACACCTGGAATTACAAAACATAAACAAGACCGATCCAAGAACAACGGGCGCTCTGAAGGAGGAACTACAGAAATTTAACACCGCAGCAGACCGCGAAATCAAATTTTTAAATAGCAGCAGTCAGGTCAGACAGTATGGCGAAGGCCAAAAACCAGGCGCCTTCCTAGCAAACCTGATCAAGGCCGACAATAAGCTGCCCCCAATAGAAGGGATTCGGACCAAGCAGGGTGAAATAGTTCACACCGACGAAGGAATGGCGGAAGAATTCAGGCTCTTCTACCAAGATCTCTACAGGGCCAAACATAACAGAGACTCAAACACCCAGCTAGAGTACCTTGAAGACACAGAGCTGTACTGGGTCGAGAATCACCTGCATGGACCACTAAATGAACTAATCACACAAGAAGAGATTATGGAGGCCATCAAGACCCTCCCTAGCTCCAAAGCTCCGGGCCCAGACGGCCTAACAGGAGGATTCTATAAAGCATTCGCTAACACCCTCGCACCCCTCCTGGCGGCAGTATACGACGAGGCACTGGAAAAAGGGGTCCTCCCCCAATCCTCCAGGGAAGCCAACGTAGTTCTTCTAGACAAACCCGGCAAGCCAACAGAGGAGTGCGCATCCTACCGTCCCATCTTCCTGCTCAACCTCGACAACAAAATACTTGCAAAGGTGCTCGTTAACAGGTTGATGCCACTGATGCCCGCCCTGGTGCTTGCTGACCAAGCAGGTTTCATACCAGGCCGCAACACGACCTTTCGGATCAGGAGATTGTTTAGCATCATTGAAGCACTAGACCCTTCGCAAACAGGCAATCGCAGTTCTTCTCGATGCCGAAAAGGCATTTGACTCGGTGGAATGGCCATTCCTGTTCGCTGTACTCACCAGGATGGGACTGGGTGCCCACTTCATCAAACTTGTATCCCTATTGTACACCAAGCCACAAGCCACTATCATTATAGGCACAGCAAAATCGACCCCCATAGAACTTTAACGAGGCACCAGACAAGGCTGCCCACTATCGGCGTTGATCTTCGCCTTGGTAATGGAACCACTAGCCTCTAACCTAAGAGAGCAACGACAACAAAGAGGACTCATCATAGGACCACACAAGCTCATCGTATCCCTATACGCAGATGACGTAGTATTGTTCATACGCAAATAAAGAAGGAGAGGGATCAGCCTAAGAAACAGTGATGGCGCTCTAGGTGGATAATATTGAGCCGATTGACAATTGGAAAGAAATTCAAGATGCTGCAACTGAGGGATGCCACAGAGGCTGACCTGGGCTCGGAAAACTAGAGAGGAGAAAGACCCTCCTGTCGGGATTATCTAAATAAAATAATGACACTAATGGTGATTTACAACTAAATATTTAATTACAAGTCATTAGATTTGAGCATAGATAGGACAGACAAGCCTGGATGTGATAACAAAAGCAAAAAATAATTTTTGTTCTGGTACTTTGACAAAATACAGTTAATTTTCAAATTGTGATGTCCTTAGTTAAATGCACTAAGTATTAAGTATTGAGGTAAAGATCCTGGTACCAAAAAGGAAATCTGTGAAAAAAATGTTGGTGGCGTAAAGTCTTCAAAAAGAAATGTGCTCATTGGCTGAAACTTGAAGTGTGCTTAGTTATCGTCACTAAGTTCACTGATGCTATGTTGTAATCCAGTTAGATTCCAAATTGTAATATCCTTAGTTGTGTTCACTAGGTATTGAAATAGAAGTTCTGGTTTCAGTAGGATAATTTATGAGAGTGATTGAGGCTCGGAAAGTTGTAGTTTGGTAGAGCGAAGCTATATGGTTCCTCAATCCAATTGAATTTCCAAATTGTAATATCCTTAGTTATATTCACTAAGTTATGTAGTATAAGTCCTGGTTGAAGCAGTATGGTTCCACTTGGAGGGTTATGGTTTAACAGAGCAAAAACAATATGGTTCCTCTTGGAAGGTTATGGTTTAACAGAGCGAAAACAATATGGTTCCTAAACACGTGTTTCCCCGCTGCTGATGCGCGGCGGTTCTTCAGGAGGATTGTGGTATAGAACAATTGTGTTCAAATTTCCTGCCGTACAGCAGCAGAATCCGAACAGGCAGGACATTTGTTTACTCAGTGATAAGACCCTGTGCTACAGACCAAACAACGTATTCTACAACAGAGTGAGGATCATCATACCAACACCATTGATCTTGTACACAAATTTGAACACAATTGTTCTATTTTTTTTTTTTATTTAAACAGATTGTGTGGTTTCCTTATTTGAAACCTTTAACCTGAGCATGTTCTATACCACAATCCTCCTGAAGAACCGCCGCGCATCAGCGGCGGGGAAACACGCGTTGAGGAACCATATTGTTTTCGCTCTGTTAAACCATAACATTCCAAGAGGAACCATACTGCTTCAACCAGGACTTATACTACATTACTTAGTGAATATAACTAAGGACATCACAATTTGAAAATTAACTGGATTTTGTCAAAGTACCAGAACAAACATTTTTTTGCTTTTGTTATCACATCCAGGCTTGTCTGTCCTATCTATGCTCAAATCTAATGACTTGTAATTAAATAGTTCGTTGTAAATCACCATTAGTGTCATTATTTTATTTTGAGAAGCGCGACAGGACGGTCTTTCTCCTCTCTATTGTTCATACGCGACCCCGAAGATAATCTGAACCCAATCATGAGGGAAGTAATCAAATTCGGAGCAGCCTCTGGATTAAAAATCAATCAATCAAAATCCATCATATTCCCACTGACCCAGTCCACCAAGCCGTTCGCAGACAACTTCCAGCTCACATGGAAAACAACCAAAGTCCGATACCTGGGAATACAAATGTCGCTAAGCCACCAGGAGGTGTTCCAAGACAACTACGAAGAGGTGGTCAAAGCCCTACAGGAAAAAGTGACGCGTTGGAAGACCCTACCATTAACTCTCTGGGGAAGGACCTCCCTGGTCAAAATGGTGATCCTTCCGAAACTATTATATCTATTCACCAACGTTCCTATATTGCTACCCCAAACCTTCCTGAAAAAATTTAAGAGCATGGTCCTCAAGCTCCTATGGGCGGGCAAACCGGCTAGAGATGCGCACGCAACGCTAACACGCCTGACAACAAGTGGAGGCCTAGCCCTCCCAGATCTGGAGAAATACTTTTGGGCGGCGCAGGCACAGTTCCTCAGTCACTGCTATGCCACTCAAACAATCAGACCTCACGTGCAAGTGGAACGAGCCCTGGCAACACCTAACCTGTTAACTGCTGTTATCTTTAGCCAGACCCCTATCCCCAACACCACCATGAACGTGATGCTCTCGAAGTACAAAATTTGGAAGAAGCTAGCCCAGAGGTACGGGGTACAAACGCGATACTCTCCCCTTCTGCCCGTCAAGTTCATACCAGGGGTTCCATTGACGTCAGAGAAAGTTTTTCACCAATGGGTCGACAAGCTGCACATAAAGACCCTAGGAGACCTCTTCACGGAGGACAGCTTCATAACCCCTCAACAAGCAAAATTAAAAGGCGGTGACGCCGCACTCGACGTGTTCCTCTACTTCAGGACTCGGTACACCCTGCAAGCACTCTTGCCCAACTTCCCGTGTCAGCCACCAACCTGGCAATTGTTGCACAACGTAATACAAGCACAGGGCGAGGGCAGACTAGTGTCGCAGATTTACAAAGCCATCATTACCGACACTACCCCCAACATCACGCGTGCAAAAGTCAGATGGGAAAAGTCCCTACACATAACCATATCAGAAGTGGATTGGACCTACATCCTGAAACAGACAAAAAAATCGCCCTCAACTCACGCTTTAAACTGATCCACTTCAACTTTCTTCACCAAACCTATTACACGCCAGACAAAAGCAAATAAACATCATCCGGAAAAAGCTGCAACGTGCGAAAGATGTGGGACGCAGTCAGCTGACTTTGTCCATCTCGCATGGGACTGCCCCGAACTATCCCCTTTCTGCAACCAAGTCCTAGAGACAACGACTGCGATTGTGGGAGAAGCGATACAACCAATTCAAACAGCAGCCTTACTTGGAATGACGAGACTACTCTCCGCACCTATAAGGAAACTGGCAGGACTTCTGCTGACATTAGCCCGTAGGAGAGTTGCCATGGCCTGGAGCCGAAGCCCCCCCCCACCCCCAACAATAGCTGCCTGGCGCAAAGACATCCTCTATTGCCAAGATGTGGAGACAGACTTCGTTAAACAACTGCCCCTTCATGCCCGCCCACCAGACATCTGGGGCCCGCTGATACTATTTTTGATGAATGAAGCAGAGGAGGACCCGTCCTCCCCGGCAGACGCTGCAGAAACAGGATTTGCTTCTGTGAAGACTCGCCCCTAACGCTTCTACCTACAAGGGACAAAGAACGGGAATGGTGCATTATATACAAATCAGGACACTCATGGGGGAATGGGAGGGAGGGGGGATGAGGGGGGGAATGGGGTTTGGCATAAGTTTAAAGTCCACCCTAATGTGGGTGTGAAGTTGTATCATGTTATAAAAGCCAAAAATAAAGGTTTTACAAAAAAAAAAAAAAAGGATCCACATTTTTAACCCTGCACCAGTCGCAGAACTTAAGCCAACGGCAACGGTACAGGGACTTTGTTGCGGGCCGTCTGGCTGAGAGCAACACCTCCATCACGTCTTCAGGGCGGTCCCAATCCTTATACCTCAACCTTTCAGAGACCAAGTGTGAAGGTTGAGGGATCTGACCTCTGGATGGAGACCTGACCCCCCCCCTCCTGTGACAGCAGATCTTCTCAGTTGGGAAGACGATGTGGAGGGCAGATGGACAATTCGGGAAGGTCCGGGTACCACGTCCTCCGGGCCCACGCCGGAGCAATGAGGATCATCCGGGAACCGAACCTCCGTAACCTCCGCAGTACTTGCGGGATGACGGGGACTGGAGGAAACGCATACAGCAGTGGGAATGACCACTCCACCATGAATGCGTCTCCTAAGGCTCCTTTTGGAGGAAATTCCCAAGAGCAGAACCTTTCGCACTTGCGGTTGACACTGGAGGCGAAGAGATCCACTTGAGGGGTCCCCCAAAGGGCGAAGATCTCCAGGATAATCTCCTGAGCCAACTCCCATCGTGAGAGATTACGCTCTACCTGCTCAGAGCATCCGCCGTCTCGTTTTCGTCTCGGGCCAGATGAACTGCTGATATTGAAACTTCCTGCTGGATTGCCCAGAACCAGAGCTGAATCGCCTCACTGCACAGAGGAAGTGACCCTGCCCCCCATTTTTGTTGAGGTAGTGCATGGCCACCGTATTGTCCGTCAGAATCAGGACATTCTTCCCTCGCACAGTTGGCAGAAAAGCCTTCAGGGCTAGCCTGACGGCCCTCAGCTCCAACAGATTGATATGGAGTATGGACTCCGACGGAGACCAACGACCGCTGACTGTCAACTCGTAGGCATGAGCTCCCCATCCTGTGAGGGATGCGTCCGTCACGATCGTCACCTCCGGCCAGGGTAGCCAAAATGGAGCCCCCTTCATCAGATTGTCTTCGACGGCCAACTACAGAAGGTCCTGGGCGACTGAGGACGGCACCTGAACAGGGTCCGACAACCTGCCGGAGGACTGAGAACACTGGAGCTTGAGTGCCCATTGCAAAGATCTCATTCGCAACTTGGCCTCTGGCACCAGAAGAACGCAGGATGCCATGAGTGCGAGCAATCTCAAGAACTTGAACGCTGGGAGACTATGGGCAAGCTGAAACTTGTGCACCATCTGCTGAAAGTGATGAGCCCTCACCTGGGGAGGAAAACACTGCCCCAGGGATGTGTCGAGCACTGCTCCGATGTACTGGAGCCTCTGAGTTGGTGTCAAATGGGACTTCTTTAAGTTGAGGGAGAAGCCCAGCTTGTGGAGGGAGTGGCAGGTGATGACAGATGATCCAGGACTTGCTCGGGAGAGCACACCCTGATCAACCAATCGTCCAGGTAGGGGTAGACGTGAATCCCCCCTTTCCTGAGGTGCGCTGCCACCACTACCATGAGCTTGATGAAGACCCTTGGGGTGGAGGTCAATCCGAACGGCAGGACCCGAAACTGAAAGTGCGAGTCGCCAACCGCGAACCTCAGGTACTTCTTGTGCTTTGGAAATATCGGCACATGAAAATAAGCGTCCTTGAGGTCGAGAGACGCCAACCAGTCCTGAAGTTGAAGGGCATGGAGGACTTGAGAGAGAGTAACCATCTTGAACTTGTCCTTCCTGAGGAGTTTGTTCAAACCGCGCAAGTCCAAGATGGGTCTCAATGCCCAGTCTTTCTTGGAAATCAAAAAATAAGGGGAATACCATCCCTTGTTCCTCTCCGCTACAGGCACCAGTTCTATGGCGCCTTTCTCCAGCAGGGATTGAATTTCCTGCGCAAGGAGCAGATCCGGACTCTTCAAAGACAGATTCCCCGGTGGATTGTCTTGAGGCCTCTGCCGGAAAGGAAGACAGTAGCCGTGGGTTATTATCTCCAGAACCCACACATCTGAAGTAATGGCGTGCCACGCTGCAAGATGCTGCGCCAGCCTTCCCCCAACCGGCGAACCATGGGACATGGCCTCATGACTGAGCTGAAGCGGCTGCGGCGTTGCCTGCGGGCAAAGAGGCAACAGCCCGAGCGGCCTTGGCACCTCGAGTACCTTGTTTTCCACCTCTGGCACTCCTACGGTGGCCCCTTTTGACTGGCAGCTCCCCTCACTTTACCAAAGGATGAGTAATAACGAAAGGAACCTAGCCTCCATTGCTGTCCCCTAGGACGAAAGGGTGGAGGTTGGAGAACTGCAGCGCCCAATGACTTTGCTGCAGCTTTGGAGGTCTGCAACCTCTCAAGGCTCTCGTCAGCCTTGCTGCCAAAAAGATGTTCGCCGTCAAAGGGCATGTCATGGGCATGTTGAGGAGCCGGGCCTGCACATCAGGAGCAAACGTATCTGCGTATCACGGTGCTCGCCGCCATGGACCGGCTGACGCAATCTGCCATGTCCAAACCCGACTGAACGGCCTCACACAGGGCATCCTTGCCATCCTGAACAATGGCAAGGAAACCATCCCGTTCGTCCCCTTCGGGAATATGTTCAGCCGCTAAGGAAACAGTTCCACAGAGTGTGCGTGAAACGTGACAAGGCACAAACGGACTTGGCCGCCTGCAGCGCCATACCCCCTGAAGAAAACACTTTCTTCGCCCAGCCGTCAAAACGCTTGTCGTCCCTATCAGAAGGGATGGTAGGATACGACGCCTGCTTTGCCGGGGCCGTAGCCGCCTGCCCCACCAAACTCTCCGGAGTAGGGTGCTTGGTCAAGTAGCAGGGGTCGCTACTGGCTGGGTGGCATTTTCGCGGCAAAGACTTGCCCACTGCCGGGAGACTCTCCGGAGCAGTCCAAGCCGCTGCCACCCTCCTCTGTAGAGCCATATGGAACGGCAGTATCGGGTCAGTTGGTGGACCTTGGTAGAGGATATCCGTAAGGTCATCCTGAAGAAAATCCCCTGGGGTAGCTGACCATCCCAACTACTCGGTGACCCTGGACATAAGGCTCCGGTACGAGGAGTCGGCATGAGTGCCAGGCTCAGGCCTACAAAGCTCCACCTCGGGAGAGGAGTCCAGCCCACTGGCATCGTGCAGGGACTGCCCCAGGTCCCCAATTTGGCTATGGCCCGAGAGAATCTCGTTCGGCACCGTATACGGAACCATGCCATCATCAGAGCCCTCATCCACCTCTGAAATAAACTCAAGCTGGCGGTAAAAAGGCACAGAATGTGGAACAAAGCCATGCATGACCTTTGCCAGAGCCTTTCTAGGTGGTTCTACCGCGTCCCGGGGAACCCCCGTCGAAACAGCCTCGAGGGCATTGCATGAATCAACGTCGACACCGAACGCGGCGCCGACAGCATCGATGGCGTCGACACAGTCCTCGAGGCCGGAGCCCCGAGCGTGCCCCTCGACAGCCTGGGCGCCGATGGAGTCAACGACTTCTTTGGAGGCGGGGCCTCGAAAGAGTCAGTTGACGACCTCGGCGCCACCGGCGTCGACGTCTTCCTCGAAGACACCAATGGTGCACACGGTCTCGAGCGTGTCGAAGAGCGGGATCTGGAATGGGCATGACGAGAACGATTCCCCTTGTCAGAGCGGGACCTCTCCCGCGAATCGTGCCGACCACCGAAGCCCGAAGGCTTGCGAGCGGTGTCTCTCGACCGACCCCACTCGGAGGCGCGGACGGACCAGTGCCCTGCGATTCGAGAATCGCCAACATTTTCTTCCCAAAGGAAGCCCATTCCTCCGGTGTCGCATGCTTGGTGGGGTAAGAGACCCGCGGACGGGCGGTGTCCTCGGATGAGGACGGGGAAGGCGACCGATGACTGCGCTTCCGTGAGTGGCTCGAAGAGGCAGAGGAGCGGCGGGACCTCCGACGACAACGCTGAGAGTCACCCCTCGAATCGTCCGTCAAAAGCCCAGCAGACCTCGACTTCCGAGGCTTGGGCACCTTACCTACCGATAACTTCTTGCGCTCCCGCAAGGCTTTGGACGTGAGCAACTGGCAGTCGACACAGTCATCCGTGTCATGGGCCTCTTCGAGGCACCAGAGGCAGGCGTTGTGCAAGTCCGTTACCGACATCTTGGACCCACAGTACCCGCACTTCTTAAAGCCTGGACGCGGTGTGGAAGACGAGGTAGACATCTTCACGAAGAAAGACTTCACAATACGAACAGGTTCGAAGAACCGAGAAAGAACAGAAACGCCAAAGAGTCGAGGCACGCCGAGATCTCCGAAGCGAACACGTTCGTGGAAAAAACGGAACTGAGGCTACGGGCGTCGTGCGTCCTACTTATAACATCCAGTGATATCGGCCATCGGAGGGGGTGCTCGAGGGCGGCATATCGACAACACAGGACGCAGATTTTTCCGAAGCAGCACATCTGTGGTGATTACGTCATAGATATGGAATACATCGGAGGAGACAATCCCCTCGAAATAAATGTACTTATATTTTTTACCTGAAACCTTGAGTCAGTGTTTGCTTGAGTCACAGTAATTGTGGCCCCTTTGTGTAATCTCTGCTACTGCTCATATACTCTTGAGATAAGCCTGGTTGCTCTGCCACTGCTACCACTCTGACATAGTAGTACAGGTTTGTACCAAAGGTAAAACTTGTATTGCCACCTGTAGTCTTAATTTGTGTGTAGTGGTCCCTAAGGGCATTGCACAGGATTCTGCCTAACATCGGCCCTACCTTGGGCTTGGCTCGATGTTTCACGAAGTTCTTGAGGTCTTCTGGAAGAGCTCCCTCCACCTGGCTAGTCTGTTCTTCAGCGCTTTCGAGGACAGCGAGCCACACGCTGTACAAGCTTGCCAACCATTGTCTGGGCTAAGGCAACGTAGGCAGAGGGCGTGGGGGTCTGAAGTTGGGAAAGCCCGTTGCAAGATGGACACCTGCTGAACCCTGTGGAAGCTGACATGCGCCGGGGAGGAGCATGACGCCTGAGGACCGAGTACCTGAATGATAAAAAGACAAAAAAAGAAAGCGAAGAAGTATCTGTGCGTGGAATTACATGGCTTGGGCCAACTCTATGTATCCGGTCGAACCCAATTTGATCTGGCTGCGTATCCGGCAGCATGCTGCTAAAACACTGTTGCATAGTGTCTTTAAGGTCTTTGTCCTGGATCGTTTCAGCTAGGCCTTTGACCCTAATGTTAGACCTCCTTGAACGGTTCTAAAGGTCTTCCGCCTGTAGTTCCAGATTGGTTGTTGCATTAGCTAGTTGGTCTAGTAGGACGCTATTCTGGCTAGCTTCTCCTGCTACATTTGACAGACCACTCTCGACAATATCTATTCTTCCTCCTAGGTCTGCCATTTCTCTGTGCACCCCCCTGAAAAGAAGATTTCAATTCCTCCTTCATCTGTTCCAACTGATTGTGAAATGTATTTGAGAGCCTGGCTTCCATCCCCTTCGAACAGTTCAGGAGTTCCTCCTTGTCTGACGCCATGGTGTGTAGTGGTGGTGCCACTGATTGGTCAGGTTGTTCTCGGGGGGGAGGTGGCGATTCGCTGTTTCTATGTCGCCCCTCTCTCCAACACTTTTCAAGTTGGCCTACTTAGGTTTTAGCTGGTGTTCTCGTTTGGGATCGTCTGGGTCTCGCTTTAGTTCCTGGCATCCAAGTTATTCTGCTAGGGGTGGTCAGCGCCCCACGTGAACAGCGGAGTTACCCTCTTATGTGTACTTATTTACACAAAGTTGATCATGCTGTCTGAGTACGGGGGAGGCGGGCACACGCCCCTGGTCAGGGGCCACGCACCTCCAACTGTTCTCTGTGATTAAATCCCTCTTCCTGTGCCTGTTGCAGTGTGGTTGGGTGGTGTGCTGCACTCGTTGACGAGACTTGGCATGAGACGATTCCTGCTAGGCTGTACTGATTCTTGTTGGCTGGGCTTGAATTTTAGCCAGAAGTGCCTTGAAGTTGTAATGCGTGCAGCACTGGTCCCATTATGTAGGTGTGGGTGTGACGGGCCCACACCTCCCCCCCGGGGGCCACGCACCTCAGATCATGCCCCCGTTGTCCTCTGTGCTAACTTTCCTCTGGCTCTTGGAAGATCTGTTGTGGAAGCAGGCGAGTATGTTGAAGAGTGTGGGAGTGTTGAGGCCCCCGGGTGGGGGTCTGGAAGCCCAGGCCCGGGAGGGAGGGGCGCCCCCCACAGAGGTCCCCAGAGCAGAGCCGTCCCCTGTTCCAACGGCTCACCTTATTTGGGTCCAACCCAGCTGGCTTGAGTTATCAACTGCTGAGCTGCCGGGGGGCCTCCCCCATCAGCCTCTTCACCTGCAGTGAAGCTCTATGTGCTTTCTGTTGGTGGGGGCGCGCTCCCGTGACGGCCCAGGCTGGGGGGCGGGAGGATCCACGCCGGAAGTATGGGCTCCGTTGGTAGAAAATGAGGGGCCAGGTTTGACCCCAGTGCCTTTCCTGGTGTTCCGGATGTGTGACCCCTCCTCCCCCCCCCCCAAGAGACAGTAAATCCCTAGTGGAGCAGGCGTACACTCGTGCCCTGGGAAGGAGGGGGAGCCTGCCTCCAAGCACCTCCTCACCTTGCTTGTGCTCCTTCGGGTGCCTGCTCTCCCACCCGTGTGGGGCGGCGAGGGCACGATCCCGCGTCGGCCCGGTCCGCAGTGCCTGTGGCGGAGTGTCACCCCACGATTGGGGTTTGGATGCTCCCCTCGGCGTGGTGTCTCTGCTGCTGTGTCGATGCCCTCGTGGCTCCGGCCCCTCAATGCCTCCCCCCGCGGGGCTGCGAGTCCAGAGATTCCGTTTTCTCCCAAAGCTCGCGTCGCGTGCGCCTGGGGAGGAGGGGGCCCACCGGATCCAGGCTGCCCTAGTGTATTCCGAGGGCCTCCTCAAGCTCTGCCAGGTCAGCCCTAGTTGTGTTTCATGGATGGTGCCGTCTTGCGGCCCGGATGAAGCCGCTGCTCAGTGCTCCCCCACTCTGATTTGGGTGGCGAGTAGCCGGATCCCAGAGGCTCCCCTCAGCACCAGGGGGGAGGGGTTAAGGGGGAATTGGCGGGTGTCGCCTCTGCCTGTGCTTTGCTGCCCTCGTAGCTCCGATCCTTCAGTGCCGGGAGATTCCACTTCCCTCCGTGGCTCGTATTGCTTGCACCCGGGGAGGAGGGGGGAGCCCACAAGTTCCGGGCTGCCCTGGCGTGATCTAAGAGCTTCCCCAAGCTCTGTCAGGTCGGCCTCTGTTAAGCCCCCTAGATGGGTTCGCTCTGCTGCCCGGATAATGCTGCCACACAATGCTCCTCTTCTCTGGTCCGGGTGGCAAGCAGCATCCACGTCTATTTCTGGAGCACGGGCCAGGGCCCTGGGGGGAGGGGCTCCCAAGGCACGGGGCGACGTTTCTTGGGTCAGGGGGCACCTCCAGAGTCATGGTCTGGACCTCTCGGTGGGGGACGTGTTCCGACTGCGCTTTTTCGTAACCATATGCGAGATGGGAGCCCTTTCTCCGCAGCTACTACTCAGGTTTCCCGGGACTGGATGCGGAACTCAGCAGAACTCACGGCTCAGGCAGCCATCTTGCCTGCGCCCCTGCTGGCCTCTCCCACTCGTCCAATTTAAGCATGCAAATATCAAATCTACATGTAGGAAAGTTTATGTGATTGTACTTGTGCAAAAAGGTGCATCACTGTTTGAAGTAGGTCTGCAATACTTACATTATGTCCAACACTGAATCATTACGTATTATTTTGTGAGCCACATCTGCCAAAAGAAAGAGACCTCCATCTGTTCTTCGGATACTGGCTGCATAACCAGGCCACACTTGTAACCTAATAAGACCAGGCACAAACAATGAGCAGAAAGCATTGGAGGAATGTGTTTACAGACTGTACAGGGTTAACTGTTAAAAAAAGCATGCAAATACATGGACTCAAACTTACATGGAAAAAAACTAAGGTATAAGCAAGCAATAAACGCTGACTTTTAAACTTTCAGGAAACGGGTCTAGCTTTGTTGATGCAGGGTACAAATACTGACAAGGTTGGACATAATGCTCTATGGGATAACTTTGGCACATCAGTTGTGGTACAGAATTTTAAACATACAAAATTCTGCAATTTACTGTCGTGGAGAGCCCAAGGCTTGCAAGATCTGCAATTCATTTTACTTAACAGTAACTGTGATTCTCCAGTGCTGGATTGTTTATGGAATTTAATTTACCTAAAAGAACTCAGTAGAGCCCCATGCCTTTCCACCTTCACGAAGTGCTTTCGAATTGGGTGGGATAGAGAGGAGGAGAAAACTGATGGGAGCTGTCTGATTAGACCACATAAGGAGTTGGCCAGCAATGCTAGACATTTTGGGATTTGCAAACTACGGTCAGCCAGATGCAAGCATGAAAGAACTGTATTATGCATATTGCTATGAGGCATTAGAATGTAAATTGGTAGGGGGTTGTAAAGAGTTGCTTTCATCTTGAACACTGGAACATTTGTGGCAGTCTCCAAACAAGCATGTTCATGTTGGCATCTCTGAACAGTCACTTTTCGGGAGTGTGCCATATCGCTGAATCAGGCTTTACATGAGATTAACATAGGCACAAGCATTTGTCATAAAGCAGTATCAAAGACATCAGTATTGGAGAAGGCCTTGCATTGGGTTAGAGAAATACTTCACCATAAAGACAAGCAACACAGATTTTGGGGAGTGTCCAGAGTTTGAGAAAGTCCAAAAATGACCAAAAGTATGGCTTTACTGAATTGCGAAGATTCAACCCTAAATTTTAAGAGTGTTTTTTTGTGGTGTGCAGTCATAATGTCGACATCAATAATGTCGACAGTCAAAATGTCGACAAATTAATGTCGAAAAACAATAATGTCGACAAACAAAAATGTCGACATTATTCGATATTTTTTCAACATTAATTTAGTGTATGCATAAATAAATAAATAAATATATATATGATGTGTTGAGTATGAGGGGTGGTTGGGGGGTGTGGGGGGTGGCAGGGGGGTGTTGGGTGAGGGGGGGTTGGGGGGGGACCCCCCCATAGTAAATACAATTTTTATTTATTTAATTATTGAATAAATAAATAAATAAATAAATAATTGGTATGTGTTGAGTATGAGGGGTGAAAGGGTGGTTGGGGGGGGTGTGGGGGGCGGCAGGGGGGTGTTGGGTGAGGGGGGGTTGGGGGGGGACCCCCCCATAGTAAATACAATTTTTATTTATTTAATTATTGAATAAATAAATAAATAAATAAATAAATAATTGGTATGTGTTGAGTATGAGGGGTGAAAGGGTGGTTGGGGGGTGTGGGGGGGGGTGGCAGGGGGGTGTTGGGTGAGGTGTTGATAGTTTTAAGGGTTTATAGTCATAATGTCAAAAAAAAAAATGTCGACATTTTTTTTTCGACATTATGACTTTTTACATTAAAAGTATAGAATGTCGACATTATTATTTTCGACATTATTTTTTCGACATTTTTGTCTGTCGACATTTTTTTGTCGACATTATGACTATAAACCTTTTTTTGTATTACAATTAGGTTTTCAGTTTTTTGTCATATTGAGTGGTGTTTTTCCAGTGTTTTCACAAAATGTAGAAATCTGTTCAAATCAGGGCTTATACATTTTTTGGGATCAATAATGGAGAGCATCAGTGTTTGTCCAGTGTATATGAAAAAAGAACAAGTTACTTACCAACTGTTAACCTTCTTTCGACTGGATGTTCCTCCAACGCATTCCACATCTTTGACATGTAATAGCCACAGCTGTGCACTTCGGAAACTTTTCGGCAGAGGGCGTCCTGCGTCGATGGCCTCGGGTCCATGTCCCTCGAAGGCCTCTGTCGAGGACGACGTCACAGGATGTTATAAATAGGACGCACAGCGCCCATAGTCTCAGTTTAAGTTTTTTCCCCCAGAACGTGTGGCACCAGTCTGATGCCTGCAGGACTGCACTTATTCTTGCGGAAAACGGAAGCTGCAATCGCATAGGAAATTCTCTTGAGGGGCTGGCTGGGAGGGCGATGTGTAATGCGTTGAAGGAACATCCAGTCGAAAGAACGTTACCAGTTGGTAAGTAACTTGTTCTTCGAATGGATTGTGTCCTCCAACGCATTCCACATCTTTGACAGACTGCCAAAGCAGTACCAGTAAATGGAGGAGGGAAAAGAATTTAGAGTACACAATTAGATTGCAGAATAAAGAACTGCCTTCCCAAAGGCCATATCCTGACCATGTATAGTATCCAGGGAATAATGCTTTACAAAGATGTGGATGGAAGCCCATGCAGCAGCATCACAAATATACCTAATAGGAACACCCCTCTGGAGGGTGGCGGAAGTAGCCACACCCCTAGTGGAATGAGCTCTGAACCCATCAGGAGGGTCCCTACCCGCCAATCGATAACATTCTGTAATGGTGAGGATAATCCACCTGGACAAGGTATGTCGGTGTCCAGCATATCCTACAAAGAGTTGATCGTCCACTCTGACCCTGGACATCCTAGAAATGTAAATGTTTAAAGCTCTCCTAGGATCCAAACGATGGAGTCGCTCCTCTTCCTTACCAGGATGAGGAGGGTAGAAAGATGGAAGAACCACATTTTGACTCAAATGGTATTCAGAAACTACCTTAGGTAGAAAGGAGGGACGTACTCGCAGTACAACCCTGTCCTTGTGAAACATAGTAAAGGGTGGCTTATATGAAAGTTCCTGCAATTCACTCACTCCGCGAGTAGAAGTAATCGCAACCAAGAACACAGTCTTGAAGAACAGTATTCTCAAAGGACAAGAGTGCAAAGGTTCAAACGGAGCACCCATGAGAAAATTCAAAACCAAATTGAAATCCCAAACCGGCAACTGGAAAGGGGACGGCGGGAATACATTAGTCAGCCCTTTAAGAAATTGAGAAATCAAAGGAATATTAAAATAAGAACATTCTTCAGACGAGCGCTTACAGACAGACAGCGCCGCCAGGTAACCTTTAATGGTACAGAGAGAGAGAGAGAGAGAGAGGAGAGAGAAGAGAGGAGAGGAGAGAGGAGAGAGGAGAGAAAGGAGAGAGGAGAGAGAGGAGAGAGAGAGAGACGAGAGAGAGAGAGAGGAGAGAGAGAGAGGAGAGAGAGGAATTCTCTTGGCAGCAAAGACAGCGTGGAGGACAGATGGACATTTCTAGAAGGTCTGGGTACCACGCTCTCCTGGCCCAATCCGGAGCAATAAGGATCATGTGGGAACCGAACCTCTGCAACACTTGAGGAATGATGGGGACTGGAGGAAACGCGTACAGCCATCCAATCCACCACAAACAAACGCGTCTCCTAACGCTCCTCTTGGAGGAAATTCCCTTGAGCAGAACCTCTCGCACTTCCGGTTCACACTGGTGGCGTAGAGATCCACTTGCGGGGTTCCCCAAAATGCGAAGATCTCCTGAAGGACTTCCTGAACCAACTCCCACTCGTGGGAGACAGCGGTCTGCCGCCGCATCGTCGTCTCCGGCCAGATGAACTGCAGAGATCAAAATTTCCTGTTTGATGGCCCAGAACCAGAGCTGCATTACCAAAGTGACCCTACCCCCACCCCTTTTGTTGAGGTAATGCATGGGCACTGTGTTGTCCATCATGATCAGGACACTCTTTCCCTGTACAGAGGGCAGAAACACCTCCAGGGCTAGCCTGATGGCCTGCAGTGCGACCAAATTGATGTGGAGTCTTGACTGCAACCGAGACCAACTAACACTGGTGGTCAGTCGTTGGCATGAGGGCCCCATCCTGTGAGGGAAGCATCCGTCACTACCGTCCCCTCCGATCACGGTTGCCAAAACGGTTCCACCCCCTCATCAGGTTCCCTTTGTTGGCCCACCAGAGATGATCCTGGGAGACAGAGTGGAATCTGAACGTGATCCAACATCTTGCCGGAGAACTGTGACCACTGCATCTTGAGAGCCCACTGCAGGGATCTCGTTCGCAGCTGGGCCCTCTGGCACCAGAAAAATGCAGGATGCCAGGAGGCTGAGCAACCTTAAGAATTCGAATGCTCGGAGACTCTGGGCATGTTGAAACTTGTCCACCATCTGCACAACGTGATGAGCCCTTACCTTGGGAGGCAAACACTTCCAAGGACGTGTCGAAAACAGCCCCGATGTACTGGAGCCGTTGGGAAGGTGTCAGATGCGACTTCTGGAAATTCAGGGAGAAGTTTAGCCGATGGAGGGTGTGGCAGGTGACACCGAGATGATCCAACGCCAGCTCGGGATAGCGCGCTCGGATCAGCCAGTCATCCAGGTAGGGGTAGACGTGAATCCCCCTTCGCCTGAGGTACGCTGCCACCACCACCATTAGCTTGGTGAAGACCCTCATGGCGGATGGTCAATCCGAACGGCAGGACCCGAAACTGAAAGTGTGAGTCGCAAGCCGCAAACCTCAGGTACTTCCTATGCGCGGGATGGATCGGCACATGATTGTAAGCATCCTTGAGGTCCACAGACACCAACCAATCCTGAAGTGAAGGGCCTGGAGGACTTGAGAAAGAGTGACCATCTTGAACTTGTCCTTCTTGAGAAGTTTGTTCAACCAACGCAAGTTCATGATGGGTCTCAATCCCCCGTCTTTCTTTGGGATCAAAAAATAAGGGGAATACCATCCCTTGTTCCTCTCCGCTATAGGCACCAGTTCTAGAGCGCTTTTTTCCAGCAGGCTCAAAATTTCCTGCGCAAGGAGCGGATCCAGAAGCTTCAAAGAGTTTCCCTGGTGGATTGTCGTGAGGCCGCTGAAGGAAGGGAAGGCAGTAGCTGTGGGCTATGGTATCCAGAACCCACGCATCTCAAGTAATGGCACGCCATTCTTCGAGATGCTGAGACAGACTGCCCCCAACTGGCGAACCATGGGACATGGCCTCACGACTGGTTGGAAGCAGCTGCGGCAGCGCCTGAAGGCAAAGAGGAAGCTGCCTGAGCGGCTCTGGCACCATGAGTTCCCCGCCCACCACGGGTACTTTTCCGTTGGTCCCTTTGACTGGCAGCCCCTCTCGTTGTACCAAAGGAAGAGAAGTAACAAAAGGATCCTCCCCTCCACGGTTGTCCCCTAGGACAAAAAGGCAAAGGTTGACGCACCGGGGTACTCAAAGACTTTGCCGCAGCTTTTGAGGTCTGCAACCTCAAGGCTCTCGTCAGCCTTGCTGCCAAAGAAATGTACGCCATCAAAGGGCATGTTAAGAAGACGGGCCTGCACATCCAGAGTAAACCTGGACTTCCGCAACCACGCAAATCTGCGGATAACGGTGCTCACAGCCATGGATCGGCTAACACTGTCGGCCGTAAACAAACCCGACTGAAGGGATTCACACATGGCATCCTTGCCGTCCTGCACAAGAGCAAGGAACCCATCCCTTTCGTCCCCCTCTGGAATATGCTCAGCTGCCAAAGAAACAATTCCACAGTGTGTGTGAAAACCTTGCCAAGGCACATGTGGAGTTGCCCGATTTCAGGACCATGCTCCCAGCATAAAATACCTTCCGGGACAAACCGTCAAAGCACTTGTCGTCCCTATCCGGAGGGATGGTAGGGTACGCCGCCTCCCTCGAGATGGTAGCAGCCGCCTGAACCACTAAACTCTCGGGAGTGGGGCGAGTAGATAGATAGCTGGGGTCGCTAATGGAAGGACGGTATTTCTTGGTTAAAGACTTATTAACAGCCGGAAGAGATTCCAGGGACTGCCAAGCAGCTGCCACCCTTTTCTGCAAGGTAAGATGAAATGGCAAAACAAGGTCCGAGGACGGACCTTGATCCAAGATGTCCGTCAGATCATCCTGCACAAAGTCTTCAGGATGACTAGACCAGCCCAGATACTCCAAGACTATACGAAGACTCTGAATGAGCCCCAGGCTCAGGTCTAACAAAAGTCCACTTCCGGGGAAGTGTCCAGTCCACTTGCATCATGGAGGATCTGGCTCAACTCCTCCAACGGACTGTCACCAGAAAAAAATTGGATCATCATTCAGGTCACCAGGTTCCTCAACCTCAGACCTTTCCTCCTCTTCAAAAATAGAGACTGGTTGAAACCCAGGCCTGGGGACAGAAGAAGATGGCCTGGAGGCCTAAACTGGCCTCACCGACTTAGATGTAGCCTTCCTTGGGGGATACACAATGTCTGGGTACTCCAACGGCAAATGTCGAGAAAAAGTCCCGAAGGCTTCGACATCGTGATCGCCGAAGGCCTCGGCGTCGACACAGGTGCTGATGGCACTGTGGGCTGATACGATGGCAAGGTGTCGATGTCTGAATCGGACAGACACGGCACCGAACGAGTCGACACCGGCCCAGAGCCCTCAATAGGTTGCTGGGGACGAGGTGTTAGGCAGAATCCTGTGCAGTTCCCTTACGGAGCCCTACAGAAGATTAAGACTACAGGTATGAGCAATAAATCCCCTTTGGTATCAGTTCGCACCACAAAGATTTAGTTGGTAGCTGTGGCTAAGCAGTCAGACATATCTCAAGAGGGATATGAGCAGTATTCCGGGTTTACACGATAGGTCTACAGTGCTATGGCACAAGGAAACACTGACCAAAGCTTTGTATTAAAAAGAATCTATATATTTATTTTACACACTTCTAGTTCAACACATTAATCACAGTTAGTAAAGCAAGTTAAAATCAGTCAAGAAAAGTATACACAGCTCCCTAGTTAAATTGTAGACAAGTTTGAGCAAGAGTGAAAACTGAGCAAAACGGCACAGTGAAAACCAAACACAAATGGCACCCTAGCAATTTCTCACAAGGGAGGGAAAGCACAAGTTACACGGCAATATCTTCTTATACACCCTAGCAACACTTCCCCTAAGTTTGTGAACAAGTTTAAGCAAGGCAGTACTTTAGCATAGAGAACACTTAAATGAAAACCAAGCAAAATGGCACTTCACAAGTTTAAAAAGTGGGAAGGAAAAGGTGATTATAAGATGTAGGTGCACCAACACAATTCTAGTTGAGAAGCAATCTAGAGAAGGCAGTTCTAACAAATTTAACCAGAGTCAATAGGCCTGAGCCAGAGTCAGTGGAACAGGGCAAAGGCCCCAAGAGCAAAATGTTCTTGTAGCTGCTGTCAAGTCTTTGGTTAACGATTTCGAAAAGGTGGATGCAGAAGGTGAAAGACAATGTTTAGAAGATAGGGGCAGCCAACCCATCAGGTAGGTAAAGGATTTAAAACACCTTTAGCACTACCACGCGAAAGGGCGGCCTGGCGGAACAATGTACCTTTATATGAAGAAGTGGCTCCTGCTGTGGCGGTTGTTCCTGGTAGTTCCTGCAGTTCGGGATATCAAGCAGAGGAAGAGAGGCTCTAGTCATGGAGGAAGGTTCAAGTTACTGCACTACCCAGGGATGAAACCAGCCGCAGTGCTGCCCGAAGAATAAAAGGCACGCTCCTTTAAATCGGGGTCCGGGTGGACGGGTGCCTGGCTATCCAGTCTCCGAGTACAGGGTACTGGTGATTCGACCAGGGCAGGTCCAGGAAGGCGATTGGCAAACTGGTTGGCCCCACTAGCTCAAGGCAAGAAGGGTCTTGCAGATGAAGATCTTCTCTCATCGTGTGGAGAAAATTGGTGAGACGCTGCAGCAGGGCTTCACCGGTGGTTCAGTCGTTGCAGGTGTCTTTGGCTTCTCTCCTCTTCGGCTTCTTACTTCCAGTGGCAACATCTTGCTCTTCCAGTCCTCAGGACCCTGCTTTTATGCAAAAAGAACCCCATTCATACAGCCTAGCTGTCACTCACACAGTGGAGTGGTCATCTTGGCGGGAGACCCTCCAGCCTATCAGGGCAGAGTGCGACATGGGTTGCTGAGGCAACCCTGTCCAGGGGTCCTACTCCCCCTCCCACACAATGGACCCACCCCAGACTCAATGGCGCAGAAAGGAGGACTTCTTGGCAGAAGCCTGCCAAAAGGACGAACAAAGGATCCCCGACCTGGGTTAGGAGCTTAGAGAAAGACACGAGAAAGAAGTTATATTAAAGTTCTGGCAAATAAAACCTACCGGAGTGAAGTTAATATTAAAATAAACCGGCAGTATGTTAGAAGCTGTCAGAAAATGTAGTAGCCTCGAACAACGGGAAAATCCCATAGGAAAATATTTGCAGTCGAATATTTACGGTAGTAACCACTGCCACCAGCCAGAAACTTTTTGAGAGAGGGACAGTACGGTACCCTCTCGAAAATGAACACCAGGGAAAAACTATTAACCCTTTCCAGTACCTCCATAGTAAGATGGGTTGTACTGGATTTGCTCACAGAGATTGACTAGTAAAGTCAATGGGGACTTTACATGCCCTGGGAGACAGTAGTCAGTCCCAGGGTATGGAGTCTGTGTTTGGGGGCCACTGTGACACCCCTGTGTTACTTCACTGAGGGTGCTGTATAACACGTGTATAAAGATGGTTCCAAATAGGGTGAGAAAAACCAGACATTAAACAAAAAAATAGCCTAGAACACACATAGCCTAGAACACACATAGCAAAAATGCCTAAGAGTGGGAAAAAGAGTCACACTCTTAGCAGGAGAAAAAAACAAACCCTTCAAATCCAGCAAAGCTGCTGGGGGACTCTATAGGTAAGGGAAATTAGCCATAAAATGAGCATTCTCCCTAACACGAGGACCGAGACCTAGAGACACGTCTCTTGCGACCCTTCTATTCCTTGTCCGTACGGGACCTCAACGGCTCCCGGTGAGTGTTGCGTCGCAAACCCGAGCCCGAAGGCGGAACGAGACCAATCCAGGCCGGCTTCGTCAGAAGGCGCGACCGGACCCGGGTCCTGCGATTGAAAAATATCGCCATCATGGATTTCTTAAACGCCGCCCATTCCTCCGAAGTCGAGGACTTTGTAGGGCACGAAACCTTCCTTGAGGCACCATCCTCCGAGGAGGACGGGGAAGGCGACCGGTGACGGCGCTTCCTTGAGTGCCGGGACAAGGAAGACGAGTGGCGGGAACCCCTCTGGGACCGTGATCCCCAGGAATCCTTCCAACGTGGAGAGTCACCCTTCGATTTGTCAGTGGAAACCCCCTTGGACTTGGAAGTCCGGGACTTAACAGGCATAGAGCCCCTACCTACCTGGAGCTTCCCCTTCCACTCCAACAAGGCCTTGGCAGTCAGGGACTGGCATTTCGAGCAGTCGGTGTTGTGCAACTCGCCCAGGCATCACAAACAAATGCGGTGGGGGGTCGGTGAGCGACATCTTTGACTTGCAGTCCCGGCAGGTCTTAAAGCCAGACCGCGGAGTCAGAGGGGTTGAAGAGAAAGACATCTTCTATGAAGAAAACACATGAGGCGCGCCGAGTCTCACGAAGTTAACACGTTTGCGGAAAAAACGGAACAGAGGCTGCGGGCGCCGTGCGTCCTATTCATAACATCCTGTGACGTCGTCCTCGACGGAGGCCTTCGAGGGACATGGACGAGGCCATTGACACAGGACGCCCTCTGCCAAAAAGTTTCCGAAGTGCACAGTTGTGGATAATTACATGTCAAAGATATAGAAAGCGTTGGAGGAGAATCCATTCAAAATGCTTTTATTAGCATACATACTTTTGGGAGCATAAATATCAATGCATATACAATATTCTCAATTGAGGGAACAGTCTCTGAAAAGGGGTAGCCAACAAGCTGCTGCTGAGAAAGCAAGCAACGGATGTCAATGAGATGCAGTCGCTGGAAAGGATGTAAGCAATGTTGTGTACATATTGATGCCCTTTATTAACATCCAGGACAGGTTCTATGATGGCATGTGTGACAATGGGAATGCAGGAGGCCTTAATTTATACATGTATTGACATCTGTGTGAAATCGCAAACTTCAGAGGCAATTATTTTTTGGGGGGTGAAAAAGTTGCAAAGAAGGAAACTGACACAAAGGTAGCATGGTTTTGGTTATAAACGTGTATTTCTTAAGTAAAAGACCTCGCTATCAATATCTCTAAGAGGGATTTCCCCACCTCGAACTAAAACTAAAAGAATTGTCAGTATGTCCGTAAACTAACAGAATGTTTCTTCTTCGGGAGAATGGCTCCCTTTTCCTTCATCTTAAACAGTGTCCAATAGTTGCTTTCTCTCAACATAAAATACCTGATGGACTGACTCCCTTCCCCTGGCTCACAGACTTCACCCAGTCTTTATCCTATGTTCAGGAGAACAACTCCCTTCTCCTGAGGTACACTTCTGCAGTTCCCAATAGAACCACGTGGAATGACTCCCCCCCCCTCCTCCCCTTCCACCGACATCTTTAACATAAGTCTTGGGCCTGCACCAGGTGAATGCCCCTCTTCTCGTGTGTTTGGTTCGATTCACAATACGGCGAGGGGTAATGACACCCTGCCCCTGATGTCTTTATCACAGCTCTTTGTCCGATACCAGGAGAATGACTCCCTTCTGCTGGTATTTTTTTAAAAAGTTCTTTCCCAGTGTTGGGGTTACAACCCCTTCTCTGGTGGTCAGTGGATTCCCTGTTACAACTGCACTGAGGAAGATTGCCTCTGATGCTTTTCTTCCTACTCTTGGGGTCCCAGACCCTTCTCTGGTGGTCAGTGGTTATCTCGATACCACTATGCTGAGGAAGATTTCCTCTGATGCTTTATCCCCGATCTTGGAGTCCCAGACCCTCCTCTCATTATGCCCATTAACTTCCTTGCTAAAACAGGGCAAGAGGAAGCCAGCTTAGCCTCAGTGTCAACCCCTCAGTCCCCTCTGGTTTTCATGTACCTCCCTTTACCTACAACTGGGCTTTGGTACCTTGCCAGCACTTCTCCAGCTCTGTGGGCTTCTCTCCTCTGCACTTGTGGCGTTGCATCTTCCTGGCCTCAGGATGTGGTCTGACTTCACTTGGCGGACAGATAACTTTCTTAGCGTCTTCTTGCTGCCCTCCGCTTCTCTACAGCTTTCGGCTGGCATTCAAATCTCCGCGCTGGAGACTTTGGGTGCCGGCTGCTTTCCCGAACAGGACTAGATACTGTGGGGCTCCTGCCACAAATTTGCTTCTTGTTAAAACTGCGGTGAGCTCCGTGGCCAAGCTTTCTCGATCTAATAGTCCTCTGTTCTTTCTTATACCTTGTATCCAGTTCCTCCCATGTGGAATGCACAAGTCCTTCACTGTTGCTTTGTGACTGATCCTCATGCCACCTTGGGGCAAACCCTGTAACAGTTTTATCATAGTTCAAGATCTTTAGGTCTCCTGTGTTCTTCCTCGTCAAAGTGCTTTTGGTCTTAGGCCCTATATTACAACACAGGCTTATTATCAATGAAGTGGCTCTGGACATTAGGAAGGGCTAAGGAATGGTGGGCAGTGGCACCATTAATTGGGCTGTATCCAAGGTGATCGTCCTTATACCCAGAGTAGCCAGAGGGGGGGGGTCACTCTCCATGAGGTCCTCCCACATTAAAACACCCCTAGGTGGACTATAGGTACCAGATTTTTCAGGGCTTTTGTGTGTCTTATACCAACACTGCATTTATCGTAATAGCCACAAAGACAGCCTGGGGGCACAAATACATATGCTGAAAAATCTACGTTTCATCCTTGTTTAGTTGAAAAGAACAAGTTACTTATCCCTGGTAACATTCTTTCGACTGGATGTTCCTCCCACGTATTCCTTATCTTTCATATTTCCAATATCCAGCTTTGCTGCTTCAGGAAAAAATTTCAGCAGGGGGCACTGTGTGTCGATGCCGGTCGACTCGGTGTCCAGTCATAATATCGAAAAAATAAAGTCGAATGACAAAAAAGTCGAATCAATAATGTCGAAAAAAAAAAAGTCGAATTTGTTTTTTTATTATTTATATATTTTTTTTGGGTTTGGTAAGTAAAAAAAAGGGGTAAAATAAAAAAAAAATAGAAAAAAAGGGGGTTGGGGGGGAACCCCCCCATTTCGAATAAAAAACGTATTAAAAAAAAAATTCGACTTTTTTTTTCGAGATTATTTTTTCAAAATTTTGACTTTCGATTTTATTGATTTCGATTTTATGTCTAGGAACCGGTCGACTCTATGTCCCTCGGAGGCCTCAGTCTCTATGTCGACATCACCGCAGGTATATGTTGCACGCGCAGCGCCAGTTGTTCTCAGTTCCGTTTTTATGAGTGGGCATTTATTTGGAGTATGACGGTTACTCCCCTGAGAGTGCGTAGACTGAAACCACAAGGGAAATTCTACCGCGGGGTAGGTAGGGAGGGGCGATAAGGAATACGTTGGAGGAACATCCAGTCGAAAGAAAGTTACCAACGGTAAGTAACGTGTTCTTCGAATAGATTGTGTCCTCCAACGTATTTCTTATCTTTGATACACTCCCAAAGCAGTTTACGTAATTTGGAGGGAGTAGAATTCAGTATGACCTGAGAATTTTATGTTTGTGTATGCACTGAATGCAACACTGCTTTTCCAAAAGCAGAATCTTGACCCGAAGAAGAGTCTAAACTGTAATGTTTAGTGAAGGGGTGCACAGACGACGAGGTGTCAGCTGCACATATATCTCTGATTGGAACTCCCCTCTGTAAAGCAGATGAAGTTGCCATGCCCCTGGTCGAATGAGCTCTTCGGTGTTATGGAGGATCTTTACTTGCCAGTTTGCAGCATTCCGATATTGCTAGTATAATCCATCTGGATATAGTTTGCTGGGTAAGGGTCAGTCCCAATTTATGACCTGAATAACCCATAAACAATTGCCCAGAATGTGGAGGAGGATAAAAAGATGGTAACGTTATCTTCTGATTAAGATGAAACTCAACAATTTTGAGGAGAAAAGTTGGCTTCACTTTTAGTACTGATGTAATTGCTACTAAAAAGATGGTTTTCAGAGTTAGAAGTTTTAAGGGACAAGAGCGAAAATGCTCTAAAAGAGCTCCCATCAAAAAAATGTAACACCAAGTTAACATGCCACAGTGGGTCTTGAAGGTGCTGTGTAAAACAAACAAAAAGTGGTGCACAAGGAGTAGGTGAGGCTCCAGTGCCCAAGATCACACAAAAAGTAAAAATACACATAGCAAAATACGTGTAAGAGTGGGAAAAAAGGCTCACACTCTTACCAGGTGAAAAAAATAAATCCTAGAAATCCAGCAAAGCTGCTGGGGGACTCTTTAGGTAAGGGAAATCAACCATTTATGAGAATTCTCCCTAACAGAGAGCAAGATTGTATCTCCCTCCATCTGCCTGTACTTGGCGTCCAGGCGTCGGTTGACCGACTGGACCGAGTGGCACTTGAGCCAAACCTTCTTGGCCAGAGAGACTACATCGGTTTGCGGTGGAATCCCTGTGTTGGCAAAGGGGCGTCTTGTGAGGACTTCAGCCAGAACCCCCTCTGCCGGCTGCTCGACCTCAGGTTGAGTGAGGCCCAGGTACTCAGCCAGGCCAGCAAGATGTTCATGGAAGACCCTGGCTGAGGATGGCGTGTCCAGATCCTCCCCCTCGTCCTTATCCTGTGGAAATGGAGGATCTTGTGGAGGAGGGGTAGATGGCGCTGGAGGCTGGGGTACAGGGACCGCAGCCGGGGGCTGAGGAGTTGACAGGTTGCAGAGTTGGCGGTGGAGGCGGCTGCACCGGGGCCTGGGGGCCCGATGAAGGAGTCTGTGGTGCTTCTAGCATGGCGGGGAGGGCTTCTCTGACTGCGTCCTTGATAACCCCCCATCTGAGGAGACCTCATGAGACCGAGAAACTTCTCGAAGAGCACCTCCTTACTGGCCCAGGAGGTGGCAGGGGGCATCTACAGGGTAGCGGGGGGCTGCTGGAGCCACTGCGTACCCTGTCCATATGGACGCACAGGAAAGTTGCCCCGCGCAAATGAAGGGTAGACTGTAGGCCACGTATCTGGTTGAAACCAGTCCCACCTTGACACTGTTCTTCGCCGAATTTGTGGAATGGCGTCGGACATGTGCCTCTTTCTGGCGCGGCGGCCATTTTGTCGAGCTGCCTGCCCCATGTCTGAGACGTGTTGCCCAGCCCATTTGGACCCGGCCTCGTCCAAGACTCTTGCGTGTGGATCACGAGGCCTACCCTTCTCCTCAGGTCTCGGCCCGATAGGTGTGGCACCCTCGACCCGGGGGTCGGTAGAGCTGCCTTCAGGCGCCCCCCTCAGACATATTGCCGGTATTAGGGTGTAGCCCCTCGGACGTATTGCCGGTGTTAGGGCGTAGCCTCTCGGCCATTGTGCCGGTAAAAGGGTGTAGCCCCTCTGGTGTAGACCCAGTACAAGAACCTTATGGTCCCTCGACACTGCGCCCAGGAGGATCCGAGGACCCCTCCACCCAAAGGCCGGTAGCTATAGCAGCCTCTGTGCACGTGCCGGTAGAAGACCTGGCCGGTCCCTCCCGCGCGGGAGAGTCCCTGGGAAGGAGTTTCCCTTGAGGGGTGCACTGGAAAATATCAGCCCTACCTTGGGCCTGGTTCGATGCTTCACAAAGTTCTCGAGATCCTCTGGAGGCGACCTCTGGAAGAGCTCCCTCCACCTGGCTAGTCTGTTCTTCAGCGCCTTTGAGGACAGCGAGTCACACGCCAAACATGATTGCCAACCGTGGTCTGGGCCAAGGCAGCGTAAGCAGAGGGCATGGGGATCTGAAGTTGGGAAGAGCCCTTTGCAGGATGGACACCTGCTGAACCCTGTTGAAATCGACTTATGCCAGGGAGGAGCGTGACGCCTAAGGACCGAGTACCGAAATGATAGAAAAGACAAAAAAGACAAAGAGAAGAAGTATCCTCAAGTGGAATCCTCAAGGCATCCGAAGCCTAAGCGTGGAAACACAGAACTAAGGACAAGGGGCGCTGCACGTGCTACATATACCTGCGGTGACGTAGTCATCGAGACGGAGGCCTCTGAGGCACATCGAGTCAACAGACACCAATGCACAGCGCCCCCTACTGAAAAATATTCCAAAGCAGCAAAGCTGGATATGGGAAATATCAAAGATAAGGAATACGTGGGAGGACACAATCCATTCGAAAGAAGTATTTGTCACTAGTCTGGGGCTCTTTGGAGGAATTGTAGAACATTTTGAGATAAGTTAATTTATGGTGTGAGCAAATTCATGGTGTCAAAAAAGGCTCAAAATTGTCTGCAATTGCTCAAAGTAGCACCTGCCCACTGACAGGTTGAAAAGTTTACGTTACTTACCTGTAACTCCTGTTCTCCAGCATTGGTATCTTTCATGGATTCACATGCTCATGAATATTCCCAGTCAGGCTGGGAATCCTCGGTAACATTAAAGCAATTTGCTTTCAAGCTTAAAAAATTGATTGGAACTTATATAACCTTTTGCTGTCACTTTCGGTAATACTGCCCCAGCCAATGACCTCAGTTGTCCTTAGCTACACCCATGGTGGCCATCTTCATATTTGTAAGCGCACGTAATGTGGCAGTAGGAACCAAGAAGAGAGCCATAGAGGGGTAGGAGGGAGGGTCGCATGTGAATCCATGAAAGATGCCAATGCTAGAGAACAGGAGTTACCGGTAAGTGAATTGTTCCTTCCCCAGTATTGGATCTTCATGGATTCATATTCGACCACACAGCAGTAAATATAGACAACCAATGGGAGGAGGTTAAGCTGTACAGAAGCAATGGAAACTCAGCTCTGGAACACTCACCTCAAACAAACAGGTTGCGAAGCACTGCCTGATTGACACAGGACTCCCTGGAATCCATGTCAATGCAGTCAAATCTCAGGAAGGTGTGGGCAGACCTCCACGTTGCTGCCCTGTAGATGTCAGGCAGGTGAACACCAGACAGGAACATTGCTGTACAAGCCCTGGCTCTGGTGGAAATGATAAGTTACTTACCGTAGTGACTAACGTACTCCTAGTCCATAGTCCCCTTTCTTCGATACTGTATGGGCATCCATTGCTAGGGACGGGAGACAGAACCCTTTCCACCAGAAAAACCTTCTTTCCCCTTTAAATCCCCTGACTCTGCCCACCGGCGCCACCCCTCAGTTCCCTTTGACGCGTTGACAATATTACCATTGCCTAATGACACCAGTTTTATTAAGGGGGAGGATTATGCGAAGTATGGAGGAAAGGGGACTATGGACTAGGAGTACGTTAGTCACTACAGTGAGTAACTTATAATCACTCCTATGTTCCGACCCTTTCCTCCATACTGTATGGGCAATTACAACTGAATGCAGCCCCAGGGTGGAGAGGTGACCCTCCTAGGAAACAAGTTCCTTAAAACTGCCTGACCAAATGCCACGTCCAACCTGGAGCCGGCATCCAAGCAGTAGTGCTTGCAGAAGGCCGAAGCCGTAGCCTAAGTACCACCTTACTGATGACCTGGCAAGGAACGTGCCTCTGGAAAGACACAGCTGAGGTCTTGAACCTGAAAGAGTGGTCATTCAAATTTGCCGGAACTAGTTTATGCTGCACCTCATAAGCATCTTTGATGGCCGCAAACACCCATCTTGCTATGGAGGCCTTGGAAGCTTGATAGCATGGCCTTGACCCACCGAAGGTGACAAAGAGGGCCTCCGACCTGCAAAAACTCTAGGTTCCATCCAGATAGAAAGGTAGTATAGGGCTCTGAAGCCACCAGTGCCTGGATTTCACTAACACTGCGTGCCGAAGTGAGGCCCACCAAGAGTGCTGTCTGAATGGTGACCAGCCTGATGTCCGCTGACGCCATTGTCTCAAATGATTTATGCGCCAAGGGGCCCAATACTACATTGAGGTTCCACACCGGGTGTGGCTTCTTGATAGGTGGGTAGAGCCTGGTGAGGCCCACCAAATGCCTCTTGACTATCGGGTTGGAGGAAGAAAAGACCTCCTCCTCCGAGGTCCTACAGGCTATGATGTCCGCCAGATAGGTGTGGCATGCGTCTAATTGCACCCCGCCCTCCCCCCGAGTGTGCAAGGTGTGCCAAGAAGGACAGCACGTCGTCCAGCGTGATAGTCAAAGGATCGATTTCCCTCGATTCTGTCCAGTGACAAAACCTAGTCCACTTGCTCTTGTACTGGCTCTTAGTGGCATTGCTTCTAGCGCCCTGTATGATGTCCAGGTTATCCTGTGACAGACTCAGATGCTTTAGTGTGACCTGTTCAGGAACCACGCTGGGAGGGCTAACCTCTGGGGGACGTGGTGGATGACCGTGCCTCCCTGCTGTGAGAGTAGGTGAGCTGGAGCCAGAGGAAGGTGTACTGGGGCCTGTTCCGAGAGGCTGAGCAGTTCCGAGAACCATGGCCTTGCATGTCACCATGGAGCTATCAGGATAACACAGAGGCACTGCGTCTCCCTGATCTTGCAGATTACCCTGTGAACCAGGGGTGTGGGAGGGAAGGCATACGCATTCATGTTGTCCCATTGTAACTGCATCGCGTCTCCCAGAGATCCCCAGCCCTGTCCCTGCCAGGACGCAAACTGTGGGCACCTCCTGTTGGCCCAGTTGGCAAAAAGGTCTACCTGCGGGTGACCCCATCTGTTGAAGATCCCCTGGAGGACTTGCTTGTTCAACTGCCATTCGTAGTTGTCCGCTCCCAGTCTGCTGAACCTGTCTGCCTCCAAGTTGGACTCCCACGGGAGGTGGACTGCCCTCTTGTTAGGGAGAATCCTTATTTTATGGCTAATTTCCCTTACCTATAGAGTCGCCCAGCAGCTTTGCTGGATTTGAAGGGTTTCTTTTTACCTGCTAAGAGTGAGACTCTTTTTCCCCACATAGGCATTTTTGCTGTGTGTGTTCTAGGCTATTTTTGTGTTTAATGCCTATGGGATCTTTCTCAACCCCATAGGAACCATCTTTATTCACATGTGTTACACAGCACCCTCAGTGCAGTGACACAGGGGTGTCGTAGCGACCCCCAAACATAGACTCCATACCCTGGGACTGACTACTGTCTCCCAGGGCATGTAAAGTCCCCATTGACTTTACTAGTCAAAACCTATGAACTAAACCAGTACAACCCATCTTACTATGGAGGTACTGGAAGGGGTTAATAGTTTTTCCCCTATGTTCATTTTCGAGAGGGTGCCCTACAGTCCCTCTTTCAAAAGTTTCTGGCTGGTGGCAGTGGTTACTACCATAAATATTCGACCGCAAATATTTCCCTATGGGATTTTCCCATTGTTCGAGGCTACCACTTTTTCTGACAGCCTCTAACATACCGCCGGTGCATTTTAATATTAACCTTGCCCCGGTAGGTTTTATTTGCCAGAACTTTAATATCATTTCTCTCTCATGTCTTTCTCTAAACTCCTAACCCAGTTCGGGGATCCTTTGTTCGTCCTTTTGGCGGGCTTCTACTGAGAAGCCCTCATTTTGGCGCCACTGAGTCTGGTCGGGTCCATTGTGTGGGAGGGGGAAGTAGGACCCCTGGACAGGGTTGCCTCAGCAACCCATGTCGCACTCTATCCTGATAGGCTGGAGAGTCTCCAGCCAAGATGACCACTCCCCTGTGTGAGTGACAGCCAGGCTGTATGAATGGGGATCTTTTTGCATAAAAGCAGGGTCCTGAGGACTGGAAGAGCAAGACGTTGCCACAGGAACTAAGAAGCCGAAGAGGAAAGAAGCCAAAGACATCTGCAACGACTGAACCACCAGTGAAGCCCTGCTGCAGCGTCTCACCACTTTTCTCCACACGAGGAGAGAAGATCTTCACCTACAAGAGCCTTCTTCCCTTGAGCTGGTGGGGCCAACCAGTTTGCCAATTGCCTTCCCGGACCTGCCTTGGTTGAATCTCCCGTACCCTCTTACTCGGAGGCCGGATTGCCAGGCAGCAGTCCACCCGGACCGCGATTTAAAGGAGCGTACCTTTTATTCGTCGGGCAGCACCGCAGCTGGTTTAATCCCTGGGTAGTGCAGTAACTCAAACCTTCCTCCACGACTAGAGCCTCTCTTCCTCTGCTGGATCACCCGAACTGCAGGAACTACCAGGAACAACCGCCACCGCAGGAGCTACTGCTGCTTTTTAAGCTACTTTGTTCCGCCAGGCCGCCCTTTCTTCGCGGTAGTGCTAAAGGTGTTTTAAATCCTTTACCTACCTGTTGGGTTGGCCGCCACTCTCGCTTAACATTGTCTTTTCAACTTCTGCAACTACCTTTTCAACTTTGTTAACCAAAGACTTGACTGCACCTACAAGAACATTTTTGATCCTGGGCCCTTGCCCTGTACCACTGACTCTGGCACAGGCCTACTGACTCTGGTCACATTTGTTAGATCTGCTTTCTTTAGACTGATTCTCACTGAGAACTGTGTGGTGCACCTATTTCTTTTAACTACACTTTTCTTCCCATTCTTAAACATTGTGAAATGCCGTTTTGCTTAGTTTTCACTTTGGTGCACTTGGTTTATAATTCAACTTGCGAGTGTGTATATTTTTCCTTTGACTTAATTCAACTTGCTTGATGACTGTGATACATGTGTTTTATTAGAAGTGTATGAAATAAATGAGAATGCATTACTTACCGTAAAAGCATTTCTGATGGTTGTATCTGCTTAGATTCACATGCTGTGCATAGGTCCGACATCCAGTGGTCACTGCGGAGTATTGCATTTTGTCTTTCGTAGTCGAAAAAGGGGACGTCGACAAGGCGTGTCTGAAACACTATCCCTATAGTGACGTGCGTTGTACCCACAATCCCTCACGCGTCGAGGTCCCTCTGTTTGTATTTTTCTGCCCTGAGGGAGCCTTCTAGACGTGAGTGAGTACAGAAAAGAGAGATATATAAAAGGAAGTCTATGTTCCTTCCATCCGAGCGGGGAGGAAGGGTGGGCGCATGTGAATCTAAGCAGATACAACCATCAGAAATGCTTTTACGGTAAGTAATGCATTCTCGTCTGATGTTTGTTAATCTGCTTAGAATCACATGCTGTGCATAGACTAGCGAGCAGTACCCGGAGTTGGCGGTGGGTTATGAGAAGGAACAGTAGAGAAAAGGTGTCGTAATACTGCCTGTCCCACCTGGGAGTCAGATCTAGAGTGTGTATCTAGACAGTAGTGTTTTGTAAAGGTGTGCACAGAACTCCAGGTAGCCGCTTTGCAGATGGACTCAAGGGGAACATTTGCAATGAATGCTATGGATGCCCCCGTGCCTCGAGTAGAGTGTGCTCTTGGCCTAAAGGGCAGTTCTCTCTTAGCAAGAGTATAGCAGAGAGTGATGCATTGAACAATCCATCTAGAAATAGTGGATTTTGAAACCGCATCTCCTTCTCTTCCTGCTGCCACCGAGACGAAGAACTGATTAGTCTTCCTCAGTGATCTGGTTCTTTCCATGTAGAACATGACCGCTCTGCGTACATCTAGTGTGTGCAGAGTCCTTTCTCCCAAATTGGAAGGATTTTGAAAGAACGTTGGTAGTTCTATAGATTGGTTTACGTGGAATTTAGAAATAAATTTCGGAGCAAACCTAGGGTGAGTGCGTAGAACCACTTTATCTTTGTGAACTGTAACGAAGGGGTCTAGAATAGAAAGAGCCTGAAGTTCACTTACTCTCCTGATGGAGGTGATAGCTATTAAAAAAGCAGTCTTAAGCGTGAGGTGTTTAAGAGATGCTTTGTGCATGGGTTCGAATGGAGAGCCCATGAGTTTGGTAAGTACCACATTAAGGTCCCATCCGGGAGCTGGGTCAGCTATCGGGGGGTGTATTCTCTTTACTCCCTCCCTGAAGGCCTTTATAACAGGGATCCTCCACCACGACACTTTGAGTTGGGAAGTGGTGTATGCAGAAAGTGCAGCTAGGTGGACTTTAATGGAGTTAAACACTAGACCTGAATCCAATAGGTGGGTCAGGCATAGGACCACATGTGTGGGAGAGCAGTCAATAGGGTTGATGCTTTTACTCCTGCACCAGATGACAAATCTTTTCCACTTGCTAGAATAGCAGTGGCGAGTGTTCGGTTTTCTGGCTTCCCTGAGGATGTCCATGCATCTTTGCGGGAGTTGTAGATGTCCGAACTCTATGATCTCAGGAGCCAAGCTGCTAAGTTCATGTTCTGGGGGCATGGATGCAGAGTCCTGCCCTTGTCCTGAGACAGCATGTTGTACGGGCAGGGGAGTTTTACTGGGGGGATAGAGACATCTCCATCAAGTAAGCGAACCATGGTTGTCGTGCCCACATTGGGGCCACTAGTATCATGGTCACTTGTTCCTGGTGCATCTTGTGCACCACTTTGTTGAGAAGGGGAGTCGGGGGAAAAGCGTAAACAAATTTCCCTGACCATTGCATCGACAGACCGTTCCCCTTGGATTGGTTCTGGGGGTACCTGGAGGCGTAACTTAGGCATTGTGAGTTTTCCAGGGTTGCGAACAGGTCTATTTCTGGGAATCCCCATTGTGTGAAGACGTCGAAGACGATGTCTTCGTACAGGCGCCATTCGTACTCTTCGGGCAGGGGGAAATCTCTGCTGAGACTGTCTGCCAGCAGATTGAGTTCCCCGGGTACATGTAGTGATAGTAGGAACATGTCCTGTTTGAGAGCCCACTTCCATATATTCTGGGCCAGTTTGGACAGGCCTGGAGAGTGGGTGCCCCCTTGCTTGTTGATGTAGTACATGGCTGTGGTGCTGTCTGTAAGGACCATTACTGTTTTGCCTTGTAGGTGTTCCTGGAAGGCTCTTAGCGCCTTGAACACAGCTAGTAGCTCCAGTAGATTTATGTGTTTGGATGCTACGTTCGGAGTCCACACTCCGTGAGCAGTCTGATGGGATAGGTGCGCCCCCCATCCTGTGAGGGATGCGTCTGTGGTTAGAGTGGCTTCCGCCGCGGGTGTGGCAAAGGGTTTCCCTTTTTCCATGTTTTCCTTTGTCCACCACCGTAGCGAGAGAACCAAGGCTTGCGAGACCACAACTAGATCCTCCCATAGTCCGCTGGCCTGACACCACTGGCTGTTGAGCCACTCTTGCATTGGGCGCATGCGCAGGCGCGCGTGAGGTACCAAATAAATACACGACGCCATCATTCCTAGCAAGCGCATTGCTTTGCGTACCGTCACCTCTCGACCGGTCACATATTGAGGGATTTGAAACAGCATGTTTTGGACCCTCTCTTTGGAGGGGAAGACGAGGCCGTCCTTTGTTTGAATTAGAGCCCCTAGGAATTGCTTGATTTGACTGGGGTCTAAACTGGACTTCTTTTCGTTGATGGAGAAGCCCAACTGGAACAAAAGGCCTACCGTCTTTTGGGTATTGGAGAAGCATGTTTCGTAAGAATCCCCTGGTATGAGCCAGTCGTCGAGGTAAGGGTAAACTGGGATGGACAACCTGCGCAGGTGGGCCGCTGCCACTGCCAGCACCTTCGTGAATACCCTTGGTGCTGATGCTATGCCGAAGGGTAGCACTTTGAACTGGTAGTGTTTGCCCTCTATCATGAACCTGAGGTATTTTCTGTGCGCTGGCAACATTAAAATATGAAAGTATGCATCTTTCATGTCCAATGTGGTCATGTAATCTCCCTGAGAAAGCAGTGGGATCACTTCCTGTAAGGTTACCATACGAAACTTTTGGGGTTTGATAAACTTGTTCGCTGGGCGCAGATCTAATACAGGGCGCATGGTTAGATCCTTTTTGGGTACAAGGAAGTACACTGAATAAATACCTTCCGTTACCTGAGATAGAGGCACGACCTCTATGGCTCCTTTTTCCAGCAGTAGTTGTACTTCTTGGAGAAGGATGGCAAGATGTTCCGGTGTCATGCGACGTCCCCTCGTGTGTCTGTAGGATGGGGAACTGTTGAATTCGATACAGTATCCGTGGGCTACGGTGGAAAGTACCCAACGGTCTGATGTTATCTCCTCCCATGCAGGAAGAAAGGATGTTATCCGGCCCCCGACCGGTGTTGCATGGGAGGGGACGCGAATCTTCGCGTCACTTGGAGTTGTTGGGGGCTTGGGAGCCTCTGGGGGTGGATCCCCAACCTCTCCCTTTACCCCGGCGTTGGCCTCTTTGGCTGTACTGCCCAGTATTGGTCTGGTAATTGGTGGCAGGGTATTGTTGATGCTGACTTTGTTGTTGTTGTTGGCGTTGGCCACGAAAAAAGCGTTTGTTGCCATAGCCGCGTCTGGTAGTGGGCTTAGAGATTTGGTCAAGAGTCTTGATAGTATCGAACTCTTTTTTAGCCATCTCTAGAGCTTCATCCACCGCTTTTCCGAAGAGGTTAGAGTCTTTCACAGGTTTATTTATTAAAGACGCCTGTGTCTCCGGTTTAAACCCCGAGTTGCGCAGCCATACATGGCGTTTTAGGAGTATTCCCTGCACCAGGGAACGTCCCGCTGTTTCTGCCGCGTCCAGAGAGTTTTTTACAATGCTCTGGTTCACCTGGGTTCCTTCGCCAATAGTTGAAAGTAGGCGTGTACATAAAGGCTCCGGTGCTTCCTCGGCAACCTTGCGCAGTTTGGCCCACTGCGCGCATCTGCATAGCTAGCAAGCAAAGAATTGTTGTTCGCAATTCTTGCTGAGAAGGCAGCCGAGGAAGTTACTCTTTTTGCAAGGGCATATAGCCTTTTGCCCTCCTTGTCAGGGGGTGCCTCACTGGTGGAAAGTGGTACCCCTGCCCTCTTTCTAGTATTAGATACTACTAGGGAATCCGGAATGGAATGTCCCCTAATGTAGAGCGGGTCTGAGGGAGAAGGAGTGAAAAGTTTTTCAATTCTCGGATTGACCCCTCTGATCAATGCGGGAGTGGCCAGCGAAGGGATGATTCTTCTCTTCACTGAAGCTAGGAGGGGAATGGTCTGGCTGACCGGGGGTTTCTCTTTAATTACTTTTTCCACAAAGTCTAATTCTGGAGAGAGCTCCCCAGTGTCCAGTTCGAAATGTGCTGCTGCTCTGCGCAACAGTGCATTGAAAGTGGGCTGATCGTCAATTGGAGACGTGTTCCTAACCGGTGAATTGTCAGGAGGATTTAGGTTTAGGACATCAGTGTCGGAATATACTGATGGGGATTGCCAGGGGTGCGAAGGTCCTTCTTCAGTGTCTTCTCGGAAGCCTTCTTCTATAATGTCTGGCCTGTCTTCCAGACATTCCTCCTGGTTCTGTCCTTCTTCATCGTCCATGAAATCATCCTCCTCCTCCAAGTATTCTTCCTCCCCAGTGAGGTCGTATACGTTATGGAAGTCGGAGGCTGTGTCCACCTGGGGATCGACTAGCCTCGGATTTTTGGCCCTGGGGTACTCCTGAGGCCCTTCTCTAGTCCTCTTGGGAGTTTGAGAGGTCTGGGTATTCATAAACCTTTCCATCCTCTCCATACAGAGGTGGAGTCTTTCCATGGTTTCATGGGGTACCCCAGAGCGGTCTGGCGGGGGAAAAATAGAGTCATCTAGCTGGAAACGGCTCGACCTCTCCCAAAGCGTCGAGGAAAGTGTCCCGTCGCCCTCCGAAAAACCTTCAGGTGTGCTGGGTGACCCCCCCGACTGAAGGGGGTAGTCCCTGCCTTTCTTCAGGCTTTTTCGGAGTGTCTTTCGACTTATGCGTAGCACTCGACGTGTTCTTCGGCGTACGCTTCTGGGCGTCGGCTACAGCGATCCTCGCCAAGCTTTCGGTGACTCGTTTGTCGGCGACTCGTTTGTCGGCGGAAGCTTGCGTTTTCGACGCTATGGGTGTCGAACGCTCTACGGCGGTATGCGCCTTCTGTTGATGCGCGCCGGCCGATGGTTTGGGGGCGGCGCCCTTATTTGCCGAAAGCCCAGTCTCTGGTCGCGGCTGCGGTTGCGAGAGGGGCTTCGAACCCGAACGGTCCGAGGAGGCCGCCGGTGGAACCTGCGTCTCCTTGGGCGCCGAAGCTCTTTTCGTCTTAGACGAAGAAGAGCCGTGGGTTGTGTGCTTATGTGAGTCTTTGTGTGCGTCAGTGTCGCCGGGGTGTTCATCCCCATAAGCAGGGCGTGAGCCGAGCCCGTCGGGGCCGGGGACAGACGAAGCGCGCAAGCGCTCCTTTAGAGGGGGTTTCGACTTCCGTAGCGGAGGTCGTGTTATCGCATTCCTCGTCACTGTCAGTGGTAGCAGCGGCGGGTGAACCTTCGGCCTTCGACATCGCGTAGGCCGCCCACCTTTTAACCCTACGGTCTTTTAGAGTTTTAGGCTTAAGAAGCCGACAAGCCGCGCAACCTTCCTCCTTGTGATCGAGGGGCAAGCAGCGGTTACACCGTGAATGCTTGTCCTTCCAAGTAAATTTGCCTTTGCAAAGCGGGCAAAACCTAAAGGGTGTCCTCTCCATAGCCGAGGCAATAAATCGCGATAAGCACCCCAAGGGAAAAGAAGGGGAAAGGGAAAGGCATTCTCAGAAAAGACCCAGAGATGTCCCACGACCCCACTCTCCCTACTGTATATGGCCTGTGAGGCCAGGCCACGTGTTCGGCAGCGCCGAAGGATTTCCTCCGCTCGACCCTCCGTCGAAGATTTTGCTCGGCGGAGAACAGCTTACAACTGCGTCGAGGGAGGGATTATTAATATTATGAGAAAAAACGACCAAAGGTCGAGGAGTTGCAATGTCTCTCGAGGAGCTCCGCGTGAAGGCGACCAGAAGCTGGGCGGAAAAAAACAATCTGAGGGACCTCGACGCGTGAGGGATTGTGGGTACAACGCACGTCACTATAGGGATAGTGTTTCAGACACGCCTTGTCGACGTCCCCTTAACTACTTTTTAAATACAAAGCTTTGGTCAGTGTTTCCTTGTGCCATAGTACAGTAGACCTATTGTGTAAACCCTGAATACTGCTCATCTCCCTCTTGAGATAAGTCTGACTGCTCAGTCACAGCTACCAACTAAATCTTTGTGGTACAGACTGATACCAAAGGGGATTTATTGCTCTCACCTGTAGTCCTAATCTGGTGTAGTGCTCCCCAAGGGAACTGCACTGGATTCTGCCTAACACATCTGTTAGGCAAACAAGGTATGCAGTACCCTTTGGGTGTACTACAACAACCCTGACCACCTGGCAATAGGAACCTAACCTTTGGTATAAGCTTGTACTACACAGGTTGGTAACCGTGTTGAGCAGCCAGGCTCATCTCAAGAGGGGTCGATGTGAGCTGTAGGGGAGTTACACAGAGATTCACAGTGACAAGTATTCAAATAAACTCTTACAAGCAAGGTTTCTTGAATAAACAATTACATTTATTTGTCAGTCAGTTAGAATAAGCATTCTTCAGAAGGGAGCAATATAGAAGCAACACACACACCAAAACTACACACTCTAGGATTTTTAAATCAGTAAATACCCTTTTGGGATGGCCCACAGTCACAGCCTACACCCTCAGGTGACTTCAATAGTTAGGGTGCTGGGGACATTAATATCTTACTGTTGCATTTAGAATATTCTTAGGAATTGGTCAAAGGAAAAGGTTATTAGAACAAACAAGAGACAACAAATATTCTTAAACAGGCAAACACTTTTAGATCCCCTAAGCAGAGTCATTCAGTATAACAGGTTAAGCCAAAGTCAATGGGCAAAAGTCTATGGGCCTCATTACACGGTAGGCGGTAAACCATGGCGCTATTAGCGCCATGATTCATGCTGGTAATTTACCGGTACCGCCTTGGAGGAAAGGGGAATTACTGCCCTATTCCAAGGTTGGGAAGGTGGTAATTCCTCCTTCCTCCATTGCCCTTCCCCATTCCCATTTTTGCCCCATAGGGCATAATGGGAATGGGGAAGGCGCTAATTACGGTACCGTAATTAGCACCCCGTTCCCTTTGCGTGTTCGTTTTTTAACGCCTGCTAAAAGCAGGCATTAATGTACCAACCCGCAATGGGACCTCGTAGTAAGGCGGTAAGGGTTTACCGGTAAAATACCGGTACCGGTAAACCCTTACCGCCTACCGTGTAATGAGGCCCTATGTGAGCTGAAGCACTTCTGGTAGGTAAGTAGAGAAAGTCTTTGCACAATGTTTTTAGAAGACTTTGAAGAAAAAAAGAATCAATGTAGGGCCACAAGCTGTTTAGGCTTGTGAGTAGTAGAAGATGCAAGCAACTATAGGGTAAGTGGTAAGTTCTCTCAGACTGTAGAGTACCTTTGGATTGAAGAAAAAGTGCATCGATGACTTCTGTTCCTGTGCAGCTCTGCAGATCTCGCTGTTCCTGGGCCTCAGTCGTGGAGGACAACAGGGAGGACTTCTGGGGACTCCTGCACTGCAATGGGACGGTCACCGCTCGCAACCGGGAATCTTTAAACAAGTGGCACTTCGGCGTTTCAGCTCCTCGTGACTACCACAAATAGCAACACAGTGGTTTCTGGCTTTTCGAGATGGACTTTCCTTGCTTCTGGGGTCCCGCACTCTGTTGAGGGGGCTCAGGCTTGGTCAGTCCTGCTTCCTGGGAGTTCGGAGGATCTTCCTGTAGCTCTTGGCCAACTTAAAAACAATGTAAACAATCTGGTGTTCCTCTCCCTGGCGTTTTGGTTCCCAGCAGCAACTCTGTGGAAAGGCAACCAGCGCAGAGAGAATGTCCAGGTAGCTTACTTTGGGGTTGATTGGTCCCACCAACTCAAGGGGAGAAGTGGTCCTTGGAGGGGCTTCTCTGTGGATACGAATTTGGAGGTTCAGGTCAGGAGCAGGGCTTCACCGGAGAAACCAACGGTCCAGGAGTTGCAGCAGGCGTCCTCTTCCAAGTTTTTCTTCGGTTCCGTCGTCCAGTGGTCGACTCTGCCTTCCAAGCCAAAAGCCTCGCCTTTTATTCAGTTCTCTCCCATTCATTCCAGCCGAGCTGTCAGTCACCCCGTAGTATTTAGTATTTAGTATTTTATTTATTTCTATAGCGCACCAGGCCCAGGGGCAACCGGGCGCTTAACTTAGTTACAACAAGATGAAGGCATGACAAGGCATGTGACAGAGTATTACAGGAGTATTACAAGAAGATTTACAAAATTTACAAAGTATACATTCAAGCGAATATAGATAAGGCAGTGATTTACAGGATAGTTAATAATGGATGCAGAGTAGGTCAAAGTGCAAGTAGGGCAGTAAGCTGGTGTTAGCTGTCTTGGGCGGATAGCCAAGCTTTGGTAAGGTGTTTGAATTTCAGGAAGGAAGGTTCTGCTCTAAGGTCATTGGGGAGTGAGTTCCAAAGTTTGGCTGCCAGGATGGGGAAGCTGGTTCCACCTGATCTTTGGAGATTAAAACGCGGGATGACAAGGCAGTTGGCTTGGGCCGCTCTGCGAGGTCTGGTGGAATTGTGGAAAGAGAATCTGTTTGCCAGGTAACGAGGGGCTTGGTTGTGGAGGCATTTGTGTGTGAGAGCCAGGGACTTCAAGGAGATGCGATGTGGGATAGAGAGCCAGTGCAGGTTGCGCCTGGTGTCAGATATATGCTGGCGCCTAGGAATGTTAAGGGCCGCTCTGATCGCATTGTTTTGGACAATTTGTAGCTTGTTTAAGTTGCGGAGATTAGTACCTAGGTAGAGGGCATTACAGTAGTCGACCTTGGATAGTACGAGGGTCCTGGCCAAGGTTACGCAGTTGGCAGTGGTTAGGAACGGGCGACAGGCGGTGATGAGCTTGCAAGTATACGCTGCTGCAGATGAGACTGCGTTGGACTGTCTAGTCAAGGATAGGGTTGAGTCGATGTAAATCCCTAGGGTTTTCGTGTCCTTGGCAATAGGGATGGTGTTCCCATCAATGGTGAAAGACTTGAAAGCAGGGTCAAGTTTAGTGAGTTTTTGTGGTGAACCAAGAATGAGGAGCTCTGTCTTTTCATCATTTAGGCAGAGGCCGTGTTGGGCCATCCACGCTTGGATGACCTGGTAGATGGCGTTGATGGCGCGGGAGTCAGTTGTGTAGTCTCCTGTGATGGGGATTAGTATCTGTGTGTCGTCAGCGTAATTGGTATACGTGACGCCCAAATGGTCCAGAATATCGAAAAGGGGTTTGGTAAACACGTTATATAACGTGGGCGAGACACAAGACCCTTGAGGCACACCACAAGAGACCGGAGCGGGTGGTGCGGCCGCAAGTGGGGAAAACACGCGCATAGATCTATTATCCAGGAAGGATCTGATCCAAGTAGAGGCATTTTCTGAGAAGTGTGCGGCTGATTTGAGGTGATGGCAGAGAATTTTGTGATTGACAAGATCAAAAGCAGCAGAGAGGTCCAGGAGAAGTAATAACGCCAGTTTGCCTTTGTCTTTGAGCTCTTCGATCTGCGTTTTTAAATCGATAAGGGCGGTCTCAGTGCCATGGCGAGGCCGGAACCCTGATTGCCTGAGTCCCAGAAGTTTATTTGATTCAAGGTATTCCTGAATTTGTAGGTAGGCCGCGCGATCAAGGATTTTTAGTAAAAAAGGTACAGTGGTAATTGGTCTGTAGTTAGTGGGTATGCTGGGATCCAGGGTAGGTTTTTTCAGAAGCGGGATGACCCACGCATCCTTAAGATTGTCCGGTACAATCCCAGAGCTAAAGGAGGAGTTGATGAGCGTAGTGATGAATGGTGCTAGGTCGTGAGCTGCTTCCTTAATAATAGGTGCAGGACAAAGGTCACCCTGACAATTGGACGGTTTAAGGCTAGTGATGATCTTTTCCACTTCGAGAATGGAGAGTGGAGAGAAGCTAAAAGGAGTCAGAGAGTCTGTGCTAGAGAGGTTTATGGTAGGTATAGGGATCTGTAGAGGGTTGGATTGAAGGCTAGATTGTTTGTTGTTGATTTTAATTTGGAGAGTGGCAATCTTACCTAGGAGAGCTTCTTGGATTTTGGAGCACCAGGTGCTATCTTTGGTACAGGTGTCAGGTGGAGTAACAGGAGTTTCAAGTTCTTTTAGGATTTTAAACAATTCTTTGGTGTTAGATTTGGCTTGTTCGATACGTTTGTTGTATGTGTCTTTTTTTGCCTGGAATATAGCTTCCTTGTAGTTAAGGGTGGCCAGGAGTACGCGTGATTTGTTAGCTGGCGAGTGATTGCTTCTCCAGTGGGATTCTGCAATTCGTTTTTCTTTGCGCAGGGCTCTGAGATGGGGTGTAAACCAAGAGTTTAGGTGGGCTCGAGGTTTAGATTTTCTCAGTTTCGAGGGTGCGATGGTGTCTAAGGCTATGAGCATGGCCCGGTTGAATGTGTCGACCAAGGCCGTAGGGTCAGAGCATGAGGGATCCCGGTCATTGAGAGCTGGAAGGAGGAGGGGGAGGAGTCTATCGCAGGTAATGTTGCGTTTGTTACGGGTGGCCATAGCCGGGGCAATGTTGTGAGGGAGGCTGATAGGTTTGGACTCAATATTGAATGTAATTAAGTTGTGGTCTGTCCAGGCGCACTGTTGGTTAGAGGTGATGTTGATGGGACAGTTGAGGGCGGCTAGCCAGTCAAGGGTTCTGCCCTTGTTGTGGGTGGGTTGGTTTAGGAATTGAGTGAATCCAGCATTAGTGAGGATGTTGTCAATAGACGAAGCAGCAGTGTCCTTGGGGTCGTGGAGGCCTAAGTTAAAATCCCCCAGTATCAAGACCTGGGAGATAGCTTTGGTGTTGTGTGTGAAGATGTTAGAGAGGTCCTCCGCGAAGGTGGATAGTGGGCCAGGTGGCCGGTAGAGTAGATGGAAGGTGATAGAATGGTTAGGTGTGACAGCTAGTTTAGCTGTCAGTGCTTCCAGAGTGGAGGAGTGATGTGTGGCTGAGAGGTGGAAGTTCAGAGCGTTTTTGTGGATGATGGCGATGCCACCTCCTTTAGATTGGATGGAATTACGGTCATGTCTGATAATGTTGTAGCCTGGAGGGATAGCGAGGGAGAGAAGAGGACCTGAAGCTGGGTGGAGCCAGGTTTCAGTGATTGCTATAAAGTCGAGGTCAAGGTTGATGATCAAGTCAGCTACTTCTAGGGCGTGAGCCGGGAGTGATCTGGCGTTGATTAGCGCGCCTTTGATATTGTTTGAGTTAGGGGAGTTGGAAGATGGTGGTAGATTAGGTGAAAGTGTGGGTGGTGACAAAGGGAGAGGCAGTTTGATGCGGTGAGCTAAATGATGGGAAGCGTGGGTAAAACGCGAGCCAAGTCTAGCATTTCTCAAGGAGATAGAGCAGGGTAAGTTAGGTGAAGGTCTGGTGGCGAAGTGCTGGATCCAGAGGGCTGGGTTGTTAAGATAGGGGTTGGTGTGGTGAGCGTGGGATGGCATAGTAGAGGTGTGATGCAAGTAAGAGTGGTAGATAGAGGTGGTGGTAAGGTATAGTGCAGTGCAGCCAAAGTGCAGTATAAGGAGGAGAAGGGTGGGCAGCAGTCTGGTAAGTAGGATACTGAAAGAGTACAGAGGAGAGTTTGCAGTAGTTAGACTGTTGGTGGGGGGCATGTTGACCTAGTAGAGTCTAAGCGCGCGTGGTCTGGTAAGGATCGTGAGGGCGACCATATGACACTTACACAATTACAGTAGTCCGTTAGCGACCATAAGGCACAACACAATTGCCGTGGTCCGTTAGCGACCATAAGGCACAACACAATTGCCGTGGTCCGTTAGCGACCATAAGGCACAGCACAATTGCAGTGGTCAGTTAGCGACCATAAGGAACAAGTTACTTACCTGTAACTGTTGTTCTCCAGCATGGGTCTGGCATGGATTCACATGCTCATGAATATTCCCCGTCGTCAGGCTGGGAATCCTCGGTAAAGAAAAAAGCAGTATCAGTTTCGTTTCTGATCTGTCTTTCGTAGTAATAACCAATCACTGGTCTCTGCGTCATACTGACCACAGCCAATGACTGCCCTCTACCTAAGCACCGCCTCTGGCAGCCATCTTCAGATTTGGAAGCACGTGAAGTGGCAGTATGACCAAGTGAAGAGCCGCAGAGGGGTAGGCGGGAGGGTTCGCATGTGAATCCATGCCAGACCCATGCTGGAGAACAACAGTTACAGGTAAGTAACTTGTTCCTTCTCCAGCATGGGGTCTGGCATGGATTCACATGCTCATGAATAAAGAATACATAGCAGTACACCCATGCACAACCACGGGAGGTGGCAAAGGCTCAACATTAAGCATCACATCAACTCAACATTAAGCATCTTACCTCCTCACCAGGCTCACCTCAGGCGAACAGGTTGCGCAGCACTGCTTGGCCGACCCTGGACTCCTCCCTGGAATCCCGGTCGACGCAGTAGAATTTCGTGAAGGTGTGCGTCGACCTCCACGTAGCAGCCCTGCATATGTCCAGCAGGGGCACACCAGATAGGAACGCCGTGGTAGCTGCGATCGCTCTGGTGGAATGGGCTCTCGGACGGCCAGGCAGCGGTCGGTTTGCCAACCGGTGACAGCACACATGATATAGCCGGAGAGCCATCTGGAGATGGAAGCCTTCGAGAGAGCCTTCCCCTGATTGACAGGTCCAAAGTTCACAAAGAGTTGTGACGTCTTCCGAAAACCCTTCGTGCGGTCCACGTAGAACTTCAGCGCTCTAGCTACATCCAGCGAGTGCAAAGTCCTCTCAGCCGGCGACGAAGGCGACGGAAAGAACACAGGTAACACCAAGGGTTCGTTGAGATGGAAGTCCGACGGTACCTTGGGCATGAAGGAGGGGTGCGTCCTAAGCACTACCCTCGTGTCGTGGAAAGTCAAGTACGGGGCCTTGCAGGAAAGGGCCTGGATCTCTCCCACTCGTCGTGCGGAGGTGATGGCCACAAGAAAAGCTGTTTTCCACGATAGAAACTTCAACGGGGCCGAGTGCAGAGGCTCGAACGGAGGTCCCATGAGCTTGGTCAGCACCACGTTGAGCTCCCACGCCGGGGCCGGAGCCTTCACCGGCGGGAACGATCTGAACAGTCCCTTCATGAACTCTTTCACCAGACGATGAGACCACAAGGACGTCCGGCCCGTGGTTCTGGTGTATCGGGAGATCGCAGCAAGATGAATCTTGATGGACGCGTGTGCCAGACCCGCTTTGGCCAGCGTCAGCAGGTACGGCAGTACTTGGGGAGCCGTAATCCGTAGAGGGTTAATCTTCTGTGCGCGGCACCAGACAGAGAACCTCTTCCATTTGTGTCCGTAGCATTTAAGAGTCGAGGACGCCCTGGCCTTTGCAAGAACCTCTCTGCAATCGGCCGGTATGTCGTATCCTCCAAACTCTAGCGCTGCAGGAGCCAGGCCTGCAAGTTCAGCGACTTCGGGTCGTGGTGGAGGATGGCGCCTCCTTCCCTGGAGAGTAGATCCGCGTCCGCCGGCAGCTTGATCGGCGGGGACGCTGACAAGTCCAGCAAGTCCGGGAACCATATCTGCCTCGGCCACGCAGGTGCGACGAGGATCATCCTGCACCGTGACCTCTTGAGCTGGTTGATGAGCCGGATTAGCAGAGGCAAAGGAGGGAACGCGTAGAGGAACAGGCCCTCCCAGGGGAACGAGAAAGCATCGCCCATGCTCCTCGTCTGGGGAAACCTGCTGGCGAACCTCCGGCACTTGGTGTTCGTCGCCGTCGCGAACAGGTCGATCTGGGGTGTGCCCCACCGTCGGAAGAGGCGATCCACCAGATCCTGCCGTAGTTCCCACTCGTGGCACGAGCGCAGCTCCCTGCTGAGTGAGTCGGCGATGGTGTTTTTTATCCCTGCCAGATGAAACGGCACCAGAAAAATCCCTTGGGCGACGGCCCAATGCCACAGGTCCTGCGCCTCCTTGGACAGCGCTGGGGACCTGGTTCCGCCCTGTTTCCTGATGTAAAACATGGTGGTGGTGTTGTCGGTGAAGATCCTCACCACCTTGCCCTTGAGGGACGGAAGGAAGGACCTGAGGGCCCAAAACACTGCACGGAGCTCCAGGACGTTGATATGCAGGGACTTCTCCGTCGGGAGCCAGAGTCCCCTTGCGTGCAGATTTTCGGTGTGCGCTCCCCACCCTTCCAGGGAGGCATCCGTGGTCACAGTCTCCTGGTGGGCTGGGGCCTGGAAGTCCATGCCCGCCGTCAGATGCGCGCGGGTGCCCCACCACCGTATCGCTCGTCGGAAGCTCTCGTCGAGCTTGATCCTTTCCTCGAAGCTGCCCGTCGTCTGGATCCAGCGCGCATCCAGGAATTCTTGCAACGGGCGCATCCGGAGCCTGCACATGGGAATGAGGTAGATGCAGGAAGACATCATCCCGAGGAGGGACTTGATGGACCTCACTTTGGCCGCGTCGGCCACCAACATCCGTTGCACCTTGCCCAAGATGGTCCTGGTCCTCTCCTCCGACGGGGAGGCCAGAAGGGACACTGTGTCGAGCCTCGCTCCCAGAAACAGTGCGACTTGCGCGGGCACCAGGTGGGATTTGGCGTAGTTCACGGAGAATCCCAGGTCCGTGAGGAGTTGGACGGTCCTTGCCGTGTGGACCACGGCGAGCTCCCTCGTCTTGGCGCGGATGAGCCAGTCGTCCAGGTAGGGGTAGACGTGAATCCCCTCGCGGCGCAGCTGCGCCGCCACCGGTGCGAGGCACTTGGTGAATACCCTGGGTGCCGACCGTAGTCCGAAGGGAAGGGCTTTGAACTGGTAATGACGCCCTTGGACCACGAACCTGAGGAATTTCCGGTGCCCCTTTAGGATGGGAATGTGGAAGTAGGCATCCTCCAAATCCAACGACGATAGGAAGTCTCCTTCCTCCAGCTGACCCAGGACGTGCTGGAGGGTGACCATCCGGAACTTCTGCGCCTTGATGAACTTGTTCAGACGTCGCAGGTCTAGGATGGGGCGCCATCCTCCCGTCTTCTTCTTCACGAGGAAGTATCTCGAGTAGACTCCGGAGCCCCGAAGCCCCTTTGGGACGAGTTCGATGGCGCCCTTCCTGAGCATCGCCTTCACCTCCAGGAGAAGTTGAGGGGCGTGAAATTCTTTCCTGGCCACGGGGGGGACGCGCGGGCACCTTCTTTGAAACTCGAGCGCGTGGCCCCGGGCCAGGGCGTCCAGCACCCAACGGTCGGTGGAGATGGACTCCCACACGCTGACGAAGCCCGCCAGCCGGCCTCCCACCGGGGTGCTTCGGTGGGGGCCCGACCCCACGGCCGGTTCAATCCTGCTTGGACGCGGCCTTGCCGCCTTGACCTCCTTGGCGACGACGGCGGGGTCCGCTAGACTTGCCTCGTCCTCTGTAGGCCTCTTGCGACGACGAGCGGGCCGCTTGACGGTAGGAAGCGAAACCGCCGCCGGAACCTTTGGAGGCGCCCTTGCCTCCGCTGCTCCGAAAGGGCGTCCGTCGTTGCTGCAGAACTCCAAGGGCCCGGGCCGTCTCAGTATCCGCCTTGATGGCCTGAAGGGAATCGTCCACTGTCTTCCCAAACAGATTGTTCCCGTCGAAGGGCATGTCCAGGACTCTGGTCTGGACGTCCTGCCGGAAGTCCGTAGCTTTGAGCCATCCACGACGTCGAAGGCAAACGCCGTTGCCCAGCTGGCGGAACCCAGTGTCGGCGATGTCCGTCGCCACGGTGATGGCGTGGTCCGAGGCCACCTCACCTTCCTGCAGGATCTCCAGGGCCTCCGCCCTCTTGTCGTCCGGCAGAAAATCCAGCAGGGGAGCTATCTTGTACCAGAGCTCCCTGTCGTAGCGAGCCACGATAGCCAAGGCGTTGGCCGCTTTAATCGTCGTCGCTGCCGACGAGATGACTCTACGTCCCATAGCATCCAATTTCCTTCCCTCGCCGTCCGGCGGGGAGGTCGATGTGGAGGCCGCACCCCCCCCCCCGCTTTCTTCCTGGCTGCCGCGGAGACGACGGAATCCGGGGTAGGCTGCGCCCGGAGGCACAGGGGGGCCGTGTCCGGGACCCGGTACTTTTTCTCGTACCGGTCTCTTCTAGTTGGCGTCGTGGAAGGGTTCTTGAGGAGGGAAAGGCCCTCATCCCAAATGTCGTCCAACAGAGGCACTGCGAGGACCGTCTTCCTCTTGGCCTCGCGCCGCTGATAAAGGAAGCCTTCCTTTTTCTTCTCCTCAGGGCAGAGTTGGAAAAGCTCGGAAGCCCTGGAGATCATGGAGTGGAAAGATCCGATCTCGTCGGGCGGAGAAGCCCTGGCGGGAGGCGACGACGGAAAATCCTCGTCGTATGCCTCGTCGTCCGTACCCGTCGCTGCCGTGTCAGTCCCCGTATCATCCCCTCGGGTGGACGGGGAGGAGGGCTGGGCGGGGCGCGACGGTTGAAAAGGAGGTGGTGGATGGATCCTTCTTTTCTTGGTAGGGGGAACACCAGAAGGTCCCGGTTCTGGATCCCCCGACGGGAGAGGTTCCTCCGTCGGTAACGGTAGCCTCGTCCTTATCTCGGAGCATAAGGACTGTATGGCCAACAAAATGGCCGCCGAGTTGTCTTGCGGCGCTGGCCGAGGGGATTCCGACGGGCGAGCAGGGGCCCCGTCGGTATCCTCGACGATGTCGTCGTCGTCACCTGCGTCGGGGTCCATTCCGACGGGCTGGCCTTCTTCCACGCCTAGGCCGTGGCTTAAGACCTCGATCAGTTCCTCTTCTGAGGTTGAGGCCGAATCTACGACGACGCCCTGCCCCCCCTTCTTCTTCCCCACAGAGGGTTTCACGGGGGTCCTATCGATGGGCACAAAAGAAGACTCCCTCCGAGGAGGCAGGGAGATTCTGGGCCCCGAGGTCGCCACCACCGGTGCAGCCTCCACAGGCTGAGCCAGGGCCGCCGCGACCGTTTCGATAGAGGGCTTGGTCGGATGGATCAAGGCCTTCACCACCTTAGGTGCGCTCACCGCCTTATCCTTGAGGGAGGGGGCACTGCCACGCTCCTCCTCTGCCTTAGAGCTCGACCGGGGCCTCTCCAGGAGCTTCGCCGGGTGCTCGGCCTTCCTCTTACCCGACCCAGAGCGTTGGCTCGTGGTTGATGGTGCCGGGGAGGGTGCGCCCTGCCTGACGCCCGTAGAGCCCGACCGTTCGGCGCTCCCGGTGCCAGCGGACTCGCGGTGCTTAGCCTTATGTTGGGCCCCCGTCGCCGGGGCGCCCTCAAAGGTCTTAGAAGACCGCTCGGATTTCTTCTTCTTCTCGCCAGACGGGCTCTTACCCTCCAGCCAGTTGGCGAGACGTTGATGGCGGTCCTTCATGGTCCGTTCCGACATGTTGCCGCAAAACGCACAGTCCTTCTCCACGTGCGTCTTGTCCTCATGAAGGCAGTAAAGGCAGAAAGAGTGTTCGTCCTCCTTAAAGACGTTCTGCAGCTGGCATCCAGGGCAGACCCTGAACAGCTTTCCGGGCGTCGAGCTTCCCTTCTCCTGGGCCATCTCCGAGACCGGGCCTGAGAAGCTTCTGGAGTCCTCCGAAGTGTAGCTCGACGAATCTTCACCCTTGAGGGGCACAGAAGAATCCGACACGGGTCCCCGTTGATCGGATGTAGGATCGGTGGAGCTTGAGGCTCTTTTGACCGAAAGAATCGAAGTTTTTGTGAAAAAAAGCGCGAAAAATAGCACTAACGCTCGAGAGCAATAGCACGAGGATCCCAACACATGAACGTGCGGTAAAAATCTGAAGATGGCTGCCAGAGGCGGTGCTTAGGTAGAGGGCAGTCATTGGCTGTGGTCAGTATGACGCAGAGACCAGTGATTGGTTATTACTACGAAAGACAGATCAGAAACGAAACTGATACTGGTTTTTTCTTTACCGAGGATTCCCAGCCTGACGACGGGGAATATTCATGAGCATGTGAATCCATGCCAGACCCCATGCTGGAGAAGGCACAACACAATTGCCGTGGTCCGTTAGCGACCATAAGGCACAACACAATTGCAGTGGTCCGTTAGCGACCATAAGGCACAACACAGTTGCAGTGGTCCGTTAGCGACCATAAGGCACAACACAATTGCAGTGGTCAGTTAGCGACCATAAGGCACAACACAGTTGCAGTGGTCCGTTAGCGAACAAAGGGCACAACACAATTGCAGTGGTCCGTTAGCGACCATAAGGCACAACACAGTTGCAGTGGTCCGTTAGCGACCATAAGGCACAACACAGTTGCAGTGGTCAGTTAGCGACCATAAGGCACAACACAATTGCAGTGGTCCGTTAGCGACCATAAGGCACAACACAATTGCAGTGGTCCGTTAGCGACCATAAGGCACAACACAATTGCAGTGGTCAGTTAGCGAACAAAGGGCACAGCCAATAGCAGTCATGAGGCATAAAGCACTAGGGGCTGAAAATGACTGTACTATTAAGAGGTGGCAGCAGTAACGCATAGAGGCGGCGGAGTTGGAGGCATAAGCGTATGTAGCAAACAGTTATCGAAGGTGAAAGAAACCGAGTTCAAATGTTTATGATTGCGGAGTAGCAGAAGACATACCAGAAAGCACAATAGTGTAGACTGAGGGTATCCCCTCTACTCGCAATGGATTAAAGGTCCGAGTAGACACTGGCTCCGAGGCTCCGGAGGCGAACAGGGGGCAAACAGGGGCCTTAGTGCGGGCCTTTGTTGAGAGGCCGGCGTTCCCGCCTGCCGGCGGAGGGGATAATTATGAATGGGGAGGTCAACAGCTGATTCGTGCGGCCAGAGCCTCACTCTGGTGCCGCGATGCGCCCGCCATTGCTAGGCCAGGCGTAAGAGTCCGACGAAGTCAGTCGATTCTCAAGAAGCGTTGCGCCTCAGAACTCGACGTACAACTGGAAAACAATAAATGTGCACGATGGGCATACCTGACTGTGATATGATGGCAACCCTCCAACCCTCGCCCTTGAGGGAATTCGATGAGGCAGGGTGATCTGAAGCACGGCCGAACCGTGTGTAGCTGAAGATGCTCCTCGGCTCAGGAGGCTAGTGCTCCCGCCCTCCTCCGTGGTGTGCTGCTGCGGCTGGAACGGTGAGGGCAGAGTTCGTGGCGCCTGGCTCCTGTGGCTCCAAACAGGCTCTCAACAGGCCTTTGTATGGCCTTCGTAGGGCCGCCGGCACATCCGCCTGCCGGCGGATGTAATGAACAGGATAAGCGAGGCTTAGCCTCGTTGTGGCGCCGCGATGCGCCCGGCATGCGGGGGTCAGGCAGGAAGTAGGACAAGGCCAGGCAGGCCTTCATTGCAGCTTACCAGCTGTTACTGGTTGGCAGCGATGGGGAAAGGGCTCCCGTAGGGTGGCTCTCCTTGCCGCCAGTCAGCCGGCCAATCATCAGAGTGCATTTGGGTCTCCTAGGAGACTAAGTACAGGGAGATTCAGGCTCCTCCCTCAACTCCTGCCCCCTCCAGACACTCTAGACCCAGAGACAGGCTTCACTTGTGAATCCCGCCAAAGGCAAAGCGAACAAAGGGACCAAACCTGGTTTGGCGCGCAGAGTAAACCTCAAGTAGGACCTTTCCAAGAAGAAATAGCGAAAAAAGAAGACCAGGACCATTTTGACAAAATGGCACCCTTGGGTGCTTTACTGCAGCTGCGAACACAGGCCGCGGTAAATGCACACTACGGTAGTTAAAAGTAAACCACTGCCACCAGCCATTCATTGAGGAAAGGGTAACATAAGAAGCTAGACAAAAGTATACTAAGTAACCACTCCAGCACCCTATTGTAAGGTAGTGTGTGCTGGGTCTAGAAAGTTACAAGTGTAAGTAAAGTCAATTTCATTGTACTGCTCTTGGAAACAGTTTATCCAAGAGAAGGTATTAAAACCTTTTGGAAATCTGAAAGACTTCCCTGTGTCACTGCACTGAAGGTGCTGTGTGACACAATGTAAACGATGATGCCTATGGAGTTTGTCAGACTCCACAACCAAAAGAACCAGTGTTCAAAATCACATTAAAATACATGAGTGGGAAAAAGGGTCTCACTCACTCCAGATTAAGAAAATCAAGTCCTCAAAATCCAGCAAAGTTGCTGGGGGGTCTCTAAGGCGGAGGGAATTTGCACATTTCTGAGAATTCTCTCCAACACCCTTAATTGCATGTTGTTTTGCAGGGCCCATTCCCACATTCTGACTGCCAAGGCGCATAGGGAAGGAGACCTGGTGCCACCCTGCTTGTTGATGTAATACATACTGGTGGAATTGTCCGTCTGGATAAGGATCGTCCTGCCACTGATCATTGGAATGAAGGCTTTGAGGGCCAGCCAGATCACCTTTAGCTCTAGCCAATTGATATGGGCCTCCTGTTCCTACAGAGACCAAACTCCATGGACCCTATGGCTGTCCATGGTGGCTCCCAAGCCCACCAAGGAAAAGTCTGTGCTGGTGGTGACCTGCGGAGCTGGTTGCCTGAAGGGTCTGCCCATCCTCAAGTTGTAGTCCGTGCTCCCCCAGACAAGGTCGTGGTGGAGAAAGGGAGGAATGATGACAAGTTCCGCTTGGGAACCCCTGCTGCTGACTCCATGACAATGCGAAGTGCAGCTGCAAACGTCTCATTTTGAGCCTCGAGTAGGGCACTGCCAGGGGACATGCTGCCATGATATCCAAGAGGTGCTGATACCACCATGCGGAGGTCTCCGCTCTGCTGAGAAAATAACCCATGGCCCTCTTGATGACCGTGATCTTGTCCTCCCGAGGGAAAAACTTTCTCAAAGCTCGTGTCCCAGCCAAGGCCCAGGAACGTTAGATTCTCTGTAGGTTCCAGCTGTGACTTCTTGAGATTGATGGTAAATCCCAACTCGTGAAGAGGATTCCTTAAAGTTGAGAATGTGTGAAGGACCGCCTACGGAGAGCTCGCCCTGACGAGGGAGTCTAGGTATGGCTAACATCGTGCCCCTGGGCCCTGAGAAGGGCTGCCACCTCATTCATAAGTCTGGTAAAGACCCTGCGGGCTGATATGAGGCAAAAGGGTAGAACCATGTACTGGAAATGAAAGCCCAGATCCTGAACCGAAGGAAGGACTGGTGAGGCTGCCAAATCGGGACGTGTAGGATTGCGTCTTTCAGATCCAGGAAGCACAGCCACTGCATAGTGTCTCTGCAGTAAGTGATCGGGTAACCAGCTTGAACTTTTGAGGAGGAAGGGAAACGTTCAAGGTGGAAAGGTCCAACAACTCTCAGGCCTGCCTGGTTCTTCTTGTGTATGGCAAATATCCTGGAGTAGAAGCCCATACACCGCTGGGAGGCTGGGACTTCTTCCACTGCCGGACTCTCTACGAGTGATCGAATTTCCGCCAAAAGAGTTGTTGTCCCAATCTGTGGGAGTGGAGGAGAGGAGGGAGGGACCAGTAGGCGGTATCCCGTGGAGACCACAGAGTATCCAACAGTCCGCGAACCTCGCACACCAATAATGTGCGTGAAGGGCAAGCCTGTCCCCACCCAACTGAGACACGTGGACCCGGAGGGGCGTGTCATACCTTCATTTCCCCCCGAGGCTGGGGCGGAGGAGGGGGATGGAGAAAAGTCGCTGCTCCCGGTCTTGTGCCGTTTACACCGGTGCCGACTTGGAGACCGGTCCGGCTGCCTTAACCTCCGTTCCTGGAAGCATCGGAAACCGCCGAAGGCCTGCCCCTTGTCGGAACGCTGATGCGTCTGGCTATACTTCTTGGGCGTGGACTTCGTGAAGATAGATAAGGACTTTGCAGTCTGGGAACTGTTTTTCTCTGCATCAGTGGTGGAATGAAAAAGGTTGCCACCCTCGAATAGAAGGTCCAATATATGTTCCTGGACATCCAGGTTGAATGTGGCAGCCCGTAGCCAGGCAGTCGTCCTCATGTCCGTGGCGATGCAGATTGCACGGTTTGAGGTGTCTATGTGTGCAACAGTGGATTCCATGATGTTCTGAGCCACCATTTTCACTTCTGTCAGCCCAGCCTTGAAACGTGCCTGACTCTGGAGGAGTGTTTGGTGATGAGGACTGAAGTGTGGGGAGCGGAGTCAAAGGCTGGTGTGGAACCGCCTGAACTGTAGGAGCCAGGGAAGCCGGAATCAAAGGACCCGGCATGGGCAGCTGGGGTTGCGCAAGGGCCTGAGGTGCTGAAGCCATAGGAGGAATGACTGTAGGCGCAGGAGACGGAGCTGGTAACAGCATGTCCCTGATCACATCCCTCAGGATGGCACTCATCTGAGGGGACCTCATCAGTGTGAGGCACTTCTCAAAAACCTGTCCTTGCATGATGGTTGGGTGGCAGGTGATATTGATGGAGTAGCGTGCAGCGGCTGGGGCCTGTGCATACTCTGCCTTGCTGGTTGTAGGGTGTATCTGCCCTGCGAGGCTGAAGGATAAGCTGTAGCCCACATACCTGCCGAGGACAGGTCACACCTGGACACTCGTTCTCATACCTGCTCCTCGAACGGGGGTGGTGTCGGACGAGCAGCCATTTTGTCTGGTGCAGCTGACATTTTGTCAGGCTGCATGCCACGTGCCTGCATCATGGTGCTCGCCCCGCTGGGCCCGCCCTCCAAAGTAGCCCCCATGCGGACGCCTTTCTCTGTTTGTAGATTTGTTTTTTAAACAAGAAGACATTTTCTGTCATGGCTAGCCTCATACATTCTTGTACAAACTCGGTGGGGGGCAAATGTGGTCTGGTTCTTTTGTTCAGATATTGACCTAATACATGTAGGCATTTCAACTGAAGAATCTCCGTATATAGCGACTCTACATCCATAGTCACCAGGATATCTTCCTCCTCGATTTCAATGTCTTTAGTGATGTTGATCATATGGGTTGAGTCTTTTACATAAGACGGCATCACTTGCACAAATGGTTTTAAGAACACCTCTGCGTAAACAGACAGTGGTTCCACCAACAGTGAGTCAATAGCTGACACTATAGGTCTACCAGGCGGCTCAGTAGCATTCTTGTGGATCTTAGGCAATATATAGAAAGCCGCTTTCTGCGATCCAATTTTGTTTAGGAAGCAACCTTCTTCAGTGCTAATCCACTGTTCGTTTACTGCATGGTCAGTGAGACTTTTTATTTCGTCTTGTAAACGAACCGTCGGATCCCTCTCTAGTTTTTTGTAAGATTGTGTATCACCCAATAATCGCAGGCATTCTGCTTCGTACATGACCGTATTATCGGGTTTATGATTCTTAGATTTGATAGCTTAGAGTAATTCTCGAGTAACAATGTTCTCAAAAGCTACAATTTCCGGTGTACAGGTATGTGGAGGTGGAACAAAATTGGATTTTATTTTGAATGAAGAATGTATGAGGCTAGCCATGACAGAAAATGTCTTCTTGTTTAAAAAACAAATCTACCAACAGGAGAAAGGCGTCAGCATGGGGGCTACTTTCGCCCTAGATGTGGCGAATTTATATATGGCTGATTTTGAAGATCAGTTTGTTCTGGGAGAACACAATTTGCTTATGAGCCACCCTATTTTGAAAACGCATCTGAAGCTTTGGAAGCGGTACATCGATGATGTTTTTTTAATTTGGAGGGGATCAGTGACATCCCTGAACGAGTTTCATGTTTGGTTGAATCAGTGTGATATGAATATCAAATTCACAATTGAACATAATTATCGCCAGGTGAGCTTTCTCGACCTTGTAATTAAAAAATCTGTTAACCGACTCATAACCACACTCTTTAGAAAACCCACTGACAAAAATTCCCTACTACACTTTAACAGTTTTCACCCTGCCAGTTTACGACAGAACCTACCATATGGGCAGTTCTTGCGTATTAAAAGAAATTGTTCTGAGAAGGATGAATTCAAGTTCGATGCAGAACAGCTTAAGGATAGGTTACAAGACAGGGGATATCCAAGAAAGTTAGTGAAAGATCAACTAAAGAGAGCTGACAATAGTAGTCGTGAGATTTGTTTGACTACAAGGGAAAGAAATAAGAATGAACGACTGGTATGTGTTACTACTTTTAATCCAGTGAGCGTGGATCTAAAAAGAATTATCAATAAGCACTGGAATTTAGTTAAACACCCAGGCTCATTACTGAAAAAGCCGATGTTTGCGTTCAAACGCAACCAAAACCTGAGACAAAAATTGGTTCATACATATCGAGAGCCCAAAAAGGAACCCACTATTAATGACCAATGGGGGTTGCCACCCATTATTGGTCACTATAAATGTGGCAAATGTGTTGCGTGCCCGCTAACTGAAACTAAGAAGGAATTCCATTATGGTCACAGTCTGGAAGATGAACTGTCACACCAATTGTCTAACTAAAAATGTAATTTACATTATTAGCTGCCCCTGCAAACTCCTATATGTGGGGAAGACCGTACGTGAGGTCAGACAATGTATATCAGAGCATAGGAGCTGCATACGTAACAGAGTGGCAGATAAGCCGCTGTTGGAACATTTTACTAAAATGCAACACAGGGACACAGACATGAAGTGGTTTGTACTCCAACACATTAAGAGTAATATGAGAGGGGGCGATATTGGTATAATATTACATCGTACTGAACAAAAATGGATACATACTCTGAATACAGTCCAGAAGGGACTGAATGTTTCAGTAGAATGGAACAATTTGGTTACTAGAAATTGAGATATACAAACTGTTTGTCTGTGAAGGACACCCACCAGCCGAAATGAGCATGATGATAATGCACATTGAAACAAATATTTATCTTGTTCATTCTTTTTCATCGTCTCTCATGTGCATAATCCAAAAAGGAGTATATGGACTGGGGGTGAACTGTTATACATGGTTTTGTTCAGCATGCCTCAATTTACCCTATTTGTTCTGTTGCGCATTGTCAAAAGCGCCCTGATGTGGCCTTCGTTTAAAAGCTAATGTACCGACTAGGAGTCAATGACAACATATGTCCACACAAATGCAATATGTACCTGTGAGTTTTCATTTTCCATATGTCCCAGTTCCTCCAATAAGGGTGTGTAATGCATTAAGTATATATATATTCTTTTGCCCTCTCACGTTGGACGCGACAAATGCAAAAGGGATATTTGGCCCCCTTCGGTTTGTGTTTTTGTGTGCACATTTTTGGGCTATTTTCCCAATGACTGTAGGACCCGCTAGTTACCACTACGGATGTGCTCTCACCATGTGTTCCAACTATGCCTAGCTGGCTTGGTTGCCCGTTTTTAGTCACTGTGTTTAAAGTCCTTTTTTAGTGTTTGGTGTGTTTAGCTGGTATGGACTGTCTGTTTTTTGTTTTCCAGTCCGCTTTTAGTTTTTAGTATTGGACGTATGTTATAAGTGTTAGTCCTTTGGCAGTGTTTAGTACGCATTAATGTTGTCACTTTGTTGAAGTCGGGTGCCGCGCGAAGAAAGGAGTACCCCTTAACACACGAAGCTGTGCAGCCCGTTAAGGTAAGGCGTGTACGAGCGAGTGGGACTTTGTGAATTGATGTAAGCAGAATATACTGATGGCGAATAGATACGAGGTGCTTGTCACGTTATGTTTGGTTTTAAGAATTCTACCGCATAGGTTTAAGAGTAATTGTAGCAGAGTCCTCGCATGAATACAGCAGGTGTTTCTTATATATCATGCGGGCGGTGCCGCGTTGAGCCCTGGTGCATTTTGTTAGTTTTTAACACGCTTTGGGTTGGCTAATTTATAACATCGAAATTTTTCCAGCATGTGGCTAATGGTAGTGTATAGCGGGTTCACCCCTATTGTATGGGGCAATAGTGGAGGTGTCATTTTTTATCATGACATGATTTGCAGTGAGCGTTCTTCCACTGATACACTGCCATTATGTGTTCCTTTTTGCAGTGTTGCGGAGGATCCTGTGATTAAAACACAGCTAAAATTACCCTGCATATTTTTACGTGGACCCTAGGTATTTCTTGGGTCGCATTGTATGAGAGGAGTTTCTACCAGCAACGTTGTGTTTATAAGTGTTGTTTCTCTTGGTATTTTTTACTACTGTATGTGTTGTAATGCTGAAGGCAGGTAAATTATGTGACCTGCTCTGCGATAGATACTAGATACTGATAGATACTGTTTCTGTTGGTTCCACAGGCTCAACATAGATATTGACGCCAGTGGAGGATTAATTTCCGCTGTCCTGACTCACCGTCCCGCAAGTTGGAACTTGGGGGTCAGTAGGGTATATGTGCTCATTTAATTGAAGCATATTGTGACATTGTCTGTCACCTTTTTCAAGAAATAGGGATGACAGTTTGGTTTATTATTATTTATTTTAGATTTATTACTGGCCCATATACGTGGAGAACAGGGCAGAGTATTTGCTCGTTGCCAGACTTCCTGAAGAAGGTCTCTGACCGAAACACATGTCGACGTTGTCTCTGTGAGGGATACCTGGTGAAATTTGATACCAGCTACATAATGACACCTGATACTATGGACTGGGTCACTATAGGAGATGTTAACTGAAAATATTCGGAATAATATGAATTGATGTTATAATTACACTAGGGTGTTTTATTCATGTATGTTTGAATGTGTTTTTGTATGTGGATACGTATGAAGGTATGAATTGATTTATGATCTTTTATGAAATTTTATGACAGCAAGATGATTTGTCATGCGATGAGTTTCTGAATAAAATTTGATATGTATTGAATCTAACCAGCGTCATCCCATTCCACTGATCCATTTTCTATGATTGTTATCTACATACTTATGGGACATCTCTCCGTCCTGTGGGACGGGACCGGAGCACTTTGTAAAAAGCATCCAAATTATTTCCAAAAATGTGTCCTTCCTCTCTTTCTTGCGCGGGGCCTGGCACGCGGCCGTAACCCCGCCCATCTTGGCTCCGCCCCACGCATCGCCCATCAGTCCTTTTCTATCGCCAGGTCAAAGACCGATTAGCAATATGGAACAAGTTACTTACCTGTAACTGTTGTTCTCCAGCATGGGTCTGGCATGGATTCACATGCTCATGAATATTCCCCGTCGTCAGGCTGGGAATCCTCGGTAAAGAAAAAATCAGTATCAGTTTCGTTTCTGATCTGTCTTTCTTAGTAGTAACCAATCACTGATCTCTGGGTCATACTGCCCCCAGCCAATGACTGCCCCCTCCCTAAGCCCCGCCTCTGGCAGCCATCCTCAGATTTGGTAGCACGCCAAGTGGCAGTATGACCAAGTGAAGAGCCGCAGAGGGGTAGGTGGGAGGGTTCGCATGTGAATCCATGCCAGACCCATGCTGGAGAACAGTTACAGGTAAGATATCTCCGGTGTGGGCCCCCCAACCCTCCAGAGAGGCGTCCGTCATCACTGTCTCCTGAAACGCCGGGGTTTGAAAGTCCGTGCCTGTAGTGAGGTGAGCACAGGTGCCCCACCATAGGATCGCCCAACGGAACTCCTTGTCGAGAAGGATCCTGTCCTCGAAACAGCCCCTCGCCTGAAACCAGCGGGCGTCAAGGAACTCCTGTAGCGGACACATCCGAAGTCTGCAAAGGGGTACAAGATAGATGCATGAGGACATCATCCCGAGAAGGGACTTCATGGACCTCATCCTGGCCACGTCCGTGGCTAGCGGGCGCCGCACCTTGCCCAGGATGGACTTGGTCCTCTCCTCTGAAGGGGAGGCCAATTGCCCCACTGTATCGAGCTTCGCTCCCAGAAACAGTGCTACTTGTGATGGAACCAGGTGGGATTTGGTGTAGCTGATGGCGAACCCCAGCTCCGTGAGCAACCGGACAGTCCTCGCCGTGTGTTCAACGGCGAGTTCCCTTGACCTTGCCCGGATTAGCCAGTCGTCCAGGGAGGGGTAGACGTGGATCCCCTGCAGGCGCAGCTGCGCCGCCACTGGTGCCAGGCACTTGGTGAAAACCCTGGGTGCCGACTTTAATCCGAACGGTAGGGCTCTGAATTGGTAGTGGCGTCCCTGAACCACGAACCTGAGGAACTTCCTGTGCCTTTTTAGAATGGGGATGTGGAAGTAAGCATCCTCCAGGTCCAACAACGATAGGAAGTCGCCTTCCTCCAGCTGCCCAGCACGTGCTGGAGGGTTACCATCCTGAATTTCTGCGCCTTGATGTGTTTGTTTAACCGACACAGGTCCAGGATGGGGCGCCAACCGCCTATCTTCTTTATGATGAGGAAGTACCTGGAGTACACTCCGGAGCCCCGGAGCCTTCTGGGGATGAGCCCGAGGGCACGTTTGAGCATCGTCCTTACCTCCAACAGCAGTTGAGGGACGGGATTCTCCTTCCTGGCCACGGGAGGAATGCGAGGGCACTTCTTTTGGAATTCCAGCGAGTGCCCGTTGGCCAGGGTGTCCAACACCCAACGGTCGGTGGAGATGGACTCCCACACGCTGACGAACTTCGTCAGCCGGCCTCTCACCGGGGTGCTTTGGTGGGTGCCCGACAACACGGCCGGGTCAGTCTTGCTTGGAGGCGGCCTTGCCGCCTTGGCCTCCTTGGCGACGACGGAGGGATCCCCCTTGCTTGTGGCGACCTCTGTAGGCCTCCTGGGAAGAGGAGCGGGCCGTCTGGCGGTAAGTGGAGGAGCCACCGCTGGATCCTTTGGAGGCACCCTGTCTGCCTCCGGAGCTCCGAAAGGGCCGTCGCTGTTGAAGCACCCCTAGGGCCCGGGCCGTCTCCGAGTCGGTCTTGATGGCCTATAGAGACTCGTCCACCGCCTTACCAAAAAGGTTGTTGCCGTCAAACGGTATGTCCAACACTCTGGTCTGGACGTCCTGGCGAAAGTCTGTCGCCTTGAGCCATCCTCGTCGTCGGAGGCAAACTCCGTTGCCCAGTTGGCAAAATCCAGTATCGGCAATGTCCGTTGCCACCGTTTTGGCGTGATCCGACGCCACCTCGCCTTCCTGCAGAATTTCTAGGGACTCCACCCTCTTGTCGTCAGGTAGGAAGTCTAGCAGGGGAGCCATCTTGAACCAGAGCTCCCTGTCGTAGCGGGCCACGATCGCTAAGGCATTGGCCACCTTAATCGTCGTTGCCGCCGACGAGATGACTCGTCTCATGGAGTCCAACTTTTTGCCCTCGCTGTCCGGCGGGGAAGTGGAAGTTGAAGCCGCCGCACCCGCTGCCTTCTTCTTAGCTGCTGCCGAGACGACAGAGTCCGGCGTGGGCTGGGCCAAGAGGCACAAGGGGGCGGCATCGGGGACTCAGTACTTCTTCTCGTACCTGTCCCTCTTGGCGGGTGTCGTGGAAGGGTTCTTGAGGACAGCAAGCACCTAGTCACAGATGTCGTCGAGCAAAGGCACCGCGAGGACCGTCTTCCTCTTGGCCTCTGGTTGTTGGTACAGAAACCCTTCCTTTTTTTGTTCTTCAGGGCAAAGCTGGAAGAGCTCGGATGCCCTGGTTATCATGGCGTGGAAAGAGCCAATTTCGTCGGCTGGAGAAGCCCGCGGGGGGGATGGCGGGGGGGGGGGGGGGGGGTGATGATGGGATGTCCGCTGTGTGATCGCCGCCGTCATCGTCCCGTCGCTGTATCCGTCGCCGTATCCTCTCTAGGGTCCGGCGAGGGGTCCAGAGGTCTTGCAGGCACGAAGGGCGGAACGGGGTGGACTCTCCTCCACTTGTTTGGAAGGCTTCCCGACGGGCCTGGTTCTGGATCCTCCGTCGGGGTCCGTGGTAATCTCGTCCTTATCTCGGTACATAAGGATTAGATAGCCAATAAAATGGCCGCCGAGCTATCCTGGGGCTCGGGTAATGGCTGCGACAGACGGGATGGCTGCTCCACTGGGCCCTCTTTGTCGCCATCGTCGCTATCTTCGATCACGTCAGCAGGGACCGCCCCCTGGGATCGAACCTTCTCGAACCTCTCGTTGAGTCCTATGAACCTCTCATTGAGGCCTATGGACCTCTCGTTGAGGCCCTTCTCAGTTTCAACCAGCTCCTCCTCAGAGGCCGATTCTGAGTCTGTAATGGCCACCGCCCCCCCCGTCTTTTTCCGCCAGCGACTTCACGGGGGTCTTAACGATGGGCTGGAAAGAGGATTCCCTCCGCGGTGGCAGGGATACTCTGCGCCCAGAGGCCGTTTCCACTGGCGTAGTCTCAGCCGGCTTCGCCAGGGTCGCAGCGGCCACTTCGATAGAGGCCTTTGCCGGCTGGATCAAAGCCCTTACCACCTTAGGTGCATCCTGGGCCTTCGCCTTGGGGGGAGGGTCAGCGCCTCGCTCCCCCTTCGAGATCGACCGGGTCCGCTCCAGCGGCTTACCCGGGTTCTCGGACTTCCTCTTCCCTGAACCAGAGCGCTAGCTCTTGGTCGAACGTGCCGGGGAAGTAACGCCCTGCCTGGCAGCCGAAGAGCCCGACGTTTCGGCGCTCCCGGTGCCCACGGACTCGCGGTGCTTGGCCTTCTGTTGGGCCCCCGTCGCCGGGGTGCCCTCACAGGACTTAGAAGCCCGCTCAGACTTTTTCTTCACCTTCTCACCTGCTGTGCCCTTCTCCAGCCAGGCGGCAAGGCGGGAACAACGACCTTGTTTGGTCCGTTCCGAAAGGTTCTTGCAGAACGCACAGTCCTTCTCCAGGTGCGTCTTGTCCTCATGAAGGCAGTAGAGACATCGCGAGTGTTCGTCCTCCTTGAAAACGTTTTGCAATCCGCATCCAGGGCAGCACCTGAACAGCTTGGATCCGGGCGTCGAGCTTCCCTTGTCCTGGGCCATGTCCGTTGAGGTAGGCCGCAGATCTTCCGGAATCCCCCAAGAAGTGTAAACTCGACAAAAACTTCACCCTTGAGGGGCGTAGAAGAATTCCGAAACAGGTCCCCGTTGTCGGAAGTAGAAACGGTGGAGCTTGAGGCTCGATTAAACTGAAAAAATTAGAAAATCTCCTGAAAAAGCATGAAAACGCAGCAAAAAACTCGAGAGCTAAAGCACGAGGACTCCCAACTCTTGAGCGTGCAGTAAAAATCTGAGGATGGTTGCCAGAGGCGGGGGGCTTAGGGAGAGGGCTGTCATTGGCTGGGGGCAATATGACCCAGAGATCAGTGATTGGTTACTACTAAGAAAGACAGATCAGAAACGAAACTGATACTGATTTTTTCTTTACCGAGGATTCCCAGCCTGACGACGGGGAATATTCATGAGTATGTGAATCCATGCCAGACCCCATGCTGGAGAACAGAGGAACCTTATCAGAGGGGACGACGGGCGGGCATATGGCGGAAAGGGGACTATGGACTAGGATTAAGGTGGTCACTACGGCGAGTAAGTAACCTGGTAATACTCCTACGTCCGTCCCCTTTCCTCCATACTTATGGGAGATTCCCAAGCACTCCTTACAGGAACTACGGGTGGATGGAAATACCCCTCACTGAAACCGGTTCTTCAGCACAGCCTGACCAAACTCAGTGTCAGCCCTTGAGCTCATTTCAAGACAATAATGCTTACAGAAAGCTGATGGGGAGGCCCAAGAAGCTGCCCTAGCGATGGACTACCGGGGGACATATTTCTGAAAAGTAACCGCGGCTGCCTTGCCCCGCACCAGGTGTGCATGAATACCATTAGGACGTTTCAGCCCTTGGACGGTAAAAGACTGATGCAGGCGGCGATCCACCGAGAAATAGTTGCCTTAGACGCCTGCTTGCCCTGTGGGTTACCGAAGGTCACAAAAGTTGAGAGGAACTCCTAAGCTCGGAAGTCCTGTCCAGGTAGAACTTGAGAGCTCTTCGGACATCAAGACAGTGTAGAACCCTCTCAGCCTCAGAGACAGGGTTCGGAAAAAAGACTGATAGGGAAATAGACTGATTCAGATGTAATTCAATCACAACCTACGGCAGAAAGGCCGGGTTCGTCCGAAGGGCTACCTTGTCCTTGTGAAAGACCAAGAAAGGATGCTCCACCGACAATGCCTGGAGCTCAGTCACGCTCCTTACTGACGTAACTGCGACCAAAAAGGACTCTTTCCAGGACAAGTACTTGAGGCCCACAGTAGCCATTGGTTATGGCACAGCGCCGTCAGGACCACATTTCGGTCCCACAGCGGGTGCGGATTACGAACCGGAGGGTAGAGGCGTGTCAAGCCAGCAAAATGCCTCTTCACCACTGGGTTAGTCTGGGAATAAGAACACTGGTCTGTAGAAAGATAAGTGGAAACCGCTGAGAGATAAGTCTTGCATGACAGAACATGAACCCTTGACTCTGCTAGGGAGGACACGAAGGACAGCACCGTGTCAATCGTGGCCACCCTTAGATCCAACTTCTTCTCCAAACACCAATGACAGAACCTGAGCCATTTACTCCTGTATTGGGATCTGGTCGAGGGATAATACGCATGTTATCCGTAGACAAATTCAGATGCTCTAAAGACTTGAACTCAGGCACCATGGAACTCAGGCACCATGCCGCCAAGCTGAGAGATTGAGGGGAGGGGTGACACAGCTGCTGTTCCCCTTGGTGAAGAAGATCGGGAGTTACTAGTGACCTGATCGGCGGATACACCGACAGGTGTTGAAGCTATGAGAACCAAAACCTGGCCGGCCACCACGGGGCTATGAGCAGAAGGGAACAGTTCACTGAATTTTTCCAACTTCCAAAAGTGCCCGGTGAACCAGAGGCGGGAAGGCGCAAGCTCTCATGTTGTGCCATGGAATCTCGAGAGCATCCCCCAGAGAGGAGGCTCCCAGCTCCCCTCTGGAGGAATACTGAGGAAGCTTCTTGTTTACCACCATCGCAAAGAGGTCCACCTCCGGTATGCCCCAACGCGAGAAAATCCATGAGAGGACCTCCGCCTTCAACTCCCACTCATAGCTGACCACTGTCCGCCAGCTGAGGGCATCCGCTGTGACATTCAGCTGGCCCGGGATGTGTACTGCAAGCAGCCAGACACCATGAAGCACGGCCCACTCCCATATCTGGATAGACCGGTCCACAAGGGGGGGGGGGGGGGGGAGACTTTGTTCCCTCTCGTTTGTTGATGTAATACATTGACACCACATTGTCCGTGCGTATGCGGACCACCTTGTTGGCAATGAGCGGTCTGAACGCCTTGAGCGCCAGAAAGATCGCCAGAAGCTCCAAATGATTTATATGCAGGAGCTTGTCCTGAGGCGACCAGAGGTCCGAGACCTGAAGAAGATCTAACGTCACACCCCACCCCAGAAGGGAGGAGTCCGTCGTGATCGTCACCATGTGGGCTGGGTCCTGAAACCCCACACCCACCGACAGGTTGCTGAGAGATGACCACCAGTCCAAGTCCACTCTCATGGAATCCGGAATCATTATCCGCTTGGAATCCGGGTCCACAGCCTGACGCCAGGAACTCCAAAGAGCCATCTGGGTCCGTCTCATCTTGAGATGAGGAAGAGGAAGAGCCAGCACGCATGAGGCCATGAGGCCCAGAAGCCTCTGGAACCACTAGGCCGACATGCTCTCCGACTGCACAAACATCTGACATGTGGATAACAGATCCGCCATTCTGTCCCCGGTCAGGTACACTCTGCAGTCGATCGTGGTCCAGCAAAAACCCAGGAAAATCAGGTCCTGCGAGACCGTCATGGAAGATTTCCGCCAGTTCACCGACAGCCCAAGATGGACCAGGAGCTGAAGGAAAGACTGGAGATTGCCCGCTGCTGCTAGCGGACAAGGGCTGCATAAGAGCCAGTCATCCAAATACGGATACACATGGATACCCTGGAGACGAAGATAGGCCGCAATCACCGACATCTTCGTAAAGACACGCGGCGCCGAGCTGACGCCAAAAGTAAGCACTCGAAACTGGACGTGCTCCTCTCCCAAAGAGAAGCAGCGATATCTCCTGTGTGGGTTCCAAATCAGGATATGCATGTACGCGTCCTGAAGGTCCACAACGCTGAGCCAGTCGCCCGCCTGCAAGGAGGAGCGTATCTGGCTGGGCGTAATCATCTTGAATTTCTCTTGGGGTAGGAAAAGATTGAACTGCGAAAGGTCTAGGATGGTGCGCAGGCCTGCCTGGTTGGGTTTGGGCACCGTAAAGAGCCGGGAGTAGAAGCCCTCCCCTCGCTCCCCGAGGGGAACGGGTCCTACAGCTCTGAGGTCCAGAATTCTCTGAACCTCGGCTTTGAGGGAGGGTGAGCCCAACAGCTGAAAAGTAGGGTTGCGGAGTGGGGCAAGGGGGTAGAGGTAAGCAGAAGCCCGCTCGAGCGGCTGACTAGACCCAGCTGTCTTCTGTGATGGTCTGCCACGCCTCCCAATGAGACGCAATGCATCCTCCCACCTGGGTCTCGTGCGAGCACGGAAAACCCTCATTCGAGATTTGCGGTTGAGGAAGCCCCTAAAGCCAGAGGAGGGTCGACTTTGTGACAACGGTCTCTGGGTTTTGAAAGGAGCCTTAACCAGGACAGACAATGACTTAGCTGTCTGCATGCTATCCTTCGTCTTGGTGAGCTCTACATCTGTTGTAGAATGAAAGAGCTCCTTACCATCGAACGGAAGGTTCAACACCTTGTCCTGCACTTCTTTTGAAAATTTAGTGGCATGCAGCCACGCCTGCCGTGAGATATCAACCCCCAGCATAAGGTCCCGAGCCGAGGTGTCAACGTGATGAGCCGCAGCCTCCAGGAGATCCTGGGCCAAGACCCTGGCGTCGGATAGGCCACCCTTGAAGTCTTCCACCTTCTCGACCGGGATGTGCTCCTCAAACTCCGACAGACCTTTCCACATTCGCATCTTAGCTCCCGCTAATATCAACTCACCATTGGCCTGCCTGAGCTGCAAGGCCGAGTTGGCAAAGATTTTCCTCCCTAGGGAGTCAAGGAGCTTGTCCTCCTTACCCAGGACCTGAGTAGCCGTCGTGGAAGAGGATGCTACAGGTCTGGATTGCAAAGTGGCCGCAGCCACCACTGTGGAGGAGGGAGGCGGACAAGACGACAGGGCCATCTCTTCCGAAGAGTGTAGCCTGTACCTCGCGTCACTCTTCTTATTGACAAAAAGTCCCGAGTGTGGCTTTTCCCAGACTCTTCAGACCTCGGCCAGAACATCCTTCTGCAGGAACAGGCTGGTACGCTTCAAGGGAGACAGAGTGAACGCCCCAGAAAGCACACCCTCCTGCAGAGCGGGTGTCTCGGGCACCGGAACATCTAAGAAACTCAATGTCCAGTACCCGTTCATTAAAAGCTCTGATGGAGCGGGGAAGGTCCTTGTTGTCCTGATCGCCTTGAGGGTGATCTGACAGGTCAGGATCCTGCTGAGCCATGTCGGGCACTGCCTTGCCCACTGGGGACAATGGAGGAAAAATGGAGGCAAAGGCAGAAGAGCCGGGGGAGGCACCATGGGCAAGGGAGGCCCCGGAGGAACCGCCGGAGGAACGGGTGGAGCCGAAGGCGTAGGTGGACATATCTCCCTGAAAAGCCCTTTGAAATATTCCCTCATGGGGTCGGTGCCCATAAGCGCTTGAAATTTACCGAAAAAGGCGTCCTCCGGAGACTGTTTCGGAACCTGAGGCGGCCTCCCATAAGGTGGACAAATCCACGGACGTAGCAGGGAAGGGTGCCACACCGGCCCCTCCACTGACGTAGCCACATAAATCAAAGGTGCCGCCCCCGCAGGCAACGAAACATTGTGCGGAAGAGGCATCCGGGCGTGCCAATCATAAACCGGCCGTTAAGGATGCGCACAACGGACCTTAGGTTCACCCAAGGGACCAAGCCCTACACCGGAGGCCGATGGTGTAGTTGTAGGAGTAGCACCTAAAATGGCCGCCGCAGTCGTGGCGGGAACGGGCGCCATTTTTTCCTCATCTGAGGGAAACTGCGGCACGTGAGGTAGTGAGGCAGGGGTCCCCGTCCATGGATCAGGGGTCTTAATCTTAGCCTCAACATAAGGAACCTCGGCAGAGCCGGTACTATGAGGCCTGGAATGTTTTGTGACATACCAACCGCCAACTGAGCCTTCGAAGGAAGGACCTCGGCACTGCCGGTAAAAGAAGAACTTTGCATCTTTACCCCTCAACAGGTCTGGTTTCACCACAAGAGCGGGAACGGTGAGCAACAGCTTTCACCGACTAAGCCTTGACCGGCCTCTCAGAACTGTTGGTAGCTTTAGCCTCTGAACGAGGGACCTCGGACCCAGGCCCGGTAAAAGCCTCATCTGCGCGGGCCTCGAACATCCGTTCGGTAACAACAAGCCCAGCCAAGGCCTCAGGGCGAACCCCGGTTTTATCTTTGAGGGAAGCCGACAGAGGCCTCAGAGCGAGCTCCGGTACCCTACGACTCAGTAGAACTGGGTCTACAGACAGCCCCCACAGGAGGGGCCTCAGAGCGTACTCCGGTATTCACAGGCCCCTTACGGAGACCCTCGGAGAAAACTCCGGTAGAATTATTAGGCCCGAAGAGCACCTTAGGGCGAACCCCGGTGACTGAGCGATCAACGCCACTCCCGGCCCAAGAGGAACCCGGAAAGGTATCCCCCGGCCGGGGTGCTCTGAAAAGTAAAGAACTTACCGGGAGTTTCTTCTTCTCGTCGATGAACGCCTGAAAATGTGAAGGAGTTCATCGGAACACCTCCTCCCAACGCTCTAACCGACGTTGAAGTGCCCGGACCGAAAGGAAGTCACAGTAAAAACAGGAGTCCCAACAGTGATCCAGACCCAAACACTCTAAACCAAGAGGATGGGGATCCGCCCTCGCGAAGCGACGGTGACAGGATGAACAATCAGTAAGGTCTAGCTTGAACGACATAGACAGACCAGTAAACGAACGCTAGCGAGAGCCAGAGAGGAAAAAGGGAAGAAAAACGTTTGAGGATGCTAGTGCGTCCGGCTCCGATCGAGCGGAGAAAAGGACTGATGGGCGATGCGCGGGGCGGAGCCAAGATGGGCGGGGTTACGGCTGCGTGCCGGGCCCTGCGCAAGAAAGAGAGGAAGGACACATTTTTGGAAAAAATGTGGATGCTTTTTACAAAGTGCTCCGGTCCCGTCCCACAGGATGGAGAGATGTCCCATTAAGTGTGGAGGAAAGGGGACGGGACGTAGGAGTATGAATAATTTTATATTTTAAGTCATATGTTAAAGTGTTAGGAAAATAAAGTCTGTTTCTACTTGCAAAATACGACTGAGTCAAATGAGGAGTTACAACCCATATTTAAACCTGGTGAAGTAGGAACTCAAGCGTACCACCAATATAGTAAAATAATTTCACACGCCCTCATTAAATCAAGCCTATATGTGGCAGAAACAGCAAACGGACTAGTTGTAAAGTAATATTCATGGCTCATGTTGCAGAGTTGGAGCCCCAGATGTAGGTCAGGATTGATACCATTTGACAAAGGAAATATCTTTGGGCCTTGACGAATAAACGGCTGAAAGAGGCAAAATAAATTGAAACCACAAAATTTTTAGAAGCCATCACAGCCAGACTACAAAATAGACGGGGAGATTCAGCATCCCAAAGGGCCTAATGTGTGCAAGGCTTAGGTTTCCAAACACCTTGTCAAGCACCTCCTGCCATGTGTCTCAAAACTTCTGAGGAGGCTCATTTGCAGGGTAACAAGAGGTTGAAGCACCTTCACAGGCCTTCGGATATCAAACGCAAATCGGGGTTCTGCCGGGACAGCAGCGGGCTCAGGTGTCGTACTCCGTATGTTCCACCGTAAGTCTGGAAGACCACTTGGACTAGATGCCACTGAAGTAATTCAGACTTCCTTCCTGAGAGCACAGCTTGCAGGGTAATAAAACCTGTCAGGCCAAGGACTCAGGCAAAAAGGCGGAACGCACAGCGGAGCTAGAGGGAAGAAACAAACAAGGCAAATATTACATACCGTTCGTTGATGGCAAAAACCAACCCCTCTACACCCTCCGAGACCCACAAGCTTACCTGTGTATTCCTTTTTTTTTCTACGGAATACCTACTTGTGATAACACACAAGACCGGATGTGGGCGAGGGTCAGACGGCGACTTACAGAGAGTGCCAAGATTAGTGTCGCTGATGTCCCAAAGTCCAAAGGAAAGTAATGCAAGCAGCAGAGCGTCCCAAAATCCAAAGGAAAGTGATGCAAGCAGCAGAGCGTCCCAAAATCCAAAGGAAAGTGATGCAAGCAGCAGAGCGTCCCAAAATCCAAAAACAAGACCAAGCTAGAATGTCACCAGGTGTAAGCAGTCCGCACTGTTCTTCCAAGTGCAAAAAACAGGATTCAGGAAGAAAAAGACGTGGTGTTTACTTTCTCAAACACCTGAATGCAGGGTAACCAGGAGCGGGTAAGGGATACAGAGTTAGGGATCAGAGAAGGAGCCGGGAGCCAGACATGAGAAGCGGAATCCCAAGACAGTCCGGTACGAGTTCCGTGGTCGAGCAGGGGAGGGCAGATCAGACGTGCGCCAAAACAGAATCAGAAACCAGGTAACAAGGTCAAAAAGGTAAGCAGAAGTCAGCAACAAGGTACAAATAGGAAAACTTCTTCCGAGAAGTGCTGCTCGCGTAACACAACGGATTAGGAGCACCGGCTTTCTGGGGGCGTGGCTAGATATAGGAAGTAAAGAAGAAGGAGGCGTGGAACGCATGCCAAGGAAAAAGCGTTCCAAGGATTCCTGCCAAGCGCAAGTCCTATTGGGAGATGTAGTATTTACCAGCGATGATGCCGGCGTTGATGTAATCGCCAGGACAAGCGCCACAGGCTTCTCCCATGGGCATAAGAATGCCGTAGGAATCCAGGGGGCATGACAACAGGGTGCCAAACCTTCTCTGCGCAGTTTCGGTTAGTCCTTGGATCTGCTTCACTTCTCTGGATACTTAGCTCAGTGCAAACGTAGATTTGGACCTACAGGTAATCTGCTAGTCTGTACTCTGTCCCCCTGCTCATATCCCAAAGTCCAGCGAGTGCTTGCACCCAGCTGGCCAATAAGGAGATCGGCCTCACTCATGCACGCCAGCAGGGGTACAATCAGGGACCAATGCGGCTCTTGTGCACACCAGACATCCTGGAACCAGTAGTGTGGATTGGGACCAGACGGTCCCAGCCCACTTCCTAGGTACTGTGAGACAGGCATGGTATCGAGAGAGACAAAGACTCAAAAGTAAAAGTTTGAAAACCTATCAAACTTTGTGGGGTTGGTGTGATGCCTACCTGGCCCTAACTCTAACAGGATTGTTCCTTCGACTGAGGCTTTTAAGGGCTGTCGATTTCCGCTAGTCCAAAGCCGAAGTTGGTCTGTGTCCAAACCTATGCTTGGCTTTGCTCTTAAATCAAATGCGATATGGGTCTTCTTAATGGAAAAATGGTGATTCAATAGGAAATTAAAATGACTGCTGGTTTCAGGTAGTCTTGCCCATAGGTGTATTTCTGCCAGTTCAAAGAAGTTCAATTCAACAGGGTTGCCCTTGGAACCTTTCACATAGGACTCTTGCAGCAAGTCAATAAAGGTCACAATGTCTCTGGGTCTCTTGGGGTTCCCTTCCCCAAGCTTTTATCCTTTCAGTTTCAAACACAAAAACACAGTTCCTGTTAGACCTCTCAGGGTTCCCTTGCCCAAGTCTCGACCTATCTTCACAAAGTTCAAAAATGTCTTTAGTGGGCCTTTTAGGGTCCCCTTCCCCAAGCTTAGGCCCCTCTTTACGCAGTTCAACAAACAAAGTTCATCTTGTCAGGATGTACCTTTCACTGTACAGTTCCTTCATGGAGTATTATCAGATACTCTCAAGAATTCCGGGTTCTTTGCTGCTCCCAGGCGCGACCACTCTCTCTAACCGCCCTCCTTATTTTCTAGCACCTCTTCTTATTCTGTGCCTGTTCCACTCTGCCCTTTTTCCTCTTTACTGTGCTTCCTGCACACCTTTTTCTATTATGGACACTTGCATATTGTTTCCACCTTTCGGTGCCTCTCGCACACTTCTCCTTGCTTTTCACTTTCCTGTGCCTCTAGCACATTTCTCTGATTTTCGCCGTGTCCTCTTGCACCTTGATTTTTTCACTTACGTGCCTCTTGCACTCTCTGCATTTACTTTGGGTCGCTTGCACCCTTTCTTGGCTATCCGGCTTCCTCCTCGCTGTTTCTTTACTGTCTGTCAGTTTCTGTTCACTTGCATCGACTCTTGGCGGTTTCCGCGCCTCCAGCTCCCTTTTCTATTACTCTGCTTCGCTTTTCATCATGCTTATCCGTTTTTTCTTGCTTTGCTTTCCTTTCGCTTACTTCATTTTGCCTTTTCCCTTCTCTTGCTTTGCTTTCTCCCACTCTCACTTACCGTGCTGAACATCTTTCTCAACAGTCCTGCTACCGCTTCCAGCCACCGCACACTACTGAGTTTTTCTGGTTCACGAAACTCACCATTAGCAGTGCAGCACTGGCGAGCAGGTAAAGGGGTTCTTGGCTCTAGGTCAGGATCTCACCACCTTTTTAGGCAGAATCCTGGGCAGTGCCCTTAGGGACCACTACACAAGATAAAGACTACAGGTGGTAGTACAATTTCACCTTTGGTACAAGCCTGTACTACACAGAGTGGTAGCAGTAGCGGAGCAGCCAGACTTATCTCAAGAGCAAATGAGCAGTAGTAGAGATTACACAAAGGATTACAATTACTGTGACTCAAGCAAACACTGACTCAAGGTTTCTGGTTAAAAAGTAAAAGTACATTTATTTTTAGACCATCTGTTCACAAAACACTTCACTTCTATTAATTAAAACGACACTTCAAAATACACTACACACAACCAATTCCCCTAGTGCAGAACAATTCAAGGTAAATACCTTTGGATTTGACAGACCGGTGTTGTGAAACAAAGACGTTACCGTGGGTTATTACGCGATCACTTATTGACAATAATGACAGTTCGGTCTTACGAAAGAAAGGCGTACCCGCGAGAAGAAATGTTACCGTAGTTAAACACACTTAGCACATGAATTAGCACAAGAGAATAAGGGATAAAAATCCTAGGCAATACTTTTGTCAAGGCAGATAGAATCAGAGGACACTTTCTAAAACGTAGATAAAAGTCAATAGGCCTGCGCCAGTGTCAAATGGGACGGGGTCCTGTTGTCGAGGATCACAAGAGGTTAGGCAGAATCCTATGCAGTTCCCTTAGGGAGCACTACAGAAGATTAAGACTACAGATATATGCAATAAATACCCTTTGTTATCAGTCTGTACCACACAGATTTAGTTGGTAACTGTGGCTCAGCAGTCAGACTTATCTCAAGAGGGAGATGAGTAGTATTCAGGGCTTACACATTAGGACTACAATACTATGGAACAAGGAAACACCGACCAAAGATTTGTATCAAAAAGAGTATATATATTTATTTTACACACTCTGATGTTCACACACAAGTCACTTTCATTAAGTAAGTTAAAACAGTCAAGAAAAGTATACACAACTCCTTAATTAAATTGTAGACAAGTTTGAGCAAGAGTGAAAAGTGAGCAAAACGGCACAGTGTATAACCAATCATGAATGGCACTCTTAACAATTTCTTCAGAGGGAGGGAAAGGACAAGTCATACAGGGTTAGACTCCTAAACACACCAGCAACACTTCCCAATTAGATTGTGAACAAGTTAGGCAAGGCAGTAATTTAGTAACAACAATACTTTGATGAAAACTGAGCAAAATGGCACTTCAGTAATACAGAAAGGGGAAGGAAAGTTGGTTATAAGAGTTTAGGTGCAGCAACACATTTCTTGGGGAGAAGCAATCTAGAGAAGGCAGTTGTAACAGATTTAGCCAGAGTCAATAGGCCTGTGCCAGAGTCAATGGTACAAGGCAAGTGCCCAGGATCAAACTGCTTTAGTAGCTGCAATCAAGTCTTTGTTTAACAAGTTGAAAAGGCGGTTGCAGATGTAAAAAGATAATGATAGACGAAAGGGGCGGCCAACCCAGAAGGTAAGTAAAGGATTTAAAACACCTTTAACAGTACCCAACGAAATGGGAGGCCTAGCGGAACAATGTACCTTGAAAGTGGAAGAGGCTCCTGCGGTGGTGGTAGTTCCTGGCAGTTCGGGAGATCCAGCAGAGGAAGAGAGGCTGTCGTCGTAGAGGAAGGTTCGAGTTACTGCACTGCCCAGGTATGAAGCCAGCCGCGGTGATGCCAAGACGAATAAAAGGTACACTCCTTTAAATTGTGGTCGTGGTGGATGGGTGCCTGGCTATCCGGTCTCCTAGTGCTTGGCACTGTTGATTCGACCAAGGCAGATCCTGGAAGGCGATTGGCAAACTGGTTGGCACCACCAGCTCAAGGGAAGAAGACTCTTGGAGAGTAAGATCTTCTCAAGTCATTGGAGAAAAGTGGTGAGTATCTGCAGCAGGGCTTCACCGGTGGTTCAGTCGTTGCAGAGGTCTTCAGCCTCTCTCCTCTTTGGTTTCTTAGTTCCAGTGGCGACGTCTAGTCCTCTGGTCCTCAGAGCCCTGCTTTTATGCAGAAAAGCCCCCATTCATACAGCCTAGCTGTCACTCACACAGTGGGGTGGCTATCCTTGCAGGATAAACCCCCCCAGCCTATCAGGGCAGAGTGCAACTCGGGTTATCTAGGTAACCCTGTCCAGGATGCCTATTCCCCCTCACCACAAATCCTGTCTACCCCAGACTCTGTGGCGCCGAGAGGAGGGCTTCTGTGCAGAAGCCCGCAAAAAGGATGAACAAAGGATCCCCGACCCGGGTTAGGATTTCTGAGAAAGACACGAGAAAGAAATATTAACAAAGATTTGGCAATAAAAACCCACCAGAGTAAAGTTAATATTAAAATAAACCGACGGTATGTTAGAGGCTGTCAGTAAAAGTGGTAGCATTGAACAATGGGAAAATCCCATGGGGAAATATTTGCGGTCAAATATTTACGGTAGTAACCACTGCCACCAGCCAGAAACTTTGGAGAGAGGGACTGTACGGTACCCTCTCGAAAATGAAAACCAGGGGAAAACTATTAACCCTTTCCAGCACTTCCATAGTAAGATGGGTTGTACTGGTTTAGTTCATAATTATCGACTAGTAAAGTCAATGGGGACTTTACATGCCCTGGGAGACAGTAGTCAGTCCCAGGGTATGGAGTCTATGTTTGGGGGTCACTATGACACCGCTTTGTCACTGCACTGAGGGTGCAGTGTAACACACATGTTAAAAAGATGATTTCTATGAGGGTGAGAAAAACCCCATAGACCATAAGCACAAAAGATAGCCTAAAACGCACATCAGCAATCTAAGAGTGGAAAAAAAAAGTCTCACTCTTAGCGGGAGGAAAAAATAAACCCTTCAGATCCAGCAAAGCTGCTGGGGGAGTCTATGGGTAAGGGAAATTAGCCTTAGAAGAGAATTCTCCCTAAAACAAGGTTAGAACAGTTCAAGATTCAAGATTGCCGGGAGTACTTAGATATTGTCAAAAAGGAAGCAAAAGTTATAAGAGGGAAGGAAGATAAGGACAAGCCTTTGGTGAGGAGAAAAGGGTTCACCCTAGTTCCTCGAAGTCGGACACAGTACCTTATTTTTATGAAGAAGGGCTGCTGCAACTCCCGAGTCCCGGTGAAGCCCTGCTGCAGTCCTGAACTACTTACCCTTCAACAACAAGAGAAGATAGAGTCCGGAGTCTTCTTGCCTTGAGCCTGGTGGGATCAACCAGCTCACCTTCCAGAGGCAGAGGATCCTCTTCTTGGTCGAAATCGTTGCACACAGCTGTATTGGTCCGGATAGCCATCTGAAGAGCCTCTCCTCTTTTAAAGGAGCGCACCTTTTATTCACAGTTGCTTTTGCTGCTGCTGGCTTCATCCCTGGGTAGTGCAGATAGCTCCAGGCCTCATCCTTCTTGTCCCCATGACTGAAGCTTCAGGAACCTTGAGTCTGCAGGAACTACCAGGAACAACTGATGTGGCACCACCTCTTACTCATACGAATAAGGTACTCTGTCCGACTTCGAGGAACTAGGGTGAACCCTTTTCTACTCACCAAAGGCTTGTCCTCATCTTCCTTCCCTCTTATAACTTTTGCTTCCCTTTAGACAATATCCAAGTACACCTGGCAATCTCGAATCGTGAACTGTTCTAACCTTCTGATCTTCGACAACAGGACCCCTGTCCCATTGACACTGGCGCAGGCCTATTGACTTATCTACGTTTTAGAAAGTGTCTTGTGATTCTATCTGCCTTGACAAAAGTATTGCCTATGATTTTTATCCCCAAATCTCGTGTTAATTCATGTGCTAAGTGTGTTTGACTACAGTAACATTTCTGTTCGCGGGTAAGCTTCTCTTTCGTAAGACCAAACTGTCATTATTGTCAAAAAGTGATTGCGTGATAACCCCCGGTAACGTCTTTGTTTCACAACACGGGTCTGTCAAATCCAAAGGTACTTAACTTGAATTGTTCTGCACTAGGGGAATAGGTTGTGTGTAGTGTATTTTGAACTGTGCTTTTAATTAATAGAAGCGAAGTGTTTTGTAAACAGATGGTCTAAAAATAAATGTACTTTTACTTTTTAACCAGAAACCTTGAGTCAGTGTTTGCTTGAGTCACAGTAACTGTAGTCCTTTGTGTAATCTCTACTACTGCTCATTTGCTCTTGAGATAAGTCTGGCTGCTCTGCTACTGCTACCACTCTAACTGTGTAGTACAGGCTTGTACCAAAGGTGGAATTGTACTACCACCTGTAGTCTTAATCTTGTGTAGCTGTCCCTAAGGGCACTTCCCAGGATTCTGCCTAACACACCTTCACCTAGGACACCCATTGGACTGTCCCACATCCCAGAAGAATGAGTAGTGGTCTAAACAAGGCAAACGGACTACTTTACGGCCCGCACCAGCTTCCTGGAGACAGCTCCTCACCACGCTGCAGCCCGTTCACACACCGGGCCAGCGTCCTGCACTCCACCGGCCCTTCTGGGCTCCTCTTCCAGCAGCCTTCTGCTCCTTGGGTCCTCTGGTCCAGTCAGCATCACCAGTTTGCTCTTTGACTCTGCCAGGACCACTCTTTATAATGCAGGTGAAAGTCAAATGGAGCCTGGTGTACACAATTGGGGCAAAGTGCCTGACCTTGCACGACTATTAGGGTGACAATTCAAAGTGTTAGATGGTAGGCATCCCTATGTTATGTCTATGGGTAATCTTCATTGCTCCCAATCACCTTTTCCTCATCGCAGTGCGTATTGGAAATGGGAAAGAGGAGATGGGGTGAGAGTGGAAATACCCCATGAAGACTGAGGGTGGGTGGGTTGGTGGGCTATTAGGAAGGGGGGGTATCATGTCTCACCCTTGGGCATTCTCATAATCTTCCACGACCTTCCACTCAGGTGATCCTCCCTAGCTTGTCCACCCCCAGGGTCGGGATCCAAAATCGATGGCCCTGAATACCGTCGGGTTTCTCACAGTACCCACACACGTGACATGCATTAGCCCGCAGAAATAGCACCAGATTTCGCGGGTGAATGCATGTCCAAATAAGGACTCCCTGGGTAACATGGACCAGGAGGAAGGCCAACCGACAAAATGGCCAAAGGAGAAGACAAAAGACCTTGTGACACGACCATGACGGACACTAGCCACAGTCATGAGCAAAACGTGGTAAGCATGGTACGGCTCGGTAAAGAAATGTAAAAACACATGAAGGCTTCTGCTGCCACCAGTCTACTCCTAAGCACACTGTCCAGTTAGAAGAAAATCCTTAAGGGATGTCTACGGCCCAAAAAAGCAAGGAACACAGTGCGCAGCACAGTAATGTACATTGCTCACTGAAAAAGTTGCCAAAAGTGGCAACAAAGTAATTAGACAGATAAACAAAGTATCTCAGTACTGACTGCCTGAAGGACAAGTCAGTTTCCCCATAATGATGAGCGCAAACCCAGTGGAGTGCAGCTGAAGGCTGTGCTTCACTGGCAGAAAGTCAAGGACAAGAGGCTGAAACAAAAGCAAAAAGTTGGGGGGTCAACAAATATAGAGGTAAGATAGCAGTAAGTGATATTGTACTTAACATACAGCAGAGCATATACACAACCACGAGAGGAAGCAAGGATCACAGAAGCAATACACAAACCCCAGGAAAAGCCACGACTCAAACAAACAGGTTGCGCAGCACTGCCTGGCTGACCCAGGACTCCTCCCTGGAATACCGGTCAACACATTAGAATCTTGTGTTGGTGTGATTAGACCCCCACGTAGCATCCCCTGCAGATGTCGAGCAGGTGGAACACCAGTGAGAAACATGGTTGCCGCTGAGATGGCTATTGTGCAATGGGAACTCGGATGGTCTGGAAGCGGTCTGTTGGCCATAAAAATGGGAATGCATGATACAGCCGGAGAACCACCTGGAGATGGAAGACTTAATCAGTGCCTTCCCATGCCCCACAGGTCCAGAACTGACAAAATGTTGAGACGTTTTATCTAAGTCATTTGCGCGCAACGTTCAGCGAATGCAACGCCCTCTCAGAAAGAGTGGAAGGATTCGCGAAGAAAACTGGCAGAACTAAAGGCTTGTTTAGGTGAAAGTCCGACAGAACCTTTGGCATGAAGCAAGGTCGCAGAACCACCTTAGCGGAATGGAAGAATAAATACAGAGGTTCACAGGAGAGGACCTGTATCTCCCCCACCCGCCTGGGTGAGGTGAACGCCACCATGAAGACTGTCTTCCATGATAGAAACTTCAAAGAGGCCTGATGCATAGGTCCAAACTGAGGCCTCATCAGCTTTGATGCTACCAGATTTAGCTCTCACGCAGGGTCAGCAGCCTTCACCGAAGGAAACGTTCTTATGAGGTCCTTGAGGGACTCCTTAAGGAGCCTGTGCGACCACAAAGAGAGCCACCATTTCCTGGAGCCCGAGTGTACCAGGAAATGGTGGCTAGGTCGACATTGATAGATGCGTGGTCAAGGCCAGCCTTGGCCAGCAAGAGCAGGTACAAGAGGAGCTGCCGCACCGTCACAGAGATATGCCTGGGCCATTAGGATCATCTTACAATGGCAACATTTATGTGGGTTGAAAACTCGTAAAGACTGAATGGGGGTATTGTAACTTCTGCCATCTATATGGTTGGGGTAGAGGCACAGAGCACCCAGCCAAAGTTGTCTATATGGACGCGACACCAAGGCTTAACCTCTCAGGAGGTGATGCAGTCTTTACTCCTACGTCCCGTCCCCTTTCCTCCATACGGTACAGGCGTCCCTTGCTAGGGACGGGAGAGGGAGCCTTTTTCACGAGAAAAAATCTTCCCCTTTAAATTTAGAGGGGGGGCCCTGGGAGCATGCGCTCCACTAACTCCGGCCACCGGCACCACTCCCCAGTCCCCTTTTCTGCATCGACGGGAACGGACCTCTTTCACCAGCGCTCCTGGGTTTGGCTTCGTCTTTGTAATTCCACACGCTCTTCACCGGATTTCCGTCTTTTGTATTGTGCCTTTTGGTCTTAATCAGGTACTCTGTCCTCTGGCACCACGTTCCTCTGTGGCACATGTCGACGTCAGAGGCCTTCAGAAGGTGTCCAGCCTGCGAGGGGCTCTTCCCTATGTCCGCCCCCCACGCTATTTGCCTACGCTGCCTTGGTCCCAAACACAGCTGGGAGTTGGCTCGAGAGGATTTCTCTAAGTTGATCGCAAACCCCAAGTGTTTCAAAAGTTGCATGGTGGCCTTTAGGCTTGCCTGTGTTATGCTCGGCGACGAGCCCCTTATCAGCCAATCGTCCAGGTAAGGGTAAACATGGTGACCTTTTCTTCGCAGCCACGCTGCTACTGGAGCCAACCACTTTGTGAATGTCCTGGGAGACGACTTAAGTTCGAAAGGAAGTACTTTGAACTGGTAATGGCTTAGACTGACTACGAACCTCAGAAACTTTGTGTCGTCGAAGCACCGGTATATGAAAATATGCGTCTTGTAAGTCTAACGACGCCAGAAAATCTCCCGACTGTAAGGATCGGATGACTTCCTGAAGCATAAGCATTTTTAACTTCAAACTTTTTAGGGTCTTGTTGAGAGCCCGAAGGTCCAAATTGGGCCACTACTTGCCGTTGGGTTTTTTGACCACCACGTAACGAGGGTAAACCCCCTGGTCCTTCTCGGCCACCGGGACACATTCTATAGCCCCTTTTTGCAGCATAAGCTCCACCTCCTGTTGTAATATGCGAAGATGGGGTTGCGCCGAGTACACAGGTGGAATTTGTGACGGCGTTTCCTTGAACTGCAGAGTGTGGCCTAGTTTTATTGTGTCCAATACCCATCAGTCTGTTATACTTTCCCACTCGTCGACGTGATGGGCCACCCTTCCTCCCAGGACGTCCTGAAACTTGTCATTGTTGGGACTTTGACTGCCTGTCTTTTGCTGACGAGGAATATCCCCTTCTCCTCGAAGCCTAGTAGTTTCGTCCTCTTCGCGTTGCCTGGACTGCATGCCTATAACCTTGGGAGGAGTATGAAGGTCTGCTGAAGTTTCGATCTCAAGATGTGGTAAAGCAGGAATTTCCTGATGCTCCACGGATGGGACGAAAGGATCGAAAAGCTCTTCCACTTTGCAGGGCTCTTAACGACCTGGCCGTGTCCGTATCCTCTTTCATAACCTTCAAGGCCCCCGTCCACCTTCTCTCCGAACAGTTGTTCCCCCTCACACAGCATATCGAGCACCTTATACTGGACCTCCGATCTGAAGTTAGTACATTTCAGCCAGGATTGCCTTCTTAAAACCACTCTGTTGTTAATTTGCTTGAACCCAGATTTCTTCAAGTCCACAGCGATGTTAATAAAGTGGTTCAATGTCTCTTCTCCCTCATGAACCAGAAACATGGCCGACTTTCTATGCTCCGCAGGAAGGTGTTCTAGGATAGGGGCCAAACAATGCCACATCTCTCTGTCGTACCTTGCCATAATTGCCAGCGAGTTGGCAGCTTTAACTGTCGTCGCTCCTACGGATAGAACCTTCTTGCCAAACGCGTCCTGTCTTCTAGCCTCATTACCCAGAGGGGTAGAACACTTGTGTTGCGATCAGGCCTTCCTAGCTGCCGCCGCCGAAACTACCGACTCTGGAGACGGTTGCGAGGTCAAGCATTTAGGCGTAGAGTCTGGAGCATTGAATTTCTTCTCCAACCTGCCCTTTATTGCTGGTTCTGAAAATAGATAGCGCATGGTCCTCAACCCTTCTTGCCAGACGTGGTCTAGAATGGGAAATGAAAAGACTGATTTCCTTCTTTTCCCCATATGGTCGAACAATAAGCACTCCTTTTTTTCTTTAGGGCTCAGACCAAACTCAACACAGGCAAACCTATCATTGCGTGAAAAGCGCTGATGTCGTCCGGCGGTGACTGTTGAGCCGGGCTTCTAGGTGCTTCCATTTCCGCTTCCGACTCCCATGTAGGATCCCTCGAAGGGGAGGAAACCTCTGAAAAAAGAGTCTCTAGGTTCTGACTCTGAATCTTGTAACTCTCCTTCCTCCGGGTAATGAGCGTGGTGGTTCCTCATTCAGCAGACAGAGGTTGGGTTCTCTGTAACCCGCGTAGAAGGACCCGGTTCATCGTCGGCAGGTCTCGCCGGGATCCCCAAAGGTGCGCCTACAAGGGGTAACCTCTCATCCAACTGCTTCAGAAGCGACTGTAGCGTGGACAACACTTGCAAGGATAATACAGATTGAGGGTTCAATAACGACAAAGAACAAGTTACTTCTTACCTTGTAACGTTCTTTCGATGGGATGTTCCTCTGCCGTATTCCTTATCTTTGATAATACGTTTCCAGCTTGCTGGCCTAGGAAATTTTTTCTGTAGAGGGCGCTGCGCGTCGACGTCCGCCGAATCGATGTCCCTCGACGGCCACCGTATCGGCGCCGACATCACCATGCCCATAAATAGCCACGTGCTGCGTCCGTTGCTCAGTTCCGTTTTGTAGCATAAGAAAAGTCATGCCTGAATTGGTTATTGACCTTGAAGGAGCGTAAGCTGCAACCACAAAAGTATTACTGCGGGGATGGATGGGAGGGAAGATAATGAATACGTCGGAGGAACATCCCATCGAAAGAACGTTACAAGGTAAAAAGTAACTTGTTCTTCGAAGGGATTGTGTCCTCCGACGCAATCCTTACCTTTGATAGATTCCCATAGCAGTGGCATGTAATTGGAGGTGGGAGTAAGCATGTCATGTATCCCTTTAGGGATGGACCGAAAGTAATACGGCGTTGCCAAATCTGGTCTCTTGACTAGGGGAGGAATCCAGGTTGTAAAATTTTGTGAATGTATGTGCGGACGACTATGTGGCAGCCGCACATATGTCTCTGACCGGTACCCCTCTTTGGAGGGCCGAAGAGGATGCGATACCCCTGGTTGAATGAGCCCTAAGATTTTGGGGTGGCTCTTTCCCTGCCAGTTTGTAACATTCCAGAATGGCCAAAATAATCCAGCTGGAAATGGTTTGTTTTGTTATGGGTAATCCCAACTTGTGACCTGAGTATCCTACAAACAGTTGGTCTGCTTGCCTGATTCTAGACATTATGCTGATATAAAAGCTTAGAGCTCGCCTTGGGTCCAGCCTATGTAGCCTTTCTTCCTCTTTCCACGGATGGGGAGCAGGGTAGAACGAAGGTAAGGTAATTTCTGAGTAATATGAAATTCAGAAACCACCTTTGGGAGGAAATTAGGCTTCACCTGTAGGACAACTTTGTCCTTGTGGAAAATTTTATGTGGGCGTTTACAGGAGAGAGCTTGAAGCTCGCTCACCCTCCTAGCAGATGTTAGTGCTACCAATAGGACAGTTTTAAGCGTGAGAAATCTCAGCGAACAAGAGTGAAGTGGTTTGAATGGAGTGCCCATTAGGAAGTTTAAGACTAAATTTAAGTCCCATAGGGGAATTCGGAATGGTTTTGGAGGATAAACATTAGTTAATCCCTTGAGAAATTGTATCACTAGAGGTAGTTTGAAATACGATGGTTCCTCCGCAGTGCGCTTGAAGATTGAAAGCGCTGCGAGATAGCCGTTTACAGTGCCAACTTGAAGGCCTGAGTTTGCCAAGTAGAGTAGAAACGATAACACCGTTGGTGTACCAAATGAAAAAGGGTCGATATTCCCTTCTCTACACCAGCTGCAAAATTTGTTCCAATGGCAGTGGTATAAAGACTTTGTTGCTGGCCTTCTGGCCGAACGCAACATCTCCATGACGTCATCAGGGAGGTCCCAATCCTTGTATCTCAACCTTTCAGAAGCCAAGCGTGAAGGTTGAGGGTTCCGATGTCTGGATGGAGAACCTGACCTCCCTTCTGCGAGAGAAGATTCTCTTTGAGTGGAAGACGGATTGGAGGGCAGATGGACATATCTAGAAGGTCCGGGTACCACGTTCTCCTGGCCCAGTCCGGGACAATTAGGATCATGGTTTTCCGGAATCTTCTCAACCTGCTGATCATTTGAGAAATAACAGGGACTGGTGGAAACTCGTAAAGGAGTGGAAACTCCCAGTCCACTACGAACGCATCTCCTAGAGCTCCTCTCGGGGGAAATTCCCTTGAACAGAACAGATCGCACTTCCTGTTGGTGCTTGTGGCGAACAGATCCACCTGAGGGGTTCCCCAAAGGGCGAAGATCTCTTGAAGGACTTCCTGAGCTAGCTCCCACTCGTGGGAGACTGTGCTCTGCCTGCTCAGAGCGTCCGCTGTCAAGTTCTTCTCTCCGGCTAGGTGGACTGCCGATAGAGAGATTCCTTCCTGAATTGCCCAAAAACCAGCGCTGCATTGCCTCTCTGCACAGTGGCAGTGACCCTACGCCTCCTCTTTTGTTGAGGTAGGAACAAGTTACTTACCTGTAACTGATGTTCTCCAGCATGGGTCTGGCATGGATTCACATGCTCATGAATATTCCCTGTCGTCAAGCTGGGAATCCTCGGTAAAGAAAAATCAGTATCAGTTTCGTTTCTGATCTGTCTTTCATAGTAGTAACCAATCACTAATCTCTGCATCATACTGACCACAGCCAATGACTGCCCTCTACCTAAGCACCGCCTCTGGCAGCCATCTTCAGATTTGGAAGCACGTGAAGTGGCAGTATGACCAAGTGAAGAGCCGCAGAGGGGTAGGCGGGAGGGTTCGCATGTGAATCCATGCCAGACCCATGCTGGAGAACAACAGTTACAGGTAAGTAACTTGTTCCTTCTCCAGCATGGGGTCTGGCATGGATTCACATGCTCATGAATAAAGAATACATAGCAGTACACACATGCACAACCACGGGAGGTGGCAAAGGCTCAACATTAAGCAGTACATCAAACTCAACATTAAGCATCTTACGTCCTCACCAGGCTCACCTCAGGCGAACAGGTTGCGCAGCACTGCTTGGCCGACCCTGGACTCCTCCCTGGAATCCCGATCGACGCAGTAGAATTTCGTGAAGGTGTGCGACGACCTCCACGTAGCAGCCCTGCATATGTCCAGCAGGGGCACACCAGAAAGGAACGCCGTGGTAGCTGCGATCGCTCTGGTGGAATGGGCTCTCGGACGGCCAGGCAGTGGTCGGTTTGCCAACCGATGACAGTACATGATACAGCCGGAGAGCCATCTGGAAATGGAAGCCTTCGAGAGAGCCTTCCCCTGATTGACAGGTCCAAAGTTCACAAAGAGTTGTGACGTCTTCCGAAAACACTTCGTGCGGTCCACGTAGAACTTCAGCGCTCTAGCCACATCCAGCGAGTGCAAAGTCCTCTCAGCCGGCGACGAAGGCGACGGGAAGAACACAGGCAACACCAAGGGTTCGTCGAGATGGAAGTCCGACGGTACCTTGGGCATGAAGGAGGGGTGCGTCCTGAGCACTACCCTCGTGTCGTGAAAAGTCAAGTACGGGGCCTTGCAGGAAAGGGCCTGGATCTCTCCCACCCGTCGTGCGGAGGTGATGGCCACAAGAAACGCTGTTTTCCACGACAGAAACTTCAATGGGGCCGAGTGCAGAGGCTCGAACGGAGGTCCCATGAGCTTGGTCAGCACCACGTTGAGCTCCCACGCCGGGGCCGGAGCCTTCACCGGCGGGAACGATCTGAACAGTCCCTTCATGAATTCTTTCACCAGACGATGAGACCACAAAGACGTCCGTCGGGAGATCGCAGCAAGATGAAGCTTGATGGAAGCGTGCGCCAGTCCAGCCTTGGCCAGCGCCAGCAGGTGCGGCAGTACTTGAGGAGCCGTAATCCGTAGAGGGTTAATCTTCTGTGCGTGGCACCAGACAGAGAACCTCTTCCATTTGTGTCCGTAGCATTTAAGAGTTGAGGACGCCCTGGCCTTTGCAAGAACCTCTCTGCAGTCGGCCAGTATGTCGTAACCTCCAAACTCTAACGCTGCAGGAGCCAGGCCTGCAAGTTCAGCGACTTCGGGTCGTGATGGAGGATGGCGCCTCCTTCCCTGGAGAGAAGATCTGCGTCCACTGGCAGTTTGATTGACGGGGACGCTGACAAGTCCAGAAGGTCCGGGAACCATATCTGCCTCGGCCATGCAGGTGCGACGAGGATCATCCTGCACCGTGACCTCTTGAGCTGGTTGATGAGCCGGATCAGCAGCGGCAATGGAGGGAACGCATATAGGAACAGGCCCTCCCAGGGGAACGAGAAAGCATCGCCCATGCTCCTCGGCTGGGGAAACCTGCTGGCGAACCTCCGGCACTTGGAGTTTGTCGCCGTCGCAAACAGGTCGATCTGGGGTGTGCCCCACCATCGGAAGAGGCGGTCCACTAAATCCTGTCGTAGTTCCCACTCTGCTGAGCGAGTCGGCAATGGTGTTTTTTATTCCTGCCAGATGAAACGACACCAGAAACATCCCTTGGGCGACGGCCCAATGCCACAGATCCTGTGCCTCCTTGGACAGGGCTGGGGATCTGGTACCGCCCTGCTTCCTGATGTAGAACATGGTGGTGGTGTTGTCGGTGAAGATCCTCACAACCTTGCCCTTGAGGGACGGAAGAAAGGACCTGAGGGCCCAAAACACTGCACCGAGTTCCAGGACGTTGATATGGAGGGACCTCCCCGCCGGCAGCCAAAGACCCCTCGCATGCAGGTTTTCGGTGCGCTCCCCACCCTTCCAGGGAGGCATCCGTGGTCACTGTCTTCTGGTGGCCCGGGGTCTGGAAGTCCATGCCCGCCATCAGATGCGCGCGGGTGCCCCACCACCGGATCGCTCGTCGGAAACTCTTGTCGAGTGTGATCCTGTCCTCGAAGCCGCCCGTCGTCTGGATCCAGCGCACGTCCAGCAACTCCTGCAACGGGCGCATCCGAAGCCTGCACGGCGGATGAGATAAATGCAAGAAGACATCATTCCAAGGAGGGACTTGATGGACCTCACCCTGGCCGCGTCCGCAACCAGCATCCGCTGCACCTTGCCCAAGATGGCCCTCGTCCTTTCCTACGACGGAGAGGCCAGAAGCGACACTGTCGAGCTTCGCTCCCAGAAACAGTGCGTCTTGTGCGGGCACCAGGTGGGACTTGGCGTAGTTTATGGAGAATCCCAGGTCCGTGAGTAGTTGGACGGTCCTTGCTGTGTGCTCCGCGGCGAGCTCCTTCGTATTTGCTCGGATGAGCCAGTCGTCCAGGTAGGGGTAGACGTGGATCCCCTCTCGGCACAGCCGCGCCACCACCGGTGCGAGGCACTTGGTGAACACCCTGGGTGCCAACCTCAATCCGAAGGGAAGGGCTCTGAACTGGTAGTGACGCCCTTGGACCACGAATCTGAGAAACTTTCGGTGTCCCTTTAGGATGGGGATATGGAAGTAGGCATCCTCCAAATCCAACGACGACAGGAAATCGCCCTCCTCCAGTTGACCCAGGACGTGTTGGAGGGTGACCATACAGAACTTCTGTGCCTTGATGAATTTGTTCAGTCGTCGTAGGTCCAGGATGGGACGCCATCCTCCCGTCTTCTTCTTCACGAGGAAGTATCTTGAGTAAACTCCGGAGCCCCGAAGCCTCTTTGGGACGAGCTCGATGGCGCCCTTCTTGAGCATCGCTTTCACCTCCAAGAGAAGTTGAGGGACGTGATGTTCCTTCCTGGCCACAGGGGGGACGCGCGGGCACCTCTTTAGAAACTCGAGCGCGTGACCCTGAGCCAGGGCGTCCAGCACCCAACGGTCGGTGGAGATGGACTCCCACACGCTGACGAAGCCGGCCTCCCACCGGGGTGCTTCGGTGGGGGCCCGACCCCACGGCCGGTTCAGTCCTGCTTCAACAAGGCTTTGCCGCCTTGTCCTCCTTGGCGACGACGGCGGGGTCCGCCTGACTTGCCTCGTCCCCTGTAGGCTTCCTGTGACAACGAACGGGCCGCTTGACGATAGGTGGAAAATCCGCCGCTGGAACCTTTGGAGGCACCCTGTTTGCCTCCGCCGCTCCGAAAGGGCGGCCGTCGTTGCTGGAGAACACCAAGAGCCCGGGCCGTCTCCGTGTCCGCCTTGATGACTTGTAGGGAATCGTCCACTGTTTTCCCAAACAGGTTGTTCCCGTCGAACGGCATGTCCAAGACTCTGGTCTGCACGTCCTGACGAAAGTCAGTAGCCTTGAGCCATCCACGCCACCTAAGGCACACGCCGTTGCCCAACTGGCGAAATCCAGTGTCGGCGATGTCCGTCGCTATCGTAATGGCGTGGTCCGACGCCACTTCTCCTTCCTGCAAGATCTCTAGGGCCTCTGCCCTCTTGTCGTCTGGTAGGAAGTCCAGCAGGGGGGCGAGTTTGTACCACAACTCCCTGTCGTAGCGGGCTACGATAGCCAAGGCGTTGGCAGCCTTAATCGTCGTCGCTGCCGATGAGATGACTCTGCGTCCCATCGTGTCCAATTTCTTTCCCTCGCCGTCCGGCGGGGAGGTTGACGTAGAGGCCGAGCACCCCCCCCGCTTTCTTCCTGGCCGCCGCGGAGACGACCGAGTCCGGTGGCGGCTGTGCCCGAAGGCACAAGGGGGCTGCGTCCGGGACCCGGTACTTCTTCTCGTACCGATCCCTTCTCGCCGGCGTTGTGGATGGGTTCTTGAGGAGGGAGAGACCCTCATCCCAGATATCGTCCAGTAGAGGTACAGCGAGGACCGTCTTCCTCTTGGTCTCGCGCCGTTGATAAAGGAAACCTTCCTTCTTCTCTTCCGGGCAGAGCTGGAAAAGCTCGGACGCCCTGGCGATCATGGCGTGAAACGATCCAATCTCGTCGGGCGGGGAGGTGACGACGGGAGATCCTCGTCGTAAACCTCGTCGTCTGTACCCATCGCGGCCGTGTCAGTCCCCGTATCATCCCCACGTGTCGTGGAGGGGGAGGAGGGCTGAGCAGGGAGCGATGGTTGAAAAGGAGGTGGAGGATGAATCCTTCTCTTAAGGGGAGGGCTCCCAGAAGGGCCTGGCTCTGGGTCCCCCGTCGGGAGCGGTTCCTCCGTTGGTGGTAACGGCAGTCTTGTCCTTATCTCCGAGCATAAGGACTGTATAGCCAACAAAATGGCCGCCGAGTTGTCTCACGGCACTGGTTGAGGGGGTTCCGATGGGCGGTCAGGAGCCCCGTCGGCACCCTCGACGTTCTCGTCGTCTCCTACGTCGGGGTCCCTCCCGACAGGATGGTCTCCTTCCACGCCAACGTCGTGGCCTAAGACTTCGATTAGCTCCTCCTCAGAGGTTGAGGCCGAATCCACGATGACCTCCTGCCCCCCCTTTTCTTCTCCGTCGGAGGTTTCACGGGGGTCCTGTCGATGGGCATGAAAGAGGACTCCCTCCGCGGTGGCAGGGAGATTCTGGGCCCCGAGGTCGCCACCACTTGTGTAGCCTCCACAGGCTGAGCCAGGGCCGCCACGACTGTCTCGATAGAGGCCTTGGCCGGATGGATCAAGGCTTTCACCACCTTAGGTGCGCTCACCGCCTTCTCCTTTGGGGGGAGGGGGGGTCACCGCCTCGCTCCCCCTCCGATGGGGCCTTCGAGCACGACCGGGGTCTCTCCAAGAGCTTCGCCGGGTGCTCGGCCTTCCTCTTACCCGAGCCAGAGCGTTGGCTCGTGGCTGATGGCGCCGGGGAGGATGCGCCCTGCCTGGCGCCTGTAGAGCCCGACCGTTCGGCGCTCCCGGTGCCAGCGGACTCGCGGTGCTTGGCCTTCTGTTGGACCCCCGTCACCGGGCCGCCCTCAAAGGTCTTAGAAGACCGCTCCGACTTCTTCTTCTTCTCGCCTGACGGGCTCTTCCCTTCCAGCCAGTTGGCGAGACGCAGATGGCGGTCCTTCATGGTCCGCTCCGACATATTGCCGCAAAACGCACAGTCCTTCTCCACGTGCGTCTTGTCCTCATGCAGGCAGTAGAGGCAAAGGGAGTGTTCGTCCTCCTTAAAGACATTCTGAAGCTGGCATCCAGGGCAGACCCTGAACAGCTTTCCGGGCGTCGAGCTTCCCTTCTCCTGGGCCTTGCTCGAGAAGGGCCTGAGAAACTTCTGGAGTCCTCCAAAAGCGTGGCTCGACGAAATCTTCACCCTTGAGGGGCGTAGAAGAATCCGACACGGGTCCCCGTTTATCGGATAAAGAAACGGTGGAGCTTGAGGCTCTTTTGACCGAAAAAGAGAATTTTCCTAAGAAAAAGCGCGAAAAAAGCACCAACGCTCGAGAGCAATATCACGAGGATCCCAACACTTGAACGTGCAGTAAAAATCTGAAGATGGCTGCCAGAGGCAGGGCTTAGGGAGATGGCAGTCATTGGCTGTGGTCAGTATGACGCAGAGATCAGTGATTGGTTACTACTACGAAAGATAGATCAGAAACGAAACTGATACTGATTTTTCTTTACCGAGGATTCCCAGCCTGACGACGGGGAATATTCATGAGCATGTGAATCCATGCCAGACCCCATGCTGGAGAAGGTGAAGTGCCCAAGAAGAGGAGGCGACATCTCCAGTATGCTCCTAAAACGTGAGCAAAATTGGATTTTACGTCTGAAAACCGACTCGAGGGGCTTGAATGAAGCTATTCCTTAGCAAGCCCTCTCTGTCATTCTATAACGAATCTGGGTTGCCCGAGCCAAGTATACTATTCTGATACTGTTGCCCTCCTCTGTAATGTTGGCATAGAAGATCCCCTTGCCTGCTGTGTACCCGGACTGGTGCGTTGTGTGCGCGTTTGGCCATAAATTGATGTTTGTGTTTAAGAATACTGGCCCGATGGGCACTAGATACTGAAACATGCCAACTCTGGAGCTTTGGTCTGTTGGGCTGCTGGGAATGCCCGTAGAACTGATATGCAACAGTGTATTGTAAATAGTTCTTCGTGTCAACATGGTTTTTCTGTGTCCCGTTGGCGGGAACACTATGGACGTCACAGATTTCAAGTTGGTGTTTGCTCCATGCCACCGTTTCTTTAATAGCTGCGTTGGGTGGCAGGCATGGGTATGCATCGATCGAGGGTATAAAAGGCTTCTTACATCACCTTGTCCGTGGTAATGTCTCCATGGGTTCACAGAGTAACGCCCTGCCTGTCCTTGCCTGACTGACAGGTTTATATTTGGGCTGCCGAGTGTTGGGACTCGAACTTCCGGTTCGGGTGCGTGTAATGGGACAGAGGGGCTCACGTGAATATTATCACGTGATACCACGTAGCATCTACTTACGTCCGACCAGGCCACAGCCTCCCCGGATTTTCGGGGGACACAACAGCTGGTCCGAGCCAGCAAGCTCAAGTATGTGGAGTTTAACTTGTTTGCGCGCGTCTGGATTTTTTCCTTTAATGAAAGGGTGCGCACGGGCCTTTTAGCACGGTTTGGCACCGACCCACGTATGATACAACACACGTTGTTTGAATAGGGCTGATGGCTTCAGTTGCCGGCTAAAAGAGAGTTTGGCCTCTCCCACTACTTGATGCGCTCTGGGCACAATTAAAGTATGGAGGGAATGAGGGACTATACACACTTTGAGTAACCATGCCGCTTCTTCCATTTTTTCAGCACAGCGCTCCGTAAAGTGGCTCTAATTGGGATCACCTATGTGGTATTTCTGCCCATATGCAAAACAAATTCGGCATACATCCATTGCAGTCGAAAAGGTCAGTACACGGCGTGCATTGTCCCATTGACTGTAATGAATGGCTGTTTTTCCATTCCATTCGATTTTTGTCTTTGGTCTGGCCTGGTCCTGTTTTGGCTTGTGAACAGAGGTGTGAGTGGGTTTGTTAACAACAAACCATAATACTTTACCTGCTTGTGATCTTAAATAGAACCATAGACCACACCATCTGTGTTCACACCATCTAAATCTAAATTTGAATTGGTCTGTATCTGTATAGTGCACACTGTAACTTTTTGGTTTTGTTTGATCTATGTAAGGAGACAGAGTGATTTTACCTGTTGTCTCTTAGCATTAGTGCGAATGGCAGTGTTTGAGGAGTGACTTTGGCTTTTTGCTATGTTTTCCCATAGGTTCTCTTCATGAACCTTCCTGCACTGGCACTAGAAAATGGGGTGAAGTATTAAAACCCTGTGGCAGAAATATGACAACGGAATATTGAGTACCACCATAGAATACTTCCCCCTTGTTTTTGAAGACTGTCCTGAAGAAAGTGGTTACACCCAAAATACACCACTGAAACCAGTAGACAGTGGTTTCTACATGGTGGAGAATCAAAACATGCTCTACATTTACCATGAACAACCTTTTATATGTCTCTTTATGTAGTCTCACGTCCCTTTCTACCATTTAAACACTCTATAGGAATGGTTAACGTGGCCTATAATAATATTTTTCGGAGCCTTTTTCTCTAAAATTTCTCTCTAATTTTACCTGTAGTCACCTTGGGAAGTCTTGACCTGTCTATGGGATAGTAAAAGTGTAATGTACCCACAATAGACAGCTCAGATTTGTTATCATTTATATGTGGTTCTAGTCCAAGGTGTAAACTTTACTTTGACATCTCCTCCTTCTGCCTATTTTCCTCTGTGAGGACTATAGTGACCAAGGACATATAGGAGTCGAACAACCTTCATGTTGTTGACGTTTTTCAAAAATGAATTCTCTTCTACTTCTTTTACTGTCCCCCCCCACCCCCCTTTTTGTAAGCGGCACACCAGCGTTTCCTAGGGTAAGGATTTCCTAAACCTTAGGTTTAGGACAGGGTTAGACAATGTTTCTTTTCTATCCTACTGTCTTCCATCTGACCCTGTATCTCCTTGGCCACACTTTTGAGTGCTGTTGCGCTATACCTAATGGGTTTCTCCCACTGCCTAACCTTAATGACATACAGTTGTGTGTTGCTCTCCTTTTTTGTGTTACAATACTAGTCTGTTAGGGCTTCACCCTGTTTACTGCACCTCGAGTGCCCTTTGGTTTATAACTAAATTTCATGGTAACCTATTCACAGCATACATGGTGCACAATTTTAAAATGTTAATAGTCTGGCCTGGGGACCTTCTAAAAGAATCAAAGATGCACAGAGGGGTATTCTCACAATGTCCCAGATTCTGTGGGCAAGTGAGAACTCTCACGTTTGGTGGTCATGCCCCAAGATACAAATCTTTTGGGACGAGCTCCTGAGCTGGATGAAGTGAGTTACTGGAGTTCAGCCAACATTAGAACCATTACAGATTGTGTTGTGTATTCCCCCAAATGAGAGAAGAATAACGATTCCCGAGGATGTGCTAGGCGAAGTTTAGAGCTGGTAGGCTGCTAGTGGCCCAAAAATGGAAAAACAGTCAGTGCCAGATATGTCATGGCTTTATAAGGTTTGGGTCACACTCATAATGGAAAAACTAACTGCCTTAGTCAACAAACACATGGGATTGTTCCAAGAGGAATGGGGGTAATAAAGGGGGTATAGAATGGATGAGACAATGTGGTACAGCCTTATAGCAAGGAGAGGAAATTGGTAAGAGTTAGGGAACTGGGTGAGCCAGGACCAGGAGGGAATTTTGAAATCGGAGTAACCAGGATGAATATGATTAAAACTATAGATACTGGGAATGACTTCAATGAAGTTTTCTTCCGTCTTGCACAAGTCCAAAGACGATACCGTTTATAGCTTCCTATTGTTGGGGTCAGGGGGCAGCAGGGGCTGTTAGCATTGCACTTTTTTATTGCGCTATTGTGTTATCTGAATGAAAAACTTACAGCGAGCGATACAGAGCACTCTGTTTCTATTTAAGATGATTCGACGTCACCTGCCGTTGTGACAATACCAAGTTTGGGGGTGCAGGTAATATCTTGGAATGTAGCAGGCCTCAGCAGGCACCTAACAGAAGATTCTTGGATGTGTCTAATACGCAATCATCTTATTGCATTTCAGGAAACCTGGGGTATGGCTACCTTTAGTTTACAGGGATATGCACTCTTTTCCCAGCAGTGCAGGGCAAAGGGGACAGACCCTGAAGAAAGAAGACGTTTCTTATCAACTGTAATGTTCTTTCAATTGGCTGTTCCTCCCACATATTCCTCTTCTTAGATATATCCTTACCTTCACCTTTGCTGCTTCGGAAATGTTTCTCTCTCTCCACCAGAGGGCGCTCCACTCGAGGCTGCAGCATCGATGTCCCTCGGCGGCATCCGCCGAGCACCAACATCATCCGCTGTATAAATGCCTCGAGCGCGCCCATTGGCCTCAGTTCTGTTTTTCGTATATTGTAGCCAATGGATTGTAGTTCATGGCGTGCCTCTTGACCCAAGTCTTAAAGGAATTTCGAGTGTAAACCACGTTAACTGTACTGTGGGGTAGGTTTGGAGGGTTGATGAGGAATATCCGGGAGGAACATCCAATCGAAAGAACGTTACAGTTGGTAAGTAAGGGAATAGTTTCTTACCTGTAACTCCATTTCTCCAGCATTGGTATCTTTCATGGATTCACATGCTTAGAATATTCCCCGTCGTCAGGCTGGGAATCCCCGGTACATTATATAGACCCTTTCCCGTAGGAAAACTTTTTCGACGCTTATGCGTCCTATCCACCTCGTTTTGTATCATGCGTGCCCGTACCGTCAGGACGTCATGATATAAATACAGGCCCCGCCCCCGCGCTCCCTCAGATTTCGGCCCCCAAAGTAGTGGGGAACCGGTTTGCATGTTCAGGGGAGGCAGGTGGGCGCATGTGAATCCATGAAAGATACCAATGCTGGAGAAATGGAGTTACAGGTAAGAAACTATTCCCTTCTCCAGCATTGGATCTTTCATGGATTCACATGCTTAGAATAGATTACATAGCAGTACCACCCCCAAAGAGGAGGCGTGCATGCAAACCCATATACTTTCTTCGCAAAGCCCGTTCCCTATGATCATGTATACATTAGTAATCGTTAACATAGGAAAACGAACCACATACAGTCATAAATTCCACAGGATGCAACCCCTCAGCCGGGGCTTACCTTATTGGAATAGGTGTCGGAGCACCGCCTGTCCCATCCGGGTATCTTCGGCATGTTGCTGCGACAGGCAGTAATGGCGGGTAAAGGTGTGTGTAGCCGCCCAGGTAGCCGCCATGCAGATGTCCCCCAGAGGGACTCCGGCCCACAGTGCCGTCGACGATGCCGCTGCTCTAGTTGAATGAGCTCTTGGCCGTCGTAGAAGAGGTTTCCCTGCCCTGGAATGGCAGTACGAAATGGTAGATGACACCCATCTCGACAGTCCTTGCTTTGAAATGGCTTTTCCTCTAGCACCCAAACCATAGGCCACGAACAGCTGTCTCGTTTCTCTGAACCATTGCGTATGATGAAGATAAAACTTGAGAGCCCTTTTTACATCCAATGTGTGTAACGTGCGCTCCGCTCCCGAGCATGGCTCCGGAAAAAACGTAGGCAACACAATAGAGGAGTGTTTATGGAACACCGAAGGAGCTTTCGGTATGAACTGTGGGTTAGTGGCTAGGACTACCTTGTTCTTGAAAAATCGTAAGTATGGTGGGTCTACCATTAGAGCCTGAACTTCTGAAATACGTCGGGCTGAAGTGATGGCCACCAGGAAGGCCAATTTCCACGACAAAAACTTTAGAGACGATGATGACATTGGCTCAAAAGGAGGCTTCATAAGAGACGTTAAGACCAGATTGAGGCTCCACTCCGGCGGAAATTTCTTCTCTGGAGGGAAACTCCGAAAGAGGCCTTTAAGGAAGTGCTTAATCAGGCGGTCGCTGAAAAATGGTGCCGAATGCCGTTGACGAGTAAACCTGGAAATGGCGGCCAGGTGTACTTTTATTGACGATACCGATAGGCCCTTTTGAGCTAAGAACAGCAAGTATGGAAGGAGCTGTTCCGGCTTAATCGATTGCGGGGCCAAACCTGGTTGATCCTCACACCACTGACAGAAACTTCTCCATTTGTACGCGTATGAGGCGTTTGTGGAAGGTGCTCTTGCCGCTTGCAGGATACGCCGACAGTCCTCCGGAATCGTTAGCCGACCGAATTCGGCGAAGTCAGGAGCCAGGCCGTCAACTTGAGGCTGTCCGGGTCGTGATGCCAAACGACACCCTCCTGTCGAGACAGAAGGTCGGGGGTCTTCTGGAATCTCATCGGTTCCGCCACCATTAAGTGTAGCAGGTCTGAAAACCACACCTGTCTGGCCCAGTACGGGGCCACCAGAATTACCCGACATGGGTACCTGAGGATCCATTGCAACGTCCTCCGGACAAGGGGAAATGGAGGGAATGCGTACAGGAATTTGTTCGTCCATGGGAAGGAGAACGCATCCCCCAGTGAGCCCTGCTGAGGCCATCTGCTTGCGTACTGATGGCATTTCCTGTTGTTCTTCGTCGCGAACAAGTCTATGGAAGGATGTCCCCATTTCTTGAATACTTGTTGTAGTTGTTGGTCGTTCAGCACCCATTCGTGAACTTCGTTCATTTCTCTGCTGAGGGCATCGGCTTCCACATTTCTCACGCCTGGCAGGTGGAACGCCAAGATTTGCATGTTGTGTTGCAGGGCCCAATGCCAGATTTTCTGTGCCTCCGTCGATAGGGACCTGGAACGTGTCCCTCCTTGTTTCCTCAAGTAGAACATCGTAGTGGTGTTGTCCGTCATGACACGCACCACCGAGTCCCTCAGTTGAGGAAGAAAAGATTTAGAGCCCATCGCACTGCTCTCAGTTCTAGCAGGTTGATATGCAGGGAGGACTCCTGCAACGACCACTGGCCTTGTACCTGTAACGTATCCAGATGAGCTCCCCATCCGCTCAGCGATGCATCCGTCACCACCGTCTTTTGGAACTCCGGTTCCAGTAGAGGCATTCCTTTCGTTAGATGAGTAGACACTCTCCACCAGCAGAGTGCTTGTACTAGTTGTTCGTCGACGACCAGTCTGTCGGACCAGCGACCTCGGCTCTGCGCCCAACGGTCCGCTAGAAATTCCTGGCAAGGCCTCATAAACAGACGGCAGTTGCTTATCAACGGAACGCAGGACGACATGGTCCCTAGCAGGGACATGTATTTGCGCACTGACACCTTGGTACCGCATCTCCATTCCGACGCCTTGCTTTGAAGTTTCTGAATTCTTTCGCTGGATGGTCTCACCAGGCTTGTGTGTGTATGAAACTCCGCTCCTAGAAAGACCAAGGTCCTCGAAGGCTCTACGGAGGACTTGTTGAAGTTTATTGCGAAGCCCAGTTCCTGTAAGAGGGACATTGTGGCCCTTAGACTGTCTCGTGTTTGTTCCCTGGACGAACCTCTGACCAGCCAGTCGTCTAGATATGGATAGACATGGTGACCATCCTTCCGTAAATGGGCCGCTATAGGGGCCAAGCACTTGGTGAACGTCCTGGGGGAGGACTTGAGCCCGAACGGGAGGACCTTGAACTGTAAATGCTTTCTCCCGACGACGAACCTTAAATATCTCGTGTCGTGGGCGTATTGGGATGTGAAAATAAGCGTCTTGAAGGTCTAGTGACGATAGATAATCCATGGGTTGCACCGACCCGATAACCTCCTGGAGCTTTAGCATTTTGAATTTTAGGCTCTTTAGCCATTTGTTGAGTACCCTCAGGTCGAGAATGGGCCTCCATTTTCCGTTTGGCTTCTTGACAACGAAGAACCGGGAATAAACTCTGTGTCCTTCCTGTGCCACAGGAACTCTCTCTACCGCCCCTTTTTGCAACATAAGCGCCGCCTCTTGTCGTAGGATTCGGAGGTGGGGCTGTGTCGAGAATACAGGCGGAAGACGTGGAGGCTTGTCTTTGAATTGTAGCGCATGACCCATGCGAATCGTGTCTAGAACCCATCGATCTGTGGTGATGCATTTCCATTGGTCGAAGTGATGAGAGACTCGTCCCCCCAGGACGTTCCGAAGGCCGTCATTGGTTGCTGGTTTGCTTGTTCTTCGTCGACGATGGACCCGAGCCTCGCCGCCTGGAGGCTTGATAGTCTCTGCTTCTAAGTGCCGACTGGGACGCTCGTCTGAACCCTTGTGAAGAGTACGAGGGCCTGTTAAATCCACGGTCCCTCGAGGCTCCAAAGCGGGAGTTTCCAGAAGCACCCCTAAAGGGGCGAAAAGAGCGAAAGTTTCTACCCGTTTGGAGGGCGCCGAGGGACCTAGCAGTATCCGTGTCTTCTTTCATCCCCTTCAACGCTTCATCAACCTTTTCGCCAAACAGGTGTTCCCCTTCACATGGCATGTCAAGGACTTTGTACTGGACTTCAGGACGGAAAGTAGTACATTTGAGCCACGCTTGTCGACGAAGTACTACTCCATGGTTGATTTGTTTGAAGCCAGACTCTGCTAGGTCAACTGCAATATTAATTGCGTGGTTCGAGGCCTCTTCGCCATCCCGCACCAGTAACATAGCTGCTTTCCGTTGTTCGTCTGGCAGATGTTCTAGGATAGGGGCTAGTTTGTGCCACATTTCTCTATCATATCGTGACATGATCGCTAAGGAATTGGCTGCTCTTACCGTCGTCGCACCGACCGAGAGCACCTTTTTTCCAAAGGCGTCTTGCCTCCTAGCCTCGCTTTCTGGTGGCGTTGAACATTTTTGCTGTACTCTGGCCTTCCTAGCCGCTGCCGCCGACACCACCGAGTCAGACAGAGGCTGTGATGTTAGACATTTTGGAGTGGACTCCGGAGCTTTAAACTTTTTCTCAATCCGTCCCTTTATAGCTGGCTCCGAGAACGGATGGCGCATCGTCTTGAGACCTTCTTGCCACACGTGGTCCAGAATTGGGATGGCAAATACCGATTTCCTCCTTTGACCCATATGGTCAAAAAGGAAACAGTCTTTCTTCTGCTCCTCAGGAATCAAGCCGAACTCGGAACAAGCTTTTCCCATCATTGCATGGAAGGCTCCCACATCATCCGGAGGAGATGGCTGTGTCTGGCTCCTCGTAGACTCTACCTCTACATCCGAATTCCATGTTGGGTCCCTCGACGGTGACAGGGAGATGTCTGACCCTGAGTCACCCAGTATAGAATCGGACTGAGACAACTCACCCTCCTCCTGCGCTCGAGGACGATCTTTTACCGCCTGGGGAGCCGATGGGTTTTTAGTCGTCGAGCGAGCCGTACAAGTTCGCTCGTCGACGGAAGGTACAGAAAAAAGTGACGATGACGTCCCAGGTTGAGGGATCTGCGTATCCAGCTGCTGCAGGAGCTTCTGAAGAGTATTAAGCACATCCAGAGACAAAACTGTCTGGGGGGTCAGTAACGTTGATGATATAGGTACCATACCCGCACTCGTCGTCGCCGACGTGGAAGGCTGTAAGCCTAAATCCGATGGCTGCAGAACCGTGCCACCTTCTCCTTCCGCCGAGCAGGCCGTGTCTGGCTGCAGTAAGACTTCAGGGGGGATCGGGTCATAGACCTCTGGCAGCCAAGCCATAGACTGAGTCTCCGTCGACGAAGGAATCCCAACCGCTGCTGCCTGAACGGTAATAGGCATCGTCAATGACACCGAGGTCGACGAGCAAGTTGTCGTCGTCGAGCCCTTAGACTTCGTCGCCGATTTCGATGCCGACTTCCCGGCTGAAGCATCTCGACTCATGGAAGACATGGGACGGTCCCCTGAGGAGGATTTTGACAGCGCTTGCCTCTCCGTCTTAGATGATGAGGAGGAGGAGGGCTTTTTATGTGATGAGGAAGACCCAGCATGCTTCCCCTTATGCTTGTCCTCAGCGCGGATTTCCGCTGGCCGTACCTTTTTCGATGGAGGTTCCGACTTGCTCCTGGAGGCTGTGGAGCCAACTTCCGAAGCCGGGTAGGCACCCGCTCCGTCATTAAGCCAGTCGACCAGCCTTCTTTTACGGTCCTTAAGGGTTTTTTGGGAGAAACCCTGGCATATCTCACATGTATCCGCCGTGTGGTGCGGGTGGAGACAGTAGATACAATCCATGTGGCCATCTCCTTCATAAACTTTTTTGAGGCCACATGTCGCAAAAGGGCGAAATAACGCTTTTCCAGACATAATTCTCCAGAATTTGAACGTCGCCGAAGCGAAACAGAAAAAACAACCTAGTTTCCACTAGTAGTAATCACGAGGATCCCACTACTTTGAAAGACGGTTGAAATCTGAGGGAGCGCGGGGGCGGGGCCTGTATTTATATCATGACGTCCTGACGGTACGGGCACGCATGATACAAAACGAGGTGGATAGGACGCATAAGCGTCGAAAAAGTTTTCCTACGGGAAAGGGTCTATATAATGTACCGGGGATTCCCAGCCTGACGACGGGGAATATTCTAAGCATGTGAATCCATGAAAGATCCAATGCTGGAGAACTTGTTCTTTGAATAGATTGTGTCCTCCCACGTATTCCTCATCTTAGATAGACTCCCAAAGCAGTTTTGTATCGGAGGTGGGAGTACAGAAATTTTAGTCATGTACAAAATGAAGTACTGATTTAGCAAAAAGACCTCCTTGTGAAGAAGTAATCTAGAGCATAATGTTTTATAAAAGTGTGCATGGATGACCATGTGGCTGCTGCGCAAATATCTTGCGCAGGGACACACCTTTGAAGTGCTGTTCAAGTTGCCATGCCCCTGGTTGAATGAGCCCTCAGCCCATCTGGAGGATCTTTCCCAGCTAATCTATAACACTCAGTTATAGCCAAAATTATCCATCTAGATAATGTTTGCTTAGTCACGGCCAGTCCCAATTTGCAGCCAGTGTATCCTACAAAAAGTTTGTCACACTGACGTAATTTCGCCAATCTTGAAATATAGAAGCGGAGAGCCCTTCTAGGATCTAATCTATGTAGTCTTTCCTCTTTCTTCCTTACTTGCTTGAGGAGGAGGGTAAAAAGTAGGCAGTGTTATTTGTTGTGACAGGTGAAAATCTGAGACAAGTTTTGGCAAAAAAAGTGGGTTTTACCCTAAAGACCACTTTATCTTTATAAAAGATGGTGTGAGGAGGCCTGCTAGAAAGTGCCTGCAACTCACTTACCCTGCGGGCTGATGTAATTGCCACAAGAAGTATAGTTTTTAAAGAAAGAAGCCTTAACGGACAAGAATGTAAAGGCTCAAATGGAATGCATTTGAGGAACTTTAGTACTACGTTTAAGTCCCACACAGGAACTCAAAAAGGTATTGGAGGAAACACATTATTTAGACCTTTAAGAATTGAGTTATTAAAAGGTATCTTAACCCCTTAACTGCCATGGGTATTTCCCCCCCAGTGCCAAGGCCTTTTTTGGTGATTTCGGTATGTGGCCATTCAAAGCCTTGTAACTTTTATGTTACATGAGATATCTCGGCCAGATGTGGCTCCTTTTTTTCCCCACATGTAGGCGGTCGTAACACCACACAGGAATCCTAGGTTTCTGTAGGGGGGTGAGAGGAAATAAGCAAAAAGGGTGAAAATTTGGGTTTTTTTCAAAATAATGCCAATAAAATGATGTACGAAGAAGCCTGTGGTTTTTTTCCTTGTAAGAGCTAGGAACAAATGGTTTGCTGTGCTGAACTCCCCAATTTCCTGGCTTTCAAGAACATGTTGAGTGGAAACGAAAGAAAATGTATTTTGATGTGGTTATCAACTGTTTTGTGAGAGGTAGGCGATTTTGGCCATTTTTGCCAATTGGACAAGCATGGACAGAATGGAAGAAAAGGGTAGGAAAGACGAATTGGAGGACAGAAAGGCATATATTTCTGAAAAGTAGACAAAATTCCAAGTTTAGGAAGGAGTGATTTGCGTAGGTCAGGGAACAACTAGGTAGGGGAAAATGCCATAGATTGGGGGGAAAGCGGGAAAATGACCAAATAAAGGGTATGTGTTGGACATGGTTGGCTTGGTACGGCAATGACTTCTATGAATTTTGAGAAAAGCAATGCTCTGCTACATTCCCCCCTACTCTTGCAGTTAGGAAAGCACACATTTGTTGTAGTGTTTTACAAAACAAGCAATACCACAAGCCAGACACTGAGCCATGGTACACAGGAGTTTTAGGCTCACGGCCTGAACAGACGCACTTAGCATGTGTAAATCGGGAAAACCAATGTGGTGAGGAACGGCAAGCATACATTTTTTGAAAGAGCACAGGCAGACCTTTTCAAGGGTAGGTGACTTGTGCAGGTTACAAAAGTGTATGGTGCCTAAAGCAGCGACTAAATGTAGGTCACATTTGGGAAATGAAAGGGTTGTGTGACAAAGGGCACCAGCAAATGGGTCAAAACATTATGAAAACCACAAAAACACAACAAATGTTATACCTTCCTGCGTTCCCACAGGTGTCCCGATGCAAACGGTACCTCACATGTGTGGGTACACCTACCTGGGCGCCAAGGGGAAAGCCTAAAACACAGGTACCCCCAAGTCTGTTTTGACACCTGAATTGCACACTTTCTCCAGACAAGCACAACATACAGATATGGGCCTCGGGTGTCCAACCCACCAAGGAAAACAGGAAACACCATGTATTGCCGAAAAGAGGACACCGTGGGAATCCGCAAATCGGACCAGAATTTATTAAACAGAAACCCCTGCGAAATCCGAAATCCGAAATGTGCGGAAAAAAAACATTTTCCGCACATTTCACTCGGCTCACCCATCGAAACACGCCGCCATCACCACATGGCCTACCTTCCTGCGTAACCCAACTCCCCTTGGCGCAGAGGGGCGCATTGGTGTGCCAATCAGGGCCCGGGGTGCCCAAACCTTACCGCCCCACCCACTGGGGGGCCTGTCCCACAATTTTTGGGGGCCCCTCTCCCCCCTCACCCCAAATTGGTGGCAGGGGGACCTTATGCAGGCCTCCCTGGGCCTTCTACAAACAGCTGTGTGAGGTACACCCCCCTCCATTTGGGGTGGGGGGGAAGAGGGCCCCCAAAAATGGTGGGACAGGCCCCCCAGTGGGTGGGGCAGTAAGGTTTGGGCACCCCGGTGTCAGATTGGCACACCAATGTGCCCCTCTGCGCCAAGGCAAGTTTAGTAAACAAAGAAAATAATTCAAAATGCTCGGCTGCCCTTTAGCGGGGGGCTGAGGGGCCCCCTAGACCGCTGGGGAATTTTCTAATGTGAAGAGGGTGCACCTCTCCACCCCCACCTCAATTGGAGGGGTGGCCCATCTCAGGTAGCCCTCCGCAGGAGCAGATAAGTGGGGGGGGGGGCTGTCCTGCACTCCTCCCTGGGCTCAGGCGTCCGTTCCTAGGAGCAGATATCGGGTCCCAGGGAGGGCTGCATGACATGGCACCCACTCCATTGCGAGTGGGGGGGAGGGGGTCAACGCCCCATCCCATTAGAAAATTCACCGACCCTTTGGGGTGCCCCACAGCCCCCCCATAAAAAGCATTCCACCATTTTCACTTTTTTCCTTTGGTAACCCAACTCCCCTTGGTGCAGAGAGGCACATTGATGTGCCAATCTGGCCCCAGGGTGCCCAAACCTTACTGCGCCACCCACTGAGGGGCCTGTCCCACCATCTTTGGGGGCCTCTCCCCCCCACCCCAAATGTAGGGGGGGGTGTACCTCACACAGCTGTTTGTAGGAGGCCCAGGGAGGCCTGCATGAGGTGCCGCCACCACCCATTTTGGGTGAGGGGGAGAGGGCCCCCAAAAATGGTGGGACAGGCCCCCCAGTGGGTGGCACAGTAAGGTTTGGGCACCTCGGCGCCAAATTGGCACACCAATGTGCCCCTCTGGGCCAAAGCAAGTTCTGTAAACAAAGAAAAAAATGGAAAATGGTACACTACACTTTAGGGCAGGCTGAGGGGCACCCTTAACCACCAGGTAATTTTCTAATGTAATGGGGGGTGACCCTTTACCCCCCACACCAAATGCAGGGGGGGGCATCTCATGCAGCCCTCCCTGGGGTCAGATGCCCCTTCCTAGGAGCAGATATCTGCCACCAGGGAGGGCTACAAGGGGGGGGGCATTTCCCCTTGGGGTGAGGGGGAGAGGCCCAGCCCCCTTTTCTGTAAAATAAATCCCTGGTGGCTAGTGCCCCCCCCCCCACTCCCACCCAAACGTCCCTTATTTATTTTTTATTTTGATGATCAACCATCTGCCCCCAGGGTTTATTAGATATGTGCCCCCATGCATTGGGGGCCGGGGAGAGGTGGAGGGGAGGGGGGCTGCTTACTCCAAGCAGCCCCCCTCCCACCCACATCACAAACGTATCCCTGGTGGTCCAGTGGCCATTGCTGGTCATGGATCGAGCGCTCTGCGCCTATCCGTGACCAGCAATGCGTCATACATGGTGTCGTTGGAAAGGGGAGAATCTCCACTTTCCAACGACACCATTATTTCTAAAATCCATGGTGGTCTAGTGGGCCGCAGGACCCCAAACCCCCTCCCTTCGAAATATATATTTTTTATTTTCACCCCTGGGGGCAGATCACTGTCCCCAGGGGTCTCCACAGCTGTTGCGCCATGCTTTGGGGAGAGGGGGGGCCGCTTACCTAGTAAGCACCCCCGCTCCCAAAACAGATCCCTGGTGGTCTAGTGGGCATTGCTGCACGCGGATCGAGGTCTGCGCCCGATCCGCGGGCAGCAATGCTGTCGCACAAGGTATCGTTGGAAAGGGGAGAATCTCTTTGCAGGGATTGCACAAAACAGAGTGCCTGAAAGGATGAGGTATCTCGTCCTTGGCACTAATGAGCTTAAAGTAAGATTCTTTCTCTGAGGAGCGCTTGAAAATATACAGCGCTGCTAAATAACCTTTTATAGTGCCAACCTGGATCCCCAGATTAGCCAAGTGTAACAGAAAGGACAATATTGTGGGAATATTACACGGAAACGGGTCCAAATTCATATCTCTGCACCAGTTACTGAACTTGTTCCAACGACACCGATAGAGATTTAGTTGCTGGCCTTCTGGTCGAAAGCAAGATCTCCATTACGTCACCAGGAAGGTCCCAATCCTTGTATCTCAACCTCTCAGAAGCCATACGTGAAGGTTGAGTGTCTTGACCTCTGGATGGAGAATGTGACATTCCTCTTTAGAGAGAAGATCCTCTCTTTTTGGAAGACGTATTGGACGGCAGATGGACATGTCCAGATGGTCCAGGTACCACATTCACCAGGCCGAATCCGGGGCAATTAGGATCATGGTTTTCCTGAACTTTCTCAACCTCCTGATTACATGAGGCATCACAGGGACTGAAGTGGAAACTCCCAGTCCACTACGGACGCGTCCCCTAGAGCTCCTCTCGGAGGAAATTCCCTTGAGCAGTACAGTTTGCACTTCCTGTTGACACTGGTCAAACAGATCCACTTGCGGGGTTCCCCAAAGGGCGAAGATCTCTTGAAGGACTTTTTGAGCTGTTTCCCACTCGTGGGAAACTGTGCTCTGCCTGCTCAGACCACCCGCCGCTGTGTTTTGCTCTCTGGCTAGATGAACTGCTGACAGAGAGATCCCTTCTTGTATTGCCCAGAACCAGAGCTGCATTGCTTCTCTGCACAGTGGTAATGACCCTACTCCTCTCTTGTTGAGGTAGTACATGGCCACCGTGTTGTCCATCATTATCAGGACAGTCTTTCCCCGTACAGAGGGCAGGAAGGCCTTCAGCGCTAGTCTGATTGCCCTCAGCGCCAATAGGTTGATGTGAAGTTTGGACTCCGATGGAGACCAATGACCGCTATTTGTCAACTCGTTGGTGCGAGTTCCCCACCCTGTGAGAGGCGTCCGTCACTACTGTTATCTCCGGCCATGGTTGCCAAAAAGATTCTCCATTGAGGATATGTTCCCTGCAAGCCCACCATTGCAGGTCCTGTGGTTCTCCGGCTGTAACTTGCAAAAGATTTCACATTTCCCCTGAAAATTGGCACCATTGAGTCCTGAGGGCCCACTGAAGGGATCTCATCCTCAATCTGGCCTCTGGCACCAGAAAAATGCAGGATGCCATAAAACCGAACAACCTGAGAAAGTTGGAGGCCGGTAGATACTGGGCATTCTGGAATTGTATTACCATCTGCAAAATGTGGTGAGCTCCCTCTTCGGGAGGTGAGGCTTTGCCCGAACAAGTATCGAGGACTGCTCCAATAAACTGGTGTTTCTGAGATTGTATCATGTTTGACTTTTAAATTCAGAGAAAAGCCTAGTTTGTGAAGGAAGTGGCAGGTCTTGGACAGATGTTCCTGGGCTTTTTCTGGAGAGCGTGCCTCGATCATCCAATCGTCCAGGTAGGGGTAGACGTGAATCCCCCCCTCTCCTGAGACTCACTGCCACCACCACCATCAACTTGGTGAAAACACTTGGGGCGAAGGTCAACCTGAAAGGCTGAACTCGAAACTGATAGTGGGAATTGCCAATCGTGAATCACAGGTATTTTCTGTGCTTGAGATGGATTGGGACATAAAAGTAAGCATCCTGAAGGTCCAATGATACCAACCAGTCTTGGAGTTGGAGAGCCTGAAGGATCTGAGAAAGTGTGACCATCTTGAACTTGTCCTTCCTGAGGAACTTGTTCAAGCTTCTCAAGTCCAAGATGGGTCTCAATCCTCCGTCCTTCTTTGGTATGAGGAAATATAGGGAATGCCAACCCTTGCTCCTCTCCGCTACAGATGAACAAGTTACTTTCTTACCTGGTAACGTTCTTTCGATGGGATGGTACGACTAAGTATTCCATATCTATGACATGTAATCACCACAGCTGTGCTGCTTCGGAAACTTTTCCGGCGTCTGCGTCCTGCGTCGATGACGTCGATGCGCCGACGTCGAGGACCTCCTCCGACGTCCGACGTCATCCGATGTGATAAGTAGGACGCACGACGCCCGTAGCCTCAGTTGTAGTTTTTTCCCCCAGAACGTGTGACATAAGTCAACTGCCAGTCAGACACAAAGCCTTGCTGAACGTAAGCTGCAATCGCAAAAGAAATTCTGCAGCGGGGAAGGCAGGGCGGGAGCGATATGGAATACGTCGTCGGACCATCCCATCGAAAGAACGTTACCAGGTAAGAAAGTAACTTGTTCTTCGAGGGGATTGGGTCCTCCGACGTATTCCATATCTATGACAGACTCCCAAAGCAGTACCAGAACAAGGAGGAGGGAAAGAATTTAGAAGCAAAATTTTAGAATAGCCAATCAAATAGCCGAGCAAGGACCGCCTTGCCAAAGGCCAGATCCTGCCCTCTGATGGAATCGAGGGAATAATGCCGTACAAATGTATGTACTGAAGCCCAGGTGGCTGCATCACAGATGTTGCGAATGGGAACACCCCTCTGCAGGGCAGTAGATGCAGCCACATCCCTGGTAGAATGGGCCCGCAAGCCAGCCGGTGGGTCCTTACCCGCCAAGCGGTAACACTCCGAGATGGCCAAAATAATCCAGCGGGACAAAGTCTGTTTCGTCACAGCTTGCCCCAAACGCTTTCCAGCGTAACCAATAAAGAGTTGATCGTCCACTCTGACCCGGGACATGCGTGAAACATAAAAGCTTAAAGCTCTCCTAGGATCAAGCCAATGGAGCCTCTCCTCTTCCTTACCAGGATGCGGAGGAGGATAGAATGCCGGAAGAACAACCTTCTGGGCCAAATGAAATTCCGTCACTACCTTCGGAAGAAAAGAAGGACGAACGCGAAGGACAACCCTGTCCTTGTGAAAAACAGTGAAGGGTGGCTTAACTGAAAGTGCCTGTAACTCACTTACTCTGCGAGCGGAAGTAACCGCAACTAAAAACACAGTTTTCAGAGTTAACAGCCTCAAAGGGCAAGAATGTAAAGGCTCAAACGGAGCACCCATAAGAAACCTAAGAACAAGGTTTAAATCCCAACCGGGCACCAGGAAAGGTGACGGAGGAAACACATTAGTGAGCCCTTTCAGAAACTGTAAAATTAAAGGGATTTTAAAGTAAGAACACTCTTCAGACGAGCGCTTAAAGATGGACAGCGCCGCCAGGTAACCTTTAATGGTACCCACTTCCAAGCCCCTGTGGGCCAGAGAAAGCAAAAAGGACAGAACCATGGGGATGTCACATGTAAAAGGATCCACATTCCGAACTCTGCACCAGTCGCAGAACTTACGCCAACGGTACAGAGACTTCGTTGCTGGCCTACGGGCCGAAAGCAACACCTCCATCACGTCTTCAGGGAGGTCCCAATCCATATACCTCAACCTTTCAGAAGCCAAGCGTGAAGGTTGAGGGATCCGACCTCTGGATGGAGAACCTGACCCCCCTCCCGTGAGAGCAGATCGTCTCGGTAGGGAAGACGACGTGGAGGGCAGATGGACAAGTCGAGAAGGTCCGGGTACCACGTCCTCCGAGCCCACGCCGGAGCAATGAGGATCATCCGGGAACCGAACTTCCGTAACCTCCGCAGCACTTGCAGGATGACGGGGACTGGAGGAAACGCGTACAGCAGCGGGAATGACCACTCCACCACGAACGCGTCTCCCAAGGCTCCTTTCGGAGAAAATTCCCGCGAGCAAAACCTTTCGCACTTCCGGTTGACACTGGAGGCAAAGAGATCCACTTGAGGGGACCCCCAAAGGGCGAAGATCTCCAAGAGAATCTCCTGAGCCAACTCCCACTCGTGAGAGATCGCGCTCTGCCTGCTCAGAGCGTCCGCCGTCACGTTTTCGTCTCCGGCCAGATGAACTGCCGAGATCGAAACTTCCTGCTGGATGGCCCAGAACTCGAGCTGCATCGCCTCCCTGCACAGAGGAAGTGACCCTGCCCCCCCCTTTTTGTTGAGGTAGTGCATGGCCACTGTGTTGTCCGTCAGGATCAGGACATTCTTTCCTCTCACAGTCGGCAGAAAAGCCTTCAGGGCTAGCCTGACGGCCCTCAGCACCAACAGATTGATATGGAGTCTGGACTCCGACGGAGACCAACGACCGCTGACTGTCAGCCCGTTGGCATGAGCTCCCCATCCCGTGAGGGATGCATCCGTCACGATTGTCACCTCCGGCCAGGGAAGCCAAAATGGAGCCCCCTTCATCAAGTTGCCTTCGACGGCCCACCACAGAAGGTCCTGGGCGACCGAGGGCGGCACCTGAACCGGGTCCGACATCCTGCCGGAGGACTGCGACCATTGCGTCTTGAGTGCCCACTGCAAAGATCTCATTCGCAGGCGAGCCTCTGGCACCAGAAGAATGCAGGATGCCATGAGGCCGAGCAACCTCAAGAACTCGAACGCTGGGAGCGTCTGGGCCTGCTGAAACTTGTGCACCATCTGCTGAATGTGAAGAGCCCTCACCTGGGGAGGAAAACACTGCCCCAGGGAAGTGTCGAGCACTGCTCCGATGTACTGGAGCCTCTGTGTTGGCGTCAAATGGGACTTCTTTAAATTGAGGGAGAAGCCCAGCCTGTGAAGGGAGTGGCAGGTGACGGACAGATGATCCAGGACTTGCTCGGGAGAGCTCCCCCTGATCAACCAATCGTCCAGGTAGGGGTAGACGTGAATCCCCCCTTGCCTGAGATGCGCTGCCACCACCACCATGAGCTTGGTGAAAACCCTCGGGCGGAGGTCAATCCGAACGGCAGGACCCGAAACTGAAAGTGCGAGTCGCCAACCGCGAACCTCAGGTACTTCTTGTGCTTGGGATGGATCGGCACATGGAAGTAAGCATCCTTGAGGTCGAGTGACACCAACCAGTCCTGAAGCTGAAGGCCCTGGAGGACTTGAGAGAGAGTAACCATCTTGAACTTGTCCTTCCTGAGGAGTTTGTTCAAACCGCGCAAGTCCATGATGGGTCTCAATCCCCCGTCTTTCTTGGAAATCAAAAAATAAGGGGAATACCAACCCTTGTTCCTCTCCGCTACAGGCACCAGTTCTATAGCGCCCTTCTCCAGCAGGGCTTGAATTTCCTGCGCAAGGAGCGGATCCGGACTCTGCAAAGAGAGGTTCCCCGGTGGATTGTCGCTAGGCCTGTGCCGAAAGGGAAGACAGTAGCCGTGGGTTATGATCTCCAGAACCCACACATCCGAAGTAATGGCTTGCCACTCTACAAGATGCTGCGCCAGCCTTCCCCCAACCGGCAAACCATGGGACCTGGCCTCATGACTGAGAGGGAGCGGCTGCGGCGTTACCTGAGGGCAAAGAGGCAACTGCCCGAGCGGCCTTGGCACCACGGGTACCCTGTCGTCCACCTCTGGTACCCCTGCGTTGGCCTCTTTGACTGCCAGCTCCCCTCGCTTTACTGAAGGACGAGTAATAGCGAAAGGAACCACCCCTCCACTGCTGTCCCCTAGGACAAAAAAGCGGAGGTTGGCGAACTGCAGCGCCCAACGACTTCGCTGCAGCTTTTGAGGTCTGCAACCTCTCAAGGCTCTCGTCAGCCTTGCTGCCAAAAAGGTGTTCACCGTCAAAGGGCATGTTGAGGAGCCAGGACTGCACATCAGGAGCAAACCCCGACTTCCGCAACCACGCAAACCTGCGTATCACGGTGCTCGCCGCCATGGACCTACTGACGCATTCAGCCAAGTCCAGACCCGACTGAACGGACTCACACATGGCATCCTTACCATCCTGGACCATAGCAAGGAAACCATCCCGTTCAACCCCTTCGGGAATATGTTCAGCCGCTAACGCAACACAGTTCCACAGAGTGTGCGTGAAACGTGACAAGGCACAAATGGAGTTGGCCGCCTGAAGCGCCATACCACCAGAAGAAAACACTTTCTTCGCCCAGCCATCAAAACGTTTGTCGTCCCTATCAGGAGGGATGGTAGGGTACGACGCCTGCTTTGCCGGGGCCGTGGCCGCCTGCACCACCAAACTTTCCGGAGTGGGGTGTCTGGTCAAGTAGCAGGGGTCGCTACTGGCTGGACGGTATTTACGCGACAAGGATCTGCCCACCGCCGGGAGACTCTCCGGAGCAGTCCAAGCCGCCGCCACCCTTCTCTGTAAAGCCATATGGAACGGCAGTACCGGGTCAGTTGGGGGACCAACATCAAGGATGTCCGTCAGATCATCTTGCACAAACTCCCCTGGGGGAGCAGACCATCCCAGATACTCAGACACCCTAGCCATAAGGCGCCGGTACGAGGAATCGGCATGGGAGCCAGGCTCAGGCCTACAAAATTCCACCTCCGGAGAGGTGTCCAGTCCACTGGCATCATGCAGTGACTGCCTCAAATCGTCAAACTGACTATGGCCCGAGACAATTTCATCTGGCACCTGACTAGGAACCAGGCCATCAGAATCCTCATCCGCCTCTGAAATATATTCCAGGTGGCGAAAAGGCACCCGAGAGTGCTTGCTCTTAACCAGAGCCTTCCTAGGGGGTACACCCGTGACACGGGGCACCTCCGACACGAAAGGCGTCGATCGAATCGGCGCCGACGTCGAGAAAACCGGCAACGGCGCCGAGAGGATCGGCGTCGACGTCGAGGAAATCGGCGTCGACGTCAGATGCAGCGCCTCCAGTATCGGCGGCGTCGACACAGCCCTCGAAGCCGGAGCCCCGAGCGTGTCCCTCGACGACCTGATCGTCGACGGCGTCGACGACTTCCTCGAAGCCGGAGCCTCGAGAAAGCCTGTCGACGCCCTCGACGCCTCAGACGTCGATGTCTTCCTCGAAGACTTCACAGGAGCACACGGTCTCGAACGCGTCGAGGACCTGGAAGGGGTACGGCGAGAACGAGCCTCCTTGTCCGAACGGGACCGCTCCCGTGACTCGTGCCGACCACTCTTGCGAGCGGTGTCTCTCGACCTCTCACGGCCGACCCCACTCGGGGGCGCGGACGGCTGAGTACCCTGCGACTCAAGAATCGCCAACATTTTCTTCCCGAAGGAAGCCCATTCCTCCGGCGTCACTGTCATGATCTCTGCTTCCAAAAGGTCAGGGTTTTCCCAACTCCCTTGGAAGCAGATCCATAACCCAGGTTCCGAGTGCCAACCAGTCCCAATTGGGACCTTTTGGACCCAGTCCTGGCGCCAGTGGCACCAGGCTCATAAATATGCCCAGTCCCAGCGCTGGAAGCGCCGGGCTCATAATGCTTGGGTGGACTTACCTTCAGCAGACCATGCTGCTTACTTGCCTGCCAGTTGAGCCTCTGATCCTCTTCTGTTTGGAACTACTTTTCCTGTTGGGTGGGGCTGGAGCCACTCCCTAGATTCAGAACACTGGAACTCTTCTGGAAGGCAGGAACTCTTTTCTTACCAGGAACTCTTTTCTTACTTAGGCGTGGCTGTGGAAGGAGACACCTAAGCACTACAGGAGGCTATTTAAACCACACCCGGTGGATGAATCTTGCTTTGCGTTATTCTGCAACCTATGCAGCAGAACGCTCATCGTGTCTTCTGCATCCGGTCCTGGGCCTAAGGAAAAAGGCTTACCATCCTGAATCCAGTCTTCAGCAACACCTATAAAGACAAGAAAGAACAGGTTAGCATTCCGGCATCTGAAAGGCAAAGGCTTACCATCCTGAATCCAGTCTTCAGCAACACCTATAAAGACAAGAAAGAACAGGTTAGCATTCCGGCATCTGAAAGGCAAAGGCTTACCATCCTGAATCCAGTCTTCAGCAACACCTATAAAGACAAGAAAGAACAGGTTAGCATTCCGGCATCTGAAAGGCAAAGGCTTACCTACTCTTCGTGCGCTCCGGAGGTCTTCACACTGCATTCCGGCATCTGAAAGACAAAAGTTTACCAACTCTTCGCACGCTCCGGAGGCCTTCGGCGCTGCATCCCGCATCTGAAAGACAAAACGAGGTGCGTTTAAAGACATTGGGGAACTTTAATACTCACGTGCCATTACTCCTTTCCACATCTAATCCAGTGGGTATTCCGGCACCCTGCAGCCGCTCCGAACTCGTACCTGCAAAATAAAAAGACAGTTAGAGCGCATAGTGAAGCAGGCAACAAGCGCTTACTTACGTGCTTCCAGGCGCTTCTATTCATCACACGGGCTCCATCTTCAACTCACTTCAGCCCGTCATCCGCCATCGCCGGAACCCTGCAAAACAAGAGACATCATTACTAAAGACTTTAAAGACATTTGAATGACTCGAAACTTACCGTTCGTGCAGTAAACGACGGACAGCAGTCCCCTGAAGTCAAGAGGCCTGCGCTACCTATCCAGTGAAGAAACTGGTTACAGCACCCTGCCCCGAGGCAGATGGAGAGCTCGGCATTCACTTACCTAAGGTGAGAGCGTTAACCTTTGTGGGTCTACAGGAGAGGAGAAGAGGAAAGAGATAGGGACACCCCAATAACCCCAGTTCATTAACCCCATATTTTCTATCTGCAGACATCTTACTCTGCACGTCAGGCATACAGTGCACAGAGGTCCAGCCCAAAGAGCCAACCGGGTGCTACACATCACCTTTGAAGATACGGTAGTCGCCCAGTCAAGACCGGCGCCTCTGCGAGAATCAGGTGAGCGTTACAGTCGCACGGCTGGCGGGGTAACCGACGTGCCGTGCAGAATCCTCGGAAGAGGACCTGGAAGGCGACCGGTGACGGCGCTTCCGAGAATGCCTCGAAGAGACTGAGGAGTGGCGAGACCCACTCCTAGAAGAAGACCGACGAGACTTCCGACGATGACGCGGAGAGTCACCCCTCGAATCATCCGTCGAAAGCCCCGACTTCGACTTCCGGGGCTTGGACACCCGACCTACCGACAACTTCTTCTTACGTTCGCGTAAGGCTTTGGACGTGAGCGACTGGCAGTCGATACAGTCATCCGTGTCGTGGGCCTCCCCGAGGCACCAGAGGCAGGCGTCGTGCGAGTCAGTCACCGACATCTTGGACCCACACTCCCCGCACTTCTTAAAGCCCGGACGCGGGGTTGAAGACGAAGTGGAAGACATCGCCGAACGAAATTCACAAACGAACAGGTTCGAAGAACCAGAAAGAACAGAACTCCAAAGAGTCGAGGCTTAGAACCGAGAAACACGAAGCAACACGTTCGCGGAAAAAACGGAACTGAGGCTACGGGCGTCGTGCGTCCTACTTATCACATCGGATGACGTCGGACGTCGGAGGAGGTCCTCGACGTCGGCGCATCGACGTCATCGACGCAGGCGCCGGAAAAGTTTCCGAAGCAGCACAGCTGTGGTAATTACATGTCATAGATATGGAATACGTCGGAGGACCCAATCCCCTCGAAACATGTTCTATTGCACATTTGTGTAGGAGGGTTAAACTTTCCTGCAACAGGAGCGGGTCTGGATGTTTGACAGAGTTGTATCCCGCCAGGTGATTCTGAGGTTTCTTTTGAAAAGGAAGGCAGTAACCTTGGGATACTGTTTCCAGTGCCCAAACATCTGAAGTAATGCCGCGCCATTCTTCCAGATGCTGTGAGATCCTGCCTCCCACTGGGGTCTTGTGGGTCAAAACCTAAGTGGTTTTGCGGCAGCTGCAGCAGCGGCTGAAGGGACAGTTGCCGCTGCTGGGGCAGATCTAGCACCTTTTCCTCGCCCCGAGGAAATTTTCTTTGCCCTCTCTGACTGGCCTGTCCCCTTCCTTTTCCAAATGAGGAAATCAAATCGAAAAGGGACGACTCCTCCTGGAAGATGAGCCTGTGTAGGGGCGTTGTTGAGGTTGTCGTATAGCGGCACTGAGGGATTTTGCCGCCGCTTTGGAGGTCTGCAGCTTCTCCAAATTTCATCTGCCTTGCTGCCAAACAACCTTGAGCCGTCAAATTGCATATTAAGAAGCCTGGATTGCACATCCAGTGCAAAACCTGAATTTCTTAGCCACACAAATCTGCGTAGCACCATACTAGACGCCATGGACCAACTGATACGGTCAGCTGTGTCCAAACCTGATTGAAGGCATTCCCCCAAAGCCTCCTTTCCATCCCTTACTATGGATAAGAACCCCTCACGTTCCTTACCTTCAGGGATGTGCTCAGATGCCGCTGACATACAGTCCCACAGGGTATATGTAAATCTTGCAAGGGTGCAAGTTACCATTTGTGGATTTTAAAGCCATGCTCTGTGACGTAAAAGTCTTTCTGGACCATGCATCAATCTTTTTATCATCCCTAACTGGGGGAATTGTAGGGTATGCAGCATTTCTAGTACAGGTAGCTGCTTGAACTACCAGAATTTCAGGTGATGGGTGTTTACTTAAGTATTCAGGATCTGAGGAACTGGGCCTATATTTGGACACATACTTTTTATTTACTGCCGGAATAGATTCAGGATTTTCCCATGCAGTGTTAACCTTCCTTTGCAAGGCTAGGCTACATGAAAAGGAAGTATGGGGTCTTGCCGACGTCCTCCTGAAAGGATGTCAGTCATATCATCCTCTTGATAGACCAGCAAATTTCTACTCCATCCCATGAATTCAGTTACCCTGTTCATCAATTTTCTATATCCCACATCAGCATGCTCAGCTGGGTCAGGTTTTTCTAATTCATATTCTGGAGATGTATCCAGACCACTTGCTGACTGCAAGCACTCATAAGTCTTGCATCTTAGATTGAGGGTCAATTAAGTCCTCAGGGACTTGCTTTGTACCAAATTTCACACCAGCAGGTGAAACATCTTCTGCTGATGAATCTCCTTCATATATGGAGGACATGGTTCTAAAGAGATCATGTCTATTTTCTGGATGAAACACCTTTTCAGGTGGCATAGACACAGGTGTCGATTTTGTACTGGAGTGAACGAAGACGTCGACAAAAGCGTTGCTGGCGTCGATGTTGTAGTCATCACCTTCTATATCGAGGTAATTTTCGACACCTTCGAAGGAATTGTCGACCCCATCGAAGGAACGACACCGTCAAAGGAGCTTTCAACACTGTCAACTGTGCACTCTGCGTAACCTTTTTAGGTTGGGTTGTCGACACCTTGTGCTCGACCGCCTTCGATAAAGGCTTCGAGGACGTTATAGACAAGGACTTTGATGGCGTATGAGAGTCTGATGCCATTTTCTTGAATTCTACCTCCGATTTATGCACCGGTAGGCTTTTTTTATGAGGCGTCTATGAAGATTCCCTGGACGACACCCTCAACGTTTTTTTGTCGCATTTTCTCGCCTTAGATCTTCCCCCGTCACTTTTTTTATGAGTAGGGGCATGGTCTTCAGTAAACTTTTTTGAGGAGGTCTGGGCCACATTTTCAAAAATATCTTTAGCATAAATGCTCTGAAAGCTTCCCACTTTCTTGGGGAGTCATGTCTTGACGGACATGTTATGATTTCCTCAGACGACGTTGAGGAAGAAGACGAGGGAGACCAGTATCGTCTTTTCTTTGCCTTTTTAGAGGAAGAAGAGGACCTCCTGGATCTACTCCTTGACCTAGATTGTGTGTGACATTTTGATGAAGACTTAGCAAGTCTTTTCTCGCTCTCAAAGAAAACTTCTAAGATTCCTCCCCCACCGTCAATTTAACTCTCCGTTCCTTTAAGGCCTTATGGGTCATCGACTGACTGGAAGTGCACTCGTCTATACAGTGATCGGAACTGAGGCACCAGAGGCAATTCCAATGGGGATCAGTCAGCGACATCTTTCTCCCACATTTCTGGCATTTCTTGAATCCAGTCTTCGGTGTGGAAGGATTAGATGAAGACATTATCGTACGAACTGAAGCGCCGTTTTCTCGATCCAAAGCGAAGCTAACGGAAAAACGGAACTGAGGCCAACGGGCGCGCTCGAGGCATTTATTCAGTGGATGACGTCAGCGCTCGACGGATGCCGCCGAGGGACATCGACGCTGCGGCCACGAGTGGAGCGCCCTCTGGTGGAAAGAGAAAAAATGCCCAAAGCAGCAAAGCCGAAGGTAAGGATATATCTAAGATGAGGAATACGTGGGACACAAACCATTCAAAATGCCCATTTATGCTTCTTTTATTGACTTAAAAGACGGTATCTGATACAGTTCCAAGAACAAGGTTATGGGCTATTCTGGCAGACTTGGGTATCCCCAATGAGTTGGTGAATGCCATTAGGTCTTTAAATGTGGACAATGGCGCAAAGATCCATTGGGGGCTAGATGGAGATCTGTCTGAGAGTGAAAATAGAAATGGGGGTCTGGCAGGGCTGTGTGCACCCCCCCCTTTATCATGTGCATTTATCAACGGTGTAATCAATTACTTGGTGGGGGTATCAACGCATGCGCCCTCATTCGGATGTGAGAAATTCCACTTCATATTTACAGATGAGGCAGTCCTACTCTCACTAACACCAATGGGACAGTGTTGCCAGCTAGGCATCTTTGAAGGTTTTTGCCAGGGGAATGTCTTGCTATTAACATTCAGAAGACCAAGGCCCTGGGGTCCTTAGAGGGAGAAGTGCTAGGAAGTATCCCAAAAGCAGACTCTCCCTATGGGACAGCTTGATCGAACAAGTACATGCTTATGATTACCTGGGCATAAGAATCAAAGAGGACTGTACTTGGTCTGACCAATTGGGCAAAGTTGGGCTGACGCTTGCTAGGCACAGTGGTGCCATAGCCAAGTTTACAAGAGAGCAGGGAGGGTGGGGTGAGTTGCCCTAGAGGCCTACAAAGCCCAGGCCCAGCAGGCAGCACTATACGGCACAGAGCTGTGGGGTGGGATTAATACCTCACCCCTGGCAGCGATTGAAAACAAATTCCTGAGGAATCTGCTGGGCTTACTGATTTGTGCACCCAACTTGCCCATTGGCCTTGAACTAGATCTCTGGCCGATTGAGAAAGCATGCAGGGCTAAACCATTATTTTATTGGGCTAGGCTTTGAACTAGTGAGCACTTACTCAAGTACACGCAGGCAATAGATGTGCTCTCACAGGAAGGAGGCATGCCCTTGGCTTGGTTTATGTTCCTGAAGAAGGAACTTCAAGCTTCTGGTTTGACTGATTACTGGACCATCCCTGATAACACTGGTAGAGATTTTATTACTCATGCCCTTAAGTCAGCAAGGGAGGTGGACACTAGTGCAGGCCTGGTCACTTCAGATCAGTTCTCAACATATTGGTCCCTAGAATAGTCTATGGGGTATGAGAATTATCTGTACCAGATCCACCCTATGCAAGTGCAAACCCTGTTCATTAAGGCCTATATGGGCATCTTGTCCTTGGCCGCCTTAAGGAACAAGTGGAACCACAATGTCATCCCGACATGCCGATTTCGCATGGACGTAATTGAGATATGGTCCATTTTGTCCTGCTTTTCCCTAAAGGCCCATAGGCTTAATACCATAGGAGAGGCCATGTCCTTATGCTTAGCAGCTAAAGATAAAGCTGAAACTTTTGCAATGGGCTGGTATTTTTTGAGGACCTTGAGAAGAGACAAATATGCAAATTAGCCCATGAGGGCTATTTATGGCTCCCTTAATTGCTTGTGTTTGCATTTGGCATACGATTTTTAGCGATGCTAACCCACTGTGTAAACGAGGGTCCAGTGAGTGATTTATCAGATTGGCCTCTTGTGGCCAAATTGCAATCTTTAGTCATTCCATAGTGACAGAAACATTTGCACAAATGTACTTTGTAAGAACCATTGCCAATGACTAAAACTGCTCATCCTAAATGTAGAACCTCTTTATTGTGCGTTTCTAATGATTTAATATTGACAAGCACTGGACTTTACTCATGTCTGCACTCCTGTCTTCCCCGCGCATGCACTCCAGTCTACCCAGCGCATGCACTCCTGTCTGCCTACGCACTCATCCGCTCTGTATAATCGTCCACTCTGTATACTCATCACACTCATCCGCTCCACGTACTACTCATCCGCTCCACGTACTACTCATCCGCTCCACGTACTACTCACCCGCTCCACGTACTCACCCGCTCCACACACTTATCGTAAACACACTCATCAGCTCCACACATTCATCCGCTCCACACACTCATCCTTTCCATACATTCATCTGCTCCACACATTCGTTGGCTCTATGTACTTGTCTGCTCTACGTACTCATCCGTTCCACACACTCATTCGCTCTATGTATTTATCCGCTCCACACTCATCTGTTCCACACACTCATCCTCACTGCATACTCGTCCGCTCTACGTACTCGTCTGCTCTGCGTACTTGTCTTCTCTACGTACTCGTTTATTGAAATAAAGCCCAAAGGAAACAAACATCTTAATAAAAATATGGTTTAATTAAAGTAATCCGATGATTTCTAACTTCTTGCTTGGGCTATGGACATTGGCCAAAGCTATCTGGCCAAAAGAAAGATTTCCAATGTAAAGGGTCGATATCGACTGTCAGAATATTCGTACTATCTGCAATCATCTTTAAAAATGTACAGTCATTCCAGCTTTTAATTGAGATAAGACAATCTCTCACTGTGTTAGTGCAATAATCATCAGCAATATCTAGATCAAATGTGTATCTTCTGCATAGTTAAAGAAGTGCAGCACAGAACTATGGATTTTGTCCATCATAGCACATAGATGGAGATTACAAAGACTTGGTCATAGCGCTGAGCACTGTGGGATCCCGCAACCCATCGAATATGGTTGGGAGGTAAATGAGCGGAATCAAACTTGTGCAGATTGTCCCATTAAAAATGACTAACCATTTAAATGCTGTGACTCAGAATCCATATTCCTCCAATCTAGAGAGGTGAATATCTTCTTGTCCATATCAAAGGCAGCTGAGAAGTCTAGTAAAAATCAGAACTCCATAGCCGCTCCTAACTAACATTCCTCCGGGATGAATATAGTGGTGGTGATCAGTTCCATGAAGTGTGATGGTAAAAAGACATGTTGAGCTCTGTGAAGTAAGTTGGAGATTTCAACATAGGCTTGAATTTGAGGAACCACCACTCTTATATAAAAATGGAAGTTGTGAAACGGGCCGAAAATTCAGTGGGTCTTGATGATCCTGTGACGGCTTCTCTAGAAGTGGTTTGATCATTGCACATTTCACATATCTCTGGGAATTATCGCGAGGAATTAAATAAATGAAGAGTACATTCCTGTTAGATTAAGAATAGCACCTAAACTTTTTTATGCAGTACATTACCTTAAAGGGAAGCTGGATAAATAGCAGTGGTTTGTAGTTGTTTCAAAGTATCGGGACCTAGAATCACGGATGAGCTCAGCGTTCTCAGATTTTTATCTGGATTCCTATCCAAAGATAGTGTAGAGAGTGTTGATATAATGTTTACTTGAGTCAGCTTGCTCCTGATGTCGGCAATCTTTTTTTCATAATGTTGAGATAACTGATCTACAAGAAGTTGTGAGGGTACGATGTTAAAGGCTACGATCCTTTACAGAGCATTTACTACTGCAAAAAACGCTGTATGATATTTGGAGTAGAATCAATTTTATGGCCCTGGTAACTATTTTTGCCCTTACCATTTCCTTTTTGTAGTAACGCTGATTTTGCTTAAATTCTATGTGTGCCTCTGTATCGTATGAGCAGCACCATTGTCTCTATCCAAGTCTCTGAATTTCCGACATAAGAGAGTTTAATTCTTGCGTGTACGAAATATTCTTTGCATTTTTTGCGTTTAGGCCATCATTTAATTAATGTTCCTGGAGCATTTTTATCCACCATCTCTTGTATTTGGCAGTCCCTATCATTTAAGATTCCATCTTCATTGCTATGATCTTTAAACCCATATGTGTAATGTACACTTGATAATTCAATTACAGTGTTTGGCTCACGTGCATCCATGCACAGGAGGATGTAGGTAAATCTACATTAAGTTTTATGGTTTCAATGGATGGGGTCGGAATTAAGAATAGTATACATACATGGTTGGTCCTGGACACTGGAATGGAATGGTCAATCTCTGTTAACCATGCAAAGATTTGGACCGGTATTTGACTAATGCAGTCAATCCAAAATGTTGTAGTGGCTACTAGGCGGATGACTGCTGGATTGGTCTTAAACTGTGCAATAATTAAAGTCTCCCACTTTTTTCAGTTTAAAAAAAAAAAAGATTGAGTATTGTGTCCCCTATTTCAGGGACCAAGTTATTAGGTCCAGGCAGTCTACACATGAAAAAAGCAGTGATCCGGTTAATTAAAAGATCAGTGATCCAGTTAGTTAGATGTATCTCAATTTGAAATGCAAGCACTTCCACAGTGAACAGATGTGGTGTTGGACAGGGACAAACTTAGTCAGATTTATGAACCACAGCAAGTCCTCCACCATTTAATTGGATGCGAATTTGAGAGCACTTTATGGGTGGGTGGGTCGGGTAAGAAAATATTGTTGTCTTCTTGAACCCATGATTCCATTATTATAATATCCAATTCCATGGGAAAGGTTAATATATGAGCAATGAAAGTAGGGTAGCAAGACAGTCGATTTTTCTTTTTTCTTGGTAGGTCTCTACAAATAAAACCAGCAACAATTATGATAGCTGGGGATTTATCAGACAGAGGAGAAAACAGAACTGCTGACCCCATAACATCTAGGTACACAAACTACATCTTTCTCCATAATGTGCATTAATTACATTCATGAAATAAGGGTTTAATTTCTAGAGAAATGTGCTAATGAGATGGTATTTGCCTTTCTATATGCTTCTGTTCTGCTGCATTAGCCTCAAGGGAGCTCCTCTTGTACAATAAGACATAACCGGACACTAAGATTCTTAATTGAAACTAGCACTTCGGAAGACAGCGTTGGCAACAGGAACTGTTAGATGACCAAAACATGTTTTGGAGTGTGTCTGTTTGGAATGCAATAAAGTATAACAGCTCTTTTGTAAAGAGGCAGATGTGTGATATGGGGAATAGAGTGCAGTCTTTATAGGCTTGCCTGTAATGCTGTTCATAAAAATAATAAAAAAGCTCTTACTGCAATAGAAAGCCAGAATGACAGCGGCGCATAAAAATCTCTAATTGTCACCCACCTGTACTGATGCAGCACTGTGGCACTCGTAGGGTCAAAGAAATTTCTTCCAACCAGTTTCATATCCAAAATCTTCATAACCCTAAAAGAGAATCAATCAGTAGGGATTATATGTTTGTCACACTGAGGGAATACGTAGAAAGCAGTAATTTAACACAATTCAGCATAGCAAATATTTATTTTTAAAGTAGACACCACCAGAGCTGGGATTTCCATTTTGGATTGTGTACTTAAAACACAATACCTTTCAGGAGCCAGTAAGACAACTCTACTCAACCATAAAACATTCCATAAAAAACAAAAACCTGTTTCTAGTGCAAAAAGGGGTTTTGTAGATCCACTAATAGGTCAGTACTGTACATGTTTCTGAAAAGACTAACCAGGTCAACGATCTAAGTTACTTACCTGTCACTATTGTTCTACAGCATGGGTCTGGCATCAATTCACATGCTCATGAATAACGAATACACAGCAGTACAACATTACACAACCACAGGAGGTGGCAAGGCTCAACAGAAGCAATAACCCTGACCTCTGGAACAGACTCACCTCAAGCATACAGTTTGCGTACCACTGCTTGGCCAAATCTGGACTCCTCCCTGGAATCCCTGTTGATGCAGTAGAACCTTGTGGAGGTGTGTGTGGACCTCCACGTAGCATTTCCAGCAGGGGCACAACAGACAGGAACGGTGTCGTTGCATCGATCGCTCTGGAGAAGTCGGCTTTCGGACAGCCGGGCTGTGGTCGGTTCACCAACCAATGACAGTGCATGATGCAGCGGGAGAGCCACCTTGAAATGGAAGCTTTGTACAAGGCCTTACCATGGTTCACAGGACCAAACTTCACGAACAGTTGTGAAGTCTTCCGAAAACTTAGTGCGTGCCACGCAGAACTTCAGGGCACGAGTGCAAGGCCCTTTCCGTTCGTGGTGAACATTTCGAGAAGAAAACAGGTAACACCAAAGGCTCGCTTTGGTGGAATTCCGACGGAACCTTTAGCATGAGAGGGGTGCGTACGCAGCATCACCCTCGATTCATGGAAAGCCAGTTCCGGTAGCTTGCAGGATAGGGCCAGGATCTCAAACACATCTGGCAGAGGCGATAGCCACAAAGAAAGCCGTCTTCCACGGGAGAAACTTTAGTGGGGCCTGATACATCGGCTCGAAGGGGGCCCACCATGAGCCTCGTCAGAACCGCATTGAGTTCCGACGCAGGAGCCTTCACCGATGGGAAAGATCGGAAAAGTCCTTTGAGAAACTCCTTAACGGGTCGGTGGGACCAAAGCGAAGATCTTCCTGGGAACCTGGTGTAGCTGGAGATATCAGTCAGATGTACCTTGATGGAGGCGTGCTCCAATCCAGCCTTTGCAAGTGATAGCAAGTATGGAAGAATCTGCAGGGCCGTGACCCTCAAAGGGGCAATCTTCTGAAACCGGCACCACGTAGCGAAACGCTTCCACTTGTGAGCGTAGAACTTCAAAGTCAACAACGCACTGGCATTGGCGAGGCTCTCCCTACAGTCCGCAGAAAACACATACCCTTCTAACTCTAGGGCTGCAGGAGTTCAGCCCTCAGGTTCAGTGATCCCGGTTCGTGGTGAAGGATTGTTCCTTCCTCTCTGGGGAGAAGATCCAGGACTACTGGCAGCTTGACAGAAGGTGACGCCGACAGGCTGACAAAGTCTGGGTTACCAAATCTGCTTGGCCATGCCGGGGCTACAAGTATCATATTATTAGCACTATCACGAGTGTGTTGATGACTCTTAGCACGAGAGGAAATGGAAGAAACCCATACAGAAACAGGCCTTTCCACAGGAAGGAGAACACGTCCACCAGGTTCCTTGGTTGGTGGAATCTGGCAATTTGAGTTTGCCTCCGTCGCAAACAGATCAATCTGGGGCCTGCCCCACTTTACGGAGATGTGGTCCACCTGGTCCTGCTGAAGTTCCCACTGGTGGCAGGAGAGCAATTCCCTGCTGATGGAGTCTGTGATGGTGTTATTGACTCCCGCTAGGTGAATAGAAATGGGGAACATCTTGTCCGACAAGCCCAGTGCCACAAGTCCTGCGCTTCCATGGAGAGCGCCAAGGACCAAGTGCCCCCCTGCTGTCTAATGTAAAGCACAGTGGTGGTATTGTCCATGAAGATCCTCACCACCTTGTCCTTCAGAGATGGAAGGAATGACTTGGGGCCCAGAACACGGCCGTAGCTCCAGGTTGTTGATATGGAGATCCTTCTCCTGCGGTTCCACAGGCCTCTAGCATACAGACGTCCAGTGTGGGCTCCCGGCCTACCAGGGACGCGTCCGTGGTGACCATGTCCTGGTATGGAGGGTTTTGAAACCCTGTGCCACGGGCGATGTTGGAGCAGACGCCCCATCACCTTATCGCTTGATGGAACTCCTCGTCGAGTGGGATCTTGTCCACAAAGCTTCCGGACACCTGTATTCAGAAAGCGTCCAAGAACCCCTGAAGAGGTTGCATCTGTAACCTGCAGAGCTGAATAAAGTAAATGTAGGACGACATCATGCCGAGCAACGACTTGATGGTTCGCACCGTGGTGGTCTTCATCGACAACAGCCGCTGTACTTTCCCTTGGATAGCCGCTATCATCTCCTCAGAGCGGAACGCCAGGCAGAACACTGTATTGAGTCTGGCTCTTAAGAACAGCGCATTCTGCGATGGTGTCAAGCAGGACTTTGAATAGTTGAAGGAGAATCCCAGATCGGTCAGCAGCTGGACAGTCGTCTGTGTGTCTGACGGCCAACTCTCGCGATCAGGCCCGGATGAGCCAGTCGTCGAGGTATGGGTACACGTGTATAACCTGTTGACGCAGATGGGCCGCCACAAGTGCCAGACACTTCATGAACACCATGTGGGCCGACATCAAACCGAAAGGAAGGGCCTTGAACTGGTAGTGCTGTCCCTGCACCACAAAGCGTAGAAACCTTTGGTGTTTCTTGTGGATAAGGATGTGGAATTAGGCATCTTCCAGGTCCAGCGACTTCAAGAAGTCTCCTTTTTTCCAGTTGGCCGAGCACATGCTGCAACTTGACCATCCTGAACTTTTGGGACTTTAGGTACTTGTTCACACGTCGCAGGTCTAGAATGGGCCACCAGCCTCCAGTCTCCAGTCTTCTTTTTGACTAAAACGTATCTGGAATAGACTCGAGCCCCATATTCGCTTGGGAACCAGCTCTAATGCCCCTTTTCGCAGCATGGCCCGCACCTCCTCCAAGAGGGATGGGCTGCTGCTGCGCTGCTGCGCTGAAATTCTAGGATATATCCTCGGGTGAGAGTGTCCAGCACCCATTTGTCGGTAGTGATCTTTCTCCACTCGCTGATGAACCCCGTTTATTCAAAAAGAGCCTATGTGCGCTTTTCTCCATCTGGCGGGGATCCGTTGTCGGTGAATTTCAGCGCCTCTCAAGGGCGAAGGTCATCAAAGTTTCCAGAAGGACATCGGGCCTACTTTGCGCCCTCCGACCATGGCAGAGAAGAAAGAAGATCCCTCTTAAAGCCCTGCACCAAGTGCGGGCTACGGAATTTGTTTGTGGTGGACAAGCACCTGCAATGCCTTTGTCTGCATCCAGACCACAAGGAAGGAGATTGCAAGATATGCCTTGGCTTCTCCAAGAAGACGACGAAGGATAGGGCACAGCAAACTGGTGGCGTGGCTGAACACCAAGGACTCTGCCCCGTGCTCCGAGCAGGGTCATGCCTCACCCAGGACCGGCCGGACCGAAGTGCTTTGAGGGCGCCCCATCTACAGGTGCCCAAGACAAGGCCAAGAACCGCAAGTGCGGGTCCACCGGGGTCTCAGCGCAAGCAGGTCCCGCGATGTACAGGTCGCATTTGACATCACAATTAGCCTCATTGCCAGACGGCAATCGAGCTCCTCCTCGAAGAGATAATAGACCAACCTGGCTAAGGTGCGGGAGAAGCCAGGGCGGAACTGCCAAGGAAGGCCCAATGGGTGCTGGAGAAGTCTTTGTCAATGATAGAGCTGGTGGCAGCTTTGCTTACAAAGGCGGCTGACCCTGTGAAGGTAGCCCCCGCAGTGCAGAAGGTGTCCCTTCCCCCAAAGTGCAAAACCACCACAGTGACTTTGGAGGGGGGACAAGGAGGCCTCGGACCAGCCCCAGGTTGGTCCGGGGCCTCCTTTTCAAAAAACACGAAAAAACATAGAAATAGCTGACAGAGCAAACTCGAGGACTCCCAACACTGAAGCGTGCAGTAAACATTTGAAGATGGCTGACAGAGGAGAGGATTAGGGAGAGTACTGTCATTAATTGGGGGGGGGGGGGCATTATAACGCAGGACAGTGATTGGTTTAAAGGAAAAAGACAGTTTGTAAGTGAAAGTGAAACTTTTTTTTCTTTTACAGAGGATTCCCAGCGTGACAGGGAATATTCATGAGCATGTGCATCCATACCAGACACTATGCTGGAGAACTTTACTCATACGTCCAGTACCCTTTCCTCCATCTTTGTAGGCGATTCCAAATAACAAGACCATAGGGTGGAGCTGTGACGACTTGCCTCATATGTAGGACGAAGCAAACATGTTCTTCAGAACCGCCTGACCAAACTCTGCATCGTGCCTGGAGCTGGTGTCCAGGGAACAGCGCTTGCAGAAAGCCGACAGAGTGGCCCAAGTAGCCACCCTGCTGATGGCATCCCAAGAAGCAGGTCTCAAAAGCAACTGCAGTGGCTTTAGCCCTTACTGCATGGGCATGAATCCCTATGGAACTGGTTTGCCCATGGCCGAATATGCCTCTGAAATGGCCTGAACCATCCAGCGGGTGATAGAAGCCTAGGAAGCCTGGGAGCTGGGGGATAAGCCCCCAAAAGTGACAAACAGAGCCTCAGACTTCCTGAGGGATTTTGTCCAAGAGAGATTGAACTTGAGGACCCTCTTGAGGTCCTAAGTAGGTAGAGCCCTCTCTGCCTCCGACTGAGGGTTCGAGAAGAACACCAGAAGGCAGATTTCCCAATTCAAATGGAAAGTAGAGACTACCTTGGGCATAAAATGTGAATGACTGCGCAAGATTACCTTGTCGTTGTGAAACGTGAAGGGTCCGCACGATGACAATGCCTGCAGCTCACTGACCCTGCGTGCAGAGGTGAGAGCCACCAACAAAACAGTCCTCAGTTTTACAAACCGAATGTCCACTGAGGCCACTGGCTCGAAGGGCTTGCGCTGCAAGGCTGCGAGGACCATATTCAGGTCCCAGACCGAATGCGGCCTATGCACCGGGGGAAAAAGCTTGGACAAACCCTTGAGGTGGGCCGTAACCACCGGTTGGAAGCAGAAAACACATGCTCAGGAGAATTCTTGTAGGTCCCCTATGGCTGCCAAATAAGCGCAGCACGTATCCACTTGTACTACAGAACAAGCCAGATGCGCTGAAAGCACCAGCACGTCGTCCAGCGAGCAGGTGACGGGATCCAGTCCCTTTGCCGCAAGCCCAGTAGCAGAACCGAGTCCACTTGCTCTTATACTGGGAACGAGTAGATGGCCTCCTGGCCTGCTGAATGGCATCCCAACTGACATCCGAAAATTGAGCATGCTGCAGTTTTAGCTGGTCAAGAACCAGGCCGCTATGGCCAGCCTGGCAGGGTCCGGTTGTTCCTCTGCCCCGCTCTACTGCAACAGGAAGCCCCTGCAGAGAATTGGAAGATAGATAGGCCCTGGGAGGACAACTTTAGCAGATAAAAGAACCAGGCTCTCAAAGGCCAGTGGGGGGCAATCGGGATGAGGCTGCAGGTCACCGACGCCCGGAAATTCAACTCAACTCAAGCGGCTCAGATGGTCCGCTTCAGCATTGCTGTTGAATTCCAAATCCCCTCCGTCAGAGCCCATTCCCAGATTAATACCGCGTCCATGCACAGGAGGCAGGGGGGGGCAGGGGAGGACCGGGTGCCACCCTACTTGTTCAGGTAAAGTAGTGGAGCTGTAAGTCCTGGTCATAACTGCCTTGCCCCTGATGAGGTGCAGAAAAGCCTTGAGGGCCAGGCCCACAAACATGAGCTCGAGCACATAGATATGCTATGAACCACGTAGCCCTCCAGAGTAGCCTTCAAGCCCTCCAGAGTCCATCGCCAACACCAGGGTATCCTACTGGAGTGGAATGCCCGAATGGCTCGTGGTGCGCTTGCCCAAAACCTCTGCTAGCACTCCCGACTCCTGGGGAAATTCTCAGGCGGGGGTAATTTCTCAAGCCATGGACCCCCCCATCCCCCAAAAACACGGCAAGGACTTTAAGGCGGTCATGAAATGGCTTACAGATGCCGAGGGTTCATCGTCCTGGACGTCATCATCGCCGCTCCCCCAAACCTCCTTTTGTACAGACTGGGGGGTAATCCGGGCCCCGAAACACCAGTGCAAGCGTGGTCCCCCCTTTGTCCAGACCAGAAGACAGATCCAACGGTTGCTGTGGGGGAGGCATTGGTGGTACAGGAGGAGGAAGAGGGCTCTGGATAACCTGCAAAGCCTGGACCAGAGGAGGGACAGGCACTGGCACCGGCAGCGCCCGAGGAACAGGCTAAGGGCCCAGAGGTGGAGGCGGAGGAGGCACAACCTGCAGGATCACCTCCTTGACAATGTCCTTGAGGAGCCCCATCATCTGCAGGGAATGCATGAGGAGGAGGGAGAACTTAAATAAGCGTTCATCGCCCTCCGAGGCGCTAGGCCTCCCGTTCTTGATCGAAGCACCGAGGCACGAGGTGTGTAGCCGTAAGGCTGTGAAAGGTAGATGTATCCCTGCAGTGACCACCCACCTGTACCATACAGTCCGCTGCCGCTTCCAGAAAGAAGGTGACAGAAACCTTCTTGCAAGGCCCATTCAATGGGTTTGAGCACAGGCGGGCCCAACTCTAATCCAGGAAGGCTGCCAGACTAGCAGGCTCCGCCACGTGCTTAACCGCCATCTTGGAGCCTTGCGCCATGCGTTGGCCGGGAGGGCACGAAGGCCCAGTGCCACATGCTACTTCAGACATGATAGGACATGCTTTGGGTCTTGAACCCAAAACGGAAACGTCAACCTCAGATATCCCTCTGGTAGGCACTGAGCCCTCGACCTGCAGGCCGGTAGTCGTACTGGATCATGCTAAGGACTGACTCTTGGGAAGTAGAACAGGATGATCCTTTGCCCATTGGGGCCGATTAGGGGGTTGAACTTGATCACTCCTCTGTGGACAACCGGTAGAGCCCCTCGGCCTGGGAGCCGGTAGCCTTAGCGGCCTCTGGGCTGCCAGAACCTGAATCCAAGGAAGCCCTCCCCCTGAAAACCCCTGGGAAGGAGTCTCTGCATTGAGGAGCCATTCTAAACAAAGGGCCTACCTTGTCTTGACGTGAGGTCCTGGAGGCAAAGTCCTTAAGGTTACTTGAAGTGTGGAAGATCTCCCTCCAACGCGACAACCGATTCTTCAATGCCCGGTGACCGAGATCGCTGTAAGCCGCGCACGCGTCCCACCAGATTGCATGGGCGTCCGAGGCTGGGTACGAACGGTGGCAGGACACACATCTTGTGCATCCCCCTGCAGCCGACATGCGCCGTGGTAGGCGAGGCACCAAAGGGTGGTGAAGAAGATTGAAAAACAAAACAACGGGGAGCAAGCGGAAAGTTAAAAAGTCTCTGCGCCTAGCTGCCAGGTCCGACACAGTCCATGCGGAAAAGGGGACTGAGGTGAGGCACTGGAGGGCAGGGCTACGGGGGGCATTCCCACACCCGAGGCCACGCCCCACACCCTATACTAAATTTAATGGGGAAGCTCAATTATTTGCTGCCAAAGGTTCCGGTACCCTCCCCATGTTAGTGGATGCCTACAAGGATGGAGGAAACGGGACGTATGAGTACAAGTGATTATGTATCAAAGAATGTTCCACCCCCCCACCCCACTTATGGAACCCGTACAACAATTAAATGAGTCTGCAAAATAATTAATCATGGCTGCAGCATACCATCTGCCACATTCCACCTGCCTAGAAGTCTATAGTACCTTAGGAAGGCTCGTCAGGATTTTCAACACTGAACGTGCATCCAGCAACGCTGGCCACAGAGATACAGAGTTTGAGGAAGAAAAAGGAAAGTCAGCAGGTCTGCCACCGGCCGCGACAAAGGTGTCAAGGAAGACAAGGTCCTGGCCAAACACCCAGTCGTATGGTGTGTGTGACTAATGCCAGGGTATTTTCATTACTTCCATGGGGGAAGCCCCTTTCCATGAGGCCAGGGAGGTAAGGCTGCTACCCGATAGTCCCCCTGGGGGTGGTACTCAGTGGGTAGATCTCATGGGGAGTGAAATCGTTCATGGGACCAGTGACGACGGCCCGGCGAGAACGCAGTATTAATTTACCCCTTTGGTACCTCCACTCTCCTTAGCCGCCACACAGGTCGCTCTGGTCCCCCACAACTCTATATGTTATAGTAGAGTAGAAAGTCTGTGACAAGACTGGGACCATGGAGACTATCCCAAACTTAAATGCCACTGAGACGAAGAAGAGGGAACAAGGAGGCAAATGCCCACTGCGAAACCAACACACGGAATACAATTGTCAAGAAGCAGCCCCAATCATAAAAGGGAAAAGATGTCAGTGGCCCGTCGAGCCAGCCCTGGAGGAGCAAAGAACGAGACGCTTGCTCCATAACCGGGGACCAAAAGAATGGAAACGGGGACACAGAGAGGTGAGCAGTCCCAGCGAAGTGGACCTGGCCAATGGCAGATAAAAAGAAAGCCAGACCTGCAAAAGCAGAACGAGAACGAAGACGCGAGTAGCCGGAGGCCAGAGGCGGGAGGAACAGTGGAGCCGTGAGGAAGAGAACGCAGAGCATGGCAGCAACAGAGAAGATCTGCACCACCTCCGAAGAGACCAGAGATCCTCCCTCCTCTCAGTCCCCCCCCAGACTTCCCAAAAGTATCAAACGGGCACGGGTGGAGCTGAATACACTGAAATGGCTCGTGAATATATCCCGGAGAGCACAATGGAATAAAAGACCAATCAATTTAATACAAACTTTGTAAATCACGGAAATATATCTCAAAGAGCACAAAGGGATAGCATAAGAATCATGCACGCTGTCACTCATGTTGAGAATAAAACTAGGTTGGATAGTACTTGGCTGGACAGTATAAAAAGCTCTGTCCAAGTGGACACCAAGTAAAGCAGAATCAAGAATCATGCAAAGGCAGACGAACAGGGTCTGGGACCCATATAAAAGCGGGGTAGCCCTGCCACTGTGCAACAGGGACTGGGATCCAAATGGAAACGGGCAACGTTTTGCCTGGAGCCGTCTGATTGGTTGCTGCTGGGCTCATTGCCCAATCATCCTTCGCTGGCAGGCGAACGCTGGCCTCCCGAAACAAGGCCCCGCAAAAGGCCCCTGTCCTGAGCCTGTCACGAGCCCACAGAGCCCAGGGCCAGCCAATATGCTTGATCTGCTAACCCGCAAAAGCCATCCTGACCGTCACTCGGTTTCACCTACGACAGAACCCTGGTAAGGAATAGATGTTCCCGCGACCTGCATCCCTGTATTCCCTCTCAGACCACGCAAACTCAAAAAACAGCACAGCATATCGGAGCTTACTGCCAGAACTCTGAAGTCATGCACGCTACTACGAACACCTCTTTCTTTTTTAAATGCTAACTCTGCACTAGCAACAATTTCGTTTGCATGCCTTAATACTGTTGGCCTACTACTGCCGTCCCACAGGCTCGCTCGAAGATTATTGTTGCACATTCGCTGCCCACTCGGAACCTGCCGCCCAGCAGGATGCCTTTGTCTAGTCCAATTGTCTAACCATACTTCACTCCACTCCAAGTTAGACTCCGATAGCCTACCATTTATCTCAGCTCCCGGCGTGTCGCATAGAGCCCACCGGCCACTGCCTTCTTTTTGATTTATGCGCTTCTCATGTTGCTCTTGCGTCCCATGTTGTTCTTGGCATATCACTCACTGAACGTCATATCTTCCTTCATTGCTCAATACTGTTTGAAAAAAAAATGCAGTCTGGTATTTTGCCATCTGTCCTGCGCCAAGAAAACTATTTTACAGCTGCCCGCATAAACACAAACTGTGCCTCTGAGCATACACCTACTGAAACCTAGCCAATGCTGCACTCTAAACCAGCCACCTGTCTAGCACCCCTGGCCTGGTGTGCGCATCCTTACCACCCCCATGCATCCCATTAGAACGCCTACCCCTATGCCAGCTCACGCCCTACTCTGCTTTGGTACACTTCACCCACAGACTAATGAGCCACCCCACAACAGGCTTGCGAACTCACTGCATAAAGGCAACACCCTTAACCACTCATTCCCTTCCATCATTATCCACTTCCTCCTCCTCTTAAGCACCGCAAACCTCCAATCCATGCCAGCCTGCACCCATAACCACCACCACCAGCCACTCGGCACCCATGCTTACCAAGAACTTAGTCTGTTCACAAGGTGCATTCATACTCCACAAGACAGGCTTAGCCTGGCTTTACTGCCACAGGCACAACCCTTTGCCATGCCCAACGCCCTTCCTACCCAGCACTCCAGCCTTCTCAACCACATCTCTACCCAACACACAAACCTTACCACTACTGGGCGAATCGCGCCGCTCACGCCTGTCCTCCAGAACCCCACACTATATAGCCCAAACTAGACCTATCACTGCAGCTAACAGAAATGACAGACTCTCAGCTCGCACCTACCACCACCACATAAAAAAACAGAACTCCTCTCAATACATCCAGCCCACTATAGCGCCTGCACCTTACATGCCCAAAATTGACATCAACGCGCAGCCACCCATAATCAAAGCCACCACACAAAACAAACCCAGCACTAAAACAACCCCAGCCCGCCCCATAACATCCCGACCGTTAGCCCACCCAAATCCACTCATTCACTATTAGGAGCCCTACTCAATGTCAGTTCCCTTGGAGCCCATGCTACCGATATACACTATAGCATACTAGAACTCAAACTTGACTTTTTGATCCTCACTGAAACATGGATGCATACTGCCTCGGGGCCACAGATCACACTAGCCGTCCCTTCCGAGTACAACCTCCTCAGAGCAGACCGCACCAACGCTGTAGGTGGAGGAGTGGCCATAATCCACAGAACCTCCTTACAATTTAGGGAATGCAAATTGAATTCTCCCACTGGATATGAAGCCCTCGCTCTTAAGTTAGCCACCAGCCATAAGGCCACAATCAATGTTCTAATAGTATTCAGAGCACCAAGTTCCCTCAACAACCCAGACATAGACCTACCTCTAATAATGACTCCCATGCTTAAGGCCAAAACCAAATACATCCTCCTAGGAGACCTCAACCTAGGCTTCAATGACTCCCTGGACAGCAAAGCAACAGCCTGCCACAAGGCATTCTGTGAGATGCAATTCTCCCAGGTAGTTAATGCCCACACCCACTCTAAAGGCAGAAGACACGATTGGATACTCACCTCTAACACTGTAGTTACCATAGTAGACATCCTCAAACTCTTAGAACCTAATCAGGAAAAACAACTCCCCAGAACTCAAAATTAAACTACAACAATTAGCCAAATCCTACAAACTAAGCGTTCTCTCCCACAAAGCTAAATCACTCAATAACTGCATCTCCAATAAGGCCTGCAACACTAAATAATTATTTACTATTATCAGGGAGGTAGAATCCTCCATCCAACCCATCACTATCAGTAAAGCATGGTGTACCACCATACAGGATTCTCTATCCTCTAAAGTGAACACACTCCAAAGCAAAATAGCCTCGAAAAAAAAAACCTCTAGAGCTCACTGCCACGCCATCCCACCCACCAGATACCAGCACAGGAACCGTGTAACCGAATTCCACTACACACAAGTCACCAATGACCAGGTAGCATCCCTGAAGCCATCTAATTTAAAGGCGACAGCGCCACTGCGCCTCTATCACCCATGATTACAAAATTTGTAAACTAATACTTCAATTCTAGTGAAATACCAGCATCTAATAAAATTGCACGGGTAACACCCCTACTAAAAAAAAACGTCACTAGACCCAGCAATCTTCACAAACTGCAGGCCCATAACAGTGCCCTTTCTCCTAAAAATCAGACAAAATAGCATATACCCAAGTTCAAACCCACCTAGAACAGAACTATTTGTCAGGGGACAGAATCAGGTTTCCGTCCTAGTCATAGCACGGAGACCGCATTCCTAGACCTAAAAATCCAAATGGACTATCAGGGACTCCGGCAAACTGGGTATCCTACTACTTCTAGACCTCTCTCTGGCGTTTGATTTAGTCGACCACGACAAACTATGCCTCACCCTCTCTACCAACTTCCACTTCTCTAAGACCGTACCTCAGGAGTCACCCTAGGGGAAGAAGCAGCTGATCCTATCCCTGTACCACTGGGAGTACCACAAGGATCCTGTCTCTCCCCCACACTCTACAACGCCTGCACAAAGCTACTCTTCGCAGCACTAGATGCTATGGGAGTAATCTATACAAACTTTGCCGATGACACGCAAATACTTATCCCCATCACATCCAACCTTGATCAGGACACGGCTTGCATTAACAAAATGTATTCCCTCATTCAAAACTGGATGGCTAACAATAGGCTATGTCTAAACAGTGAAAAAACCGAGGTTCTCACAGTCAGTACCCCAGCCAGGCTCAGCAAACTCCACCCTGACTACACCGCCATAGTAATAGATGGCACCCCATCACCATATCCCACAAAGTAAAAACCTTAGAGTACATCTCGACTCTAATCTCACCATGAATAACCACATTAGCGCGCTTGCCTCCACAACGGCTTATACCGCCAAACTCATCACCTTAAACAGACCCCTTCTCTCCACCGACAACTGTTTGACACTGGCTAGGGCCCTCATCCTAACTAAGTTAGACTACTGCAATGTTCTACTGCTAGGCACCTAAAAAAAAAACTATCCAATCTTCAACTCCTCCAAAATAAAGCCCTCTGAGCATGTCTGGGGATTAACAGAAGGGAACATATCACTCGACACAGACGAAATGCTCACTGGCTTCCAGTACAAGCGAGAATCCTCAACAAAACTCTCACCATCACCCACAAAGGTATCTCTGATTCAGCACCAATCTACCTCAACCGTAGCATCTCTGGCAAATCCACACCCAGATCACTTAGATCCAGCATCAACACACCCCTCCACATCCCACACTTCACTACCTCAAGAGCAGGCAATACCAGCTTCGCCATAGCAGACCCGCGCATCTGGAACTCACTCCCCACCCACCTCAACAATGAAACTTCCTTCCCCAAGTTTAACAACTGAAAACCTGGTTGTTCAACAAATATTAGCAGCACCCACGCAACACAGACTGCCCTTTGCCTAAGACTTCCTATACTCTGGTGATGAATGAAGTTGATTGTAACTGCTATCTTGTAACTGTTCAAGATGAATAAGATGATTGTAACCCAAGATGACAAAAATGATTGTAACCCAAGCTGACCAAGATGATTGTAACCCATGATGTTTGACTAAGATGTATGTACGCCGTGATACCCAAGGATTTGGGCGTGTAACCAAAGGCAATAAATAAATAAAAATAAAATAAATAAAGGCCAACTGTAAAGACTGGAGAGGGGGGGCGGGTCTCTACTTCTGCTCTCTATATGGTAGAGGAGAGGCACAGAGGACCCCAGCCAAGATTCTCTATTACGGTAGCAATGGACGAGCAATCAAGGCCTAGCTTCTCGGGAGGTGATGCAGGCTGGTTCTTAAGTACAGCGTAGTCCCCAAGCACGCACAAAGGAACGTCAACACACTATTAGTGAAAACAGTCTTTATATAATTAAGGTTCAAGGTTACATACACAATAACTCACTTTGTGCTCAATTGGCAGAATACTGGCTCCTACCACTAGACACAGTTCTATGATGAGATCGCCCCACCTGGGCAAATTGTAAAATAAAGATACACTACAAGCCCAGTCCATATATTGTTCAATAAGTCTCATTTCCTTCTACAATGCTTCTACCACCCCAATGTAGCTGGAATAGCAGAGTTCGACATTGGGTCGTCGACGGATCCTTCTTGAGCGGCTCCCTTTAAAGCAGGAGCCACGGATCGTCGAGATCCCTCGAAGAAAGTGAACTCTGCGTCGAGGCAGCAGCTTCGGTCCCAACAGTGCTCGTCGACAACAGAGTGAAGACGTCCTGCAAGGAAGAGGCGTGTTGGGCACCTCGATGTCGATAGTTCAGGACCGCAAAGTTTGTGAAGAACTGGCCCAGCAAGGGCGTTGAGTCGTCTGGCGTCTCTACGGTCTTTGGGTGGCGGGAAACCCACCGGCAGATGCTCCTCGGCGCGTCGACAGCCTGGCCTTCTCCAGCGGGATAAGGCAGGCGGTGGTGCGGACGAGCGCATCCGTGAATCATAAGTCTTCGGCAAAAGGAGTGTTGCGGCTCCTGTCTTCGATGGCACGGCGTCAAGCGGTCCCCGCTTCTAGGCAACACGGCTTTGACGGGCCTCCAGCGGTTATAGCAAACCTGCAAACCCTGGTCGATAACTGTGGACGGAATGTCCGGTGCTTATCATCGTTCTCCACAGCGATCCCAGTCTCCGGTCCGCAGCCTGTCAAGAGTCTGACTTCCAGGGAGCTTCGGCGAAGGTTAGCGGTGCTAGATGGTCCCTCGGAGCACGGGAAGAGGGTGCCTAACCAGGTCCTCTCTTGGATCAGGCTTGGCGGCTTTCAGATTTCGGCGAAGGGAGACAGCTGACAACCTTCTTCAGGATTGGCTTCGAGATTCAGCTTTAGTTTCTATGTCAGTTCCTACTTCAGCTTCTGAACAATTTTTAGCAGTGAGAGGCCCCCACATATACTAGTTGATCTACCATTCATTCTGCTGGGTCACACTCAGGCAACCAATCACTCAGAAGGGCATTCAGTCAGCCAATCAGGCATACAGTGCATTCAGGCCATTCTCCTTCCTTTCAGACACTCACAACAAGGAATGTGTATTGGGACAAGTACCGAGCCATTCAACACTTCACACTGCATTCATACCAGTTTCGGGCAGGGCTGTCTCAGTCATTGTGTTTCATACTAGCAACCAGACGTCCACAACAAGAAGTGCATATTGGTGTCACACTCCATTCACCCAGGTCCGAACCACAGGATGTACCTACAACATACAGTCAATGGGAAGACTCCAGCCAGTCTGGCCTTCACAACACCACCATATATGGAACTTCCACCCAACAGCCAGTCAGGGGGAAGAGACAGAGTCAGGGCTTCCCAGGTCTTTGGGAAAACAAGGTAACAAGCAATAGAAAGCAAGAGGCCACAGGGGCCATCTTGTTTCCTATCAGGAATCAACTGATTCCAATGGCAGGGCCTGGGTATCCCAAAAGAGAGGATACTCAGAGCACCTGTCAAATTCAGCATGGAGCTGCCACCAGCCTATACCCTGCTCTGTGGGCCACACACAGGTGCCCAAAAACATACAGTAGGGGTACAGGGTTGTACCCCCACCCGTGGGTGCCATAAGGGTATCCCATGGGTGTGTACACCAAACCAAAAACAGGAGTCCCACATGGACTACTGGGCAGAAAACAATACAGAACACAAATGAGAAAGGACTACAGGACAAGGGAGGCCATGTCCCTCCAATGCATTTCCAGCATCACAACCACCAATAAAGTATCTAAGGATCGAAAACCCACATCAATGCAGAGATAGGTATAACCTGACAACCGGAGCCCAGAAGCAGTCGGTGAGACCCCAAGATGACATCAAAAGATAAAATGGAATAAAGTGAAAGAGCTAACATCTTTGGGTGTCAAAATCTACGGAATAAAATCTGGAAGTTAGAATTTCGATTGGAAACATGTAGTTGGGTCTGGCAGGTGAGTGAACCAGGCCTGATAAAAGACTTGAAAGGTTCATTTTTGTTTCACAGAGAGAGGATGACCCTTCCAGTTTCAAACTAAGGAAAACTGTATGTCTCATTAATCCAGAAGTAGGCCTCTCTCATTCTTTATGTCGAGTTGAAGGCACCATTCATGTGAAAGAATATATAGTTAACTGTTTGAAAGTTAAGACCAACTTAAAGAAAGCACAGTTCCTCCCTCTCCTGGGCGGAACCTCTTCCTCACACGGCCCTCTCGCAATCTCTCTACTACCTTGGCGAAGATGCATTCACCAGGTACAGGCAAAGTGATATAAAAGAAAGACCTCCAAAACCAGCAGCAAGCCACACTGAGGACGCGCGTGCCGCCAAGACTCAGCATTCGTACATCTCAGCCGCCAGTGCTTTTTCCTTTACTCTAATGTTATGTTTTCACACACAATTATTGTTAATAGGACTGATGTAATTAGCGTGTGCTATGTTAGTCTGCAGAATCATTATAAAAGCAACTATAAGTTTACCACCCCATTTAAGAAGTGAAATAAAATCACAATTATTCTAATTTGTTTACAATTGAGTTTTAGTTATTCGAGCTTATAGGTTTTTTAACCCGACTCCACTTTTTTTTAAATTGATACAGTGAATCGAGTGTTTACATTTAACTTCTGAGCCACATTAATTCCAGAGCCGTGACCAACAATGTGCTGTTTAATTCTACAGATCACGTTTCCTAGAATGCACATTGCTTTCACTCAACCGTTGCAGGTCAAAATTATGCACAAGATGTTGAACACCTCTGCCTGAGAGAGGCGACCAATAGTCTGCTTTAAAAAACCTCACCTTGATTCAGTTCAAAATTGGTCAGTTATGCAGTGATTCTGCTGTGACTGGCCCTCTTGTTTCAAGCTCCCAACTTTCTGAAATTGGAGTTCTTTTTTTAAACTATGCTTTTGTCAGTCACATCGCAGTCAAACCGTACCACAATCATATACAAGTTTGCTCAAGATAGTTGCATTAAAAATACCAAAGTAAGTAAATGAAGCAAGGTACTCGTATAGTGTCTTTTGCCCTGGATAAAAAAAAAAAAAGGTGTGCAAGTTTGGGGTCCCTTGCTGTCTGCTGCTAAGGTGCCGCGCATGACCCCAAACAAAGACAAAAGCGTAGAAGACCCAGAGGAGGCCCACTAACAAGTCCCGACAGTACACAGGAGGAGCCCAGCCAGGTCATGCACCCTTTTGAAAGTGGCAAAGCAATGTTGGACAAATGAAGCAGAAAGGAATCCCAAATGTCATACGCATTCAGTTTTCCATGTGGCATTAGTGAGATTAAAGATTGGGTACAAATAAAAACTTGCAGTAGCTTGTGAGTCTCCCCACCCACCCAGTGAATAATGGTGGGACATTTGCCAAGGATTCATGATGCAATAATCAACTTCCACCCATCTCCAGTAAAACATTTCAGGACCAGTGGAACACCATGACAACCTTCAATCTCTTAAGAACCAATTGCAAGATGCGTGGAACGACTGGGCAATCCTAGAATAAACAGCTCGGCATGGAGGACATCGCAGCCAGTGAGTGCAGACATCGTTGCAGAATGATGCCAGCCTTGCCAGAGTAATATGAGCACTGAAGAATATTTGGATGAATCACTGTGTGTATAGAGTGAGACCTCATGGAGGTACAAGCACCCATTTTCGTTATTCATCAGTAAACTGGCATTCAAGAGCCCCCTGCCTCTTTGATCTAGTTCTTATCGAGCCACAGTTAGTCAAGTCAAAACTCATAAGCTAAATTGTCGAAAAAACCTCCCGGCAGCCACTTGCATTCATGATGTACTTTGGGTGCGAGGTGTGTATTGGTTTAAGCAAGTAGCTTGCATCAGGACTTAAAGCCTCATGTTTTATTGTTTTTAGAGAATTTAGTGGAATCACACCTACCTTCTCCTAAACAATACAAGTTACAAATGAGCCCCCTAGAAACATCTCTGAGAAGAGAAACTCGCAGTGCTCCAGTGGACGACATAATGGAGGGATCACAAGTCAGCCTCAAATCTCACATGCTTACCTCTTGAGCAAAGGGGAATGTGGCATGCATGAGCCTGTACAATCTAGCATAAGCAAGACCAGAGCCTCTGGGTCAAAATTGCAGTTTTCAGTCACTCTGCTAAGCAAGAGGAGTGGAGAGAGCGAGTATATGAGAAGAGACTGATGCTCAGTGGATGTGGTGTTAAGCTGAACTCTGGGAACTCCAGCAGCTGGTGTACTACTCTTGCGAAGCCAGACAGTATAGTTCAATATTAGGGAAAGCAATATCACCCTGGAAGAATGGCCTAACCAACTTGAAGTACTCTTGGACGTCAAATCAAAGCTATACAAAGGGACAGTGGTTTATCAAAGAACATTCTACCAAGTAAAACAGGGCTTTTCTGGAAACGACATATGTATCCGATCACTTCTTACAAAATCGGGTTGACAAAGAATGAAGAACTGAAGCGGCGACTGACTCAGGTGAGCTCAAGGATACCCAGCGCCCTATAGATTTCAAATAGCCCCTTTTTAAAGATAACATATCATTTGCTATTATTTTTTAGATAAATACAGACAACAAATCTGAATGCGGGCTATATACTAACAAAATCGAAAACCTACTGCAAAACTAGGTAGTGAATCTCTAGCTAAATTACAGCTGATGTAAGTAAGTGAATGAGACATTCTAGTGGCATTGGGCAATACGTATACATCCTTTCTTCTTGGGCATACTAATAATATGGTTATAATGCTGGTTCCCTTTTAACCAGCATGAGGGGCACATACTGAATATCTACTTGAGATAAATGCAAATGACTGATTGTTCAACATTGGGATGTATCTATTGAGAAAAACATGTCTATCAGAACAACCAATGTGAATGAAATGAAAAATAATTTCCCAACATTGGAACAAATGAGAAAACAACTCAAAAACAATTAAATGAATGGTTTGTTTTTTGAACTTTTCTAAATACAATTAAAATTTGAAGCGCAACAGTGGAGTACTTGTGGTCTCTTCTTCATATGTCAGAGGTGGCCCAGAAATCACACAAAGTGTTTTTATTCAAGAATTGTGGGCTCTAGGGCCATTCCTTGCTCTCTTAAATTCTTCAACATAACCAGGCACAACTCCTGGTTAATGTTAGACGAGTAAAAAATAAGTTAATTACCTGTAACTTCAGTCCTCCAGCATCAGTGTTTTTCATAGATTCAAATGTGGTTATAATATTCTCCATCAGGGTGGGAAACCTCTGTACCATTCCCCAGTTTCATATAAACCAGAAGGTGGGCAGTCATAATGTCGACAGTAAAAATGTCGACAGTCAAAATTTCGAAAAATAAATGTCGAAAAAAATAATGTCGACAAACAATAATGTCGACATTTTTTCGATATTTTTTCGAAATTTTCTATTTATTGTATAAAAAAATAAATTATATATATATAACTAAAATGTGTTGAGTATGAGGGGTGAGAGGGTGGTGGGGGTGTGGGGGGTGGCAGGGGGTGTTGGGTGAGGGGGGTTCGGGGGGGACACCCCCATAGTAAATGATACTCTTTTTATTTATTTAATTATTGAATAAATAAATAAATATATAATTACTATGTGTTGAGAATGAGGGGTGAGAGGGTGGTGGGGGGGGCTGGGGGGGTGGCAGGGGGGTGTTGGGTGAGGGGGGGTTGGGGGACCCCCCCATAGGACAATGCATTACTTACCGTAAAAGCATTTCTGATGGTTGTATCGGCTTAGATTCACATGCTGTGCATAGGTCCGACATCCAGTGGTCACTGCGGAGTATTGCATTTTGTTTTTCGTAGTCAAAAAGGGGACGTTGACAAGGCGTGTCTGTAACACTATCCCTATAGTGACGTGCGTTGTACCCACAATCCCTCACGCGTCGAGGTCCCTCTGTTTGTATTTTTCTGCCCTGGGGGAGCCTTCTAGACGTGCGTGAGTACAGAAAAGAGAGATATAAAAGGAAGTCTATGTTCCTTCCATCCGAGCAGGGAGGAAGGGTGGGCGCATGTGAATCTAAGCAGATACAACCATCAGAAATGCTTTTACGGTAAGTAATGCATTGTCTTCTGATGTTTGTTAATCTGCTTAGAATCACATGCTGTGCATAGACTAGCGAGCAGTACCCGGAGTTGGCGGTGGGTTATGAGAAGGAACAGTAGAGAAAAGATGTCTTAATACTGCCTGTCCCACCTGGGAGTCAGATCTTGAGTGTGCATCTAGACAGTAGTGTTTTGTAAAGGTGTGCACAGAACTCCAGGTAGCCGCTTTGCAGATGGACTCAAGGGGAACTTTTGCAATGAATGCTATGGATGCCCCAGTGCCTCGAGTGGAATGTGCTCTTGGCTTGAAGGGTAGTTCTCTCTTAGCAAGAGTGTAACAGAGAGTGATGCATTGTACAATCCATCTAGATATAGTGGACTTAGAGACTGCATCTCCTTCTCTTCCTGCTGCCACTGAGACAAAGAACTGATTAGTCTTTCTCAGTGATCTGGTTCTTTCCATGTAGAACACGACAGCTCTGCGTACATCTAGTGTATGCAGACTTTTTTCTCCCAAGTTGGAAGGGTTTTGAAAGAACGTTGGTAGTTCTATAGATTGGTTTACATGAAATTTAGAGATGAATTTTGGTGCAAACCTTGGGTGTGTGCGAAGAACCACCTTATCCTTGTGAACTGATACGAAGGGGTCTAATACAGAAAGAGCCTGTAGTTCACTTACTCTCCTAATGGAGGTGATAGCTATTAGGAAAGCAGTCTTAAGAGTGAGGTATTTAAGAGTTGCCTTGTGCATGGGTTCGAAAGGAGTGCCCATGAGTCTAGAAAGTACCACGTTTAAGTCCCATCCGGGAGCTGGGCTAGCTATTGGGGGGTGTATTCTCTTTACCCCTTCCATGAAGGCCTTTATAACTGGTATCTTCCACCACGACACTTTAAGTTGGGAAGTGGTGTATGCAGAAAGTGCCGCTAGGTGGACTTTAATGGAATTAAACACTAGACCTGAATCCAGTAAATGGGTCAAGTACAGAATAATGTTAGTGGCAGAGCAGTCAACCGGGTTGATGTTCTTACTTCTACACCAGATGACAAATCTTTTCCACTTGCTAGAATAGCAGTGGCGAGTATTAGGTTTTCTGGCTTCCCTGAGGATGTCCATACATCTCTGAGGGAGATGTAAATGTCCAAATTCTATGATCTCAGGAGCCAGGCTGCTAAGTTCATGGTCTGAGGGCATGGATGCAGTGTCCTGCCCTTGTCTTGTGACAGCATGTTGTACGGGCAAGGAAGTTTGATTGGGGGGGATAGGGACATCTCCATCACGTGAGCGAACCATGGCTGCCGGGCCCACATTGGGGCCACTAGTATCATGGTCACCTGCTCTTGGTGCATCTTGTGCACCACCTTGTTGAGGAGGGGAGTCGGGGGAAAGGCGTAAACAAATTTCCCTGACCATTGAATCAACAGACCGTTCCCCTTGGACTGGTTCTGGGGGTACCTGGAGGCGTAACTTTGGCATTGTGAGTTCTCCAGGGTTGCAAACAGGTCTATTTCCGGGAAACCCCATTGCGTGAAGACGTTTAAGACGATGTCTTCTTGCAATTGCCATTCGTACTCTTTGGGTAGGGGGAAGTCTCTGCTGAGTTTGTCTGCTAGCAGATTGAGTTCCCCTGGTACATGTTGTGATAGTAGGAACATGTTGTGTTTGAGAGCCCACTTCCATATATTCTGGGACAGCTTGGACAGTCCCGGAGAGTGAGTGCCCCCTTGCTTGTTGAGATAGTACATGGCTGTGGTGCTGTCTGTGAGGACCATCACTGTCTTTCCTTGTAAGTGTTCCTGAAAGACTTTCAGTGCTTTGAACACTGCTATTAGTTCCAGCAGGTTTATATGTTTGGAAGCTAAGCTCGGAGTCCACACTCCGTGAGCAGTCTGATGGGATAGGTGAGCCCCCCATCCTGTAAGGGATGCGTCTGTGGTTAGAGTGGCTTCCACTGCGGGTGTGGCAAAAGTTTTCCCTAATAACAGGTTTTCCTTTGTCCACCACCGTAGTGAGAGAACCAAGGCCTACGAGACCACCACTAGGTCGTCCCATTGTCCGCTGGCCTGACACCACTGGCTGTAGAGCCACTCTTGCATTGGGCGCATGCGCAGGCGCGCGTGAGGTACCAAATAAATACATGACGCCATCATTCCTAGCAAACGCATTGCTTTGCGTACCGTCACCTCTCGACCTGCCACATAATGGGGGATCTGAAACAGCATGTTTTGGACCCTCTCGTTGGAGGGGAAGACGAGGCCGTCCTTTGTTCGAATTAGAGCCCCTAGGAATTGTTTGATTTGGCTGGGGTCTAAGCTGGACTTCTTTTCGTTGATGGAGAAGCCCAGTCGGGACAAAAGGTCTACGGTCTTTTGGGTATTGGAGAAGCATGTTTCGTAAGAATCCCCTGTTATGAGCCAGTCGTCGAGGTACGGGTAAACCGGGATGGATAATCTGCGCAGGTGGGCCGCTGCCACTGCCAGTACTTTTGTAAATACCCTTGGTGCAGATGCTATCCAGACGGGTAGTACTCTGAACTGGTAGTGTTTGTTCCCTATCTTGAACCTGAGGTATTTTCTGTGCGCTGGCAACATTAAAATATGAAAGTATGCATCTTTCATGTCTAGTGTTGTCATGTAATCCCCCTGTGATAACAGTGGGATTACATCCTGCAAGGTTACCATACGAAACTTTTGGGGTTTGACAAAATTGTTCGCTGGACGCAGATCTAATACAGGGCGCATGGTTAAATCCTTTTTGGGTACAAGGAAGTACACTGAATAAATACCTTCTGTTACCTGCGATAGGGGGACAGCCTCTATAGCTTCTTTTTTCAGTAGCTCTTCTACTTCTTGAAGAAGAATAGTGAGGTGTTCCGGTGTCATGCGCCGGTTCCGTGGGGGTCTGTATTTTGGGGAACCGTTGAATTCGATGCAGTATCCGTGGGCTATGGTGGATAATACCCAGCGGTCTGACGTTATTCCCTCCCATGCTGAAAGGAACGATGTTAGCCGGCCCCCGACCGGTGATGCATGGGAGGGGACCCGAATCTTTGGGTCATTTGTTGGTATTGGGCGTGGGGCCTTTTTGACTGGAGCCGCGCCCTCTTCCTTTGCCACGACGTTGGCCTCTTTGACTGAACTGGGTGCTTTGGTTAGAGGGCCAGTTGGTAGCAGAGTAAAATTGTTGTTGGCTTTGCTGCTGGCGTTGGCCACGAAAGGAGCATCTATTGCCATAGCTGCGTCTGTTAGGTGGCCTAGAAATTTGGTCAAGAGTTTTGATGGTATCAAACTCCTTCTTCGCATGTTCTAGGGCCTCATCAACTGCTTTCCCAAACAGATGTGTTTGCTCTATGGGCTTATTTATTAGGGAAGCCTGGGTTTCTGGCTTAAATCCCGAATTGCGCAGCCAGACATGGCGTTTGAGAAGTATTCCCTGAACCAGGGAACGTCCAGCTGTCTCTGCGGCATCCAGGGAGTTCTTTACGATTCCCTGGTTTACAAGAGTTCCCTCTGATATAGTAGCCAACAGGCGTGAACGCAGGGGTTCTGGTGCGTCCTCTGCTTCGCTGCGCAGCTTGCTCTACTGTGCATCTGCGTAGCTAGCTAATAGGGAATTGTTATTCGCAATCCTAGTTGAGAAGGCGGCGGAGGTTGTGATTCTCTTCCCAAGTGCATAGAGCTTCTTGCCCTCTTTGTCAGGTGGTGCCTCACTAGTAGATAGTGGTACCCCCGCTCTCTTCCTTGCGTTAGTAACTACCAGAGAGTCCGGAATAGAATGTCCCCTGAAGTACAAAGGGTCAGAAGACGAAGGGCTGAAGAGCTTTTCTATCCGAGGGTTGACCCCTCTGACTAAGGCCGGATTGGAAAGGGAAGGAGTTATTCTTCTCTTTATAGAAGCCAGGAGCGGAATGGACTGACTGACCGGGGCTTTTTCTTTAATAACTTTTTCTACAAAGTCTATGTCCGGAAGAGTCTCCCCTGTGTCTATTTCAAAATGCGCTGCTGC